>NW_017728906.1:84184372-84200495 GCF_001723895.1 Crocodylus porosus | reverse complement strand
ACATGAGACTTTACTAAACATTTCTTAATCCAAGGTGGCTGATTTTGGACCACTCCTAACCAACAGTCTATGTAAGGAAACTGATCCCAGTGTCCATTCTGCATAATTATTTCATGGATAGCTATCACTTCTCTTACTACAAAGGATCCTTTCGGGGTCCAGTGGACCCCGAATGTTGGCCACTCGAGTTGACAAAACTTAATTAAATCATCCTTTTTCATTTTTACCCCATAATCTGCCTGCTTTGTAAATTTCCTAAAGTTCCGTAAAACACAACCCAAAGGAGTACTTGAGCTTTCTACACGGGAGCTACCCACACCCATTTTAATGCCCACAAGAGTGCGCCCAACGCACACCAAATACCAGAAAGCGCTCACTAAAGGATCTGAGCCAGGACCGTCCGCGAAAGTACCAAATACCAGGCCAAAAGAATCCCCGGAACAAAACCAAATTGAACAAGTCTCTTTGTCCCCGGATCCAGAAACCAAATCGGGCAAGGGGATTCGTATACTCACTCAAGTATCCTAGAGATCTCGATCACAATCCCGGAATGTGTGTCTGGCATCCTCAGAAACCAAGAATTTTGCACAGGTAGCCTTTAACCTCCCGGGTACCTCGACTCACATCTCAAACCCCCTGGGCGAGCCCAAAAAGGCAGCTCGGTGCGCACTCCCCGTGGCGGCAGGGACGATCTTGTCACTGGGTCCCGGGGTGGTCCAAGGAGCTCCTGGCTGACTCGCCAAATTGTTGCACAAAGGCGGTTTGTTTCCCTGGAGGCGCGCTGAGATCACAGACATCAGTCGGCACAGAAGGATGTATTTGTTTGCAAACAAAGGTCAGAGAGTGGAGCTTTGAAGCTTAAATCACCTCTGGCCCCAATTGTGTTTGCAAGTGGTTTTTTTATGCTTCTGTCTCCTGGGCGAGTGTGCAGACACAGGAGTTCCTGCAGCCTACTTCCGTTTCATACAAACATACATGTAGTTACATCATTACATACGTCGCATGTATATTATAATTAGTTATTTGAGTATGCGGGGCGGAGAGGTAAATATGCAACAGCTCATTAAGCATGCTCAAAACCACAAGAGTTCAAAAGTTTATACCCCAAGGCCATGCAGTTAAATTCCAGTTTCTGTAATCAGCATGAGAAAGTCTAAGGAGGATGGGGGAGAGGAGTCTTGGACAGTATTTCTCTCTTATCGGGAGCAAGATGCAAGCTGTGCATTTCTAACAATTTTGCAAAATAAAATTATATGGTGTTTCACTGTATAAGAACATGAGGTCCATCTGTCACCCACTGTCCTGGTTGTGAGAATGGTGAGAGCTGTGAATGATTTAGAGGAAAAGTTTTTTAAAAAATAGGGCATGTGTGGAGTGATCCATCCCTGTCATACCCTTCTATGTACTAGTAGTAGAATGCACCACTTACTGTTGAATAACACCTTGATAGGAAAATTACCAGATGCTTTAACATTTATTATGTAAGTAGAGCACTTATGGAAAAATTTGATGGGATACATTCTACAAATTTATAACTATTTGTGTTGTTTGCTTATCCAGAGACTCCAGAGTGCTTTACACTTTTTCTGTTTATAATTAATATATCTGTATTTCAGTTCCATCAACACTGAAATAACCATTGAAATATATAATAGCTATTAAGAGCCCACATTATGTTAAAATTAGGAGTGCACTGAGAGATTTTCTTTGCCAATACTGATAGCTGACGATTAACCAACCATATCGGCCGATACTGATCTGATAACCAATATTTAGTAATAGTGCAAGGCATTTTAAACTACTGACATAAACCTTTTTGGTTTTGTTTGTTTTGCATTTATAACACCCTTGCGCACATACGCCTTCTGCCTGCTCCCCTGCCTGTCCTCTATGAGGAAGGTGGTGACTGCCTTATTCTTGTGCACATTACTCCCTCAGCTATGGCTCCTACCTGCAGCCCTGCTTGTCGCACAGGTCCATGCTGCCATCCTGGGCGGGTGGGACAGACCCTTTTGCAGACAGCGCTTTATCCTGCCCATGCGCAACCTAACATCTCTCCGGCAGCCCCGGCACTTGGGCCCCTGCTGCGCGCACAGCATTGCCATGACAGCAGGAGCTGGTAACAGTCCCCTTGTTGCTGAGTACCCCCTGCCCCTCCCACTGCTTGGCAGGACCTTTAATCTGCTGCAGATTCGGGCTGGTGGTGGAGCTCAGGGACTGGACTACGTTCACCAGGGTACTCCAGGCACACAGCCATAATTATTGGCTACAACAACCAAAAAAAGCTGATAGCCAATAATACCATTTCTCTTTTTGTCGGTGCCGATTGAATAGCCAACCGATATATCGGTGTACTTTTAGTTAAAATGTTATGTGCAGCATAAAAAGACAAAAAGTGAAAAATGCCACACCTAACTGAGACAGTAGAAGAGAGAGCTTTAGGCAGTACATAATTAGAGTGCTAAGGCAATTGCTTCTATACCAACTCAGAAGTAATTAAGCCTCCTTTTGACCTACAAATGTAATTTTTTGTTGCATTTAGGGGGCTTCAGTTTGGAGGTCTCCCAACCAAGTACTGAACTGCATCTGATGAAGTGAGCTTGAGTTTATGAAAGCTTATGCATCTCTGAATTAGTCTATAAAGTGTGTTTCTACTTTACCTGCTTCACTTGGAGTAACATGGCTAGGTGTGTCATAATGCACCATTTTACTCTGGTTCTGATCTGATGTTCTCACTTGCCTCTTGTGTCTAATGTGAAAGAGGAGAACCTGAGTGAAGCTGTTAGCATTTTTGTTCTGTTTAGCCTTATTACTGTTCAGTACATTTACACTCATGATCTTGTTTGCGTTTAACCTTCATCTGTTGCAATAAGAAAATGCCTTTTTGTAACTCTGCATATTTTAGCAGCTCAAGAAGAAATTTCTTTTCCAAGCTGGTTTGTGGGGCTTGTTGTAACATCTCCTAAAACAGTGGCAGTCAGTCTTGAATCACTCAGGAGCAACTACCATTCACCAAAGAGCCAGAAAAATACAACCTTGGAGGGGATTGGAACAAACATTACTGCAGTTCAAAAGGGGGACAAAAAGCACATTTAGTTAACATTCTAGGGTGCGACCAGATGAGTGGGAAGGTATGCTTTGTGGTGCCTCAAAGGCTTTTGAGACACTGCAGAATACATGCAGCACAGGTCAAAAAGTTCTTTGCACTGCAAGTATGCCAAAATTACATACCAAGAAGTCCCAATATCTCAACAAAAAAAAAGTGCCCAAAAAAGCAGGGTGGTGCAGTTGACTGCAGCATGCACCACCTAAAACCAAAGCCTGGCTAGCCAGAGCCATGCTCTGACTGCCAGGCCAACTCCATGCACCCAGATTGCCTTTGCTGCAGCCCTGGAAGGTCCCCAGAAGGCTGCTGGGACCTCACCCGGGGCAATTTGCCATGTGCCAGAGAGCATGTGCAGGGGCGTTCCCGAGGACAAGTAACAAGTCACAACTAGGTACTGTTGCTATTCATTCCTGGGTGCGCTTGTGGAGACGCCTCCATACAGTCGGATCTGGAATATGCTCATTATTTATGATTGCAGGAAAGGCATACCAAAGATGCAGTAAAAAACACAAAACTCCACCCACATGAATACCATTTTCTGCAGAGATCCATGGGTAATAGATAGATTGAAGAGCCACATTTGCCTCCAGAGCCAGAGTCTGAGTCCTGCTGCCCTAAATAACATCTTTGTCTTTGTGTACAGCTCGAAACTGTCACAGATGGCTGGTGCTCGGGTTTTACTGAACATTCACAGTGCTTCAGAAGAAAAAATAGTAGTGTGCTGAAAAAACATGGATGCATTTAAATGTAAAAATGAGTGAAAACCTCCACTGAGAAACCTAACAAAGAGATGAAGGGAGGGATTAATGAACTCTTTCTGTTTAAAACCTGGTTTGAGCAGAAATCTGTGATAAACATTAGACATGAGCTGGTAATTTAACTATCAATTTCTGTGGAACAGCAAATGTTCCTTTCTGCTATAAGCAAGGCACAAAATATGAGTAATTAGGAAATATATCCCAACTTCATCTGTATTTTATTAACCAGTGCTTAAATGCCTCAAATTGACTTACAGGAATCATAGCATCTGACAAAGTAAGGTGTCGCCTACTGAAGCTCATGCCTTTCTGAACCAGTTAGATATGGTTAAGGTGCCACCTTGCCCTACCTTCTGCTGACTACAGACTCACATAGTTAATTACCTCTCTATATTTCTTTATTGTTGATCAGAGAGAGGTGAGAAGGTGGAGTTTGAAAGAGCAAGGGACATTTAGTTTGGGACATTTGCCACTGCAGTGTTGGTTTCCTCCTCCTCTACCCCACTCAGAGAGAGCTTCACTTTCCTTCCATCTGATGTGGCCTTTAAAGCCCTGTCTTGCTAGACACCAGAAGATTGATGTCTCCATACTGAATTGCAGTATTTTTTAATGAAAAGTGAAGTTTGGAGCTCCACGTAGTTTGGTGCAAGTTTCGTACCAGGTATGCCAGATTTTGTATGTATTGGCAATCATCAAATACATCTGTGTTAGAAGGTCACATGCGGTAGAAGGTCACGGTTGTCTAGGAGCGAAAGCTGGTTTTATGAAGGCAGCCAGATAATTTCCACAAAAGTTGACCTTCAGAAATTGACACATTGGCTTTAAACACACACCTATATTTGCCCAAAGATAACTTCCACTAATAACTGCTTAGTGCATTGGCTTTAAAATAGTATATAATCCAGCAATGAAATGTGTCTTTCTGTATTGACAGTGTATGCCAAAACAAACAAAGGTAGGAATTCAGTTGCTAGCAAAAATAAATTATACAAAGACCAATATAAAATGACTGAAGGAGCACTTTGGTATTTTTAAACACTAGATACCATTCATTTCATAGTCTTGAAAACAACTGAAACCTTCACTGAAGGCTAACTATGACTTTCATCCTCACTGTCAGTCAGCGTGCACGTAATAGCCAAGGCATGTGAAACTGTCCTCATTGGCTGTGTGCATACACAGAGACGGCCTGATCAGGGTGCGGGGCCCAGGGCAACTTGGCCTGCATAGGGCCCCACCTCCGGATGCGAGAAAGCTGGTGATGGATTTGGCGGTTGGGGTGGTGAGCGACCAGACACACCAGATTTGGCGGTGGGGAGGGGGTTCTGAACGGCCGGATGTGAAGCCAGCAGCAGCACGGAGTTGCTGCGCTGCTCCACCCGACTCTGCGGGGGCCCCCCAAAACATGGGGCCTGGGGCGGTTGCCCTGATTTGCTCCCTCTCCACCCCCTGGGATAGCCCTGAGCACACAACTTAGTTGAATCTGCTTTTTTGCTTGATAATCAACATGTCTAAAATTTAAAAACAATGGTTTTATATGGATAAGAAATTTTTGACAGACAGTCATCAGCATAGAATTCACATTTGATATAGTATTACAGAAAGAGAGGGTCTAGGTTTTTTTGGTTTTTTTCTGTACAGTTAACATTTTTGTATGCCTGTCAGTCAGGCAGATGTGACACATTCTCATTCAGAATTTTTTCTCCCCCACTGTTCCTCAGATACCTTACCTCTCCTGCAGTCTGCTTCACATTCACACAGCACGCTAAGGCATTAAGTTGGACCATTGTGTGTTAGCATAGATTCATAGATGTTAGGGTCAGAAGGGACCTCAAAGGATCATCGTGGCAGCAAAAAGTGCTGGAGTCATGTGACCCCAGCAAAGTGCTTGTCCAGTCTCCTCTTTTAAGACCTCCAAGGTAGGGGAGAGCACCACTTCCCCTGGGAGCCCGTTCCAGATTCTGGGAACCCTAACCATGAAGAAGTTCTTTCTGATGCCCAGCCTAAATCTACTCTTTATCAGCTTGTGGCCGTTGTTTCTGGTTATTCCAAGGGATGCTCTGGTAAACAGAGCATCTCCTGTTCCCTGCTGTGCCCCCCCCCGGTGAATTTGTATACTGCCACAAGATCCCCCCTCAGCCTTCTCTTGTGGAGGCTGAAAAGGTCCAGGTCCTCAGCCTTTCCTCCTAAGGCCTCCTAACTATATGAGTGGCCCTCCTCTGGACCTTCTCAAAGTTGTCCACATCCTTCTTGAGTTGTGGCGCCCAGAATTGGACATATTACTCCAGCTGTGGCTTGACCAGTGCTGCATAAAGGGGGAGCATCACCTCCCTGGACCTGTTCGTGATGCATCTACTAATGCATGACAAAGTGTGGTTAACTCTGCTAATTATATTGTCACATTGACAACTCATATTCAATGACTCTGAGATCTCTTTCTGCTGCTGTGCTGCTGAGGAGGTCATCCCCCAGCCTATAGGTATACTAATGATTCCCTCTCTCTGGGTGCAGCAACTTGCACTTATCCTTGTTGAACTGCATCTTTTTGTTCTCTGCCTACTTCTCTAACCTGTCCAGGTCCACCTGGATTTGGTTTCGTCCCATCAGTATGTTTGCTTCGCCCCATAGTTTGGCGTCATCTGCGAATTTGTACAAGAGTGCTTTCCACGCCCTCATCCAGGTTGCTGATGAAGAAATTGAACAGCACTGTCCCAAGGACCAACCTATGGGGAACCCACACTGCCCACATCTTTTGAGATCGATACTGACCCATCCACCACCACTCTCTGGGTACAACCCTTAAGCCAATTTGCCAGCCACATGACTGTGTAATTATGGCACAGCCGTTCAATTTGTATAGAAGAATAGGATGGGATACCGTGTCAAAGGCTTTCTTAAAGTCCAAGTAGATGAAATCTACCTTGACTCCTGCATTTAAGCATATAGTGACCTGGTTATAGAACGAAACAAAGTTAGTCAGACAGGATCTACCTGCTATGAACCCATGCTGGTTGCCCTTCAGCATTATATTACCTACTGGACTTCTACAAATGTGATCTTTGGTCATTTTTTTTTTCAAGGGTTTTCCCAAGGATATTGGTGAGACTAACCAGTCTATAGATACCCAGATCCTCCTTCCTCCCCTTCTTAAAAATAGGGACCACATTGGCTGTTTTCCAGTCCTGTGGACCTCACCTAAGCAGCACGAGTGCTCAAACAGTTGTGCCAGTGGCTCTGCTATGACACTGGCTAATTCTTTCAGCACCCTTGGATGGAGCTCATCTGGTCCAGCTGATTTAAACGCATCCAGCCCCTCCAAGTGTCTCTTTACTAGGTTGGCCCTGATGGTTGGTGGGCTGGTGTTTCTCCTGCTTCTGTCAGTAATGCATTTGGGAAATTTGTCTAGATCCCGGTTCAAGAATACAGAGGCAAAAAACTCATTGAAGAGCTCTGCTTTGTCCCTCCTATCTGTCACCAACTGCCCTTGCCTATCCTGTAGGGGATCTATGCTGCCCTGTACCTTCTTTTTGCTGCTTATATACCTGAAGAAGGACTTTTTGTTGTCCTTAATTTTTGTTGCCATCCTGAGTTCTAATGCTGCTTTGGCCTTCCTAACCGATTCCTTGCAAATGCGAGTCAAGGAGGTATACTCCTTCTTGGTAGCTACCTACTGCTTTCACAGCCTGTATGCCCCTTTTTTTGCCCTTAGGCTTTCCTGGATTTCCCTGTTTAACCAGGAGGGTTTCTTGGCCCCTTTGCCCCCTTTTCTACACAGTGGGATTTCCTCCTTCTGCACCCAAAGGCTCGCTTCCTTGAGGAGTGACCACCCTTCCTGGATCCCCATTTTGCCAATGCTCTTGATCTTTAATGCCCCACTAACTAATCTCCTAAGCACACTGAAGTCAGCCTTTCTGAAGTCTAGCACTTCTGCCCTGCTGGTTACTTTTCCCACCTTTCTCTGGATAGTGAATTCAGTCAATTGATGGTCACTATCCCCTAGGTTGCCTTGTACCTGCAGATCTCCCACCAGGTCATCCCACGTAGCCAGCACCAAATCAAGCAAGGCATTCCCCCTAGTGGGATCATATACCTCTTGTGTTAAGTGGAGGTACTATATGAATATTAAGAATCTACGTGACCCATTAATTCTGGCTGACTGATCCTCCCAGCAGATGCCAAAGTAGTTTAGGTCACTCATGACAACCATAGCTCTTGACCATACGCCAAGAGCTGCCCAGAGAATTCCAGGTCTAGCTTATCCTCCTGGGGTGACAGTCTGTATTAGACCCTCCACTACCAAGTCCCTTGACTGGCCTGTATCCTAACCCACGGTACCTCACTTTGGCCCTCCTCTGATCCCATCTTGATTATAGAAGATGTACATTGCTCATTAACATAGACAGCAACAGCCCTCCTTTTTATCCACATTCTGTCCCATCTGTGCAACCTATAATCTTCAATGCCTACTGCCCACTTGTGAGTAGAGTCCCACCAGGTGTCAGTTAGCCCAACCAGGTTGAAGTTGCTGCTTGCAAGCAGGAGTGCAAGTTCCTCCTCCTTGTTCCCCATGCTCCTAGTATTAGTGTGAAGACATTTAAGCCCCCCAATGGGTGCCCTTGGTACCCTTCTTTCCTGATATCTATCGAGCCCCTTAGTGCTTACCTGGGCTGATCCAGCACATGGCTTATGGTTCTCATTGTCTACTGCATTCCCATCGCTCAACGAACCTAGTTTAAAGCCCTTCAGAGGAGATCAGCCAACCTGTAAGAGAACAGACTCTTACCTTTAGAAAAAAGATAAAGACCATCTCATCCCAGGATACCTCTCTCATGAAAGTCTGGATTGTGGTTGTAGAAGGCAAAACCCACACGATGGCACCAATTCCACAGTCGCAGATTGACTTCTCAGCAAAAGAAGGTCTTCCTTTAACATTTCAAAATGAATGGGTTCTGTGTGCCAAGCAGTTTGCTTGACTGGGACTTGATCTTCTAATCTCATTTCCCCTTGATTCCTATTTTGTAGGGCATCACTGTACTCTGGATAGATGCATTGCTCTGTAGGCATGTGTGAGTATTTATTTTCAGGAGCTGCTGTGTATGCACATTTTTTTTTTCATTCAAGAGGGGAGCTAAAAATAGATGGTAAGATAGCTAAAAATAGGCACTGCATTTAATGCAAGCAAGATTGAAATTATTCTGCAGTAGTTGGATCAAGAAAAATTTTTCTTCTCTTTCTGAATGTCATGTTTTGATATAATTAGTGATGCATAGATATATTGGTCGCATATCAGATTGACAGGAAAATTAACATTATCAGCAATTTGCTTTTTTGGCTGATAATGTCACCGATAAATGCCACGTGTGTGCACACAGCTGCAGTATGCACATAGTCAGGAGTAAGTCTGGGGAGGAAGGAGCATGGGGGAGGGAAGAGGCATGGGGGGTGCATATAAAGGCCCCCCCACAATGAGGGTGGGGTGGAGCAGGGGATGGGGATCGGACACTGGGGATGGAAGCAGGATGGAGCTGTGGGCAGCTTGTCTAGGGGGTTTTGAAGGGTGGGGAGGGTAGTGCTCCCCACCACTGCATGTGCCCCCTACAGATTTGTGCACAAGGCAAAGGCAGGCTGCCCACTGTGGACTCAGGGCCAGGGGCAGTGCCAGCTTCTTCCTGGCAGGGGGCTGGGCTGGGGCTGTGCTCAGGGCAGGTAGGGGAAGGGCAGGCACACCTGCACAGGGCGGGTAAAGGCAGTGATGCTGGGAGGGAGGACTATAACCTCCCCAACCGCCCCCTAGCATTGCCCCTGCTTGGGGCAATTAGCTCTGCTGCCACCCCAGAATTCCCCATAGCCCCACTGTAGCCACCCCTCCCAGTGCCGCTGCCACAGCTGAACCCACCCTATCCCCAGCTGCCCCGAGTGCAGCCCCAGCCCAGTCTTCCACCAGGAAGAGGTTGTTGCAGCCCCTGACCCTGACCCTGACCCTACAGCAGCCAGCTAGTCTACCCTCACTGTGTGCACAAATCTGGGGGGCACATGCCTCCCTTGAGGGTGCACGCAATGGTAGGGAGCTGCCCCTCCCTGCCCTGTGCCCCCTGGGTGAGTTGTCTGTGGCTCTGCCTCACTCCAAGCTCTGGATCCCATTCACTGCCCTGGCTGGGCAGTGCCCACCCCAGCCCTACTCCCTCCCTCACTGTGGAGGCCTCGATCTGCCCCTTCACACCCCTTTCCCTGCCCCCTCCTCCCCAACAGACTTACCAGTAGGAGGTTGCTCTCCAAACTGCCTGGCTGCCTTCCTGTAAATCGGCTATTGGCTTGGTATTGGCCAAGAAAATCTTTATCAGTGCACCCCTAGATATAGTTGTGATAATACTTTGTGTAAATTAATATTTTCAAGTAAAATTGCCACAGGGGCCATGCAGATGTTGATAGTCATCTTAGACTGAAGAATTTACTTTTTGCTGGTTTGTTTTTAATTCCAAGAATCAGTATTTTATTAAGTATTAGCAGATTGCCCATTAAGAATTATGGGGGGAGGGGCAGGCAGGGACAGAGCACTGCCACCCACCATCCTGTGGTGCTACCACCTTGTGGGGAGTGAGAGGGCAGCTTGCCCCGCCACCTCCTCTGTCCCCCTACGCCAACGCCCCACGCTGCCTCCAGCGCGCTGGCCTCACCCCCCCCATTCCATCCGCACTGTCATGGCAGTGCTCTGCACTCTGGTTGATTGTTTCATTAACCAATCAGAGCGCTCCAAGAGTGTTACGGCCAGACAGACTAAGCCCTTTATTATATAAGAATTCAAGAGCATTTTGACTGGGGGGGAATTGCAGGTGATTACTCAGCAAAATGAGAAGTGATCAGACAAACATTAAATGAAACCTGCCATTAATTGCCAGCTTTAAAAATGGGGTAAGATTCTGGAGCAAAACCAAAAAAGGGGACCAGATAGGACTCAGTTACTCTTCTTCCACTAGCAGAGGACAGGCAGAGTCATTGCTAGCCTGACCTAGGAAAAATACTTTGTCCAGATTTATTGCCTGAATAGCAGAAATTAAAGTCCTTCAATCATGATAGCAGGAAATTTTCTCTGGCCCAGACTAACCGTACAATGCAGGCTGAAGCTGCGCTGCCCCAGGAGCAAAACAGAGACAAAAGTGTAATTCAAACAATTGGAAGATGTTCTTTCCCCACACACTGCGCTCAGGTAGTACCAGGTTTTCCCCAACCCTTCATCCCACCCCACCCCACCCCATGCCTCCTTTCTCACAGGTAGGAATGCCAGGCATCTCCACACATCCTCCCAAGCCTGAACTGAAGTGAAACTATGAGCAGGACCCTAGGCACAGATGTAGGGGATGCCTGACTGCCCTGCACATCTAAGTAAGACTGGTGATAAGCTTGCTGTCTATTAAGGTAAATATTTTTACCTATTTGCAAAGAGGACTAAACTACACCTGGTATCATGGATTCCAGACTCTTCAGAAATGCTCCCAAGCATATTAATTACGAAAGAAAATCATAAGTTGCCTGCTTCTTCCAGGGGAGACTGTCATTTTCTGGAGGGTGAGAAACAGAGTGGCAGTGAGTAGGGAATTTGCAGTACAAAAATACACTCCTCTCACAGTAAGTGCATCTTTGCATATCTGCCTTTAAAAAGGTTTGTCTGTCATGGTGGTGTCCCGTGCTGCTTGTGCTTTGCTGCTTAGGGATAATGGCATAGCTATATCAGCTCCATATTGTTGAGCTTTTGCCGGTTTTTTATATTAGCCATGTTTATATAGCAGTCAAAAATTCATTTCTCTCAGAGGTTCCCAGTGAGAAGAACTGGAGAGTTTGAAGTCTGCAGGGGAATGGAATAAAGATGTGCCCCAATATATTTCCTTGCAGTTAATGACCTGGAGGATTTTTAAATTCTGGCAGCAAGGACTTTGAACTACCTTTGTGTAGATCACAAGCCAAACTTCATCCTGTTTTAATGTAAACAGTGCTGTATACCTGGCCGTGGAGAGCCTTGCCCTCTTGTCTTAATGCAGAAGGCCAAAGGCAGAACGTTTTCAAAAGTGTGGTATGATATGAAAGAGTGTAATCACACTCTCTCCTGTTTTACAGCTATTACAAAGCAACTTGATTAGAAAAGCTGCAATATGGCATACAGCGGGGGAGATTTTTGCTATGACTCAGCGGTTAGCTAGAGCCTTTCTATTGTAAATGACACTGCATTAACCTCGTTTAATAATTGGGAGAAAAATCACTATTGTATATAGAATCATAATCATAGACAATTAGGGTTGGAAGGGACCTCAGGAGTCTAACCCCCTACTCAAAGCAGGACCATCCCCAATTAGATCATATATAACCCAAGTAAGAGAATAAAATAAGCGGTGAAGTTCATATAAATTAGTTATAGCTGGTATTAAAGCAGAATGTATATGGCATTAAATATTTTTAAAAATTGGATCTATATTTAAATTGCATCACAAGAAAAAGGATCTTTAAGGCACGTGCTCAGAAAATGCAGTTTTAAGAGTAAAGAAAAAATGACCCTTTGAAGACCATTCAGCATAGGATGCAGGGAACCTAGAGTGGACCACAAGTAGCTGATTTAGTTTTAAAAAAGCTTGCCTCTTCATCACTAGGTGCAACATCTATTTAAAGTCTTGTCAGCTAATACTTTTTAAACTGAACCTGTTTGGTTTTTTTTAGTTTAGGTAAAACTTGAGAGAACATTCAAATTCACATACTCAGCAACGTAATTGTAGTCTCGTGGATTTTCTATGAACCATGTACAAACATAATTCATTTTTAAAAATCTTCTAAAGTTAGCAAGTAGTATTATCCCTATTCTGTCTATGATGAAACATGAACCAGAGAAATGAAGAGAACTTGCCCAAGGCTGCAAAGTTAACCATTACCAGTACAGCTTAGCTTGAAATTCAGGAGCTTCTGGTTTCTAGCTTTGTGTTCAGTCTGCTCACTGCACTCTGTCTCACAGTATCTCAAAAGGATCATCATTGGGATAATAGCATGTAATTTGGCTCAGTTTACTTTTGTCTGCCAGTAACAGAGAAGTGGCTAGGTGTGTTTAGTCTGAAGTCAGGCAGAAGTTAAAGCAGGGTGGCACCTTAGAAATGAATTCAGAGGGTCATGAGCTTTTGTAGGTAACACCCTACTTTGTTATGCCTCTCTGACCAAATTAATCTGAGGGGGTGCTTATACATGAGCAGGGAGACTCCTCTTACGCACTGGAATTTCAGCACATCGAAGCAGGCTTGATTAATTGAGTAATTGGTAATTAGGGTACCACACTCCAGCAGCCTCCCACATCTTGTGCATCAGTGTCCCCGCACTTAAAAATGGTGGTGGGGCCGCTTCAAACTATAATTTATTGAATGCGCTTTAATTCAAGCACCCCCACCACCATTTTTAAGTGTGGGGATGCTGATGCACAAAACACTGCAACACTTTAATTAGAGCAACTTTTGGAGCTGCCCACCCCTGGAGCACGTGTAAAAGTGCCCCAACGTAGCACGCTGCTCTGCCTTCTGTTTACCAGTACCATGGTCAAATTATATGTTTAAATATACTATACTCCTTTATTTAAAACACTATTAATGGTTGGAAGAAGTTGGGTGGAGACTAAGTGTTAGATACCATATTTTATCCTGTTTAGAGATTTAATTGAGCTTTTTGAGTCAAGTGTATTTTGTCATCTCCTTTGCTACTCTCAACCCCTGTTCTTAAATGGAATTGGTGGTGATTTGTTTGGTTTAAGTGGTCCTGACATTAAATGCCCTGCAGTTAATAGTGGCATTGTATATTAGAGAATTATAACACAGCATCTAAATTGTAGTAGCACTCAATACTCAGACTGGGTAACTGTGACTTTCAGTCTCTTCTTTTATAAATGACTATTTGCTTATCTAGGAACTGTCAGCTTGAACAGGAAAATAGCAAACCTTACACTATCCAGTGAATTCACAGAATGGGTTAAGAAAAATAGATAATGAAATACAAAATATTTCTTTGTGTAGGTTTTAGAAGCATTAAAGGTGCCTGACTGGCACTTTGGGTGCTAGTGAATGACTGAAATTACAAAAATAAAATCAGTTAAAACTAGCAGCTGAGCCCACCCAAAGCCACCATACCAACAAAATACTCCATCCCTGCTTAAACTTCAGAACCAAGTAAGGTTTTTCTCCCCTCCAAAATCCAAAATAAATAAAAATTTCTTGAAATATTTATGAAGGTGAGATCAGGTTGGAAATAAGAAAGAAAATTCTACCTGCCTCTGGTAGTGAAAGAGAAAAGAAAACTCAGGTCTCATTATAGACCGCTCATATGAACAGATACTATTTTGTGATTGCACATTCAGATGCAATGAGGCTGAACACTGTGAAATTAATTGCATAGGAACAGAGGACTGCAAAGGACCTCCTGGGTCACTGAGTCCAGTCCCCTGCTATCACAGGCAGCCACTTCATACAGTCATTTTTATAAACTTACTAAGCTCCATTGTAAACAAAGTTAGCTGTTTTGGTCCCTACTGAAAGGCGTTCCAGATCTCAGTTTTGTGAGCGTTAGAAACCACCTTCTACTGCCCTGCCCTGATAATATTCCTGGTCAGTTTATACCCGTTTGGTTTTGTGCCGAAAGTCCTATAGCATAAATTGTTCTTATTGCTCCTAGAGGTTTGCTCCAATGTATTTATAGAGGATAATCAGGTTCCTTCTCACATTTGTTTTCCTCAGCTAAATAAGTCAATTTTTTCAGTATTCTCTTGTAAGAGAAGGGACTCTCTATTCCCATGATCATCCTAGTACCCCTTCTCTTTCCCTGATCCAGTTTTAGTCCCTCTTTCTTGAATATAGATTATTCAAATTGTGCATAAGACGTCCTGCTAGTGCTTCATACGATGTCATTAGTTCTTCCAAACCTGTACTGGAAATACTTCTCTTGATAAATGCTGTAATGATATTTGCCATTTTCATTGCTGCATCACATTGGTGGCTCATAATCATTCTGTGGAAAAACAGGCATGTTTTTCTCCTCCTGTCACTTCCAACTGATGAACTCTTTCATTTTATTTATAGCTGACATGTCTGTTATTGATCACTAATTGTGTCATCTTGTACTTCATATTATTAAGCTTCGTTACTAAACTAATTACAGCGCATCGGAACAGACTTGATTAATCGGGTCTGCTGGAGCATGGTAATTACCGTGCTCCAGCAGACTCCAGCGTCACATGCATCAGCATCCCCACACTGAAAAATGGCAGTGGGAGTGCTTTAACTAAAGCTTGTTTAACGAGCTTTAGTTAAAGTACCCCCCTCCCATTTTTCAGTGCAGAGACACTGAAGCACGTGATGCGTCATTCTGAGAGATGCTGTAATTAAAGCACTCTCCCCCCACTCCAGGAGCACGTGTATAAATACCCCTAGTCACCAAGATCATCCAGTTCTTCATTTTGATATTGAAATTCTTCCTCCTCTGTATTGATGATGTCTTGCAATGTAATAGGCTGTGTTTTTAAATAGTTTTGGTTAAACCTTATCATTTAGAGTATCAAAACATAATTGGGTTTACAGCATATGTATTTCCCCACATTTAACCATTTTTAGGAGCTCAGTGTTTATCAGTGCTTAAGGATTTGTGTGTATGCAAGTATCTTAGCTGTTATTGCCCTGAAAAGCGTTAAAAGTAGCCAAAGCAGAGTTTTCCCTGTCCTGGTAAACTGCTTTAAATCCATAAAGCAATTTACAGGCTTCTTAATAGGCATTTTAACGGTTATCTCAATTTTTTTGGCATTTATCATTCTGGGTGTGGGGTGGTGGGGCTGGATGTGGTATTTAAAAGTGCTGTGCTGCTTTCTGCATGTGTTTCTCTTCTGTCTGATGCAGCTTTAGTACATTAAGGCACTGCACAATATATTTCCATTCTGCAAAGTCCCTGCTAATATATGACACTAAAACCACTGCTCCTATGTCTTTTGAATAACAAGTAGTCACATTCCATAGTCTTTTTCCTAAGAAGATATTCAAATTTAAGGGGGAACCTACAGTGAAGCAATATGTGTGTTTCAGGAGGGTGTGATGAATTTTCTGCTCATCCAGCTCCCTGTTGTTGACCCTCTCTCCAGCATTATCCCTACTGAGGCATCTGGTTGATGCCTCAACCAGATTTAGATTTCATAGATTTCATAGACATTAGGGCTGGAAGGGACCTCGGGAGATCATCGAGTCCAGCCCCCTGCCCAAAG
>NW_017728906.1:84166126-84184361 GCF_001723895.1 Crocodylus porosus | reverse complement strand
GAGGAAAACACCACCTGAGCTCCCAGACCCCTAATCCCCGCTCCCAACTCCCTGTAGCGCCGCATGACCTGGCTGGGGGTGCTCCGAGCCGTGATTCTAATGATACCAGATTCTAATGTCATTGCCAGCAGTGAATCATCACTGGTGCACATAGCCAGCTCATGTATTCTCAGGGGAGAATTTCTGCATTTGTCATCTCATTTAAGAAAGAGCCTGTGGAATAAGCTGCCTTCATGTGTCAGGGAAGCTGTGTTGCTAAGGTATCAAAGCATTGTACATGGTAGGTAGTTGTAGTGGATTTGGAGTCAGGAGCAGTAATCTTACAGCGCTCAGAGAACCTCTCTGCTGCCTTTGCAGTAAGGGTCTGACTTTTGTCACAAGAATTCTGGGTATATCACAAAACGTGACGTTAAGACTAATTAAATATCCTGGAAAGATAAGTTGTGGGACTAAAACAAGAGTGCACCAGACTCTTTAGTTACCTATTTCGTATGTCAGTTTATGAGAAACAGACGTTCGAATTCCTATGCTTGTTTGATGGTTGGTGCAAAATTTGTTGATGGGCCCAGTTCATTTGCAAGCTACCTTTTTCAACAGAGCCCTCTTTGTGGCAACAAGCTCCCTTCTAGGGAGGGTTCCTGGGTCTGTAGGGAATTTCTGGCACTATTAAACTTGGTCAATGTGGAGTAGGTAGGGGTAGTGTGAATATTGGTAAACTTGTAAACATCATGGCACAGAGCTATGCCAGCAGCAAAACCCATCTCAGATAGATAAATTAGCCCACACTGGGCGCATCTACATGTGCAATTAGCATGCCTGAATAAACTCTGGCACGGTTTGCTCTGGAGTTTATTGCTCCTGGGTGCAGCACTTACACGTGTGCACAGGACTGTGGCATGTTGAGCTTGGGCAGCGCAGCCCTGGCTGGCAGTGGGTCTGGGGGGCGGATTAGCTTGCCAGCCCAGAGCTGCTTTGACTCGGCTCAACATGCTGCAGAGGGGCTGGCTGGGGCATGAGGGTGTTACAGTACAGGGCTAGCTGGCAGGCAGTCCCTGTACTGTAGCACCGTTGTGCCCCAGCCAGGCCCGGTCACTGTCTACACGTGTGTTGCTGTGGAGTAAATAATTCCACTTTAACAAATAATACTTGTGTTGGGCAGTATTGTCCTATGGCAGAGTTGATTAGTTTACTCTGACCTAATAGTGCTGTATGTGTAGATAGTGACACTTTACCACTTAGTCAGCTCAGCGCACATTTAGATATCCCCACCAAGCTGTCGTGATTAGTCTGCTATGGATGCTTAAACTTTGAGCTTAAAGCTAGTTTTCTTGAAATAAGTAATACTGATTTAAAGAAAGTATTTCAGTATCTATGTATTATATCTTCACAAATCTAATAAATGGCTACTACAATTACTGTTACACTTCTTTCTTAACACTTTTTCTTTCCTCAGTAGTGTATATATGCTACTCTGGATTCCCTTTTTAAATTTTGAAGACATTAATTTACAAAAGAATAATCTGCTTTATGTGAGTGGTGCTTTTCTGGACTTGACCCTCCATGTATTACCTTCCAGGATTACATTTAATTAATTTATTCTGTTGCTATGGATCTACTCAGAGGTCCTTTTTCTTATTATCTTTCAGATACTATTTAAAGAAGACTGATTGAGTGTGGATTCTGATTGTGTGTGGATTTACATACTGGATTTTAACAGCTGAAAATGAAGTAAGGTAATATTATAGCAAAGTTGTATACTACTATAATGAGTGGTGTTCATGGGATGCAAAATAACAGTGCTTAGAGATAAAGTGAAATGAATGTACACATAGGAAACAAACTTTGGCATTATCAGCAGTGAGGTTCTAAGAGCAATTGGCTGGGTTTAAGTTTCAGTGGTGTTCTTGTGGCTTAGTCATTTATCCTATTTTTAATTCTGTGGCTAATACCTTATTCTTACCAGAAGTTCTGTATTCCCACCCTTGTTCTGCAAAGTGATGTAGAATTTAGTCTGTCTGTTATGCCCTGATAATTTGATTTGCTCATCCTTTTCTTTTCAATGGTATATTTTGGGGATCTGCGCAGGTTTTTGGTGGTTTTTTTTAAATGGCCCTTATTGGATGGTTCCCTTCTTGGGTCTGCTAATCTGCCATGCTCTTTTCTTCTCCCTCACGTGCTTTTGATGCTCTCTTTCTTCTTCATCACCCTTTCCAAGGTATACTCTGCTGCTTTGTCTCCTTCCCCATGCTGCTGCTGCCTGCTCCATGCTCGCCATGGTAAACCTAGGCAGAAGCTACAGAGCATCAGTGCTCAAACCAGATGTGGGGAAAATATGGCCTGCAGGCCAGATTCAACCTGCCAAGTTTGGCCTACAGCAGGCCTCTCGGCTCTGCCTGGCCCAGGCGTGGGGGCAGCCCGGGTTCTGCCACCCCCAGGTGCACAGCAGGGCTGGGGCAGCCTAGCAGCTGAAGTGTTTTTCCCTATAGCCCCAGCAATGGTTCCTTCTGGCTGTCGCTGCTGGACCCAGCCCTGCATCCCAGCTTGACTGCCCTGCTGAGGGTGGAATCTGTGTGGGTAGGGCATGTGGCTGGGCACCTGAGATGGGGCTGACAGCGAGACAGGCAGGCAGGGCCAGGGATCAGAATTAGGATTGTGGGGAAGTGACAATACAAGCCCAGGGCCTGCGGCAGAGCCGTGATCTGCTGCCTGCATGCTCCTGTGATAGATGCTGGTTCTGCAGATGGGGGCATGTAGGAAGTGGATTGCAGCTCTGCCTTGGGCCCCAGCCACGTGCTTTCACCGTCCCAAGATCCCAGTTCCAGACATGCCTGTCCATCGTACTCTTAGACGCAGCTCCCCACCCACCTGCAGCCCCATCCAGCCTGCCTGGCTGTGTACCTTGCCCATGTAGGTCCCAGCTAGACTCCATGGAGACCCTAGGATCACTGGGTGGTGACAGCAAGGGCTGGTGCCCTGGCAGAGCTGCGATCCACTCCCTGCATGCCCCTGCCCGAGGAACCAACACCCATTACAGGGGCATGCAGGCAGCATATTGCAGCTCTGCCCCAACGTTGGTCCTGGTGCTGCTCTGGCTCAATGCCACACCTCCACCCACATGCCGGGAAGAACTGGGGCAGTGTTGGGTGGCAGCTGGGAGCTGAGCTGCGGTGAAATTTGGGATGCGTGTAGCATCCTCCCAGTGCTGCTGGCACCTGCTCTGAGAAGAGTCCCATGAGGCCCCGGCTGCAGCCCACCCTGCCCCACGCAGATCCAGAGGCATATGCTCCCCCGCCACCCATGTCCTTCTGGGGTGCAGGCAGTGGTGGGAGCTGCTGTACCCCACCCCCGAGTCGCAGCTCTGCCTACCCCTCCTCTCCTGGGCAGCACCTACCCCTGCCCCCTCCCTCATCACCACCACCTATCACAGGATGTTGATCTACCCCACCACGCCCCTTTCCTCCCCACTCCTCTTCCACCACAACAGACTTACCAGCTGGAGGCTGCACGCAGCAGAAGCATTTATCAGCCAAATTACTGGCCCCATCAGGTCGATACCTGCCTGATGCAGCAAATTTTCTTTATTTCGGTACCAATCTGATATCAGACTAATGTATCCATGTACATTAAACATAAAAGTAGTAAACATTATGTACATTAAACATAAAAGTAGTAAACATTTTAACTAGATTACTTATAAAAGGCAGACAAAATCCATAAAGTGCATAACAAGGTGCTGGATATGCTTGTCTGTATTTTTTCCCCTCTGGGACTTAAAACAATGCAACAAAGTACTGGGGAGTTGTGCGTAGGGATACAGCTGTTAGGATCCCTTAGCTAGTTCTACAGCTTCAGTTAGCATAAAATGAATTGCAGCAAAACATGTCACTCATTTCTTCTTTAGCTCTCCTTTAAATTATAGTTCAATTAACATTTGCATTAAAAGACCTATTGGAGCCATCATCCTCTGCCCTCCCTTACAGCGGTCCTTTTCATTGGGGAAACTAGTGCAGTGTTGCAGCTATTGCATATCCTGTCACAAAGCCATCATAAAATGGGGAAAACAGCTGAGCCTAGTGTATTTAGGATGCCCATGTGGGGACAGCATGCTGTCCTAATTAAGTGTTTGTCGCTAAGAAGGACTTGTTCCTGCATGGAACTCCACACAAGCAGATACTTAACTCTGAAGCTCATTCTGGATAACAGCCCGAGAGAGGGAATGCAGAAAAGAAATACAGTGCTAAGGCTGCATCCTTTTTGCTTTTGCTTTTGCCTTTTTTTTTTAAACATCTACAATAAAAGACAAAGACTTACAATTTTACACTTATTAAGCACCACTTAACACTTTTGTTGTGGCTCTGTAATGCAAAATTGAGGCCTGTGCTGTCCTCATTGGAGACCAGGCCTTGTCTTTTCCTAAATCAGTTACCTGGATGATTTCCCTTGAAAGCAGGGATGCTCAGTCCCCCCAGCCCGTGAGCCAGATCTGGTGACCGGTGCCCTGTAATCTGGCCCATGGACCTCTGCACAGGTTTGAAAATTTGGCAGTGGGGTAGCAGTGGTACTGCTTCCCTGCTGCCAAATATCCAGATCATGGGGAGCTCCAGGCCATGTGAGCTACACTGGGTGAGCAGAATGGCATGGGGCCCAGTCCCAGCACACAGAACTGGATAGATGCAGTGCCAGGCCCCAGGCTCAGTCCTGGCATATGGGGCCCAAGCCTGACACATGGGCCTGGGGTGTCACTTCCCCACAATCCTAATTCTGATCCCTGGCCCTGCCTTCCAGGCTCACTCTCAGCCCTATCCCAAGTGCCCAGCCACATGCACTACCCACACAGATGCCAGCCTCAGCAGGGCAGACAAGCTGGGATGCCCAAGCAGCAGGGCTGGGTCCAGCAGCAACAGCCAGAAGGAACCGTTGCTGGGGCTAAAGGGAAAAACACTCCAGCTGCTAGGCTGCCCCAGCCCTGCTGTGCACCTGGGGGTGGCAGAACCCAGGCTGCCCCCACGCCTGGGCCAGGCAGAGCCAAGAGGCCTGCTGTAGGCCAAACTTGGCAGGTTAAATCTGGCCTGCAGGCCATATTTTCCCCACATCTGGTTTAAGCACTGATGCTCTGTAGTTTCTGCCTAGGTTTACCATGGTGAGCATGGAGCAGGCGGCAGCAGCATGGGGAAGGAGACAAAGCAGCAGAGTATACCTTGGAAAGGGTGATGAAAAAGAAAGGGGTGGTATAGGCTTGCCTGTTCCTGGGGCACAGTGGCCAGTAGAACCAGTTTGGGCGCTGATCCTGGATCATGGGGCCTGATTCTGGAGCACTTGGCTCAATCTAGCCCACGGACCAGCCCCTCACTGCTGATCTTGCCCACCAAATCAAAAGCTTGAGCACTACTGCTCTAAAGCATCTGCTTTACTAAATTGAATCCTGATGCCATGTGAAGAACAGTGCAGTGCATTTCAATAAAAGGAAAGAGTGAGACAGTAAGAGTAAATCATTAGGAAGAAATTTTGGCCCCACTGATTGTGGTTTGTAATACAGCAGACCTCTTTATA
Organism: Crocodylus porosus; assembly: GCF_001723895.1. Classification (NCBI taxonomy): domain Eukaryota; kingdom Metazoa; phylum Chordata; order Crocodylia; family Crocodylidae; genus Crocodylus; species Crocodylus porosus. The sequence goes on along the minus strand of NW_017728906.1, from coordinate 84,178,811 downwards.
ATGTGATATTTGAAGATTCCCAAATAATGCACGCTTCCAGACTGTTGTTATTGCAGGTATACATTTTTGACATTAACAATATACATTAGTCTTCTCCTTTACTTTTTTTCTTGTCACATCTTCTTGCACTGTGAAGTGCCAAATGCATTGAAAATGCAGAACAGAGCATGCATATTTGCTGCAGGATGAAATGTGCAGTGATTGTCTTGAGTAAGCTTTCAGTTTTTGTTTTTTTAATTTTATTTTTGCATGTGTTTTGCCTAGTCCAAATGGCTGACATCTGGCCATCTTTCAACTTTGTTTCTGGAACATACTAGAGGTACCATATGAAAAATGCATGTGGTTTAACAGTGGCATCTGAAATAGGATTTTGAGGGGTACAAATGTCTCTTGAGAATAAAAGAAGAACTGGAGCTAGCAAGTTGATAGCATTATAACTATACTCTTGCTAAGGATATATTCCATAGAGTAAAGTAAAGGAAAATCGTATTAATTAGGACACACAAGAAAACACAAGGAGTACATAATAAAATCTAAAGGAAAAGCAACCTAGATTAAAGAGAATCTGGTGCAACATGAAATGAACAAAATCATATCTGAAAGCACACATTATTGTTCTTTATTAAAGAAAGAAAATATTCTGTACCCTGTGGCAAATCTGCCAGTTGTCAACTGTGGATGATGAATGAGCTATCTAGAATACACCAGGACAAAGAAATTATAGAATGTTAATATGACAGAAAAGTGGGTGTTGTATTAATTAAAATGAGTGAGCAAAATTGCATAGATTGCCCTGAAGCAACTTCAGCAAGATGGAATAATTAGGGTGGGAACATTCCCCCAAAAGTCAAGGGAATTACAAAAAAGATTCAAAGTATTACAACTTTTTTCAGAGTTACTGTTTAGCTTCATTGCCCACGCCTTTCAAACTTGACAGGAACTGAACCCAAATGTACCTGTCTATTTAAGGTGAGCTGATATTTGGAACCATTGAGCATCTGCATCTCCTGTTGAGTTTCATGCATGCTGGAAGATATGCTGTCCTTCTGTAGATTAGGTCATCTTTGCCTAAATATGTAAACTTGGATTTAGGAACCTGATTTTTCAGCACCAAAATGTTAATATATTTGCTATTCCCTTGTCAGCTCTGGTCAATTTACATATTGGGTACCTGATTTGTTTACCTTATTGTGGTAATAGCATACATGACCTGAGCCACCTGACCATTTAGTAATACTTCTTAATAGATCTTTTCCAGCTGACTGAGGATTCTAGTCAAGCCCAAATTAACCAAGTTTTAGCAGTGAGAGCAGAGATAACTGGTTGATTTTTAGTAATATCCTGGATGATGAATGTTGAACGCAGAGGGAGAAAGGATGTTGAATGCAGAGGGAAAAAGGATGCAAGAAGACAGGCCCAGGATATCATGGGCCTACATGAAAGGGGAATTAGGAAAAAAAGACAAGAACCATTGTTTCAAATGCCTTAAGTGTGAAGGTCTGGAGAACAGAATGATCTATTGTTTGTATATTTCTTTGCAACACTGATTCTTGTCTCCACTGACAAAATGTTTAACTTATAACCTGTCTTGCAAAAAGCATAAAGAGTAAATTGTTAATTTTCTGGAATAGTAAATGCAAATCTTATATAAAGGAATTAAAACAGTTCAGAACTCCTTTTTGTCCTAGTTCAGTTTCACTTCCATGTATTCATTTTCATTATAGAATTCCAGTAGTAACTGCATTTCCAGGACCTATTTTTTCACTAGTAGCATTGCAGCAATAAGTGTTTTGTAGCACCATATTGAGAGGATTAATTCTTAATCCAAATCCACCTAAAACAACCTTCAGAATCATCTTCTTATCAAGCTACTTTCATTCCTGGAAGTAAATGGAATGTTTCGTAGTGCACCCATCTCTGACACTTTTTTTTTTATATATTAATAGCAAGGAGAAGGTTTCTGATTATTTTCGGTTTTGCTGTACCACACCCAGTAGCTTTTATTGGACGTAGCAGTTGAGTGTTAAAGATCTGAGCTAAACTTTTCAAATTTGGTTTCCCAATATATATTTGGGCATCTCACTGAAAGTGACCTGAATTTCAAGGGAGCACCTGTAGCTCCCAGTGAAGTCAGGAGCTCCTGAAAATCAAGTCTGTTTTAAATCCCAGATCAGGGAAGCATTTAATCATGTTCTTAAAGTTCCACTGACTTCAGGAGGTCTTAAGCATGAGATTAATGTATGTTTATATGCTACCCTCAGTAGAGGAGCTTTCCTGGACTGTGGCTTGCTGAGATGCCATCATACTGTAAATTCATATTGTGGCACTGAAGTTTGATTACTTCAGCTATGATTTTCAACAGGACTCTCAATTTAACCAGCTGTTGTGTGCATGAACTTTATACATGCAAACCAGCATGTGTCCTTTCCAGGCATGGGTAACCACAGCACAAAGCTTGTCAGTATTTGGAAAATAGGCATATACATTTTTCTGCTTGCAAAGCTGCCTACCCAAGCCTCACCTTTTAAATATTAGGCCCCAATCGTTTGAATTAGGCAATGAACTTGAATGCTACAATCTCAAATGTCACTTTTCAGCAGGATAATTGCTCTCAACTGGATGCTCACAAAGGCCAAACAGAGTCAAAAACGAATTTCCAACCCATGAATAATTGTGACTGAACACAAAAAAAGTACTCTCTGAGTTCAGGAAGCCTCTTTTATTTTTACTGGGGCTTTTAATGCCTAAATTGGATTAGCATGAACTGCTGTGCTGAGGCATGATTTGCCAGGTAAAATTAAACAGTTATTTAAAGAATTTCCCCATATAATTTGTTTTTTTAGAGCTCTAGCTAATGAAGCAACACCATACTTAGCCTAATAGATTCCCCAGTTCAAGATCATTCTGTTTACTGTAGCAGCTCCCTTCAGAACTTGGGAATGGTGTTTCTTGACTAGTTCAAGCAATTACTGCTTTATTTTATGAGCCACTTGCTGTTTTATTTTCTCTTCCATTTTATTCATTCCTCTTTTAAGGAGCTAGAAGTGCTGCTGTGGCACTGCCTGTCTTTGGCAGCCCAGGAAATTAAACTGGAACTGACAATGAAACCCAATTGCCTGCAAGACCAAATAGAACATTTCTGCTTTCTCATTGTTGATTGCACTGCTGATTTTTTCAGGATTGATTTTTATTTTGTTTCTAGTGCTTTATACTGGAGACATTTAAAGCTGCTAACTAAGAATAGATTTGATTTGCATTTAGTAGTATTTTGTAAAGATTTTACATCAATTTGTAAGGTGAATGTATAGAGGTTCTAAAGCGATGGAAGGATAAAAATAGTCTCTTTAGATGAAAAATGTTCTTACATTCTACACAATTATTTAATAGTTCATGCCTGATTTAATGCCGGCTTGCTTCCAGCTTTTGTATTGGGGGAAAATGTTGACTTTTAAAGGAGGTGCTGATCATGTCACACTACCTGATTATGCAACATGAATTAACATCTGGAAAGCATAGTGACTGGCACTCTGCACAACACCTTAGATAACTGCATGTATTTCAACTGAATTAGCTAAAACACATGTTCAGTTGTCAGTTGTTGCCCATAAAAATAAATAAGAAGTGAGTGAACAGTAATATGCTGTTGATATGCCAGCTCAGTCAAGAACAGAATGTTTTCTATGTTTCTTTAAACTATAGAAATAGGGATCTTTAAGGGATCATCTTTCCAGTTGCTAAATTAGATTAGATAAGAGAACATCTGGCACCTACTAATTCATGGGTGGCTAGCCTTCAGCATGTGTGCCAAAAGTAGCATGGGCAGTCGCCATGTGTGGCATGCTGCAGACCGAGGAAGGGACAGGCAGACAGAGCAAGGGGCAGAAAATAGAGCAGCTGATTGGGCAGGGAGCAGAACGAGCAGCCAGTTGGGCAGGGGAAGGGGACCAGAGTGGTGCTTTGGGGAGAGGGGAAAGCTAATTTGTGGTCCACCTGCTGAAAAGGTTGGCTCCCATTGTAGTAACTCCTTGTTCTTTGTTGGCCATGTACATCTTCATTACTGTTTCACCACATTTTGAGATGTCAGCCAGTAAACCAACACAGATTTGCCATGTGATAGATTACTATTGTTGGTGAGCCTTCATTTCTACTCTGGCCCAACCAAGATTGAACCCCTGTAAAGCTGAAAAAGTGATATCCGTACATTAAGTATATGTCGATGTTTAACAGTTTATGAATGTCATTGTCATTAGAAAGCAACATTCATGGGAAGAATTTAATGCATGGTATGTCATGCATATGTCATGATATGTTAAGCAACATAGGTCTTAGCAATATGTCCTAGACTTGTACTAGGATTTTTCTTGGCAGGTTTAAGCAAGGGTTTTCATTAAAGTTATCTCATGTTGCAGGTCACTGCACTGGGAAACTTGTATTAGTTTTCAAAATGTCTAGGATATTTTGCTAATACAGTACATTCATATATCTTTATTTTAAAAAGCTCAGACCAGGACATTCAGTTTTTAACTGAAATTCCCATATGTTCTTCAGGCAATCACCAGGTTTTTAACAGTGGCACAGATTTTAAAATGGTTTCTGGCCATCAGAGTGACCTTCTAAATTGCCATTTACTGGGAATGGGCTAATGAGGTTTCTCTTTAATGTTTAATGGTTCTGACAGCAAAGATTTCCATTAAAGCATGGTGGTACTTCATGAGTGGAAAACAGCAAAGGTAGTGAGTGTATTTAGGAAGGGGAGAGAGAGTGACCTGGGCAACTACAGACCCATTAGTCTGACCTAAACAGTATGCAAGGCTTTAGAACAGAATTTGAAGGGAACATTAAGGCACAGAGGTCTTAATTAATTTCCCAAGTGCAAAATGGGATAAAAGGCATCATGAGTTTGCCAGAGAGATCATGCCAGGCTAACCTATTATCTTCCTAGATTTTCTTCATCAAGAAAATGCACTGAATGTTATCTAGATTTCAGAAAAGTATTTGGTGTGATGCCACATGGGTAATAATAAGTTTGAGAAAATGAGTATTAGTCCAAGAATTGTAAGGCGGTAATGAACTCGTTAAAAGGGAGATGACAATGGACTGTGTTGAAAGAGGAACTGCCAGCCTGGAGGGAGGCTACTGTTATTGTTCTTCAAGGTTCGGTATTGAGGTCTGCACCCGGCGGGCTTCAAACATCCAGTCCTGTGCCGCCCAGCTTTGGGTGTGTAAGACTGCTCGTCGCTACGTCCCTGTGGTTGTACAGCTCAGATGTCCTGCCCCGGAGTAGCCTTCACCCCAATTTCTCCTGCCACAACTTTGTTCGTTCCTTCAGTGGTGGGGTCTGACTACTGGGGCTTACGGAGTCTGGAATCTCTGGATGGCAGTCTTCCACGAGGCTCCAACCTCCCCTACACCTCGTCCTGATACCCAGCCTCGACAAGTTGCTGAAGTCTCTTGGCCCGACCCTCGCTTCTTGATGTAATGGGCACTCTGGTACCGATGTATAAGGTCTAACCCAACCCCGAGTTGCGCCAACTATAAGACCCACTGCGGCCTTCTCTCCTACCCCTCCAAAAGTAGGAAACAGAAAGAAACTAAGGGAAACACTGCCAGTAAAATCCCTGACCTCACACAAAATGGGCTACCCTAGCTCTGAGAAATCCTCTCCCAGCTAACCCTGTCATGGGTATACCTATGTCAGGCTGCTATCCCTCTTGAATGCTGAACTGGACTACTGCTGGTCCCTCCAGTTCAGCCCACTCGGTCCCTTGCCAAGCTGCTCTGGATGGTAGGAGCTTGTTTCCTATAGCCCCTCCTGTTGCTTAGGCTCTCCGTTCCCTGTAGAGGTTTACTCCTGCAGCCTTCCCAATCCCATGCTGATCCCACCTGGATTGCTGACTCGACTTCCGTCACCCTCTCTTCAGGGCCATCCCTGCTGTCAGCTTCTTCGTTCTGAGCCCTGGGATCTTCTCCCTCGACTCCTTTGCCAGGAAAAGGGGAATCTGCCGAACTGCCGCTGGCATCTTTCTTCTGGCAGTCTCCGATGCAGTCTCCTGCCTCATGGAAGGTTGTCCAGACCCTCCTCACCCCTAATCGGGGTTCCAGAGACACCTCCTCTGGTGGCTCCACTCCTGCTCTTCTCCCTTCTTCGGCTGAACTGCCTTTTATTTCCCCGCACTGTCTCTGTTTGCTCCTGCCTGCAGCTGGCCGCAGTTTCAAAAAGACGCGGCTAATCAGCCGTGTAGGTCCTGCCGCCATTTCCAGTCTCGCCGTGGTGTCAGCTGCAGGTAAGGGAATCTCCATTTCTCTTTCCCTTTCCTCGCCTTCCCTGTTGTGTTTTGTGTCCTGGGATTCCCCTTGGCCCCTTAGGGTCTGTTCCCTGTACCTTCCCTGTGACAAGGTCAATCTAAAGACAGGTATTGTCCTAAGACCTATCAGGCAATGTATGTCCAGTAGAAGTTTGGCAGTATTTGTGCTATTTTACAAGGTATTCATACCTTATCTGGACTGTGTATAATTCCCATCTCCTTATTCAAGAAATTGGAATGCACACTGGACCAGGTAACAGAAAAGAGCTGCTATGATGATCAGAATGGAGAAGCTCCTCTCTTACAAGAGGAGACTGAAGGAGTTTGGCTTCTTTAATCTAGCAAAACAAAGTGGTATGAGTGCTATAAACAAATACCTTGGAAGTGGAAGGTAAACACCTGGGAGGGAGAAGAGCAAATTACACTTTCGACTACTTTCTATGAGAATCAGTAGGAATAATTGGCCATGAATAAATTGAGGGAATTAGAACATGGTCTCTAACACTAACAAGAATGAGATTCTGGACAAGTATGTCAGTTGCAAGAGTGGGAGGAAAAGAGCTATGTAGTGGTATGATGATGTTTGGTAAAATCATAAAAGTAATTACATGAAGTGCTTGTCTGTGAGTGTGTAGGACTGAACTCAGTGCCCCCTAGGAGGTACCTTCTAGTCCTGTTTCGTAAGTTTAGGCTGCAGCAGTGCCAAGAAATAAACCACTCTACCTCCTTTGTGTGAGGTGCTGCATTAGCAGAAAGTAAATGAACATTCCTGTCCAAAGAGCTCATGGGCTAAACAGTTTTAGACTCTAACCACTTTGTCAATGGTTTTTGTCCAATCTCTGTATTTTGTTCAGACAAAATTGTCCAAAATTGGCACCATCTCTAGACAGGTTGAAAAAAGCATTGGAGCCTTCTGTTAACTGCTGGGGGAGTATTTACTACAAATATAGTGCTATTGTAAGTGGTATAGTTTGCCACTAAAACCTTAAACAAATCTTTCGTTAGCTGAAGTCTCTGTAATATAACAGAAAGAAAAATCCTGCAACAAAACCCCTTTTGTACATAGCACCGGCTAGACTAGGTATAGTTCTCTGCTATGTATCAATTTATTAGTATGTGGTTGGTAAAATTTCCAAGGCTTTGTCTTTGAGGGAGGATGCTCCCTGGAAGGAAACTTGCTTTTTAGCTGATAATGAATCACACATACTGAACAGGTATCATTCTGTTGGGGAAACAAATGCATGATGATCTTAGAGTCCTTCCATGGATATTGCTGCAGGAAAGGAGAAACTGTTTATAAACTCACTTGCCCATCACTAGGAGGAGAAATGTTCTGTAAGAATCACAGTGCTTTAAATGGAAATGTAAGGTAAGGGATCACGGAGACAGTGTATTCAAATTTGGGATTAGTTTTCTAGTTTTTCTGTTTATTAAAGAGATACTCTCCATTTACATTTATTTTAAAATACTGTATACAAGAGACCCTTTGTGGGGGGATATGTTCTGGAGATCCCCACAAATGGTGAAATCCACAAACATGGCACTGCATTCATGAATGTCATCTGCATTCATCAATGCAGTGCCCCTGGTGGCAGTACAACTACGCTGGCAATGGCGTGAGCCTGGTGGTGGCAGTGGGAGCCCAGCGGCAGCAAGCACGAAGCTCCCGAGGAGCTCCTGCAAGTGAATTTGAGATGTGGGTTCGGCATTCGTGAATATTTGAAACCACAAATGCCAATCCTGCGAATAGTGAGGGTTTCATGTAGCTAGAAGTAGAAGCTTTGTAGCTATACCTGGTTTTGTTTAAGTTCTGCTCAGTCTTGCATTTCTGGTAAGTAAGTTTGCCAGGTGGTTGTTGTGAAAACCTGTATCAACAGGTACTTTAGGAGCATAGCTGTCCTCTTACATCCCTTCCCCAGAGGGACAAGAGGAGTGGCTCACAGGGGAGTTGTGGAAATTTGGGCCTGAGGAACCTTCCACTATGAGATACAGGGAGTGAGCACTGCAGCTGAACTGAGATCGCCACTCATGCTGTTGTCAGCATTGTTCATGTCATACCTCTATAGACGCACTATAACATTCTTAGGAAGAAGTGAGGCATCCTAGCAGCATTTGTAGAAGGCCGATGGGTAAACTCGTTTCCAATGAGGGCACTAAAATGAATGACAAGATTTGTTTTTGCTTTACTAGGACCAGACCTAGGGCCTAACCCTAAGAATACATATTTCCTTGCATCCTCCTGGTGAAGCCAGTGGAGCTATGCTTGAGGATTAAACTTGAAATCAATTAGGGTCTTTAAGCAGGCTTTGAGTAGATGCGATGTCTTTTTTTCCAACTACTTAGTTGGCCTAATAAGTTCTTAGCAATCTTTCAGGCACAATCACCCTTCTTCAGTCATAGGGAGTCTTTGCTGTTCTGAGACTCCAAGGATCTTCAATGAAGGGGGGCAGAGTGGGGGACGGAGAAGATTTAACAGTCACAGGAAGCCTGCACACTTGCATCTGAGTCCCTGTTCAAACTAGGAAAAAAGATTTCTTTTTAATGCCTTAGCTCACTTGTTTTAAGTTCTTTGGGTAAATGTGCTATCTTTTATGAGACCACCTAAATAGTTGGGGAAAAGTTCTTTGCAAGCTTTTGGGCACAAACACCCTTCTTCAGGCACTGGGGGACTTTGTTTTAAGTGTGTGTCTTTTTTTGAAAAACTGTCAGCACTCAGTATGATAGCATTTAGCATGTTCAGTAGTACCTTTATAACTGTGTTGCCTGGTAATGATAACCACTGCCTACATGGGTTTTTTTTTAAATCTGCAGTTAAAAAAAAATATTTTTCCTAGTCTAGATAGGACCTACATGAATTGCCTCCCTGCTGGATTGTTCCTGTAACAAAATGGAAGGTTTCTCTGTCCCTCCTAAATCATCCTCTTGTGGCTTTTTTCTAAAGGAAATTTGCCAAAGTAAAGTGGAGTTGGTGATACTTTTTACTAAAGTATAAAGTGTTACTTTTTCTTTGGGCAGGTGTACAAGGGATGCTTTGGAACAATGATGGATTTAGAAAACAAAAGTACAAAGGCTTCCCATGCTGATGATGTTTTTTAAATATATTTTGTGACAATTATGGCTAAGAAAATGTTGATGAAGTTCTGCCATACCCCATCTTCCAAGAGCCATAGAGCACAGGAGGGACTAATCTAAAAACTGTGATTATAACCATCGCATTTGGAAGAACTTCGTTTGCAAGAAAGTATATTCTGCCCTAGGCCAGATTAGCTTGCAGATTGAAATTGTTTCATATCAAAAGAGGCAAGAAAGGGAGTTTTAAGGGAATGTTTATTGCTTTGCTGTTAACACTAAAATGTATTGTTTAGAAATAAACCATAATAATACTAATCTTCTGAACATTGAACTACTGTTTCTAAAAGAGGGGATTTTCACTGTAATTATGTGACTCAAATTTTGTGACAGTCCCATTGTCCCTGTTGTCCTAACTTCAGAATTTGAACACCAGAGGTGGCTCAGCCAAGTGCCAGACGTTATAGAGGCTTTAAAGCAGGGGTGCTCAACTTCTGGCCTATGGGCCAAATGCAGCTTGAGCCATAGCATCCAGCCTGCAAGGATCCCCACAGGCTGGCTGGGAAATTTGGTAGCAGGGGAACAGTAGCAGTTAATACAACCACCTTCTCCTGCTGCCAAATTTCTAGCCCCAAGCTGTGCGTGGCCAGTTTGGGGCTGGGCCCTGCCCCCTCCACCCCTGCTGCTAGGTCTGGGCCAGGCCACACACCCCCATACCTGGATTGGGGCCAAGACTTTCCCCTTGCCCCTCCCCCCCCCCGGGATAGGTTGGGGTTGGGTCAAGCCCCCTTCCCTTCCCATGGGGCCAGACTGCCCCCCCTCCCCTTCCAGGGCTAGATTGGGTCCCACCACGACTGCCTCCAACACCAGATCAGGACCACCCACTGGATCCATCCCAGAGATAGTCAAGGCACTGCCCATCTGGCCAAAAAGGTTGGGCACCACTAGTCCAAAGTATAGCTGGAAAACACCTAATAAATTATTTATTTCCTTGTGAAGCCAATGAAAGATTATTCTGTACCATTTATTAAGTAAGGTTTTGTTCATTGTAACTACAAACATCTCTGATAACAGGGCTTCCCCTATTTCCTTTAGAAGCCTGTTCTCAAATCAAGTATGTCAGGGAGTTTTTTTCCTGGTAATCTAAATGTTCCTGTTTCTCAATCTTATTCTGTGAGGTCACATATGACTTTGCATAATGAATCACTGAATGAGATGTGCAGACAATAACAGTATCAGTGAGATGTGTTGCTGTTCAGGATCTGTTTCGCAACAAGCCTCTACAATTTGACCTGGTCACTGTTGGTGACTACAGGGGGTAGCCAGAGTTATTCACCCTGGGAGCCACATCCAATCTTCCACTGAAGTTGGAGAGTGGGGGCCAATTTCCAGAGACCTGCAAGTACCATGCCAGCGAGCCGCATAGTTTGCCCACAGTTGGCTTAGTTACTGAGGTCAGTTATAGGGTGGGACTCATAAGGACAAGCACTAGGCCAGTGTTAGTAAAATAGCACATTAGGAAATCCCATGTAGTTAGCATTCTTTATGCCATGGAAATTCATTTCTCCTTTTTTCTTGTACATGAAAGGTTAATTTGGAAGGAGGCTTCCCTGCTTTCTCCCAGTGACAAGTTTATTCACTCCAGTTACCTTTTCTTCCTTTAACCAGCTGCCAAAATCCACACTGGTCTTTAAATAACAGGCATATCAGCCGAATCCTTTGTTAGCAGCTAAGACCTCCAAACATCTCCTCCAGTATCCAGTTGTATCAGCCTTCTCTGTTCCACTATGCTTTCTACCCTTTTCTTCCACTGTATTTTATCAGCTACAGATGTTGCCGAGAGGCCTTCACAGATCTGACTCTGAAAACCTATTGCTAGTTCTGTTAAACATTATAAACTAGGGGTGCACCAATAAAGAATTTTTGGCCAGTACCGACGACCAATTATTAACCAGCCATATCAGCCGATACTAATCCGATTGCCAATATGCAGCCTGACAGTTTGGAGAGCAGTGTCCAGCTGGTAAGTCTGTTAGGGGAAAGGGGTGTGGAGGAGGGAAGGGATATTGGGTGGGGGAAGATTGAGGCCCCCATTGTAGGGGAAGGAGTGGGGCTGGAGCAGGTGCTGCTCAGCCCGGGCAGGGGACAGGTTGTGGGATGGAGCTGGGGCGGGGGGGGGCAGCTCCCGCTGCTGCGCGCACCCTGGGAGGGCATGGGGGGCACATGGCCGCTGGATCTGTTCACGGGCAGAAGGTGGGCTGCCTGCTGTGGGCTCAGGGCCAGGGGCTGTGCCAGCCTCTTCCCAGCAGAGGGGCTGGGCCCGGGCTGTGTTTGCGCTGGGCAAGGTGGGCAGTGGCAGTGCTGAGAAGGGAGGCACCAGGGAGGCTATAGCTGCCCCAAAATTCATCATTCCCCATCCCCTGTAGCCTCCCTTCCCAGTGCAGCCACCACCTGCCCCGCCTGCTGTGAGTGCAGCCTCGGCACAGCTCCTCCAGGAAGAGGCACATACCACCCATGCCTCCCCAGGGAGAGCACAGCAGCAGAAGTAGACCCCCCATACCTCCTGGATGAGCCTCCCAAAGCTTTGTCTCCTACCCCACCCTGCCTGGTTGGGCAGCCCCTGCCCCAGCCCCACTCCCTCCCTCACCGTGGAGGCCTTGGTCTGTCCCATTCACGCCCCTTCCCCCCCAAAGACATACTGCTGGACACTGTTCTCCAAGCTGCCGAGCTGCATTCCTGCCCATGTGCATGCTGCAGCTGCATGCAGACACATAGCATTTATTGGTGACATTATTGGACACATCAGCCAAAAAAAGCCGATTGCTAATAATGTCAATTTTCCTTTTATTAGTGCCAATACGATATGGACTACAACATCAGTGCACCTCTATTAAAAAACAAAGATTTTTACTTTTCCTTAATCAGTACAAGAAGAATTTGGCATTCACTTTAAATCTGAAAGAGTAGTGTTTTTATAGAAGACTAGACTTGCTCCTTATAGACTAACTGTATCAGAGATGCATAACCTTTTGTATGTAGAAACTTACTTCATCAGATGCTAGTGTCTTTATAGCAGTATAAGTAGAAAAAGAAACCATTTAGAATATTTTTCAACACTTTTATTCCTTAAATCAGTAGCAAGTTTCTGGGATTCTTCTTGTCCTGGCTGCTTGTAGACTTTTGCCCTGAATAATTCAGCAACTTTGCCAGCGTTCTTATAGACATAGATATTTGGGCTGGAAGGGACCTCGGAAGATCATCGAGTCCAGCCCCCCGCCCAAAGGGCAGGAAGTCAGCTTGGGTCATAGGAT
>NW_017728906.1:84064838-84165321 GCF_001723895.1 Crocodylus porosus | reverse complement strand
CACATCATTAATGAAGATGTTGAACAATATGGGTCCAAGGACAGAGCCTTGGGGGACCCCACTGGTCACAGGACACCATGATGAATGACTGCCATCAATTACTACCCTCTGGGTCCGACCAATTTCCCAGCCAGCAGATTGTGGTGGACCCAAGACCACAATTGTCCAGTTTCACCAAGAGGTGATCATGGGATACCAGATCGAAGGCTTTTTTGAAGTCAAGATATATGACATCAATCTCTTCTCATGATGGTGTTGAGATAATGAACCACAGGGAAAAGATCTCAGCGCAGGCATATATTTATCATATAATACAAAACTCTAGAAGCAGTAAAGCAGAGTTAAAATTGTTTTAGATTATAATTTTTTAACAATAGCTTACTGTAGTAGAAAGTATCTGCATGTAGCTTTGCAAGGCATACCTTTTAGCATGAAGAATTGACCAAAACTCCGTTTCTTTTCTTCCTCCTCAATTTATACTTTGGCATCTGTGGATTCTGAAGGAAGGTTTTTTTTTTTTTTAAATCTGTTGACTAGTTGGGAGGAGATGGTGCCCAGTAATGTCAGGGCATGATGCTCTTTCTCAGGCAGCTAAGTTATGCAACAGTGGCTGGCATGCCCCAACAAGCACACACATGTGGTTTGTGGTGCCTCAAAGTAGTTTGAGGTGCTGCAAACCACACATGGCACACAAGCACCCGTTTAGTATGCTGCTAATTTGTAGCATGGCAGGGGTTTTTTTGTTTGTGTTCATTTTTTTGTTTTTGTTTTTTTTACACTGGGAGATTCTGGTGCCAAAAAAAACCACTGCTGAAAAAAGTGGAATGGCATATGCAGCAGCAGTGTGCGCTGCCAGAAAGGGAGCCTGGCTGGTCAGAGCTATTCTCTGGCTGCTGGCCAGGCTCCAACTAGCTGGTTTAATCTTGCTGCTGCCCCAGGAGGCCCTCAGGACCCCAAGTAAGGCAGTCTCCCTTACTCCATCCAGGTCACTTTGCCATGCACTGTAGTGCATGTGCGTACCTGGGGACAAGTAGCAGCAGCACAAATATGTACTGCTGCTAATTGACCCACAGGAAATGTGTGCCTGTAACAGGGGGCCTGCTTAGAGCAGTCTTCCCAGTGGCCCGCCCACCTGTTTCTGGGCTAACCACCTGCCTTCTCATCCGCCACACCTTATTGTTAATTATTTAATAGATGTTAATCAAGCAGGAGGCTGCCCATTTCTTGCCCTGATGCCGGGGGTACTGTCTGCAGCTCCGTTCCTCCCCTATACTGCAGCCCAAGCCTTGCAAATGGCATCCAGATGTTCTCAACAGTCACCGGCCCTACACTGGGCCCCATAATCCTAGTGTTGAACCCCTCTATGAGCCCTTCATTCGGGCAGCCTAATCTGCCTTCATTCTTGGCAACATAGCTCCCAGAGCTGCTTCCCCTTCCGGGGGTGGTCCCCCACATAAGGACCTTCAGCTCTCTAGCCCTGACCTACCTCCAGGCCAGTTGGAACCCCAGGCGTGCAGCTCTTGGGCATTCCTTGCAGTGGGCCCCTGGCCCTTCGACCCTTCCGGTCCTGGCCGCAGCATTGACCAGTCAGGGGAAGTCCAGACAGGCATGAGTCTATGGCCTCACTCTCACTCTCTAGGGGTCCACCCTCCAGACCCTACAAAGGGGTAACCCACCTGGTTGTGGGAGCTGGGTTTAAGGTGCCCCAACCCGCCTTTCACCAGGGTGGTAACTGGCCTGGTATTTCCTGGAGGCTCCTGCACCACTGGGAGCCCCACCAGGCCACCCACTCCTGGTAGGGTGCAGTTTTAGGTCATGCCCAGGACCAGGAGCCTCCTATCCATCCCCTACAGCTCCTCCCTTGCCTCCAGCAGCAAAACTGCCTTGTTTATATGGGCAGCCCTAGGTTCAAAATGGCTGCCCTCATTAGGCACCTTGCAGCTGCCAGCTCCAGGCCCTTAAAGTGGCAGGCACAACCAGTGCCCTGCCACAGTGCCTCTACCTGTGCGCGCTCATTGGGGCACGCCCTGTAAGTGCAAACTAGCAGACAGTGTATTTAGGTAAGTAAATAGTCACTGAAAAGAAAAGGATAAAGATTGTTACATTGGTCTTTTGTAAATCTTTCTGCTGCGGGGAATGCTTGGAAATAGTTTGAAAGGTGACATTTCAGCTCTGAATTACCACCCACCGTCCTGTAAGGTTCTTTTTCCATCCTGGGGTTTCTTTGTGAATCATCTATGAAATTCACACATTGTAGTCTGTCACTGGTCCAACATTCATGAAGAAAATATATTTATTACTGAGCCATAAGCACTACAGTTCAGCTTTGTTTTATACCTTTAACCAGTGCTTTTATAGCATTTAAATAACAGCTACAGAAGTGAATAAAAATTGCCATTTTCCCTGAACTTTATTTTATTGATTGGGAGAAGAGAGGAAAGAGAGATTTTCAGGTAATATTTGTAAACATACGGGATAAAGATATAGGAAGGTTTTTCCTTGCAGGAACAGGTGAGGAAAAAGTGCTCGCAGAAACAGCAGTGACAAGTCCAGATAGGCAGAGCAGAGTCTACTATTAGATGACTGAGTTGGAGAATTTCAGTCAGATTCTGCAATGTAATTTAATCTGTTTTATGCAGGTCCTCATGCTTTTATCCTTCATCATCATGTCCAAGTACCTCATCATGTCCAAGTACCACAAATGTTAGTAGGAGCTAATATCTGGATGATTTTACAAATAGGAGGGAGATTTTGACAGGTTTTTGAAATGAGTAGGGAGCCAAAGGAGTTGTTTGAGAGTGTCTTGCTCTGAAGAAAGCATCACTGACAAGCTAGAAAGCTACACCCCACTTGGATGCTTTGGAAATCAAGGAACCATGACTAAAAGGTGTTCTTTGCACACATCAGTCATACGCCCTGTAGAACAGCCTTTGTTTGCTGTCTGCAACTGTAGAATACATTGGATACCTTTTTTAATAAAAACCATTGTGTTAAATCAGAATGATTATTTAAATACATGCTTTGCGTTACTTGTTGGGACATCAGTCTGAAATCAAGTCAAGTTTAAAAACAATGCTATTACTGCTACTTGGGGCCCCTCCTCATTTTTGTGCTTTTACAATCCATTTTTTAATTTAAAATATTTTCTCTCTTTTTCTTTTGAGTAAAAGGTCTGCTTACAACTAACCAATTGACCGTGGTGAATTCCTTACCTTTCTCTCTGGCTTTGACTAGTAACTTTCTCTTCCTTTCCTCAGTCTTCCATATTCATCATCAGTGACTTCAGCTTCCATTGTGATGATAGGTCCAGTCCTTCAGCTTCTTATCTCTTGTCCTCTATATTAAATCTGCAGCCCAAGTTCACCTTTTCGCCACTGACCAACTTGCAGGTTGTTCAGTTGAAAAGATCTGATCTCTTCCTATCTCGTCCACCACATGGTCTCTTTCAATATTACCCAAAAGCTGCCTTCTTCATACTGTCACTCAGCTTTTGAAGCTCAGTCCATCAGAACTGAAGTCTTGTCTGCTCTCAGCCTTCTTCTCCCTGTCCTGCCTTCCCTTTCTTCCACTGTTACATCTGTTGATTCACTCCATGCTCTGTGGCAGGAAGCCACCTTTGTTTCTCCCCCAAAATCTCTGCTCTGTGACAATTTGATTAGGATAGGCCCAGCAGAGGAGTCACACCTTTACCCTATCTCTTTAGGTAACCTGAGATGGATACATTCCTGAGGGAGGGGGGAAACCTGCTCCCTCTGCCTACGTAACTGGTATCAGCTACCTGGGTAAGGGGTGCTGACCTCCATTGGACCAGGTGAATGAGATCACAGGGGCTATATAAGTTAAGACTGCCCAGGAGGAGGGGGCAGCAGCCATGTGGGGGACCAGATTTAGAGAGGAGTTTTACCATCTGAAACTGGCTCTCTCCCCCGTAACTCATGAGCTAGGAGCGGCCTGCCTCCAGAGGGAATCTCCAACAGCCTCTGGATGATGCTTGTGAGTAAGCTACTCGAGATCTGGTTAAATATCTAGCTGGCATTAACTCAGATGCATGATCAAAAGGCTACCTCAGCCAGACTGTTTTGCTCTATGGGATTTCTGTGGTATTGCTGTATCTTGTACCCTATTTTCACCATACCCCTGTAGTCAATAAAGTTCTCCTTTGTGACCAGTGTAGGAGGTGTAGGAGACTTATTGAGGGGTGGGTCTAAATTATGCCTAAGAGGCCCCTTACGTCTGCAGACTAAGAGGACTTTCCTTTTTGGCCCCCGACTTGGGAAAGTGCCCCAAGTGCTTATACTGGGTCAAGTACACATTGGAAAATTAGGCCTGTGTTTCACCGAGGACACAGGGCCGAGACAGTCCCTTCTCGGGGTGGTGGCAGCTTACGTTACCCCCAGGGTAGTGAGTGTGCTCCAGGAAGGGGGTCAGCCGGACGTGAGGCGCCCCTAGGGAGGCACTTGGAACCTGGAAGGTGGTCGGGCTCATTGAGGTGGGTGGCTCAATGCAGGAGCGCCCCCTACTGGCCTGCCACATGCTCCACCTCCTCCTCCATCTTTGACTTTTGCTTGGCAAGATCTGCCCCAGCATTTCTGAACCTCCTCACACAGCACCTGTTTCTGTTCTTCTCCTGAGAAGCGGCTCTGTCAAATCCTGTGACAACACAGACTTCCTTCAATAGAGATAGTCCTTCCCCTACTGCTCCAGCTTAGTTGAATCCCATGGCTGCAATTAGCCACTTTTCTACCACCTCTGACCCTCCTGTTCTCCTGCCTGTGTTTCCGTCTCTGCAGGTGTTCTTCTGATTACAATGGTTTCCAAGAGAAAATTGACAAAATCTAATGTGACCTTCTCCTCAGTGTGCCTTCCTTTCCCCTTTCCTCTCTGATAACCTTCCTCCTGCCCTGTCACAGATCCAGGTGTTTCTTCTGTGCTCTTTCCTCATTCTTTTACCTTTCCCCATAGCCCTCTCCTATCTCCAGATGTCTACTATCATACCCTCCCTCACTTGTACTTTTCCATAGCCTAAGGGTTCCTCTCACCCTTTCCCTTCATAGTAGAAGCACCAAGTTCCTCAGATCTTAAGTAAATCTACCCTTGACTCCACTCGCCTCTTCAGTGACTTCTCCATCTCCCTTCCCCCTTTAAGCTTATAAATGTGCAGTCACTTTCTTCAGCACCAAATAAGCATACTGAAAAAATATAGTTTTGTCTAAGCTCTTCATTTATAATAACCCTAGTTAATATAGTGAGAAACTGACTGCTATAACTGTAGCAGAATTATACTGTATTTACTCAGATCTGAGTAAATACATTTTTTCCCAAACCGTACAGCAGCTCAAGTACCTATTTATTCTACCATAGCTATGTCAATGATTTTCTTCACGTGGAGTAGCTCAGGTCACCTGTGTAATCAATATATTATTAGCAGCGTAGTATTGTAGTGTTATTGGGAATGATGTTAAAGCCATGATAGGCCAGGAAATACACGAGAGGCAAAGAATTTTGTAGGTGATATCTTTGAACAGACCAACTGCACAGTCAGGATGGACATAGCCAAACACTGCTGTCAAAAGCTTGTCTTAATCTATCTCAACCATGCAATTGGTCTGATTTAAAGATATCACCAACCAAAATCCTTGCCTCTTGCATAATCTCTTATTGAATCCTTTGATCTTTTACTATACGATGGGAGCCAGACTTAAGACAAAAAGGGTTTTCTACTCCTTTCTCAACTAACCCAAAGCAAAAATAACTCATAGTGTTTCCAACCTAGTTCCAAGATGCTTGTGAAAGCTGTTTTCACCCTTCCCTTAACTACTATTGTATAGGTACCTGGCTAATAGGAATCTCTAACCTCACTTTGTAGAAGCATCATAGGACAAGAAAGACATTTCTTCAACCAGCTGCATCATTCTGTATGCCCAGAATATTTTTAACTTAATATTCTGGTCTTAAAGATATCTAGTAGATGGATAACAGCTCTTCCATCCCGAGATTGTTTTCTCCTTCAGTGACAGAAAAAGAAAAATTAAATGCAAAAGCTAAAAATACCCTGACTGTTTGTAAAGCTGTCTGAAAAGCAAAAGCAGCCAGACTCCATACAGTGACAATTTTAGGAGTACAGAACAAAAACAGCAGACATTAGACTGCTAACTTTTGTAGTGTAATCTATTTATAATCAGGAGGGAGGATAGGGAGGCTACTCAGGGGTGTGCCACTGTGCCTACTCTCAAGTCCTTGGTATCCAGCATGCCAGAGAGCACCTTCTGGGGACAAACCCAGGCCAGGCTCACTTCTGGCAAACTTCTGGGTTTTGTGCATTCACCTGCTTGGGTACAGGTAGGGTGTACTTGAGCCCTGCAGCATCTGGACTTGCTGCCACCATATATAGATCAACCTCGAGTTGACAGCTTGCAGGTGAGTAGCATTTTTTTGTGTTTCTGTCTACATAAGATACTATTTTTTTTTTGTTTGAAGTGTGTTAGCTGGCCTCTTTTAAGATGCCACTTGCTTTGGTAGTGTGAACTAGTTGTTCTCAACCTTTTCACCTTTTCAAGGCACCTCTGGTCAGACATGAGGCACTCCTCCATAACTTTTCAGTGGCACTCCATTTTTTAAAAAATAATTAATTAATTAATTACAGGGCTTACCTCCTTGTAGAGAAGGCAGAGAAGCAGTCAGGTGGGGAGAACATGAGCCCACCCTTACCTGCGTATCTTCTAACACCTGAAGCCCGAGCCTGCCATTATTTGCAAATCTCCTCATGCTTCCTGCATCACGCTTCAAAGAATCTTTCAGCACCCCGTGGTGCCCTGTCACCCTTGTTGAGAGTCCTGGTCTAGACAAACCCATGGAAGGCTCAATGAAAACTTCTGAAACCATTGGGATATATTTTATAGCACCTGAGAATTGAATTTATCCTAAATCTTTTTTCTCAGGTACAGAATTTGAAAGTGAACTACTATAAAGCCACTACTTGGTTAGATAAATATCAGACAGATTCAGTCTCATCACATATATTCCTATTCTGAAATCTGTCCGTGATTTCCAGCAAAATACAGGATCATATTGATATGTTCCCTTCCATAAAATGCTGAATGATCAGTTTAATTATGTATTCACATAATGTAAACTTTAAGCTAAGTTAAAAGCTTTAAAAGTGAGGAAGTGCAAAATGAAAGGTCTCCTAAAAATGTTGTCTGAGCTATGTTGTACTTAGATAGTATTTACCCCGGCATAGTAGGATTTGCCTTCTTCCAGCCCTGGTTCCATTTTCTCTTCTTCGTCATCTAATGTTTGTTTGCAGTCATACAAATGGTGCCAACTGCAGCAGTCCCTTGGTTTCTAAAATGAGTTAGCCAAGGCAAGCAGCACAGCTGCCAGGTCTCAGAAATTTGGTCCCAGAGGGAGAGGGAGCCTGCACCATACAGCTCTGCAAGCTAATGGGTGGTGTACTGAATTTCAGACCTGGAGACAGAGGGCAGGTCTGCGTTCATCTCTTCCACTGAGTGTTGTTAACGTTTCTGTGCCCTTTGCAGCCAGGGTTCCAAGACTTAAGGTTAACTCTTATTTGCCATTGTGACAGGACTCTACCTGCAGGCAGCTGTGGTGCTGCATAGTGGCCACACATCCTGTTTCCTCCCATGCTGGCCTCCCAGGGTACTACTCTGCTGCCTCACCTTGATGGTAAAAATGATTATACAGTTAGAGAGACTGCTATCAGAAAACATTGTGAGCTTTGGGTGCTTTGTCCTACCCTGCTCATCACTGAGTTCCCAGCTCCACAGCCTGAATAGGGCACCCCCTCCAAACTGCTTCCTCAACACTGAGCTCTGGCCCCTCGACTCAGTCTCTCTGGGTTCTGGCCTGATCTCTGCTTGGAGCAAGTCATCACTCTTCTGGGCTGGCCTTACCCACCTTGCTCTCTGGATATCTCCACACAAGGCCAGTGCATTGCAATTCACACTAAGCCTGTAGTCCAAAATGCAGGGTGACCCTCTAGCTCCTTCCATGGCCTCCTATATTCTCATTAGCCACTCTCAAACCTCACAGGTGGCCCAATCCACTGGTAACCCCTAGCACTACCTCTATCCATCAGGCCCTAGGTCCACACTTAAAATGTTTGGTACCTCCCCAGCACCCACTGTGGCCTGTTTCCACCAGTCTCACTAGGGCTGTCTCACACTAACTCCCCTTGGTCAATGGTCTCACCTGGGCTCTAAGCCTGCTATTCTAAGCACAGAGTGCCTTTTCTGGCATCCCCACTATGGCCTCCTGCCTCCCCTTTAGTCACATCCATGCCTCACAACTTTTAACAGCCAACATAAACTGTTCCCAGATAAAATGCTTAAACCCCTCTAGGGCCCCACAACCTTCTACCCTCTATCAGCTGTCCTCCTTCATCCCTCCGAGGTGCCTGAATTGGTCTGGGTTCACAGGAGCTTTTACCTCTACAGATCTCAGGGCCTGTGGCCTAGGAGTCAGGCTTCCAGGCCAGTCCCAATCCAGTGCCTCTCACTCCTGACCCACTGCCCACAGGCTTTTCCAGCCTACAAGGGAAAAGCTACAGTTTCCCATACTTTTCTTCTTTAAAGGAGAATCCATTTTTAAAGTTTGTTGATCCATTTTTAAGGTGCAGTCTTCACCTCTCCCAGTCTGTCTCGAACTGCACACCGGGGGGGGGGGGGGGGTGCCCCCCCCCCGCGCAGTCTGCTCAGCTGCCCTTGTACTACTATATAGCTGCCTGCTTGGGTCTCTGCCTATGTAGCTTATTGCAAAGCATCTTGCCCCAGCCACTTACAGCTCTCTGACTCCTGACTTTATCTCCCTTGGCTGCTTAATTTCTTGCAGCTGGTCCATACTCAGCTGCCTACAATGCACTGCAGCCCTTGCCAGCTGTTCTTTTTCTTCTTAAAGTAGCAGAGACCTTTAACTCCTTTACATGATTCATAGACCAGGCTGTGACATGCTTACAAAAAGTCAGTTTGGGCAAAGCTAGTGTTACAACCCAGACCTGTCTGATGATGGAGGCAGCCCGTATTTGCTTTGTCACATAGCTTTTTGGAAGGTAAAAGTGAAATGAAGTACTGGCAGTGCATCCCTGTATCATCATGTGGCAACTAGAGCAGTGGTTCTCAATCTTTTTTGTACTGGGACCTATCTATAAACATCAGTGGCCAGTCCTGACCCAGTGCCTCTCACTCCTGACCTACTGCCCACAGGCTTTCCCAGCCTACAAGGGAAAAGCCATGGTTTCCCACACTTTTCTCCTTTAAAGGAGAATCCATTTTTAAAGTTTGTTGATCCATTTTTAAGGTTTGTTCGCTACCCTTTCATATATTCTTGCAACCCACTTTTGGGTTGCAACCCACGAGTTAAGAACGCTGAAGTAGAGGACATACAGAGGTTTGAAGTGGCTTCTACTTTCATGCTATGGGGCCTGCTTGTCTCACCCGCTGACTCCTCAGTTTACATGTTCACTGACTTCCTGTCTTTCATGCAGACCAGCTCAGCCTCTGGCTTCTCTACTGTTCATTTCATCCAGGAAGAGCACGCACCAACTGCAGAGACTTCCTCAGCCTGAGGAAGTTTTTAAACCCGAAAGCTTGCAAAAAATTTTTTTCCAACTTTAAGTTGGTCTAATAAATATCAGATTTACCGAAATAACCTTGTCTCCCCAGGAGAAGCTAAAAACTCACGAGGCAGGGTAAAAATATTGATTTGTTTTTGAATGTCACCATTTTGAAACTAACCTTCTGATTTTTATGGGGGGGAAATCATGACTTTTAAATGTTTGGGGTTTTGCAGTTCTGGGGCATGAAAAACATCTATCATAAATTAAACCTCTTATTCCAGAGGCCAGATCGTTATAGTCTACGAGAGAATAAAGCAGATGGAAACAATGGTCTGAAAGCTTTTGAAGTTGGAACAGGCAATGATGCATAAACCACAAAGTGAAGATGATGTTGATTATGACAAAAGGTTATAAAAAATATTAAAAAATCAAATTAATCTTCCTCAGCAAAGCATGGATTTAACTAGTACTTCGTGAAATCTCATAGACCAGAAAAATCATCATTAGATGCCAGCTACATATACCGAGAAATGATATTTTTATCACGTATAACACTATTGCAGAGTTCATTTTTTCATACTGGGTGAAAATCTGCATCTCATTAACAGCCATTTACACGTCTGATTTCAAAATGTAGCTGTCTTAAGTTTTCTTTGTTGAAAAAACATTGTATTCATTTTTATTTAAAAGGGAACATTGATTATTATTGTAATTTTCCCTGACAGAAATTAAAAATCCCCAGAGAAGGTTTTGCTCTCACTTTTCAAATACATGTTCACTTTCAGATAAAGGCCAAATATGGAAAATTTCAGAATAAAAGATGAGTGGTTTGGAAAGATATGACTATGTGAAAATAAGAGTGGTAAACTAAAACTATATTGGAACTTTTGAATTCTTGTTGCAAGTAAGGTGGCCTGTTATTTTAAGATTTAATTATGTTCATTAATTTAGTCAGGTTTCTAGCTGATTTTGTCACTTCAGTGAACGGGTTCAGTAGAAGTGAATCTTCATAGAAGTGGAAAAAATTAACATTTAAAGAATATATCTTTTCCGCAAGATATTACGTAATAGTCTTTTATCAAACCATAACAAAGTATACTGTTGCATATATGACATTTATAATAAAAATATCTTATTTGGCAAAGATGCATGTAACTCGGTTTATGTGGGAACTATAACATGCTTTTAGTGTAAGCAAACATACCATGCTAGAAGCATTGATCAGAGGTGAGTTCATGTATTTCTGTCTCTGTTCGTTATTCTCTTATTCTGAGAGTTTCCAACTGTCAATCTGTCAGGACTTCCCAGGTAGTCAGTTTATAGTGACAAGATATCCATAGCAGCAGGAGCCCACAGTAGCCACCACAGGCTGAAAGGGACCTTGGGGTTATGATTGATCACAGGATGAACATGAGCCGCCAGTGTGACACTGTAGTCAACGGAGCTAATAGCATACTGGGATGCATTAGCTGATGCATCGCAAGCAGGGCTAAGGAAATGATGCTTCCTCTCTACTTGGCACTGGTGAGACCCCAGCTGGAGCACAGTGTCCAGTTCTGGACGCCGCACTTCAAAAAACACATGGAGAATCTTGAAAGGGTCCAGAGAAGTGCCACAAGAGTGATTAAGGGCCTGGAGGACAAACCTTATGAGGAAAGGCTAAGGAATCTGGGGAAGAGAAGACTTAGTGGGGGAGGACTTGGTGGCCACCTATAAGTATGTAAGGGATGACTATTGGGATCTGGGAGAAAAACTGTTCACTAGGGTGCCATGGGGGATGACAAGGAGCAATGGCCATAAACTGTTAGAGGATGGCTTCAGGTTGGATGTAAGAAAGAACTTCTTTATGGTAAGGGTGACCAGAATCTGGAACAGACTTCCCAAGGAGGTGGCGCAGTCCCCACCCCTGGAAGTCTTGACGAGGAGACAGGGCAGACGCCTTGCTGGGATCATTTGATCTCAGCAGTATTCCTGCCCAGAGCAGAGGCATTGAATTCAATGAACTTTCGAGGTCCCTTCCAGCCTTAATTTCTGTAATTCTATGATTGCTAATCCCACTTGTTCAGAGAATCTTACACCATAAAAAATGGATGGATAGTATGACTTAAATAATGAGATTTTTATATTATGTATAATAAAATTACAATTAAAATTTACACACAAATTACACATAAACCAGTCAGAGTTTCCCTTTGGAGGTAACTTTAAAATGCGCACTAAGATCTACTTTCTCCTTTCTGAAAATGATAGCAGTTTCCAGCCCCCAAAAATAACAACAACAAGAAAAAATAGGAATGAAAACTTGCTTTATAAATGAAAAAGCTGATATCCTCGTGTCTCCTGTATCTTAGGTTGAAAAAATGAAACCAACATTTTGAGCTATGCAATCATATTGTGAGAGCTGGCCACACTGTGGTAGTCCTATAAATAGCCCCTGAGGATCCCGTTGCACTCAATCTCACTGTCTGCCTTCTGTCCTTGGATAGCATGCTTAAGTGGCTATTGCTGCCTTCCATACTGTGGATGCCTTTTTCCTTACTTTTGGAAAGTTCTTCATTGCAGCAAGGTAGTAGATAACATGGTACCATGGGTAAAAATATTTGCCTTTCCCTTTTCAAATTTCTCAATATTTTGTAGGTTGATCAAAAGCAGTCTCTCCAAACCACTGGACTCAACTGCTCCAGCTGTTGAAAATCCATCCAGAGATACTTTGTAAGGGGCTCAGAAAGACTGAAGGAATAACGCACAAACTGAATAGAACAGATTGTACATACTTAGCAAGAATGTTGCATAGAGTTGTGAGGGCACCTGAATTTTGGAAAACAGTTTTAAGGAGGCCCTGGGTTGCAGAAGTATGAAAGCCCAGAGACCCAGTGTACTGAAGTCTTAAACTCTCTCTCAGACTTTTGACTGAATATTTATCGCAGGGGTGGGGGGTGGCGACCACCTGCAGAAGCCACCGGTGGTGGCACTTTCTGCAGGGCCCAGGGCGGTTGCCCCAATTCACATCACCAGCCCCAGGGATGGCCCTGCCAGTGCTTAATTGGAGACCCAGGAACCTGGAGCATTCAGCAGAGGATACCAGGACTGCTCCCATTCCTGTTTGCAGTTTTGAGGCGTATCTTCCCCCTTCTTCATTGCTGAAATGGTTAATCCCAACTTCTTTCTTTCATTTGTTCCTCTCCCTTTTTATACCTTGTGCTGTTTCTAATCCAATCGGGACTGTAAATTGCTGGGAGAGATGTATTACTGCTTAATTACTGGTTAATAGTCCCAAGCAATTCCTAGCTCTGCTCGTTTCCTTCCTGCCTGCAAGACATTTTCCTCACTGAACACATATATGACCAGCAGTATGTGGGATGATCTGAGGCAAAAGAATTTGGTAGTGGTCTATAGCAACCTGCCCACCTGCTGTGAACTCTCTTTCCTAGGGGAGCACAGGTTGTATGGTGGTCTAGAAATAAACAAAACTGTACATGATAATTGGCACAATTCCTAGAACTGAATATTTAGGATGTGTTTGCAGAACCTGTGACCATTTAATTCAAATTGGGACTCTACACATGCTATTTGAACAGATATTGAAGCAAAATATACTCTGAAACTAGCAAAATGCTGAGTTTGCAATTGCAACCCTCTTTTCAAGTAAAAACATAAAAATATTAATTTACCAGAAGATATAAATGAGAGCAACAAAAGGGAAACAGACTTCTGCAGCCAAAATAATTATCTTTCACTTAAAATGACATCAAGTCTAATCCCACATCAGATACAATATTAGACGCAATTCATGTACCATCTAGAGAAAGAATTACATTGATGTTTATTTTCTAGTAATTGTATTATGGCCTTAGACTAATCATTTGACAATATTGTTGCACCAGTGTATATATTTTATGCTATATAAAACCATTATATTCATTATATTGTAATGTAGGTTTTTTTACTGAAGTTACTGTGTAGGTTTTTTCTTACTGAAGACAAACTGAAGAATACATTTTAAAAGCATATGCAGAAATGTACATTCATATATTTATATAAGTTCTAGAAAGCTACAGTTTCTGCCTAAATATGAATGCCAACTATTGAGGAATATAACTCCTTTCTTTATCATTTTTTTTTAGACATTTAAAACAATTTTTTTAAACATTACAGAATATGAATTGCTTCATTAATTTAGTCAGTTAATTTAAATATGTTGAAAGCTTGCATCTTTGAGAATAAAATATAAAACATAAGGTTTGTCCTTGGCCTTGCAATGGACATTATTCTGGAGGAGCACAACTGTCCCTGCATTTTATCGATTACCATTCAGTCTCTAATGAAGCTGGGACTTAATCCACTAACTGCTTTTTACACTGATATTTTAAAAGGCCTGACATGTGTCAGTCTCACCAGAGTCATGATTAATACAAGCACTGATCCATGCATATACAGGTCACATAAAAGCATTAATCAAAGCAGGCCTCTCTGAGACCGGGGCTAGGTGTTACCACAGATATGACTGTACAAATATCTCTTGCGCAGGCTTAGATTACTAAGTAATGGGGAAGTTTGGTTATGTGAATTTTTCGTAAGGCTAATGGATATGGGTGATTGATGCGACCAGACAGGACACCAAAATAAGGATGGAGTGTACAAGGATTAAGATGATCTGTTAAAGATGTTTTCCTATTCAGTGGGAAAATATTGTAGTATTGGCTGAGAACTAGGATGTATATGCTGTAAAATAAGTTATTTTGATCAGTGTATACAGAAGAGTCTGGGAACCCATAATTGCGCTAGGCCTAAGGGATGCCAGTTGTGCCAGCTGTGCCTGGACCTTACCATGAGCATCCAGGGCTAACACCCTGTAAACACATTGACCATGAAAGTTTGAATAAGTGCTCTGTAGGTAATAAATCTAGCAGAGCCTTCACCGCTGAACTAGGCCTGTGATCATTCTTTCTATAACATGGAGGTCTTCAAGGGAAAACACTCTCCCTATAGCAGCAGCAGCAATAGTAACACAGACAGCACTTCAACCCAGTGTGCACACTGAGAAGTATGTGGAGGAGGAGAATTGAGGGATGACAGGTGGCATCTGAAACCAACTGGGAGCCAATAGAAAGACTTGAGCATGGTATCCTGCCTCGTGGACAAAGGTGCCAAGCCTCTCATCCCTCCCCCTCTCCCCTTGTTTGGGGGGTGTCTATGAGGTTATATGTATAACCTACTAGCCATGACTTGTAAGCTGTAGAGAAATCATTCCACAAGCTGGAGAGTACATCAGAATGTAATCTACGTGTATCACAGGAAGAGGGTAAAAGTTCATGTAAGTGAAGGGTAAATTGAAAATTGGTTTCTTTTTATGTTGGTGAAATGATAACATTTATTTTCTTACTGCCATAGGTAGGCCTATCATTTTCAGTGGTATTCTCCAGTGGGAGTAGGTAGTAGAAGCTTCATAGGAAATCTAAAAAACAGAACATAACAATGCTTTGTTCTTGCTAGTTATTGTACGCAAACCTATCTGCTTAACAAGTTATTTATTTCTGTAATGAATACTTGCTTTCAGATGTAGGCGTACATATTTTATACAAATGGAAACCGAATTAAAGAAATGGGAATGTTGTGATCATCAGTGAATTAAATTAATGAGCAAAATAATTTGAGAGAGAAATAATGCTGATTATATTTCACTTGTGAATACATATGAATTGTCTTCATTTGCATGAAGGACTGACTCATGGTGTGGCCTGAATTGCAACTTATAATTAAATACTCTCAGATTTTGTTACAGAATAAAATTAGTTTTTAGCTTAATTAAGCATCTAATAACTTTGGAGAGGAAGGATCAAGAAGAAAAACAGAGTGATTTATATGGCCAAGTCAGCAGGGTTGTGCAGGAAGGAAGAAAACCACTTCCTTTCACTGAATTGGCACTTAGTTTAAATGTCAGTAAAAGAATGTATTTGGGGATTTCCACACTACATTGAATATTATCATTAGCTTGCAGTAATGTTCTTATTGTCCTCCAGCAATGGTTTTTTTGCCAAGGCCACCCTTAGACTATCTAATTTTGGAATAATCACTAGATGAGCTTTAAGATGAGTCCTGATGAGTGCACATGTGCAGTTTGCCACCTTGTGCCCCATAGGCAGGACATTGTGTACTGAGAAAAGGAGTAGAGTGTGGTGGCATGGAGCTCTCTGCACAGCAGGTAGCTACAACTGGTAAGAGGCCCATACTCCAGTGGTGTTAGTTGAAGCAGCCACTGAACTGTTGTAACATGTTGGGATCAGAGAAGCCTGCTCTCTGTTCCTTGGAATCAGCGAGCCACAGAAACCTCCCTGATGTCTTGTGCACATCCTGTGCCAAATGGAGTTGAACCACAAGAGAGAATCTGTTCCAAACAGTCCAGCTGTTTAACATGCAAGATACATTCCATGTCCAGACTTCCAGGTATAAGTAGGTAAAATGGAAAAGTTGTGTATGCGTATGATGAGAAAAGTAGCTTTTTGTTGTTTGCAATCTTAGGCCTTAGACAGACATTACATTTGTAGTGCTACGATCACTCTTGTGGATACTCACTTTTCATAGGGCTACATGTGCAAGCCATCTGTAGTACCACAAAAATGTTCCTTCTCCAAAGCGGAACTCTGTAGCACTACATGTTGTAGTGCTACATATAATTTGTGGACAGTTCTCTGTAGCACTGCAGGGGGTTTTTTAGACCCCACAGTATCCCATAGTCCACAGCTTTCCACCCTTCCCCCTGCAAGAGCATACTTACTTGATCCCCTGTGACATAGACTGCGGCCAAAACTGCTGCCTCAGCCATCAGCTCCCTGAAGTACCAGCAAGACTCAATACTTCTGCTGCATTAGTGGCAGCAGCTGTTGAATACAGCCCTTCAGTGACTGTGGGGGTGGTGGGAAAGCAACTTTCCTTCTCCTCCGGGTCCCCAGCAGGCAGTGGGGGCCAAGGGGATAGGAGGGGGACATCTCCTACAGCGGCTGCTCCCAGTGGCAGCTGCCAACTGATGATGACTGCCAGGGGGTTCTCTTTCCCTGGGAGGGGAGAGGGAAGCTTGTCAATGATCCAGTTCGCTGACAGGGAGAATGGAGCACGGGGGAAGAAAGGAGCAGTTCCCCATCACCTCTGTGCTGGGGGAGCGTGTCCTTCAGCAGATTTATATCTCTCCAGCCAGGGGGCTGTTTTGCATACCTCCAATAGTATTTATTTTTGTAGCACTAAAGTTGCCTTAGAAATTGGTGCACTACAGATCTGTAGATGTGCAATCCCTTTGGTATGCTAGCATTTGCAGTTATGCTAAGCACTCAGTTGCTGTCTTGCATTTAAATCAACAGGTATTAAAACGGTAATATCGCAACAGGGTCTCAAGGGAGATGAGAACTGTATTACCTGAATCATCATCAGTGATTTTGTGGCTACAGACAGTTATCACAGTTATCAACATAGGCCATTGGTCAGAGTGATTAGGACTCTTGTCTGAATCTGCTTATTGGAGGGCTTCCTATGTCTTCCTTTGACGCAGCTGTTGGCTGCATCACTGCGTTGGGCCAGCTGTGCTAGATACTGTACTGGGTCTTATGATTTGCTGCCACAGGACTTTCTGCCTGGAGCTGAAAGAGCATCTCCATTTAGCGCATGCGTTAGTGGCTCATCATTTGTGCATCAACCACAAAAGGCTGACTACAGAGCTGCAGCTGAACGAGGCTGACATTCTACGGTTCCGTAGATTACAGCCCACTTTGGAAAACAAATGATGCATTGTGATACAATCACTGAAATGCTAGCTGAGAATTTGAATAAGGTGTGGGGTGCATACTTTCGCTGTGGCTTTCACTGGTACCTGGCCAACTGATTAAATCATCTTTGAGCAGGGGAGACTTCTTCCAAGGAAGCAATCTGAGGATTGAACTTGACTAGGGTTACTCATCTGGTTTTCCACAATGCACTGGAAAAGAGCAGGTTCTCTCTTCTGACTTGGCTGTGCAGTAATAGGAGTATTTATGAAGCCCAGACAGTTACACAGATAATTGTAGTTCAGTCCTTACCATCACTAGTGCCGCCCCTTAGTTCTTTTGTGCAGATGAGCATAAAATCCTTATGTGGTCACAGGCCTGTTCTGTATTATGAGAGTAACAGGTTTCTGGCCCTGGCATCAGTAATGAGTGTAGCCAATCCTCTGTTGTGGTCATGATGTAGCTACAAGTGTAGAAAAAGGCAGGTTGGGTTTGGTACCTTTGTTGTAAGTTGTGGTTAAAATCTGCCATTGTAGCAGAACCTTGCCTGTTTGGTACTGGATCTCTTGCACCCATTGCCAGCAGTGATGGAGTGGATAAATCAATAGACTACACATTTGATGTCCCAATTGCCATGCTCAGAACTGAGTTTGTCTGAGAGAATGACTGCATCAGTCATGGGCTCTGGTATGACAGGTGTTAGGTGTGAACGGCTTGGATACCAAAAGGAAGTGCCCTGTCTGGAAGATTTGCAGCAGTTTATATCCCCATTTGTTAACATCTGAACTTGACTAATACACAGTTCTTGTGCTGTTTTCCACATAATGTCCTTTGTCTGTCCTGATTAGGGCTATGTCTATAAGCAGGTTTGAAGGACTGATTGGACACAGATGAGAATAAGATGTTTTGATTGAATTTCTCCTAGTTTATCTTCATCATAACGTGTCCTTCATAGGATGTACTAAGGGGCATGGTGTCGCTATTATACTCCTTTGAATTTAGTTATCTAAAATTATTGTCTTTTTTGTGGACTTTACATTTACTTTGAGGAAATCGACCATTACCAGATGCAAACTTTCAGTGACCTCATGATGAACTTAGAAATAAATTAATTGCTCTTATTTCTATGATGCTTACTACTAGCCAGTAATGTAATCCTACCTTGCACAGCCATTCTACCAAGTGAAATAGATGTCCTATCCTCTGCTTGCTTTGTTTTATGTCCATCAAGCTAATTATTTTTGGCCATTTTAAATACCCTTCTTTCTCCCAAGGGTAGTAATTTCATGAACCACTGAAAGCAACATATAAGGATCTAAAATATGGTAGAAATTGTGGGTATAGTTGTAAATGTGACTATAATAAAGAAAAAACAATTACAAAAAGTATCTTGCATCCAGTGAGCAGCATTTTTACAGCTTTTTTTTTTATAGTGCTACATCTTTATGTAAACATTTAAGCAACTTTTTCTTCCTGTCTCCTCTCCCCCTTACCAGATGCTGACCAGAAATCAGCTGCCTTTAACACAAACTAATGCTTCTTTTTTCTGTTTAGACTGGCTGCAGCCCTTACTAATATTGTGTGGAAGTAGAGCTGACTGTCAGACTTAAATGCTTTTGTTGAATCTGTAGTTCCAGGTGTGCTCTAAGATTTCATTTTAAGAATTAGGAAATACAAATGTAGCACACAAGTAATTGCCGAACAAGGTGCAAATTAAAGAACAAACTTGAATGCTTTTTTAAAATGCCTTTGGCCACAATGTAACTTACACCTACTCTTATATTTGTTTTTAGATGTAGACTGAAATCTGCTTTTGAGAAATGTCAAACTTCAATTTCACACAGGAAGAAAACAGCCCACTGTAAGTATGACGAGTACAAATTGTCATAGAGAAAACAAATTCTTACTTGCTAGTATACTTTTCATATTTAATTTAGATAAATAATCGAGAAGCATAATATGTAACACCCCCCCCCCCCAAAAAAAACCCAAACAAACAAAAAACAGTCAAGTAAAAACCAGTGATCAAAGCGGGGGGAAAAGCGGGAACTGGGACGGTGTGGAGGCTGGCTGAGAGTTTCATTGAAATTATTGCCTAAGCCAGCCAGGGTTCAGCTTCCAGCCTGTGGGCCAAGTGCAGCCCATGGAACTAGCACATCTGGCCCGTGGGGCTCCCCCTGGTCAGGAAATTTGGTGGCAGTGGAGCAGTAGCCATTAATATAGCCACCCTTCCCCCTGACAAAGTTCCAAGCCCCGTGAGCCCAATTAGAGCCAAGCTACACCCCCTATCCCCTGTGGGTCTGGGTTGAAAGTAGTCCATGCCCCCTCCACACCAAACAGGGCCAAGCCACAGCCCTTTTCCCCCATGGGTCAGGTTGTGGCTGGGCCACTCCCCCTCTTCTCACATGGAATCAGGCCATGCCCCCTTTTTCTTGGGAGCTGGGGTTAGGGCCAGGACCTGCCCTCTTCCCCCCCACAGGCCCAGGTCACACTTTCCTATCTTGGCCCCACCTCCTCACCCCCTCCCCACACCGGGCCGTGTGAAACCCCCTTCCTCCCTTGCAGAGCAAGGCTCAGGCTGGACTGACCCCCTGCTCCTTCCTCATGCCTGGATGTTGCTCACTACGTTGGCCCTGGGCATTGGATTGGAACTTCCGTCTAGCCCACGGCTGAACCAGGAACTGCCCATCCAACCTACCAGGGAAAAAGTTTGAGCACTATTGACCTAAGCAAATTGTAAAATAGTGGGGACCAACCTTTTTTGTCAGGCATGCCACAAATTAGCCCTGCGTCCTCAAGTGCCATTCCAATCCCCTCATCCTTCCTGATCATCTCATCTGCTTTTTGCTCCCTGCCCTGTTCTTCCTCACTAATCAACCTCTGCTTTCTGCTTCCCACCCCATACTCCTGATCTGCTCTGTTTTCTGCTCCCTGCCTTATCTGCCACTGCTGCCTGTCTCTCCTTAATCTGCTGATCTGCTGCATTCCACACACACAGAGGCTGCTTGTGCCTGTTGTGGCACTCACGGTACAGGTTGGCCAGCCCTGTCGTTTGGGACTACATGCTGTTCTGGGAGGACTGCCTGTTTACTAACCATCGTAGGAATTAGAATTGGAAACGATCAGTTTCAGTCACTGGCTGTCAGATTAGCTAATTCTGCAGTGTGACCGTCATCATGGCCCATGCTATCATGCACTCTAAAAACTTTTGGGAATGAAGTGTGCATGTCTCTTTGACTTCCTGCATATAATGAATATCTCTTTTCTGTTGAGTGTTGATTTACATCGATCCATTGATTTATGTTCAATTTAAGTTGATACATACTTTCTTGTAAAGGACAGCTTTTCATTCTGAACCTAGAGGTCTGTCAGTCTGCTCTTTTGGGAAACATTCCCATCCTTGAGTTTTTAAATTCCCTGTTCAGACACTGGCCCTGTTCTGCGTCTTATAACTCAGGAAGGAAAAACAATTCTTCCAGAATTATCAAAAGGTTTTGCTACTAAATGAGGAGTTGTTATGGATGCAGTGACAATATAAGCCAGGGGCATGTGGTCACTTTATTCAGTCTAACTGAATGTTGACATTTTCTTTATAAATTACTGGCCTTTACTGTGTCCTGTAGTAAGGAGTTTTCATACCTTCGTTTTTTCCGGTGTACAGAAGTTCTTCCTGTTTAGTTTCAAGTGTGTGTCATCAGTTGGAATGTGAGTTACTGTAAAATTTAATGATAATTGTATCACTGGCCTGATGGTAAGGAAACACTTCAGAGCAACAGGTTGTAATGCTCCAATGTAAAATATCCCTGATGGATCCATTGGGTAATTCACTCCTTTTTCCAACAGAAATTTATACATAAAGTATCACGTAATAGTACTGCAGAGAAACTTTCTGCTCTGCAGAGCTACAGTATCAGCAGCCTTACATTCCCCCAGTAGTTTCAGACCTATTGGAGGCCAGTAACTTATTGTTACTGTTACTTATTTTTGGATATATCTTTTTAGGGGCAATGGATTTTTAAAAAGTTTTGGTACCTTCTAGCAGCAGTAATGACTTGTGCCTTTTGCTTTCTATTTTGTCAGCCACTCTCCACTTATTTGTATCTGTTGTTCCTATCTCTGCTTGCAGAAGCCCCACCTCACAAAAGCACTGGGGTTACAAGACCCAATAAATGTCATTAAGGATGATTTAATAACTTCGCCAAATCATGAAGAGCAGTTGCTATGCCAATGGGTCCCTTTCAGTTCCTGATTTCTGACAGAAAATCCTTTGTTATATGTTGTACAATATTCAGCCCATTTTTGTTAAAATCCTGCAGGAGCATGAATCACATGAATTTGTATTTTATCAGTATTTATGTGTCCAGTCACTTAAGGACACTTTAAACCTATAGATTTGCCACTGTTAAAAAAGCATTGGTTGAAAATAGCTTAGCACTCCATTTATATTTTTGTTTTCGTTACTGCCTAGTATGGTAATGTTAGAGGAGTAGCTATTGGAGACAATCTGCTGCCCCCTGATACTTCAGCAAGACAAATCACTAGACTCTAGCAGCAAGAGAACGGTTCTTCATGACAAAATGACAGCAAGAGAACACAGTCCCCGCCATGGTGCAAAATCCCGCACTGTGCAACGGGCCTCCACTATTGATGTTGCCTCTGACATGCTAGGCCTTTCCCTAGCAGGTAAGTCTCTCTATGCTACCAGGTGTCCTCATGTTCTTTTCAGACATACTTTTGTATCTTTTGATTACTTACGTTTCAGATGTTCCGACTTGTTCAGAGGGTGTGATCCTAAAATTCAGATAACAAGAAAAATAATTTTGTTCCATCTTACAACCAAGGGCCTAGAAATAGAAAAGGAGAGGTGTTAGGCTAGGTCTTGGGG
This sequence comes from Crocodylus porosus, assembly GCF_001723895.1. NCBI lineage: Eukaryota > Metazoa > Chordata > Crocodylia > Crocodylidae > Crocodylus > Crocodylus porosus. The sequence continues at coordinate 84,143,111 of NW_017728906.1, read as the reverse complement.
TGTATGCTCATCGTCAGTCCCTTTCTTCTTTCTTGTGTCCTGTCTTTTTGACAAGGTATTTAGCAGAACTCACAGATTTGTTGGAATTTGACTTGTCTGTGCCGTGAGCATTTCTGCTGTGGCCTTGAACTTGCAACCTCTGGACTGGACACCATGCACCTTTGTGCCCACACAACCCCAACCCATTGTCAGTCCCTGAAACAAGGAAAAAAAAGGTAGCCCGACGGGCGTTCCTAACTGCTAAATACCTTGTCATAAAGACACAAGAAAGGAAAAAAAGTTCTTGGGAAGGCTGCAAGGGGAGAGAGTGATTACTTAGGTACTATTAGGTAGTGGGGAAAATATTAAAAAGTGACTTACAACCAAATTTTCAAACATCGCTCATTGTGTTAGTAGCCTAACTTATATTGTCTTTCAGTGGGACTTAGGATCATAAGTATGTAAATCACTTTTCAAAATGGGACTTAAGCTCTTGAGTCACTTGTGCACTTTTGAACTTTTTGCCTATTGTCTTAAGTATTTTTATCAGTTGGCAATATATAGTTTTGAGGATATTTTTATATATTGAAGATTCAGCTTGTAAACACAGTAAATTCTGTGGGATAATTTGCCACTGTTTTAATTTGCTGCTATTCTGATGACTAGTAATTGATTACTACTGTGTAATTTGCCATTTTTGCATCCCTGCTGGGGTGGCAAATTAACCAGACTTTACTGTATATTAAAGCATTTTTTCATGATTTACTGAATACAAAAATATGCAAAAAATGTTTTCAGGATATAACTTCTTCTGTAAAGTGTTTTCCCTCTTTAATTGTAGCTTGAACTTAAGAATTGCATGCAATAGGAATAGTAGTTATCAAATCTTACATATATGGTTCTGTGTTACAGGAAATATCCAGGATCTAGATGAACCGATTTTAGAGTTCAGCTTAGGTAGGTAGTTGTTATGATAATTTCTAATCTTTCTTAATTTCCCTGGTAAATGCTGCTGAATATTTTTATACTGAAAGGTTTATCTTACAAACAGGTGTTGAGCAGTATCTAATCTCATACTTTGTGTTTAATGAAAGTATGAAACAGAACCTTACCTTGCTTTTTGTAGATGTATCTTGATAGAAAGCAAAACAGTGATAGTGAGCAAACTCTACTATATTTCTGAGAGTCTGTAAATTAAAACGTCTGTTTGATTAAATTTATTGGATTTGGGATTGAAATAATCGCTTTAGTTTTAATTTATCAATGCACTGAACCTTCCAAGAAAGTTGACGGAGATTGTTTAAGCAGGAATATTTTCTAATTATTATTGGAATGATTATTAATTGAACAGTCTTTCTCTTAGTCCATTGACTGTGCAATTAGGTGGTTAACAGGGGACCCAAAGGTGTCCTGAAGTTAGCATAGATAAAATTGTGTTTTGTTGAATGACTTTAACAAAATTCCGGTGCATTAGTTAACCCAGCTGGAAAAATAGATGCAAATCAGCTTTCCAGTGAAAATTCAAAAGCTTCCTTTGTAGAGCTCTTTTCTGCTTATGTGGGCAAAAGTTTGGAAGCTTGTTTATCTGACCATGTATTTTTTAATGAAAATTAGAATTCAGTAATTAAAATGTGCAACCATAATAACCTTCAGTACGAAGAATACAGAATTTGAATGTGTTTATTTTTTCTAGCTCCAGATAATTTCTGATAGTTGAGCAAAAAAAATAGAAAGTACCCAGCACTGCAGAACTATTTCGTTAGTTTGACTCCTGATTTATATAAAGCTGTATCAGCCTTAGCTCTAAAGTTCTTTTTAATTATGGTTAGAAGTCAGTCCTATTGATTTTGGTAGTTGCCTCCTCCTGCGTATCCTCCCTTCTGAATAGTTAAAATAATTAAACACCATTACATTTGAGGGAAAATGAAGTGATTGCACTCGTGCTACAGTGGACAAGATTCTTTTATTTACAGCTCAGACATGGCTGGTTTGCAAGCACTCCCCATGATGCCCCTTGCCAAGTTATTGTTGAGAATCCTGCGGAGTTCAGCAGAATGTGGGTGCAAATCACATGCATCATACCAATGGGCTTTCAATGCAGAAACACCCCCTGGCACTATTAAATGCAGTTCTACCAGAGAGGCGATTGGCAGGTGTTTTTCTCTCCGAGTGGTACCATTGTGGAAGACTAGTAGTGCAAACAACAACTGTAAATTACAGCTGGGGCATCCCAGCAAACTCTAGCTTTCTGCATTATTACCTTTGTATGAGACAACACACATATGCACATGTGCATTACAGATAATTGTCTGTCTGATTAGAATCATAGAAAATGAGGGGTGGAAGGGACCTTGGAGGCCATCTAGTCCAGCCCCTTGCTTAAAGCAGGACTAGCCCCAACTAGATTATCCAAGCCAAGGTTTTGTCTAGCCAGGTTTTAAAAACCTCAAAGGATGGAGCTTCTACCACCCTCTTGGGTAACCTGTTCCAGCACTTTATTACCCTCCTCATGAGAGAGTTTTTCCTGTTGAGTAACCTAAACTTCCCTTGCTGAAACTTGAGACCATTGCCCCTTTTTCTGTCATGTGCAACCACTGATCAGTCTAGCTCCATCTCTTTGGAACCACCTTGCTGGTAGTTAAAGGCTGTTAGTAAATCCCCTTTGTCATGTCTTCTCCAGACTAAATAAGCCCAGTTCCTTCAGCCTCTCTTCATAAGCAGGGATCCAGGTTTTCTCTATTTAAAAATAGCAAATTCTCTCTTTAATTTCCCAAATTCTCTAATTAAAAACCCCAAAACCTGTGTTTTTCCATGATTAAAATGAAACACCACTATATATATATATATATATATATGTAAGCTGATCACAATTTTTTTAGTTTATTTACAATTTTAAAGCAACTTGAAAGGCTGCCAGTGCCTCAGTCATTATAAAATAAATTCTAAAAACCTATATATTTTGATGTTTGATTTTTGTTTTTTTATCATAAAAAATCAGAGCTCCCTTACCCCCTTCACTCACCAAGATGCAGGTGCAGCTGCCCCCCACTTTGTAGTGCTGAGCAGCCCTGATATGCTGATGTCCTGTCCCTGTCATTGTCCCCTGACTCCCAAGCCACAGCCCCACATGTGCTCCTTGCTCTCAGCCCACAGCCTCCCATCCACCCGACCCCCCAGGTGCCCCTCACTCCCAAACCACAGCTCCCTGGCCCTGCCATTGTCCCTCATTTCCCACCCCCAGCCTCCCACCCCTCGCTGCTGCCCCTCACTCGCGACCTGCAGCTCCCTGTCCCCCCAGTCCTCCTGGAGGGGGCCAGGGCTGAGGGACCAGGGCCAAAGCCCACAGCCCCCTGCCCCTCCCCCAGCAGTACCCAAGCCCCGGCTGCTGCATGCAGGAGATGGTGGGTGCTGCAGCCAAAGCAGAGCACGACGAGCCTGACTCCCGCTCTCCTGTGGGCAGCATGGCCAGAGTGGAACCCATGGCAGGCGGAGGTGAGGGCTGCCCGCTGTAGGCTCTGGGCTCCCTCCCCCCAGGGCACCCATCAGCACCGTGGCAAGGCACCCCCAGCCCGCCCAGCAGCAGCAGGGGCAGTGGTGCAGAGTTGTGCCCCACTGTTGCTTCTGGGCAGGCAGGGGGCACTTCGTCATGGCGGCGTGGCTGGTGTGGGGCTCCTGGCAGTGTCACTAAGTCTCCCCGCCCCACTCTGCCATCCTGTGCTGGGTCCTACCCACTGGGCCACAGAGACCCGGGAGGGAGGGCAGCAGAGTGGGGAGCACTGAGCCTGCAACAGGCAGCTTGCATCTGCCCCTGCCCCACACAAATCTGGGGGGCATGTGCCCCCCCTTTCCCCAGGAGTGCATGCAGTAGCAGAGAGCTTCCCCCTTTCCCCATTCTTCCAGATGAGCCACCTGTGGCTCCCTGAGCTAGGTCACATGGCCATGCATTCCTGCCCCAAGCTTCATGTGCCACCCCGGCTGGGCAGCACACCCAGCTCTGCCCTACTCCCTCACCATGGGGGCCTCCTCAGTCTGCCCTCCTCCCTTCCCCCGTAGACTTACCTGGAGGGAGCTGTGGGAGCTGTTCTGCATGCTGCCTAGCTGCCACGTGTGTGTGGACACATGGTGCTCCCCCTGCCTGATGGCCCCCCTCTCACTCCCCTTCTCCCACTACCTCCAACAGCTCCTTGCAGGCTGGAACTCTGCCAGCCTTTCAAGGGGAAACTTTCTGTTTCCCACTTTTTCTCCTTTAAAAGAGACTATCTGCATTTTTTTCCTTAAAGGGAGAAAATCTGCCTTTTTCCATGGCAAACAGAAAACTTGGATCCCTGCTCATAATTCAAGCACCCCAGCCTCTCAAGTCATGAGCTACATGTGTGCACACAGATACAAATATTGCACATATGCACAAAATTGAGGCAGACTGAGAATTTGGGGCACTGATTTGCTCTTTTTATAGTATAACTTTTTATGAAAATTGTGGGGTTTTAGAATACATTGGGAAGACCATGAGTGTAAAAATTATACTCTTAAACCCATACAGCTTGCAGTGAGCTGCTCACTCCCTCGCTAGACCGAAAACCAAATAGTTTTGTAGCAGTGAGCGTAACTACACCTCCTCAGGCATTCTGGACAAAGCATGCACAGACAGAGATTATTGAGGTAAGTAGTGGTGTCTTGCTGCTCTAGATTTAAAGTAGAAGCTAATATACAAATAATTTCTTTTCAACATATATCACAGTACATAATATTACATTCTTGATTTATGTTTACAGGGAACAAGCAATCCTATCTTTCTAAGTAGTATTGCCTTTTTTCAAGACTCTCTTATCAATCAGATGACGCAAATCAAACTCTCTGTCTATGATGTTAAGGATAGATCTCAGGGAACAGTAAGTTCACTTTGTATATTCCTGTGTAGTCCTTTTGTCATATTTGCTGTTCTAAATTAAACCAAACTTCTGTTTTTTTGGCCCCATGGACCGTGGAAGTAGTCTGGTTCATCTGAAGCCAAGGTCCCTCACAAATGTGGTAGTTTGATGAGTCCTAAACACTTAGGATGAAAGGTGCTTTTGTCTTTTTATCTGTTTCTTCATAGTACTTTATGCTGAATTAGAGTAATGCTAAGGTCATTGTTAAGCCTCAAATTAGAGCTTGAAAATGAAATTTTAAACACTTGAGTCTTGCAGATTTATGTGATAGTTTTTCCTGTTTAGTTTTGCATCCAGGCATAAATGTTGTAAGTACATTTTCTGTGCGATGGCTCCTTGTAAACAAAAGTGAAAAACTGATTTTTCACAAAGAACATTGTTTTAAATTTTTTTTTAAAATCAGAACATATCGTAACTGTACTATTCTAAGAAACTAGTTCATTTTCCAGTTTACGGTGAAAAGTGGCAAAAAATCAGCTTCCCACTGAAAATTCAAAAGCTTCCTTTGTAGAGCTCTTTTCTGCTTATATTGGCAAAAGTTTGGAAGCTTGTTTTATCTGACCGTGTATTTTTTAATGAAAATTAGAAATCAGTAATTGAAATGTGCAAGCGTATTTTGAGTATCGTTTTGAGTAGCTTTATTTTCTTCATATCAGTATAAATGTATTTCCCCCCCCCGTGTCTAAAAAAAGTTACCTCATTTTCACTGCTTACAAGCATAAGGAGTTCCACCAAAATCCTTATCATCTGCTGAAGTCTCAGTCTTTCTTCTAATAAAGTGGTGAATTACAAAATAGAAGGTTGCTTCTGAGGCACAGAGTGCTAGAAGATGGTTGCAGGAAAGCATCCATGCACTCTGCTGTCTGGCATATGGAAGTTGTGGACTAGCCTCTGCATGATACATATTCCTGAGGTAGTAGACTCACTCCTGTTTGCACAGCATTCAGAAAAGGCAGTTTGAAGTTGAATGTTATCATTCACACTTGCCCTTCAGAATAGCATATTACCCACCAACAAACCGATGTCCGGTTAAAATGAGAATAAGCTCATTCCCTTTTCTGAAAAAAAATAGCAGGAATGTTTCTGGCATAAGGGAATCTGTGTGGATACTTTCACAGAAATTTCCCTTATGTTCACATTGAGGGATAGTTTGCTTCCCCACAGAAGAAGGCCATAAGGCTAACCCTCAAACCTTGAATCTGCAGGTACCATCTGCCTCTCATCCCTTTGCCTCTGCATTGAATTTGGCTCAGAATTCCCTCCCCCACCCTGCCTCACTGGCTGTATATATCGGAAGTGGCCTTACTTTCCACCCAGCAAAAAAAAAAGGGTCTAGTTTTCCTCAAGGTGAATATCCCAAGGGATTTTCTTTATCCTTTATAAACATGGTTCAACAGTTTGTTTATTTGTGTTGTGTATAGCTATATTTTGTTCTTGAATTTTTATTTTATTAATCCTCCATGGAAAAGTGATTTGGAAAAAAACATTAAAATTAAAATGTTGACACTAACAATAATGTTCCTTTTTTCAGATGTATTTACTTCGTTGACACTAATAATAATGTTCCTTTTTTCAGATGTATTTACTTGGTTCTGTGGCATTCATGGTAAAGGACCTACTTCAGGAGAAGAATCATAGGTTGCATTTAACACTAAGGTTTGTAATGTTGTGCCATTTAGAAACCAAATATTCTTAATACTGAGGCTAGTGTGGTACAGGAGCATGCTATGAAAATTGTTTGCATATTTTAATTTAAAAATTAAGTGTCTGAACTTCAGGTACCCAACTGGTGAAAATCAGTTTTTATACTGTGCAGTGGTTAAAATATATAGAGCAAGTCCTTTTCAGTGCTGCAGTAATCTTTTACTGATTCGGTACCAAAGTTTGCAGGGAACAAGGAGTGAGAGGCTGGCATCACTTCTTGAAACTGTCTCTAATCCTACAGGTTAAGTGTATGGGTACAAGTGCAGTTTTTCATTGCTTTCTGCATTTTGTCAAATCATCCCAGCATTTGTTCATGTAAGAGAGTGAGACACCTAAAATATTAGAAGCTTTCTTTATTGATATGGATATCTTAGGTCCTTATTTTTATCTATGATTCTTATATGGTTATTGATAATCTCTAAGGAACTTACAATCTGTACTGTATAGATTGCTACAACATGTCATGAATAGGAAGAGCCATTCCTAATGATGCATATTATACCTTTTACCTTCTTATACTGTTGCGGGGTGCGGGCAGATCGAGGCCTCAGAGGTGAGGGAGGGAATGGGGGCTAGGGCTGGGGCCTTGATCTGCCCCATCCCCCTGCCCTTTCCCCCTTCCCTCCCCACAGGCTTACCTGCTGGGGAGGGAAGGGGGGGCATAAATCTTGAGTTCCTTTTAAATTCCAAAAGTGATCTCTGACCTAAAAAGGTTGGAGACCACTGTTTTAGGGGGAAGTACTGAAGACAGGACGATAGCTTTGCGACAAAGAACCAAATTATTTTGCTACGTGTAGGAGTCTGCATGGAAGTATGAAATCAAGCATGTAAGAGGTTAGTCTGGTAACCTGAGCAGAAAGTTATATTAGAAGAAATTGAACTTGAAGGTGTAAATGTGGGTGGAGGAGCTAGGGATGGTTGAACGCAATGATGAGAATCTTCAGCAGGATGTGAAAAATGAAGGCAAAATCAGCCAGAATGGTCCGAGTAGAGGAGCATGGTCAGAGAGAACGATGCTTGCAGTAGAATCAGCTTGAGAAGCTTGGAAGTGGTTGCTTTGGTTTAGGTGAGAGAAGATCAAGGCATAGAGCTGTAAAGCAAGAATTAGTAAGATTTGACAGCAGAGAATGTGCTGTAGAAGTCGGGAAACAAGTCGGAAAAAACACTGAGGTTCTGATGTTGGCAATGGGTAAAGTAGTCTAATTATTCACAATTGTGGAGAAAACTGTGGAGGTGAGGTGAAGTCGGTGCAGGATTTTCCAGGGTTCTTTGTTGGACATATGACATAGAGAAGTGGTGCCTATCCATTCTGGGCTGCAGGCTGGATGAGTGTGGAATTGGTCTATGTGGGATTGGTCTATGGGCCTGATCCAGCATGAGTCAGCACACCAAAATATTCTAGCCCAACATGTAGCAGATAAGACCCTGGCCCTGTGCACACTGGGATCAGGCCCACCGCTCTGGTACCAGCTCCATCTGGTGCAAGGGGCCATGTCGTCTGCTCATGGGGCTTGCAAATTTGGTGGTGGGGGAGCAGTGATAGCATTCACTGCCACAGCTCCTCCACAGCCAAACTTCTGGACCTGTGTGGAGCCCTGTAGGCCAGATGACATGAGGTGTAATAAAAATACTTAGTTTGATATGGAGTACAAGTCTGATTGGTACAGTGAGAAAAGGGTGTATTTGTGGATGTCTCTTCACTGCAATACATTACCCTTCAAAGATGCAGTTAGGATATACAGCAATATATGTAGCAATTATTTTTCTTTTGAAACTTGATTCCACAACAGTGCCTTGCTATATATGTGCATGTCATCTGTTCCCGTGGTTCCTTATGTGTCTCTTGCATATTACTCTCCAGTATTGTTTGCATGAGTTCTTGTTTGATCTGCTGTTATAGATTTGCTAAAAGGAACCAGCTTCGCAATAACAAAGAATGTGTCATAAATCAATAAAATAAAGGCAATGCTAAGCTAATGCTATTGATCACACCTTAGCTCTCTCCTGCTTCAGCTGGGTATTGCAGCATGTGTGCTATAGCATATAACAATGGGTCTCAACCTGTGGCCTGTGGGCCACATGCGGCCAAATCAGCATGCTGCTGCAGTCCATGTGACATCCTGTAAAAAAAAATAAAATGGTAAGACATTTGACAGTGTAGAAATGAGAGGAATATTGATTTGTATTGCATTACATAATACATTGTATTACATCTGTCAGATAACAGATACAAAACTTTTTAAAAGGATGCATAGGAATTAAATTGTGTGGGTGCGACCCACATAACACGATGAGAGCTGCAAGTGTGGCCCACTGTGGCAAATAGGCTGAGATACACTGGCATATAAAATCACATATATTTAGGAGACCCACGCACTATCTTTGGAAAATCGAGGAAATGCCTCTTTGTTGGTATCATTTACTACCTAGCATGTAAAGTTAAATTAACTTATATCCACATATTAAAAGTTTCCTAATTTAAAATGTTCTTTGAATGTATGGATTATTACATTTTGTACAGCGGTAATAAGTCGTCTATTGATAAACAAATCCTTCTCCAAGAAGTGCTGATTCACAGTGTTTGTTACAGGTCTGCTGAAAGTGATCGTGTAGGTAACATTACAGTTATAGGATGGCAAATGGAAGAAAAAACTGACCAAAGGCCACCTGTAACAAGGTCTCCTGACACCATTAATGGGAGGGTAAGTCTGAACATTTTAGCAGCCTCAGATACAGGGCACAAAGTCAGTAATCTTAGTGGTGATATAATCTGCAGTCCACATCTCTGTTTTAGGTTATAATTTGCTAATACTACTTACCTCATACAGTACTTTAGGATTTCAAAGTAGTAAAGTACTATAGAGATATTGCTCTAATTAATCTGAGACTGATTAATCTGTTAAGAACAGCTTAACATGAATGAAATACTTGAGACAAAGCCTACAATACGCTGAGAGCTTTTGCTTCATGTTTGTGTAAGAGTCTTAGACAAATCTTAGATTACTGCAGTAGTGTAGTAATGGTGACGTACAAAATAATTTTGGGTAATAAACAAGGCCTGGTACACACTAGCTTGCATTAAATGCCTCTGTCAGTTGCTGTGGATGATGTACTAGTTGATGATGCAGTAGTTGACCTTCTAAAAGACCTTCATGGATGTTAACCTGTGAATCAGAAGGCAATGTCAAACAAAACATGGTTAGAGAAACAGGGATTGTAGAATTTCCAAACAGGTGGCTCGTGGGCTGGAAATGCTCTAAGCTATTTTAATAGAACAAAACACACCATTAGTTGAGACCTGGACTTTTATGGTAGTAAAATGTATGGTTTCCAGATAAGTTATTTATCATTGCCCGGCAGCATATAGAGAGAATGTTTAGTACTGCAGACTGTATTCTGGGTATGTTTGAGAAATAACTTCTATATATTGTTTTTACAATGTAAATTATTATCACTGTGTATTGGGCCATGTAATCAGATGGTGTAACTTGATGTAACTAGAGGGTAATTTACAACAGCTGAGAGTTTGGCCTTATCATATTCACAGCACTCAGAAGTGTACCAGGCAACCAGCAGTTAAGTTGGTTTGTTATTTCATCTTACAGTCAGGATAGATTTTGTCCATGATGAACATAGTGAATATTTTAAATAAAAATTTCAACTATGTTAAATGTTTCCTTTATATTGCCATGTTGATACTGACCAGTGTAGGTTGACTTGGTGTGAAGGTGTAGTATTGTATTGTATTTAACGTTTGCTATTATGTTCTTTAGACAGTCTTGCCAGTTGATGAAAGTTTAACAGAATCTCTAGGAATCAGATCTAAATATGCTTCATTACGGAAGGACGCATTACTGAAATCTGGTAAGTAGCATAGATGGATCATCTCTTGTTGATTTAATATCTCCACTATTTATGCTTGATAGTTCTTTTTTAGGGAGCATTGGTTAGACCTAATCTTGTGTCTACACTGTGGCTTCAGTTCAGCAAAGTGGTTAAGTGTGTGCTAAAGTTGATTAAGGGTGGGCTGCTGAATTGAGGTCAATCAAGATAATCTATTTTGCCATTTGCACTATAGCATTCTATAGCACAAAATATGATACCAAATACTCTGCATTATAGTGGAGGTGGTATAAAACCCTGAATAGGCTAGGCTAGCACAGTATAGAATAGAATTTTCTTCATCTAGATAATAGTAATAATAATTTCCGTAAAGAAAAGTAATGATTTTAGACCAAATAATTCTCCAGTAAAATTATGTACAAGGAAAAATGCACCGTCTGTAAAGACATTCAGAATAACATTTGTCCTGTTATTTTCTCTGTATTAACAGTGTTTTAATACTTTTGGGGTGTTTTTTAATAACTATGCTTGAATAATCTGTATTGGTACATGAACTAAATTACATACTAAAGAAAAATAATAGAGCAATGATTCTGCTTTAAAGGACTTGGATCACAGCAGATCAGAATGTTTTTAACACTGTAGACTTCTATTTAAAATCACAGGGTTTACTTTGTGAATCATGTGAACGTTTGCACACCTAACAGGATTTATATGGCATAGAACCCTTGGGCTTCATTAAAAAGTTTTAATGGCACCCTGAAGCTACCATAGCACCTTGGTTATGAATCACTGAGTGAGGACAAAGAGGAGAGATTTGTTAGCATTGAACTCAGATCACATCCTTGCATAATATGGTTTTAATATTTTAGTGTTTGGTGGTGCCATTTGTCGGATGTACCGTTTCCCCACAACTGATGGGAACCACCTGAGGATCTTGGAGCAAATGGCTGAGAGTGTGCTGTCACTGCACATCCCCAGGCAGTTTGTGAAGCTTTTGCTTGAAGAAGATGCAGCAAGGTACGGTTGAATAGATTTGCATGTATTCCCATATTTACTCAAATACAAGACAGCCCTCCCCAAAATTACATTCTATATGTGGAACATTTATAAATGTGTTATACTTTTCCAGGTATAGAATCTAATTATTGTAAGTTTTGACTTGAATTTGTCCCTTTCCCACTGCTACATCAGGAAAAATAGATCTGGGGGGAAATTGTATTGATACACAGTGATAGCAGATAAGAATAATGCAAACAATTCTATATCTACCAGTCCCCGGGCTCACAGAGTCAAGGTACATCTGGCCATTATGCAGTCTTTACTCTGAGGTTCTGTCTTGAATGTCAGATGTCAGCAGCCTGGAGGTCAGAAGCCAGGGCCCACCCTTACCAAGTGGGGTGGGTAAGATGGGCTGATGGTGTGCCTGCTGTCTATGGTGGCCTTGGGTTCTCCTCTTGGGGACCCTTTGTTGCTCTGAAATCCCTCCTTTTGTATTCTTTTGCTCCCTATGATGACTCTTTATCTCTTGGTCTCCCTGTTTCACAAGCCCATCACATGTACACATCCTAATTTGGGCCTTACTGGTGTCCTCCTAATTTAACCCATTTACCAAAACTGGAACTCCTAAGGGTTCTGCAGCTGGGCACTATGACCTGGCCAATATGACAGAGTCCCACATCTCATGTGTGGTACATGTTTTCAGTTTCCCAGCCTGTGTGTCTGCTTCCTGCTTGCCTATGTCGGACACAGTGGGCCTTGAAGCAAACTATCACTAACAGGCTTTTAGAAATCCATTAGCCCTTGCCATTATCCTGGACCATTGTTCTAATGCAGTATCTGTTTTACCTATAAGCCAATTCCCAAAAACCAACCTCTCAATACCATTTTCTAGCCATCAGTACCCATAGACTTATTTCAGACAGAATTCTTGCATTTTATGCTTTTTGAAACTCCAAGATTTAGCACATGTAGTCCACAAACACACTTTTAGGAAGCACTTTTGTATTTACATATATATAGCACAAGCTATGCATGATGTTAGAAACTCTTATTCTTTACTATATAATTCATTGGGATGGGCCCCAGCAGAGTCAATAGCATTTCGAGTCATGGTGACCCCACATCTTCGCACTGCTCAGTATGTGTGTGTATTCCATACACCTCCCACAAAGGATTCACATGCTAATTAGCCTCCCACCATGACTGGAACTAGGTGTTCTTGTCATGAGTCTTAGGATCCTCCAAAAGTGTATATGCAGGTCAGATGCAGGGCAGCTTGGTCCAGCTTCACCTCATGAAGAATGGGAGCACACTAATCATATCTGCCCTGCAGAGAGAGGGGGCAACAGAGAGGTTCTGGATGAACTGTTTGGGGCCCCATTTGGAATCATTGGAAGTGGGAAAGAAGGCACAGCTCAGCTGTGGGAGTGAAGAGGAAGTAAAAATGTGTACAGTGTAGTGGCTCACCATGACTTGAAAGAGAGTTGCTGCAGAGGGGGACTGCATTCAATGAGTACTACCATATATTTTTTTCAGATGGGCTGTACTAATCTATCCTTGTCTAAAGTTCCCATCAGTATGTTTGCCCAATATGGGCCATATGTTTTATAGACTTGCTCGGTGTTTAATCAACTTTATAGCTGGTTTTCATTACTGAGCACATGCTGCTTTTGGCAGTAGTGTAATGATAGGCAGTATATTTTTAATGAGTTTTCCTTGTATACAAATGTAAGACAAGAGCTTTTTCCCGATGCTGCTTGTGGAAGAAACCTTGTCTTGTATTCAAGTAAATATGGTAATAGAGCAATGATTTGTGTCTGTTGCTGAGTTACCAAGGAGCAGCTTGTTACAACAGAGACTTCAGCAAAAATAGCAAGTGAAGCAACTTGCCCACTGCCATGTTACATTGAAGTCAGTTCCTTCGTGTCACCACCACATTGGTTATGAACTATGTTTTGTTCAGGCTAAATATTCTGCTTACTAGGACACTAGTTAATTCTGTTGGGCTAAAATTTCAGCAGGTATAAATCACCATAGTTCCACTGAAGTCAGAGTTAAGGCATTTATACCAGCTAGGTTCTGACCCACTGGTGGATTTATCCTTATGTATGTATTCAGAAGAATCAGGCCTATTCTGTTACTTATAGGTCTGGTTAGGCTAAATGGAAAGTGAAAAGTGCTGCTTTTGTGACCTATACATTTATTCACCTGATATTCGGTGGTTGTATAAAATGCAACTTCAGGGATCTGAAATATATTTTTAATGGTGAATATTCTCAACTTATTTTTAATATTTTGGAATGGCAAATGTTTTTTGTTGCTGCTGAAAAGTGAAAAGCTATAGGTTATGAGTGCCTATACATGTGCAGGGAAGCTGCTCCAATGCGCTGTAATTACAATGGGTTGGAGCAGACTCAGTTAATCGAGTCTGCTGGAGTATGGTAATTACCCCATACCAGCAGACTCCAGTGTCGTGTATCAGCGCTCACACCACCATTTTTCAGCGTGGAAGTTGAGACCTTAAATGGTTCTTGCATCATGGGGAGCCTGTAATAGGTCACATTAATACCTACCTATTTTATAACTCTTAAATATAATAGAATTTCTTGAAGTAGTGCAAAAAGAGGAAACAAAGAGATTAGTTCTGGCTCTCATTCTGATTGCCATAGACTGTGTGGCATTAGTAAGAATATTGCTGGCTACATGCATAATTGCAATCTCACTGTTACTGCTGTAACTTTTTAAAATTTTCTATCGAATTCTTTGATGACACAACAGAGATGATGCATCATAATAAAGTTTTTTAGAAAATGGCAGGCATAGGGGCCAGTACATTACAATGTATGACACTTTTATATCTGGCATCATTTATACACAGCATCTTATAATTTTTAACAGAATCATTTTAAGCCAAACAGAAAAAGAAGATTGCATTTAAGGAATGAAAATATCTGTAGGCAAGGAGGGAACTTTGGATAGATGTGTCAACATCAGGGAAATGATAACCATTTCCAGCTGGATGAATGGAGCATGAGTGAGTAGAGCAGCAGATTAAGAATAGAGTTCTTGAGAAGAAAAGCCAGAACCACCACAGGGCTGTCAAGTGACTCCTGGAACAATTGGCTGCCTTCTATACTACTGAAAACTAATTTAAAATGCAGCCTAAAAGACTCAGGAGCACTGTTTTCTCTCGGTGAGTACATGGATGGCTTTAAAAACCAGAAGGGTAGATTTGAATTGAAATAAAACAGATAAAAAGTAAATCGAGTGGATATAGTGATAGTTGATGGTGATAGTTGATAGAGATGTTGAGCTGCTCTGGTTTGAGAGAGAGAAGTAGTGCATTTGCTTATTCCTTGGCCTCACATTCCAACTTCTCGTTTAATCTTCCAAAGTAATCATAGTAAGCAACTCATTGCAGACTTTGGAGGCTTTGCATGTCAACAGTTGGCAACAGTATAGAGCACTGGAATGAAATCAGCATAATGCTTTTTTAACTTGTGTGTTAAGTGTAAGAGAAGCATGAGAAGTATTACTCTGTAGTTCAAGTTGTTGACTAATGCGTGACTATAATAAGAATCAGTTATTTGTAATGTTTCTCACACAGCTCCTTAGGCCTTCTGCTTTTATCTTCTGAAATAATATTATTGAAACTAGGACAGAACCCTCCACTGAAAAAGTCAGATAATAATTATGGAGCATTGTAGTAGTCTCAAGCTGGCAGGGATTTACGCCACCAAAATACTCACATAAGGGGTAATGAACTGTTATTCAACCAACTTTGTTTACTTTTCTCTTTGCCTAAAGTTTCTTTCAACCCAACAAATCTTGAGAAGATTTCATTCATGTGTTTCAGCCTTTTGTGGTCCTTTTTTGAACACTTTGACACAATTTGGATATGTTTGTGGCTATGGAAGGGTCTGTGTGAGTCTTTAAGGGGAGCAGAGATTGTACCTCTTCGTATTTATTGGCACAGTTGCTCCACATGCTGATCCTTGTGCTTACCATTACAGTATATCAGGTGGATTCAAGGATTGGGTGGATTCCACCTTCTTATGCACTTTCTATTTTTTGGGTAGCAGAAACGAGCAGTTTCTATGTTTTCCACAGCACAGAGGCTTTTCAGCCACATTAAGTGAAGAAAGAATTCTCTCTAACTCCAAGTCTCTGTATGGGAACCATCCCTGATTGAATACTGGTAAAATTGAGATAGGGAGGGAAAGTCATCTCTGTGGCTCCTTACAGACTTAAAAAAAAACCCCAAACGAACCATTTTACCAGAAGAAGCAATACATTAGTTTGATCCAGGCAGTGCGTTAGTTAGCAGTGTGTTGTATAGATCCAGTGCTTCTTTTGCTACTTTTTGGTGCTTTTATCTAATAGCTGATTCAATCGTCTATTAGATAAAAATGGCAAAAAGGCCCACTAAAGCTCTGGATCTATACAGATGGTGGGCAAGTTGGGTCCAGCTAATGGGATGCCTTTTCTGGGCATGAGCTGGGCTTTGCACAGTAGTGTGCTAAGTTTAAAGTAAAACACTGTTTGTTTGTTTTTTAATAACTCTAAGTGGACCTTTTGTCTATTGCAGTGCATTGGTAAATATCTTTTGAAACATCCCCTGGTGATGGATTTCTCTGGCGTGTGTTGGTTGAGGATTCTGCTGCATTGATATCACAAGGGATTGTTTATTTTAGTTGACTGTGCAACAGATTTGAAGACTTTTTTGGTTTTTTTTTTTCTTCTAGGGTTTGTGAATTAGAAGAGCTGGGAGAGCTGTCTCCCTGTTGGGAAAGCCTTCGTCGACAAATAGTTACTCAGTACCAAACGATTATACTAACTTATCAGGAAAACCTAACTGACCTCCATCAGTACAAAGGTTAGCAAAATTTATTTTCAGTAACAATGGGTAATGTGGTCCAGTCCTGTGTTCCTTTTAAAAAACCACATTCACGAACAAAAAATGTTGCTTTAGTCTTGGTTTAATAGAAAAAAATATTAGAACCAAACATTTTTACTCTTTTTGTTTTGCCAAGAAGTTAACTTAGAACTTCGTATCATTAGTTATTTTTGCAACTTAAGTTAGCAAAGAAGGCACAATGAATAATGTTGTGGGGGAGAGGTAGGTGATCTCCAGTTTCAAATTTTTCATGATATATTTTTTTTAATAACTTACACTCAGCACAATAAATTATATTAGCTTAATCTCCCAAATTCTCTTCTATAGGCTTTCGCTGGCAATATAACGTACTAAATTTCACATAATTAATAATGAACAATATTTGTGTAATGAAGGAAGTTATAGGCATATATCTTTGCCAGTGTACACTCCTGATTCAGCTTAATAATAGGGTGGAACCTATTTTGTAGTGAACTGGCCTCAGAAATCCCCGGTTCATTGCTGTTCCTTGTATATTGATATTTTCTGACACTTTATAATGCATGCTATGTGTGTGTGCATGTGTGTACTTTTGTGTAAAAATGTTTATTTTTCTGTAACCAAAAATCTCTGTGTTTTTGTGTGTTACTTGTTTGGCTGCTTTTCCTACACTTGGTGGACTCTCTGTACCCTGGTAGATGCTGTATTTATTGTGCAAGTAACATATTAATTCCATGATAAATTATAACATTATAACATGCCACACGTTCCGCCAATTTATGGTGCAATAACGTGCAAGCCAGGCACAAAGATGTTCCATAGCTAATAAATAGCTAAGCTAAAAAGCTAGGCACTTTAATTTGAACATGTAGCATGTTTGACATCTGGCTGGACTGCACAGATTTAGGTATGGGCACATAGGGAGCTTATCAGCTGCATGGTGTAGCCCTGAATTGGGCTGAACCACATGCCTTTAAGTTCTGGTGCTCCAGAAGCTCCTCAGCTAATGGGCTTCCCATGCACCAAGCCACATGGTTGCCCTGCATTGGGCTGTACTGTGCAGTTTTCAGCTTGCCAGCATGTGGGGAGCTCATCAGCTGAGGGCTCCCTATGCAGTGGCACCTAAAGCCCACAATGCAGGCTGATGCCAGGCTGCACTGTGAAGCTTTCTGTTTGTCAGCACACGGGGGAGCCTGTGAACTCCCTGTGTCTTGGCAAGATGAAACAGCACTGCAGGATATAGAGCATGGTCCCAATACCAGGCTCCCCACACGTGCAGTCACATTATTGAGAACTGAGAAATTTTATCTCAGATTTCCAAAATCGCACATCCTGCCATGCACATCTCTGGCCAGCACGATGCACAGTTTTGGGGATTTGGGATAAAATTGTCAGATTCCAATCCTGTGCTAAATTAACATCTGCCAGAGGCCTAAAATGATGATTTTATTGGCATTTCAGGAGGATTCAGTATGCTGCTACTTTTCTTATGGGAGTTATTTGATTCCTGTGTTTCATCATAAGAAGGAATGTATATGTGAAATAATTTAATGGCTTAATAACTAAATGAGAAGTAAGGCAGTGGAACTCCTGTGTGCTGGCCTCTTTACACAGTAAAAGAATTTCATTCTAAAAGCACAAAACAGTAATGAACAGCATTAGGAATAGTGATCTTTCTGTGATTCCAGTTAAAAAAAATTCTGTAAGCAGTTCATAAGATAACAGTGAAACCAAATGCAACTGCTGTCAAGTTTCACAGTACACAAATACTAAAGTTACATCTTGTGTTTCTCCTTGGATTGCTGGAAGGGAAGGGTATAATTAGAATATGAATTACTGAGCCCAGACCTGGTATTGCTCTATGCATAATGGATAACAAGAAGTACCAGAGCAATTACTGGTAGTGAGGATTACATTATTTGGCAGTCGATATTGTTGCATATTTACTTTCTTGACTACTTTCTTGAGACTTCCATCCAACAAACCACTTCAGCTCATGCTTGTTTTTTATGTTGCTCTTGAAGTCGGTGGGACTAATGCACATGCCTAAAGCCAACCATGTGTCAAAATACATTTCTGGATCAAGTCCAAGGAGCTATAACAGTAAGATAATAGTCCAGTACTGAAATGTAAACTTCTTTGTTCCTTAGTTAGCTTCCAGTTCCTCAAGGCACTTAAGTTTGCATAACTTTTAAACACATGCTTAAGTAGCTTGCTGACACTAAGTATTTCGTATGTAAGTTCCTAAGGACATATCACATTCCAGTTCGCTCTTCAGATTAGTATCTGTGCTTCACATGATCCAATAACTAATATTTATTATTATTAATATTTGATAAACAGAGTACTCTGTTATGCTGAGCCTCAGAATACCTCAATTGCTGGCATCTAATTCAGTTGTATTTGGTAGCATATACTACATAGTCTATAAAGTTGAAGAGAGTAGAGGTATCATAACACCTGTGTTTTCCTAGCATAGTTACCAGTATGTGTTGTGGAGTGGAAAATGTGTTCAGTTGTTGGGTTGGTTTTTTTTTTAAAGGATGTGATTTCCTGATTCCTTTTAGAATTGGATTTGTTAAATATATTTTTTTTTCAGGTTCTTGTGTCATCTTGTACTTTTCTCTTAGTCTTGCTTACAGTGAGAACATGTTTCATCAAAGATTAATATATTACTGTCCTCCAGTACCATAGGGTTAGTTACAGGATTTTTAGGACATTGCAACTTCTCACTAAAATAGATTTTAAATGAATCCTATTATCACCCTTCCATTTTTACAGTCATACAGTTTATTGCTGATTGCATGGGCCTCAGGAGCACAAGTTTCCACTGACCAGAAGACTGGTTGTCATACTTTGGCCCAGCATTACCCTCACCTTGTCTACAGCTCTGCATCAGGTGTGGAAAGGAGCCCCATCCCACATTGCCTCTGGAAGCAGCAAAGGTTTTAAAGTGCAGATACAGAATAAATATGTCTCTCTCACATTTCTCAGGTCCCTCGTTTAAAGCAAGCAGCTTGAAAGCTGATAAAAAATTGGAATTTGTTCCTACAAATTTACACATCCAGAGAATGAGAGTCCAGGATGATGCAGGATCAGGTACGTCTCTCTCATTGTCTCATATATTTATGTTTTCCCCTTTGTTTTGGACTTCCATTTTCCCTTCCACAGCTCAGTTTTTGCAAACCAGTGCAGCTTCTGTGCTGTGCTAAACTATCTAACATTGCATAACATCTACCCTCCTTGGATCTCAGAATACTTTTACCAAAAATAAATAAATAAATAAAAGTAAGTATCATTATTCCTGTTTTTATTTTACGGTAAAATTGAGTGGTGGAGTGCCTTCCTCCTTCTCTCACCAGATTTCCAGTCCTTTTCTGTTTGTGCTGAAGTAAGCTTCAATGTCCCTTTTAGGTTTTAGAATCCTTTCAGGTTGTGTCATGATGTCAAAGTCCTGCCTGTTGGATGTTTTTATGTAGTTACTTTATTTCACTGTAGCCAGGACAAATCCAATATTTTGTATTAATGTATAAGGACCATAATACTTGCAAAAAAGTATTAGCAGTGATATCAAAAAAAAAAAAAAAAGATTCTAATTTTTCAGCCCCTTTCACCTGTCTTCAGATGGGAGAGATGAATAGTTTGGCAGGTGTCAAGGTTAATCCCTCTTCCTTATATCCAAGGTGTATTGCATTTGTCAGGTTTGTCAATTAAGACAGAGGGATCTGGGTTTGTAGGACTTGGCAACTCCTTAAGGCCATTAAAACCGTTCAAGGTTACTGTAGATCTCAGATCTGTTTGGAAGGGCCCCAGTTTTGGGGAGAAGGGAAGGGGAGGGTTGAGAAAATTATGTTTTGAGTAGTTTAAATTTCCACAGATATTCAAGCAAAGTGAAGAGGGTGAACTTTCATTTGTAAGCACTTTTTGTCCATCCCAGATCAGAATTACGACATAGTGACCATAGGTGCGCCAGCAGCTCATTGTCAAGGCTTTAAATCAGGTGGCCTACGGAAAAAACTGCATAAATTTGAGGACGCGAAGAAACAGTAAGTAGAAGAATTGTTATAAAAGTTGTCACTTGATTTTATCTAATGCTCCATGCTAACGATTTGGACAATATGCTCACCATTTCACCTTTTTGTAATATCTACATTTAGAAGTTCTACTATATAAAGTGAACATTATCATATATGTCTTTTATAAAGAGGGAGAAGGAAAAAAGTTTCCTTTTTGTTCTTTTTGTTGTTATTAAATTAAAAAACCATTATGATTTCTTAGAACTTTTAATATTTCAGGATAGTTACATTATGGTATTCAATTTCTAGTTTAACTCTTGAAGGTACTTTAGCTGAGTTTATTTCCTCTCTAATTGCAGGTTTGGGAATTGTTGTTAAGCTCTCCCTAAAAATGGTATATTCAATATTTTTGTTTCCTTCAGCTTGTTTCCTCAGCATGTCTGAGCTGGACTTCCAGATCAGTTAAAAGAAATTTGCCATGCATTATTTCATAATGTACAACCTTAGTTGGCTAAAGAATTTTCACTGAAGTCAGATGAGAAATTGGGCAAAGTAATTGACCCTAGCTTCTATCTCTTACTGATGTCCTAAACCCAAAAGCACAAGCACGGAAACTGATTCTGTTCAGGAGTCTTCCAGTATCTGATCTTTTCCCTTAGATCTTAAAGCTTCTGTCTAAAGATGAGTTTCTCATCTCTGTCAACACTCCCAAGAAGACAATAGCAGTCCCTAGCAGGCAGTTTCCCTGTTGACATCATAGCTTTGGAGATAATTGCTTCAAGCTTCCTTGTTTCTCCCCCACATTTTATGCAGATGAGTAATTACTAATTGCTCCCTGTCTGCACTCAGACCCATGCACTTTCTGCTCTATAGAAGCCATCTTCCACCTCCACATCACACCCTCCTTCCTTCTGATCCCCTCAGCAGCCTCTCCAGAGGAATGGCCAGGTAACATTGCAAGAGAGGGCAGAAGTTGGAAAGGTCAGCTGTTGAGGGGAAGGCATGCACAATGTCCCACTGGCTTTGTGGAACTTAATAAGTGAAAGATAATGCCAGGCAGGTTTGTATTATCTTTTTTGCCTCCCTCCCCCTGAGGGGTTACAAGAGCAACTGCAGGTAAGGGAAACCCCACTAACATAACTTAGAGACACATGGGATAGAAGAAGCTGGAAATCTGAGCTGGCATGAAGGAAAAGAAAGTAACTGTGATATGGGAACACAGCTCAGTCCTACCAGGTAGTATTTTAGAAAGGTATTGGGGTGTACAATCAGCAGCACTATTTTTGGTAATGGATAGGGCAGAGGTCCCAGGTGTGTTGACCATCAGATCCTCAAATTTTCTTTGCAGCCACAGAAAATTAAAAGTGAGGTTGACAGGGAGAGCAAAGCATAATGTTGCCAGCCGTGTGTTACTTGTTTGATTTTGTTGTCCATCAGCCACAGAAAACTGGGGACTACAGAAGCAGGGCAACTTGTAGTGCCACTTGAACTTCAGAGTCAGACCAGCATATATTTTGGTAGTTAGAGCGATACTAACCTCTGCTTCCCATAAATGTCTGACATATAGGATGTGGCAGGAAGAAAAAGCTGAAACTTCAGTAGAGTGGGCTGACATTTCTGTTGTTGTTGGTTTCATAGTCCTGTAAATGATAATTGGTCTACTTATGTACTTACATGGACCTGTCACTGCGGTGTCTTAAGTAACTAAACCACCTGTTGGTGTGAACAGACGGACAAATTATACAAAATTAAAGTATCACGCATCAGTTGATCTGCAGTAGTTATTCCATGCGTCCACGCTTTTCCACAGTAAGTTAAAACTAGACCAGGGCAATTTACCTCAATTGAAATAAATACTAGATAAGCCTAATTTAGCTTCCAGTTAGCATGGGATGGGGTGACTGATGTAACAGTTATCACAGAGAAGATGACAGATGATAATTCACACCCCACCAAAACATCTGCTTTTAATTTGGTACAATTCACTCAGCTGTACACACCCAATCCTCAAGCCTTTATTTCCAACCAGCGTTTTTCTCCTAAGCCTTTACAAGGCAGCCATCTCTGTGCATATGAAAACTGCATGTCTTATTTCTGAGTTGAAATAAGCTTTTCTACCGGTAATATCCTTATCGGGAGATAGCACAGATTACAGGCCCGTCTTCTGTTTATTGATCTCTCCCCCTCCCATGTTAATTTCGAACAAATGACAGCCCACAGGCTGCATGTGGCCCTCAAATGGTTAAATCATGGTTCACAGGGCTGAAAAGTCTGCAGCAGGGCAGTGATGACATTAACTCCCATGATTGTCAGAGTCTCTGTGTTGATGGGGCCAGCACTCAGGAAGTTAATGCTGTTGCCACTTGCCCCACATTATTTTTTTCCACATTGAGATCCCTGTTGAGGGGTGCTTTATGGTGGCAGTAGGCAAGTGGCAGCAGTGTTAAACCCATGGGGCTGGTTGCTCTGCTAATATATTTACAGATTGAGATCCCCATTGGGGATGCCTTTCAGCACTAGAGCAAGCAGTGATGGTATGGTCAGCACACGAGAGTTAAGACTGCTGTTGCCTGTCCCACTGCTGACATGGGTTGTCTGGCCCAGAAGAAGCCCGTTGGTCCAGACCTGCCCTACAAACCTAAATGGATTGGACAGCTCTGATCTTAAAACATTTTGTCAGTTTTGTAACAAACCATATAACGGTGAGCAAGGATGAATACTATACCTACCAAGATAATTATAAGAGGTATTAGATCACATGAATGGCAAATCAAACAGGCTTCTTACACTTCATCCTCAAAGCATAACCACCATTTTTGTCTCTGCTCACTTGGGGACATGTACATCAAATAAAAAATTGGATGCCCTGAGGCTTGGAATAATAGCATGTATTGACTCAAAAGAGCTTGTTCTACATATTACATGCATCACATCAGAAACCCAAAGAATAGAACCAGAAACATAATTATTGTTCATAACACAAGCAAAAGAGCCAGAAACACTGCAAAATAAATAAAATTAATAATAAAAATATATCCCCACTTTAGTAAGCGCAAAAAATACTGCAGGTACAAGGCAGCGGCTAGTGGCTAGTTGTGGAATCCATTGATTTTTTTTTTTTTGGCCAGAATTAGCTCTCTGGCCTATATTGTCAAAGAGGGAGGGCTAATGATCATAATGGTTCCTTCTAACCTTAAACATGTATTCATTTACAATTATCATTATCTTAAGAGTAGCAAGAGCAAGATCCAATCACTTGAATGCTCTATCACGTTTTGTAAAAAGAAAGCACTCTTTGACAACTAAATAAAAGGTTTTAAGAGTCTAATTTCTCCTTGTGTATAAACTGCTGAGGCAATATAAATGGAATTTTATCAAATAATGTAAGATATAATGTTATAATCTCCGTAACAAACAAGAGTCCCTTTTTGTGGATTTGTTTGCTTTTATACAAAACAATGTAACAGAAAAGAAATGGTCAACCTGTAGCATGGGTGCCATAACTGGCATAGGCAGCCTCTAAGTGTGGCATGTGGCACAGTTCAGGGAGGGGACAGGCAGCACAGTAGCAAACAGGGCAGGAAGCAGAAAGAAGAGCAGTAGATCAAGCAGTGAGCACAGGGTGGGGGGCAGGAAGCAGACCTACAGATTGGGCAGTGGAGGGGTATCGAGTGGCACTTGGAATGGTGCCAGGGCTAATTTGTGGCACACCTGCCAAAAGGTAGGCTCCAATATAGTAGAACTTTATTCCATCTTTCTTCATTTTCACTGCTGAATAAAAAAGCGATTTTATTTTTTCCTTGCTTATTGGCAGAACTGTTCCTTGCACACGTGTAATGCTCTAAATGAATACCATGATCATCTGACATTCTTTAGTACGTGCATTTTTTTGCTTCCAGGTTTAATCACATGTACATGCATTATTGAAAATATTAAACAAATAAGATATTTTCCCAGACATTGTTTTTTTTCCTGCTTTTGGTATTTGCTAACAATCTGCTAATTTTATTTTGGTTTTTTTTTTTTTAGCAGTTATGAGGAATGTTGGTGAGTTTTCTGTTTCTGGGAGTTTGTGGAGAGAACTTTTTTTTGTTGTTTTTTCTTTCCCTTTCTTTGGCAAAGATCAGTGTGCTTTAAAATGTACAGGGTGTTTTAGTGTCATGAGTCATGGCACCACTACTTGTGCTTCAAATGACTGTAGGTGCTTAGTAGAACACGATGTATGAATGAATTTGTTTTTCCATCTGCAATGTTTATTTTGTAATGAACAGCTAATTTTAGAGCTTTCCTTGATTACAAGACTGCAGATTTGAACAAAACAACATTCTCTATTACTTCCAGTGAAAACAGGTTGCACTTAGTGGAAGAGACATAGCTACACAATATATATTTTTTAACGCTTTCTTCTCCTAGTAATGGAAGAGAGGTGACATAATGCATTGTTTTAAGTTCTAATTGTCACAGTAGATTTACATATTTTTTTTAATTTGTACATTTAAATGTGTTCCTAAGCCTTGTGCATTTTCCCCTTTAATTTTATAGATACTTTGTAAAGTTCAGTACTGTAAGAGAACAGAATAAAATATAGGGCTAATGGCACAGCAGTGCTCTTGCTCTGAATTAGTTCTGTGAGCTAGATTTCCGGAGCCAAGTAAAAAGTCTACAGATATCAACTGAAGGCTTACATTGATTTTGATGACTTTTGGATTGGGCCTTCAAATTGGACCACGTGTAGCTTCCAGTAGTACCACAACATGTACATGCTGCATACAGCAGGCGTTATGTGGTTTAGTTTGGTTTGTGGGGGTTACATTTCATATATTAAAATCTATTAATTGGGCAGTATAGCTTACCTTTATAAAACAACAGCTGTTCATTTGAAAGCATGATTGCAGATTGGAAAGTGAATATGTGTGAACTTCATACCATAAAATTTCTTTCCTCTGGCATTCCCAGTGAATGTTTGCTGGTTTTGCTTTAAAAAAAACCCCAACCAAATAATAAGAGTCAAATCTGAACATGCTGCATGGCCTTCCTCCCAGATACATTACCTTGCTGCATGATAACCCTACTGTAGTGGAAAGAAATTGCTCAGAGGCATTGTCACTAAGAGCACTGGTCAATGTGGCATAAAAGTCCTAAAAGAGGAGATCTGTTTCATGTGAGGTGAGGAGTGTTGAGAAATGGTTTCCCTCCACTCCCTGCAGATAGGTGTGTGACCAGAGGAACACAGATGATGCAGCTGGTTCAGCAGTTCCTATTGCATTGAAACCTTCAAAAGGGAAAGCCGTCTCTTTAAAGGAGGTCAGACTTCTGGCTTTACGAACTTCTCAGTCTATGAAAATGCCTTCAGATTGATTGACCTTTGTGACAATTGTTTTTGAAGCGTGCCCCCTTAAGTATCGCCTGCATTATCTCATGGACACGTGGTAAAAGTGAACCCGCATTACTGCTTTTCTTGCAAAAATTTTTAAAAACTCGTATAATGTCTCCCTAGTCAGTGGCTCAAAATAAAGTTTATATCCTTGCTCCTGACCCCATCCCCCTAGAGCAGTATTCATACTTCTCAAAAATACTGATTTGGGCCTGATGAACCTGGCAAGTAGTTTCTGTGAGATGCTAAGCATGGATTTGTCCAACAAACAAGCTGGGTTTTGCACCTGTAGTAAGTACTGTTCTTTCCAGTGGCTGTAGAGTGAAGCCAATAATATTTAGAAGAAATTAGTAGAAAGAGAAATAAATTAAGTTCTCAGGCACCTTTTGTCTTGATATTTCATCCTGAATGCAAAATTATGCCTGTTGGATTCTGAGCTGAGACAGAGGCCTGGCCTCCACAGAGGTTTGTTTTCTTCTTTTTTTTTAGGGCCCTTCTAGATGCTCAGGTAAAGGCATGATAGGATCTGATGCGCACACAGTCACCTCCTGCCATGCTACACGTGCATGGCAGGCAATGTGATTGTGGGATCCAGCACCAGATCCAATCACACCTTATTACTGGTGCACAGGGAGCCTGGGATTGCAATCCTAAAATCCCTGTGCACAGTAAGTAACAAGTTTGTGTGTCTTCAAGCCTCATCAGCTGCAAGGCTCGCAGCAACACACGGGATACTGCCACAGCTATTGCAGGGCTCACAGTTGTGGCAGTATGTGGTGCACCCCTGTATCTGGGAGCCCCATTAGCTGACAGGGCTCCCAACCACAGTGGTGGCCACATGTTCAGTTAATGGCATAATAAGAACAAGCCACAAAATTGATATACATTTTTTGTGGAATAACTTTGTGGCTTATTCTTTGTTTTATCATGCCATTCATTGATTAAATGTGTAGCTGGGTCACAACTTAAGACATCATTAACTGGTTAATCATGTCTTAAGTGTAACATGTAAATGGGACCTTTTACTAGTACAACTCCAGTGTGGATGGAATTGTACCAGTATAAAGATGCAGATTCTCTTTTAAAAAAAGTTTATTACCCTTCTTGTATGGGAACAAACCATGTGCCCAGCAAGGAGGGTACCACTTAATTATTTCAGTGTAGTACAGATTTTGTATACAAGCAAGGTCAAGGCCAAATTTCCCTAGATTGGCAAGGAGGTATCAGAAACATACCTGAGGGCTTACTACACTACAGTGACTTTGCTATCCCAGCAACACTCCCCTTGCAGCAATTCATCTTATGCCAGCAAAAAGAGCATCTTTCCTGAATAGCTTAGACTAGTCTCCCAAAGCAAAATAAGTTATATAGGCAAAAGGGGTTTTTTTGTTTTGTTTTTTATTTTGGTTTTTTTGGCAGTGTAACTAATTTTGCCTGTACTAAGGCTTTTGCTAGCCAAGTTGTGCCATTGAATTGGTGGGGTGGAGGAGGGTGAGATTTTCATGCTCCCAACTAATATAGCCAGTAAAGCTGTTGTGTAGACCAGGACTCAATAAAGTATCTGTGTTGGGAGAAGGAGGGAGAGTTGATCAAACAGCCTGAAGAAGCAGGAGATCTGTCTCTGATAGCAACATGTATCACACATAGTCTCCTCAGAAAATGTTCCCTCTGATGTGTTAGCTCTGTGCAAGTCACTAGTCATAAGCAGTTAGTAAATCTGCATTTGAATGCTTCCATTAAATGCAGAAGTGCTTAGGTATAGTGTTCTAGCTCAGTAATCACCTTTTCACTGTTGATTGATAGCATAGGTAGATTCTATTGTCTGCAGTTACTTCCTCAGCATGAAAAAAGTGTGACTGTAGTGTTTATATATTTTTTCTTTAAAAGCCTTCTTTCTTTTTCAGCACTTCCATGAGCTCCCAATCTATAATATACATCCCACAGGACATTGTTAGAGCAAAGGAGATTATTGCACAAATCAACACCCTCAAAACTCAAGTCAGTTACTATGCAGAAAGGCTCTCAAGAGCTGCCAAGGATAGATCAGCTAACGGTCTGGAAAGAACACTTGCCATTTTAGCAGATAAGGTAACTGAATCACTGGGAAAGATAATTTTTGGTAGGCTTGCTTCAAACATTCAAGTATGGTTCCTTCAAAGCTGTACTTGACCCATACAGGGTGGTAAATTCAAGTGGGATTTGTTTTCCATCATGTATTTGAATACTATTCATTCAGTACTAAAAAGGAGCATCAATGATATGGCCCTGGGTCTAACTATAGTGATTCATTCAAAAAATACTTTAATCCTTTTAAAAAAAGCAGACTGGCAATCAAAATGAACCTTATTTACTGGGCCAGGAACAAAAATAGTTGTATTGAGCTTTGTTTTATTTTGTTTGCTGAGCTCTAAGAAAGTACACAGAATAAGTTGGCAGTATCACATGACAATATTTGTATCAGTTTACTGCGTACATATTTGGAATGTTTATGTACACTTTCCCATAATGCAAAAATTAACGTCAAGAATTTAGAAATAAAAAAGAGTAAGCACTTATACAAAGTATTAGGCTATGGATTTCGGTACTAATGCATAATGATGAGTTGTGTAGTTTCATAAGATTTTTTTTAATTGACATATGAATAAGAATAGTATCTGAAATTATATTGTGTAGAGGAAATCGTCATGCTTCGGTGAAGCCTTGAGTACTTCACTAAGTGCGCTAAGTCCTTTCCCCTACGATATTCTGTTGGATCATGAGGTTTACTTATGCCTTCCTCTCAGCATTCATTAGTTGTCTTCTGAAACGGCATATAGAACTAAACTGAATATTTGTCATTTTAGTTTGGCAGTTTGTGTCTACTGAATAGAAATGCACAAAAATAGATAAGCAAAGCTTTAAAATAGAGAATGAAGAGCTGGTTTTAGGTGGAGATGCTCAGAATTGTAGGTTGTTGTTAAATATGCACTACGTGCACATCTAGAATAAACAAATACATTTTGAAAATCACTCTGTGGACTTTTACATGTGTTCCTTTTAAGGTCCTGTTCAAAATACAATTTTAAAAGTAGCCCAAGCCTTTAAACCAATGATAGTTTCCTTTTATGAAAAAGTAATAATATGCATTTTTAAAAGGAAATGCTTTAAAATGTGTTTTGTATCATTTTAGACTCGGCAGCTTGTTACTGTCTGTGACTGCAAGCTTCTGGCAAATTCAATACATGGACTAAATGCTGCAAGGCCAGATTACATAGCCTCAAAGGCATCTCCAACCTCTGGAGAGGGGGAACAGGTAATGTTAAGGAATGATCAAGACACTCTTGTGGCAAGATGGACAGGAAGAAACAGCCGATCTTCTCTGCAGGTGGATTGGCATGAAGAGGAATGGGTAGGTTTGCTGAAGGGAGGGATGAGTCCTGCACCTGCCATCTACATTCTCCTCCTTAGTTCATTCTTTACTCTGAGCCGTTTGTTTCAAAGCTATTAACCACTGGCCAGAGATCTTATCTTGGAGCACATTACTTCACACCTTTGTCATCTGAAGGGTTACCGGTAAGCAGTCTAAGGCACTATTTCCATGCTCTCCAGGCCTACTATTTGGTCTGGGGAGCAGGAGCATTGCATAACAGCAGTCAGTGACTGTTAGACCAGATAGCTTTCCTGTGGTTAAGTCTGTATTGAAAGGTAATTGTTTTTTATAAAAAAAAAAAAAACCTCAAGAGCCAGCTTGCAGGGTGTTCCTTTCTCAACCGCTGTGCTGAAGGAAAAAAACAAACCCATGTACAAAATCTGCATATTTAATAGATCTCTACATATTCATATATTTTAACATGAAATATAAACTTTTAAATTATTTTCTGGTTTTCCTGATGAAAATATTTAAACATGGTATCTGTCTGTTTTGGTAATGCACTGCATTTTAAAACAGGCCAAAGAAAGAATTAAATTCAAATAATGCTGCCAATTTAAATAGGAATTGCCTTGTCATAGTAATATAATTACATAATAGAGGGTGAAACAGGAGTGGGTACCATCTTAGTTAAAATTGTTCAAATTAATTATAGTGATGGCGACAAATACAAGAAAGAAACAGTGTGTAAATATATTTCACACCCAGCCTTTTCATCCCTGATGCTTTAAATCAAGCCCATATTTAATTCAACACCTAGTACTGCAATTCAAGAACTTATTTTTTTTATTCCTTTTCATGTACATGTGAGCAAGCAGTTTTCCATCTCTATGTGATGGCTTATTGATTTGACATTAGTGCTGTCAGAGTATGTGTATGTGCAAGTATGGCTGCTTATATGTACATTTATATATTTTTTTCATAATATTAATATAGGAAAGATATGATGCTATGCTTTAAAGCAGGGGTGGGCAATTATTCAGCTGGAGAGCTACTTAAGAAGTTTGGGTGAGCTGTTGTGGGTTGGGTTAGCATTTCCACACACCCCTCTCCCATTCTTCTTCTGCCCGTAGCAGTTCACCAAAACTCATAAGTGGCTCCATCGTGGGGCCCAGCCCCATGCTGTCACCACCCAGTGATCCCAGGGTCTCCACTGAAACTGGTCCGGGACCTGCACAGGCAGGACACACCCAGCTGGTTAGCCGGGATGGGGTAGCAAGGAGTGGTGTCCAGCAATGGATGTGGGGCAGACAGACTGAGGTGCCTAGGCAGTGAGGCTGGGTGCAACAGCAGCCAGAAAGAGCCAGTGCTGCCAGGAATCAAGTCCAGCCACCACACTGCTGCAGCCCACACCCGGGGGCAGTAGCTCCACAAATGGCGGTGTGCACCACAGCTGGGGCTGCTCAGGGACCCACCACAGGGCACAAAATCCCTTGGCAGGCCATATTTTGTTCACCTCTACTTTGAAAGTTTTATCAGCATAGTCATGTCACTCATCAATAGCAGAGCCACAAATCAGATATAAAGGTCATCTTAAATGAATACTAACAAAATCTTTATACCAAACTACCTTAAAGAAAACCAATTTTAGGAATGTTTTAGAGTTTAAAATTTGTAATTGGAACCATTTTTGGTGTCCATTTGCCTATAATGTTAGATTTCTTATTTTGGTTAATTTGTTCAAAAGTAAGCTTTCACCTTAGATAGCTCAGTTATTGGGTATCCTGGCCGGGACATATTGAGGCTGATTTTTCAGTTAATTTAACACAGATTGCACCTGGGATTGTGGATTCATGTTCAGCACTTAAATAAGGTTTCTAAAGTTGGGCAACAAAATTAAAAGCCAATTTTAAAAATATTGACCCTTGTGCCCATCTGTGCATGGCTCAAAGGGGCCAGTTCTGTCTCTCCAACTAGGAAAAAATTCCATGAAATATCTATAACCTAAACTAAAATAGCCTTCTACACCTACAGTTTTAAAGAATAATCTATCATACCCTTTTAAGTCTAGAAATGAATGCTGAGATCCAGTGGGAGTCTGGGAATTTTCTCTGTCCAGAGATACAAGTTACACTTCTAGCCTTGCTAGGATGTAGGGCATTGATTCTTAAAATAAGAATATTTTTAGGGGTGGAAAAGGTGTCTTGGGCCTAGAACTGAGTCTTACCTGCTATGGGTCTCAAGCAAGTGTCATTTTTAAGGAGAAAATTGCACATTTGTCAGGAAAAGAAACACTTCCTTGTCGCACTAATATTATAAGGTTAACATATGTTAACCCATTTGAAGCTGGAACATTAAAAAAATCCTGGAGAAATGGATTAATGTGTGGAGGGCTGAAGAAATGGCCAGAATTGTTTGGCAGATTTATTACATGGCTCTGCATTTATGCATGAATGTTACTTGCATTGTTGATATCTATCCAGTGTGTGTGTGTGTAAATGTAATAGCAAAGGAAGAACTTGCTAAGCAAGTGTGCTTACAACCACAGCAGGCAATGTGTCTCTAGTGTGCAGAGGAACTTGTTATCCAGTGTTGGTTTTTCTTTTTTTTTTTTAATTGAGAAGGGGACATTTTTCTTTTAAGGAAAAAGTTTGGTTGAACGTTGACAAAAGTCTGGAGTGCATTATACAGAGAGTGGACAAACTTCTCCAGAAAGAGCGTTTGCAAAGTGACAGCTGTGAAGATGTTTTCCAGTGTGACATCAGCTGTACGAGTAAGAAAGGTAATCGGGATACTCGTGCGTACTGGATAAATCCAAAAGACATAGATGAGACTTCATCTTCATCTTCATCATCCTCACCACCATCTTCATCCATTTCATCTCCTGCATGCCATTCTGACAAAAACACAAGTGCGTATGACAGAAACTGCTGCTTTACTACCTCTGCTTTGCTGTACATTGGTGCATTTCTTAAACGCCTTTTCTTTCTGTCATGCTTAAAGTTTTATAAATAACTACTTATCAGGCAGTTGGGACCATAGATGAATTCGTAGTTTCTAGGGTTTGGGGTAGACAAGGTTCTTTGGGTAAATCCGATATCTTTTATTAAACCAACTCAGATAGTTGGAAAAATTCTTTTTTGCAAGCTTTTGGGTACAAATACCCTTCATCAGGCTGAGGA
Organism: Crocodylus porosus; assembly: GCF_001723895.1. Taxonomy (NCBI): domain Eukaryota; kingdom Metazoa; phylum Chordata; order Crocodylia; family Crocodylidae; genus Crocodylus; species Crocodylus porosus. Next base: position 84,110,858 of record NW_017728906.1, on the reverse strand, counting down.
AGCAGCTGCACTGTGCTCTTCCTGGATGGAGTAGTAAAGAAGCTAGAGACCAGTATGCATGAGAGAAAGTCAATCAGTGAAAATGTAAATTTAGGTAGTCAATGGGTGAGAGACAGGTGGGGGCGATAGGGAAGGGGAATGAATATATCTGGTAAATAGTAGAGCGGTTACCTGGGGAGTCAAATGTTAAGTACGTTATAATATGTCATAAATCCAATGTCTATATTTAGTTCATGATTGTTTATATCCAGTAGGTTGGTGAAGTGAAGTTCATAGGCTCAGCTATGAAAGGAGTTTTGTAAATTCTCTTTGAGGATTAGAACTGAGAGGTTGGAGAGAAAGTGGTTTTCTTGTGAGAAATGTGCCCCCACAAGTAATTGGGTATTCTTGTCTTTGATAGATTTTCAGTGTGCGTTCGTTCTGGTACGCAATTGTTTGATTTCTCCTACGTATTTTCCATCAGGGCATTTGGTGCACTGGATGAGATATGTTATATTTTTGGAGGTGCAAGTGTAAGATCCAGGAATGGTGACTGTTCTGTTGTGGGTGTTGTAGTTGTGGAGGTGGTGGAGATACGTTGGCAGGTTTTACATTTCTTGTCATGGCATGGTCTGGATCCATTTGGTGGTGTTTTGTGTTTTGGGCTATAGGAACTTTGCTTCTGGTGATGAGGTTAGCAAGGTCTGGTGCTTGTTTAAAGGCTAGGATGGTTGGTTCTGGGATGATAACTTTAAGAATTGCATCTTCTTCAAGTAAGGGTTGCAGTTGTTTGAGGATTTCCCATATAGGTTCCAGGGAGGGATGATATGCCATAACCAATTTTGTGTGATTTATGGGGGAGGGGAAGAGGGGATTCTTTCTGTACTGCAGCAGTTCTTCAAGTGGTATCCAGGTGGCTTTTTCAAAAAGTGCTATCTATCTCTCTGGAGGACAGTCTTTGTTGAGTGAAAGACCTCTTGAGATTTGTGAGGTGACAGTTACAGGTGTTCTCCTCAGTGCAAATTCGGTGGTATCATAGGGCTTGGCTGGATATCACAGCTTTCTTGGTAAGTTAGGGTGATTGCTGGTTCTGTGCAGAAATGCATTTTGGTCCGTGGGTTTCTTGTATATGGTGGTCTGTATTTTACCATTCTGGTTAGTGAACATCATGTCTAAAAAGGACATGGAGTATTCAAGAGAGAGTTTGATGAAGGGTTGATGATTTTTGAATTTCTGATGGAAATCAATCAGAGATTGCAGGTTTTCAGACCAAATGATGAAGATGTCATTGATATATCTTAAGCATAACTAGGGTTTGATGGTGCAGTCCTTGAAGAATTCATCTTCTAGGTGGCTCATAAAAAGGTTGGCATATTCTGGGATAGGGATTGGGTGAAATTCTAACCCCACTCAAGTCAGTGGTAAAACTACCGACCGGAGTTTAGGTAGCATTTCAGTCCAGATGGTTTGAGATCTGGGAATTCAAAGTATAGATCAGGATTAGTCAGTTGTGCAAACATCTCCTTTCCATGTACCTTTTAAAAGATCAAAAACCCATGAAATTGGCATATGTTCAGGTTCATGCTAATGAACACAGGTGAACTGCCAAAATGATGCCAAGCGTAAGAGGTTGGATGGAGACGAGAAGCCCTAGCAGAGTGGCCTGTGAATACTCAGCATACTCTGGAGAGGCACATAAATGGGCACAGGGTTGCTCCAGCGAAGGGCTAGCTGGCAGGCACTAAAGCACCCTTGTGCCTTAGCCAGCTCCGTTAACATGTACACATGCATTGCTGTGGAGTAAAGAACTTCATTGCAGGATAGTACTTGTAAATACAAGTATTGTCCTGTGGCGAAGTTAATTAGTTCCTTGCCATGTAACCATTTGCTCAGTGCAAATCGGGTTCCCAACCATTAGTGGCCAGGTTCTATAATAGCACCTGCTGCAAGGCCAGCTTCAGTGAGCTGGTCATGTGTCTGTTTTCTATGGAATAACTGTATTACTGAGTTAAATCCAAGGTAAATTCATGATCTGTAATTATCATGCCATGTTGTCCACAGGCTTAGCTGTTCAAATATGGATGTAGGCGCTTACATGTAGAAATCTTTGTTGGATCATTTTGGCTGTAATTTTCTTGAGCCTGTTTACTCATAGCACAAGAACAAGAAAAATGCCTTCAGTGGCACTGTGGGTGAGGGAGGGGCAGCACGCAAACAGCAGCAGCCGCTGCAGCACTGATTGACAAGGTGAACTGTTAGCTCTTCCTTGTTCATCTAGGCATACAGTTCTCCAAGCCCATAGCTAACCCAATGTGTACTTAACCCTGTAGGCTGTCAGTGTCATCAGAAGTGCTAACAGTACTCCTGCTGTCCTCGGCATGACCTCGGTTGCTTCCCATGCAGAAGCATCGGTAAGAGAGGGACTTCACTGCACCTTCTTTTCTTCCTCACTTATCATATGGTTTAGTCCAGCTCCCCTGGGAGACTTTTCACTGAGTTCAGTGGGAGTCGGATCAGGCCTTGAGTGGCAATTTTGAGTTTGGAAAGAAACGTTGCAGTCCATTCATGTGCCAGAGTAACTATAAACTGAATACAAAAAAATGGGGGCAAAATTGTTTTCTACTATAATTCTTATATAATAAAGGGCTTAGCCCATCTGTCTGTCTGTCCATAATGCTCTTGGATCACTCTAGTTGGTTAGTGAAACAACCAGTCAGAGTGCGACGCACTGCCATGACTGTGGGGATGAAGGGGAAGTAGTGGGGGGGGGTGAGGCCAACTGCAGGCTTCACCCACCGCCCCAGCCCTGCTCCCCCGAGACTTAGCCAAGCATTCCTACTCTGAAGCTCCATTTTATGTTCACAAATTTTCTAGCTTGCATGAAATTTTGAAATGGCTTTGTTTTTGTGTGTATGGGTTACTTTCTCTTTCCCTTTAAAAACACCTGTTTTCGTGATTATCACTTCATGTAAAAGATTATGCAGTATTTAGCCTTACAAAAGGTGATTTGGGTCTTTACTTCCATGGTTCATGTTCTATTCTATTATTTCTTAGCTCTTCCTTCCAGTGTTTGTGTGCGACTTCACATTCATACCATTGTTGAACATTTTAACATCATTTAGTATAGATTTGTATGTCTTTTTATCTGATTTGCTAAATATTCTGTATTTTCCCTAGAACATCCTGACATTTAAGACATCGTATGATGAGTGTTTCAGAATATTAACTTTGTTGATCTTTATGATCAGACACAACCTGCCTCAAAACAACAGTTGCAAAAGCTGATATTCATTTGCATTATTTATATGAAGGGAAGGTCTGAAAATATATAAACTTAATATCCGTGGATTAAATGTAAATTGTAAATATGTTTTAAAACTGTGTTTTACTAGAGAAGATAACTAAGTACACTTGTGGATTACTTAGTAGTGGTTGAATTTTATTTAGTATAAGAATATAATATTAGTATAAAAACAATACTTATTGTAATTTGGCTTCCCATACGGTTGAATTATAATATGTTGTAAAAGGACTGGAACATGGAGTCTTTAGTATATGTGTTAAATAGTAGCTATGTTAATAGGAATGTATTACACTGTTTTAGAGTTAGCTATAGTAACACCATGTGAGAGCAGTATATTCTGTTGATCCACACACCAAATCTGTTGGTCCACACACCAAATCTGAATTCTTCTGATACAAGATTGAATTTTTAATTAAAAGCTGTAGGGAGAAACTGAAGCAGCTGTAGGGAGGATGCCATCACAACTCCTGCCCAACAAGACAATTTTATATTAAAATACTCTTATGTTAAAACATTTTAGAGCAGCTTTTTTATTTAAAGCCAAGCCTGCAGCTTTTAAATAGGGCGTTCGCTATACTCAGGATCTTAACATTTATTTCATATGAAAATGAAACGTCATATGAAAATGAAACATGTTATAAACATGTCACCAAATGAAGTGGATCAGCTGTGCCTAGACACAGAATTGGGCCCCTGCTACACCCGCTCAGGAGTGGCAGGGGCCTAATCCTGGGGGACAACACTCAGGGTGCACCTCTGCAAGTAAGGAGACCTAGGGTTCCTCACTTGCAGAGGTGAGCCCAGAGATTCTGACTTGAGGCACATGTCTGCAAATGGGGGAACCTGGGCAAGCACTCCCAGGGCTTCTGGGGCCTGATCCTGCATTTGGATTACCCTCAGAAATGAATTGAAACCAAGTACCTCTCAGAATCAGTTGCTTGTTCCCATTCTGTTTGATGGGATTAGGTTTGCTCCTAGCATTGCTGTTAGGGAGGAAGTCCAAGTATTGGATAACATCCTGGCCTTGTTGAAGGTAGTGGGAATTTTGCCATTATCTTCGCTGGGGCCTAGCTTTCATCCATGGCCTCTACATCTTATCCAGCCCCGGCTGCTTCTTCCCTTTTCCTTGTCATTAGAAGCTGTTGACAACTAATGGTTCTGAGGTCCAGAGAAAGGCCTGATCTCAAGGCTTAAGACCGTGCCCCTTTGAAGTTCTTCCTCCAGTGATATTCAGAGCAGATGTACCAAATTTTCACAAGCATCTGTCAGGAAGCAAAGCAACTCTTAGTGTGTTTAATAAGTGGCCATTGATCAGAGTTTGATGAAGTTAGTTAAAGGAACTTTAAGGAAAGAGTTATGCAGTTCCATACTTGTTAAACTTGGTATAGTGATGTTCTAGTGAAATGCTTTCCCATGTTGTTTTACAGTCAAATTGTTCTGAAGGGGGGATGTTTTCTGACACAGTGAAAAATTTATCAGAAAGCCTAAGAACTATGTTTTTAAAATTTTATATATATATATCTAGATATATATATGGTCTGTAGTCATATAATATGTATGTATAATGTATACATTTCCAAACTGGATGCTAGGAAGTTTTATATTATTCTGAGCAATTCTTCCAGGTCAGATGTTAGTCCTCATGTGTTTTTTGAATTGATGTTTTCTTCTAGAAGTTGTGTATTTCCTTGACCAATAAATCTTGACATGAACACAGCATAATGTTCAGTCTTATTAATCTAATAAGCTGCCATTCATTATTGCACAACATATTGTAACTGTGTTCGGTAACCTTTTACTACGCGCATTGCACAATATGTTGTTGTTGAGGGCCCAGTCCTTCCAGTGAAGTCAATGGCAAAGTTCTCAGAAGCTTCAGTGGGGAGGTTTTGGTCTTTAGCCATACACCTAATTTGTAGTATGAACTGGCTTGTAAAATGTGCAAGGAATTAAACATTTCTAAATTAGCAGTGTGTCGATTCTAATCCTTGCAGTCTGAGTGCATTAATGTCACTTTCTGTTAAATGCTCTGGTATGTTACACTTCTTGCTAGTCTTTTGCTATTCTGTTTAGCTGCCTTTATTGCAAGCTTATTCTACAGTTGCACTAAGGCAGTGGTTCTCCAACTGTGCTCTATGGATTGATTGCAAGTGGTCTACAGAATGCCTGCTGGTCACATGGTATTGGTTCCTCCCTGCTCTCAATTGTCGTGTCACTTTTAAAAACAGCTAAAATGTTCTCGGTATTGTTTTCCCATGTAAGTGATGGCTTTAGCTACTGCATAGAGGTTTTGTGATCTTGAGTAGTATAGGAGGTGGTCCACACAATTGGCAGTAGGAGGAGAGACAGTCCATGAGGCATTATCTCTGTTATGGTCCACTTTGTCAAAGTGTTTGAGAACCACTGCAGTAAGCATTTGAGTTGCTTATGTTTATACTGTGTTGCTGCTCCTTAATCATGCATGTTGCACCTCCATTTCTGTGCAGATTGCAGCCCCCCTCCTGAAGAGTCCAGCCCAGGTATGTGCGTTTTCCATTCATGGCTTCCGCTTCTGAAAATTGCAATTTCTGTTTGTATTCAATAATTGAACAAGTGTTTTGCCAATGAGTTATCTGACGTTGCTTTGGAATGATGTCTTCCACTGTACCAGTTAACCTGTATACATACATAGCATCTTACCCTGGAATTCAGAGTCATTGTTTCCTATGTTGAAATGGGACAGGTTCACTGTAAATAGCGCTAGCTTTACATGTTGAGATATAAGGAAATATTCTGTGATGTTCTCCAGTTGACAAGTTTTAGTGAGTTGAGATGTGAAAGTTTAGGACTTTTTTCAAATGCCATTGAAGTCACTGGGGATCTGATTACTGATTTTAGTGGGATTGTGCCTTTTTCATATTAGGTGCTACACGTAGAATTCTGCATGAGCATTTGGAAATGAAGCAACCAGAATGGCTAATGGAGAGGCCATTTGTGGGTGTGTAACAGCAGTGTAGGGCACTATAAACCTAACTTTCCAAATAAAAGGTTTGAAATAGTTTAATCATAATGTCAGCCTCTTCTTCTCTCACTTTATAATATCACAGACTCACAGGATAGTCACCAAGTATAACTCTTACAGATCTTTGTCCCACCTAGACAACTGTGTATATTTTGTCTCATTTGAAATCAGTTTTGGGTGATAAAGATTTCATTTCTAACTAAGCCAACTTAAAATTCTCTTGGGATGAATAAAATTGTCGAGGGATCATGCTCTTAATGCTGATCTCTCCACCCCCCTAGTAGGCTGCTAAAAGTTTTCTCTCCTCTGTCCTCTGTGTATGTATGCCTTCATTCTCTCCAGTAGGTAGGACTAGACAATGATTTTCATCTTTAAAGTGCAGTACAAACATGAATTCTCATAAACTAATGTAGGAAGGTGTTACTACATTTTACAGATGAGTAAATAGAAACAAATCAATTGGGACAAATGCATTTAAACCTGAGTACCTATAGATACATGGCTAAGGCCCTTCTTTAGCACAATATGCATTTAATTGTCTTTGAAGTTTGTTTGATCTGACTGTGTGCTCAAGCATGCCATTGAATATGTATGAAATTAAGCAAATACTTTTGCTGAATCAGGAGCTAAATACTTATTTCAACATCTAAATAAATAGTCTAACACTCAGGGGTGCTACACACCTGAAGCTCTTGCCAAAGTGGAACCAGCAGCAGCAGGTACTCAGCACTTTTATTTTTTGACTTCAGGCTCCTGGATTTTTTTTTACATTCCAGGTCTCTCTCTTTCAGTCTACTGCTTCCTGTTCCGGACTGTAAAGCAGTTGTAATTTTTTTTCCTTTAAAGGGCTTCACATGCCTTATTGAAGCCAGAGAGATGTTATTACAATATTCATTTTCAATTACTCTGGAAAAAAGAAAGAAAATGCTTTAAAGGAAAACTCGTATGTCCATTAATTCATATAAACTTTGCCATACCATGAGCAATGGGACCATTCCACTGCAGTTCTTTCTCCTAGTCTTAAAGAGCTGCATAGCCTGAGAGTCCACTATATGACTTTTTTTTTTCTTATTTCTATGACGTGTCCCAGATGCATAGATAGGCAGCCATAGAAGCTTTTTTCCCCGCCTTATGCAGACATTTTTCTGCCTCATCTGCTTTCTTTTTGTCCCATCATTTCTGGAAGCTGCTACTTGCAGGAAGGACAGTGCATTTCCTAACTCGTCTATTCAGGCCTTCCTTCTGGTTTCCCAATAGAAGTAGCAAGAACAGAGAAGACCTTAAGACAAATCCTGCTATCTTCTGCCAGTGATTGCATTGAATTCAGCAGGAAATGTCTTTGATTGAGGACTGCAGGATTTGTCCATCGGCATATAACATGCTTCTCTAAGACCCCATACATCCAATAAGAAAATTCTTCTTGAGCTGTGATACCTGTCCTCTCTGTCAGAAGGAATTTTTCATAAGCTAGAAACTCTGATAAATACAAGTATTTAATATACAAATAAATCCAAATGCAAGTTTGAATTTTAAAACCAAATCCTCAGCTCTTGTCAGTCATCAAAACCCCATTGATTTCAAAGCTGTCATTGACTCTGTGGAGCAATGCCAATGAACTCTAGCTCTGGATCTGCCATGTATAGGGTTTGTAATTTTATTCAAGTGTTCCAATAATCTCATAAAACATAAGAATAACCCTCAAAGTGGATCATATTGTCAAAATAGAATTAGCACAGAGAGCTTCAAAATGTGTTTCATTTGTTATATAGAATATATGGCAAAATTCTAGTAAGAAAATTAATAAGGACAAAAGAAGAAGTGAAAAACTGCCTAAGTGTTGGTCTGGTGCTGTCAATAGACTGTACATTTCCGATTGTGAGTCTGTTACTTATTATCCCATTTCTCTTTGATTATAATCAGTTTCTGCTCCTGTCAGGTTTTTATAAATTTATGTACATGATATTGCACCTTTGAAATTAAGGAGAATGTGATGTCGTGCTATGAATTAAAAGATTTTATTTTTTTACCTATATTCTAAGCCAATACACTATGCCAATACAGGGAATTTTAGTTCAGTGTTACAGTGGAGCCATGAGAGTTCACTTTACATTTCAGTTGAACCCAGGCAAAAAGTATCCAATTATATTAATGGGTTCCGGTTTTATAATGTTACTAGTTTACTTTGTGATTTAATCAGTTACATTTAAAATGACTTTGCTGGCGCACACAGAATTTTGAGTTTTAATTCCTCGGATTACTTTTAAAAACTTACATGTTTCTCTGTGTTTTAGGATGATAACATTCAAGAAGATAGTTTTAGTTCTTTGTCATTCTCATTCCTTTATATAAGTATCTTTAAAGCAAAGAAAGAGAAATGTTTCCTTAAAACCCCCTCTATTTTTCTTTCTGAAGGCTTTCAGATACAGGTTCTGAGTATTTTGGGTTCTGATTATACTCATTTTTTTAGCTTCTCTGAAATAAAGGCAAGCTATAATTCCTTCAGTTTGCTCTTCTGAGACTTCCTGCTATTAGCATATGGCAGTGAAACAGAGCCAGATAACTTCCCCTCACTCAGTTCATTAGATTATCTGTCTAGTACACAGAGCAAAGTTTTAAATCACAGTACTGCTGGATTTGTTATTTGTGATGTTTCTGTTAGCAAGTTTCCGTAACCTCCCTCTTTGGATAATTATCAAGGAAACTTTTGTTGTCATTGGCTCTTAGCTGTACACTTCAATAAAACTCATAAAGAGCTTCCTGTCCAAGGCCTGATGTGACCCTGTTCTTGCATAAATGTGATCTATACTTCACGTTGTATGGTATGGCCAGTTAGTTTGGTAGTGGCATGACTTCCATTTTTGGGCTGTACTGCATTTAAAAAATAAAAGTGATGCAATAGTTTCTTCCCTTTTAAATTTCTATTTTTTTTTAAAGACCAGTAGCTAAATACCTTCTCTTATACTACAGGGAAAAAGTGGTGACAGGGTGTCTAAGTAACTTTTTTTTCGCAGAATGCTGAAAGTCATCTTAAAAAATTGGAGGCCGATTAATATAGGTAGATAAAAATAGTAACATAAAGTAAACTGAATTAATTGAATCTATTAAGGTAAATGAGTATCATTAGAGAGAAAGCATAGTGGAGTTGGGAGCTCTGGAAACCTCAGCTCAGTACTTCCCAACTCCGCCATAGGTGTCCTGGGTGACCTTTAACAAGTCAATTATGTCCAGGTCCATTGATTTCAATGAAAGGTAAGCACATAAATAGGAGGATCTGGGGCTTAGTCTTTGTTCTAGTTTCCTATTTGTAAAGTAAGAATAGCAGCAATTCCCTGTCTCTCAGAGGTATTGTGTGGATAAAGGCATTAAAGATTGTGAAGCACTTGGATACTATTTATGATAAATTAATGTAGACCATAAGTATCTGAGGTAAGTAGATTGACAGATTTAGGAGACATGGCATTGACAGAAAGGAGCAGAACAGTTCAGTATCCATTAGCTTTGTATATGTTTGTTCTACAGCTAATTTTTGTGCTCTCTGTCCCTTTATATGCATATGTATATTACTGTGAAAGGTGTTTTTAATATCCTGGAGCTTTACAAAGCAGTTATTTTGCTACCTATTTGTATAGGCAAATATGCTCAGGAACTTTTCCAGCTGCCACCTTACACCATAGAACCGTCTTTATTTTTCTAATATGAAAACTCTTTTAAAGATCATTTGTAGGGTAGTAAATGAGCAGCACTGAGAATAAATAGGTGAGCCAGGAAAAATAAGCTGCTGTTAGAATATGCTAACCGCTAGTTATAGCTTCTACTTGAAGTTGCAACTGAACATTTTTAGGACTTTTCTCTACTTTTTGAAAAGAAGAGTATTATAATGTCTGTTTATTCTTTTTTCAATCAGGTGAATGGAGTGAGGCTCTTTATCCCTTGCTGACAACACTCACAGACTGTGTAGCCATGATGAGTGACAAGGCAAAGAAAGCCATGGTCTTTTTGTTAATGCAAGATAGTGCTCCTACAATAGGTCTGTGCCTGAGTCTTCAGTATCGCAGGGATGTTGTCTTCTGCCAAACTGTAAGCAAGAAAGTTGTGTGATCTGATTACAGTTGGACTTGTGATGGATTTCAAAAGAATGTGGGGAGTTAACCTGGTTGGACTGATTATGAAACTGTTTAAGTATCATTATGACAGTGTACAAATCAAATACAACCACTGCTATCTAGTGCTTTTCTTTTACAGCTGTCGGGCAGGGGCTTCAAACTGAGTGGTACAGGGCTGGTCTCTGGGCCAGACTGGGTCCATAGATAGTCTCACACACCAAATCCAGTATGCAGGGCTGGTCCAACACAGACGCTGCATGCAGTGTATGTCCCAGACCAGCCATGTGCAGCATATGCTAGCCTCATGCCATGTGCAGTGCATGCTAGCATGTCACATGCAGCACGTGGATCCAGTTCGAGACCTACAGGCATCACTGCAGGCCAGATGATATGGCTGTATAGCCCAGATTTGGCCCATGTGCCATTTCTTTGACACCGCTGCCATAGGGGGAAAATGCAGCACTTGGGTTCAAAGCAATAAAATGAAGTTTGACACATTCCTGCTGTGTGTATATATATTCATAGTTTTAAAAAATTATGACAGAGTAGTTAAAATAATGGCTGTTCAATGAAACAAACAGGTCTATGGAAAAAGAAAAATAATTGACATTTTTAAATTTTGCCCACCACAGACTCTGGGGCACTGGAGTTATATGCTTCTGATGACCTATCCCTGTAAGAAGCTTGCTGCTAATAGCAAGCATGAAATAGTACCTTATAGCAACACTTTCAGATACCAGAGCATGAAAGGAAAGATATGGGGGAAAAGGGAAACAACAAAGCATAATGGTAATTCCATGGAGAAAAATCTAGCTCCCAATTCCAGGTGTTGGGATTTCTTTTAAAGTGCTATCAATGGACCTGTTGGGGGCTCAGTCTTTCATGTCAGATTCCAACTACTAGAAGTCTGATAAACTCAAAAGTGTTCCATACCTCCAGCTTCCAAGGATGCTCTTTCCAAATCGAATAGTTTTGCATTCTCTTCTCCCACTTCTGACCACTCCTGACTATTGTGTCTCCACTACTCTGCTTCCCCCTTGACATTCCTCCTCAAGTTCCCACTTTCCAGCACCACTTCTTGCTTTGAATAGCTTCACTGCCTGTCTCGTCCAGCTTTCTCAGAAGGCAGCAGAGTGGAAGTGACATCATTCTTGTCAGCTGTTTTGCTGCCCACCGGGCTTTGATTAGTAGAACTGAAAACTTGACAGTACTGAGTTTTCTCTCTGATGCAGCTTGGCAATGGTTTGAGCAACTGCAACACAGGTACTAGACGTGATCTGCTGACTCAGGAGGGCATTGCCAGACTGGTTCAGGATCAGAAGGATGGGTCTTGGTGCAGATTAGCTACAATTAAGGTCCATCATCTTTTTATTTGAAATGAAAACTTACTTTCTATAAAAATTGATATTGAAGGTCATCTGGTTTGCCAAGGAAAGGCTAACAGCTTGCCCTTGGTTAATATATAACCCCAAGACCTAGCATAGCTCAATGCCTACTGTAGTCTTTGCTTAAGCCCGTCAGTGCTAGTTGATATCAGCTTGACTGGAAACTCATGTTGTTAACTTGCTACTCACTGGAGAATAATATGCCCCCAAATTCACCTTACATAATTTCTTCTGATTTTAAATCTTTGTGCTCTAGTTCTCTTTGTCCACAGATTAATGAATTATTTGTTAAGATATCCACAATCTAGTTTAAATATTTCAGACAACTCGTACCTTCCTTAGTCAACTTATCCCAAGGTGAAATGATTACCTAAAGTATTTCTTTTATGTTCATAGGGACAAATTTAGAGAACATTTTGTTTAAAATCAATATTTTGGGTATTTTTATATTTCATAACTGCTCTTCACAAGAGCTGTTATCATCTCATCACAAACTGAACTTCACTTCCTTCTGTTTAATTTTGCAGTCCAGCCATAACTGTTCATATTAAAGTCAGTCACCTTGAACATGACTGTTTTCAGAAGTTAAGTTTTCACTGCTATATTAGGGTCTGATACTGAGAAATGCTGAGTATCAGCTGCTTCTACTACATTATGTTCTATAAACTTTTAAAAATGTCAATTTTAAATGTTCAGGACTTAAATCTCTGTGGATTCCTCTTATATCTGTAAATAAAATTCCCTTCCAAGCAAACCATTTTATGTTTGATAAATCTTAGATGGTATAAACTGTTGCTTCCTCTTTTTTTTTAATTGTCACATTGTCTTGACTTATTTTATGCCTTTCTTTCTTGTTTCTCTAGCTGACAGCTCTTATTTGTGGTTTTATTATCAAACTGAGGAACTGCCTGCATGACGATGGATTCCTGAGACAGCTCTATACCATTGGTCTTCTAGCACAGTTTGAGAGCCTTTTGAGCACATACGGTAAAGGCAATCACATTGGACTTGTGGGCGATGTTATTTCTGAACTGTCATATTTAGCTTAATGGGCTACAAGTGCAAGATGAATTACTGGAATTTGGATTCATTTGCAGTTCAGTAGAGAAAGAAATTCTAGAATTGATGCAAAAAAAATTTATGTATTTAATTGGCTCATAAAACAGTAGCTTTTCTTTTCTTCTGTTTAATAGACTTTCTGTACTAAAAAGCCGTAGTTACTTTATCATACCTGTTATTTTCTGAAGCAAAATATAATAAAATTACAAACAAGCTAGAAACTACTGCCTGAAAGAAATACAATTTAAATTACCTTGAAGTTAAGTAACTACATAATAGGAAGAGAGGCTGAAGAGATTGTGTTACAAGTAAACTAATTTCATTCAAGTTTCAGCACAACCATCTGAATGTCTGTAGTTGTGTGACCCTCTAAATTAATCTGGTATTCATTCCTGCCATATAGTATAATATATAACCAATCTTTTTTGAATGTATGAAGAAGTAGTTTATTAAACTACTTGACATGACAGGCCTCTCAAAAATTTACTAATCTTATCATCACTGGAAAAAGAACACAAAATATACCTGAAGATGACAGGCTTGAGTGAATTAAATAGTGGGTGTTCTTACCAAAACCCATAAAGCCAGGAGAGACCCTGCTCCTCCCATCAGATCCGTATTGCCTGACTTTTGCACCTGTGGAGGAGGCCTGTTGATATCAAGGGGATTTAACATGGATGCAAGGGTCTGTTCATGAGAAACTTGGATAAAGGATCAGGCTTCCTAAGTATCTCTACACAATTTCTTTGTGAGAGCAGTGAACTTCAGTCAGATCACGTATGTGTCTGAGAATGGACGAGGAAAAATGTATATACACAAAAATACTGCAATTCACTTTTCTCTTTGATTTAGGTGAAGAGCTGGCAATGCTGGAGGACATGAGTTTGGGAATAATGGACTTGAGAAATGTAACCTTTAAAGTAACACAAGCCACATCAAATGCATCCTCTGACATGCTGCCAGTCATTACAGGAAATCGGTAAGAACAGGATGGGTGGAGCCTTAATGTAGGGGAGATGAAGATACTTTATTTAATCTCAAATGGGATATGGTTTCTCTCTAGATATATATTTCTTTATCTCAATACTAAAAAATGTTTTGAAGCTGCTTTTTGAGTATTTACTGTTGATTTACATAACAAAAAGCCTGAAAGATGACAGAATTATTCTCTCATGTTATTATTAAGTTGTTTTGGCTATATATAATTATAGGGGTTTCAGGCATTTTAGACTCTCAGTTTAGGAGGATCAAAAAATCTATTAGAATTAACAAAAGCAGTATACACTAGAGTGGAAGTGATACAACTTTTAAGCCCCCCACCTTGCCTGCTAACCAGTCATTAAACAGCTCAGTTCTCCTGCTGTTACACAGCACAAGCAGGTCCTTGTATCTCTGCAAAGCTCCACTAAAACTGGGATCCTTTGCATGGATGCACAGGGATCTTCCTACAGGGTGCCATTTTCTCCTTACATAGGGATGTAACTGTGGAAAGGCAGGATCCTATCAGAACTGAGTGAGCTTCTTCATGTTTTAGTAATCATTTTAACTAATATATATTAATCAGTAAGAAAAGAAAATATACATAAATTATATTAATTTAAACCAGTGCAATAATGCAAGGCATTGAAGTCATTAAATTTAGAGAGAAATGTCATGAATCATTTTTTTAAATGTCATTTTTGTTTACTCAATTTTATGTTGAGGGGAGATCAGTCTGAGTAACTGATTTACTAAAAACAGTAAATTTGGTCCCAACAGCTCTGTATCTTTCCCTCCACTCCCTGTAAGTGGAAGGCAATTTGACTTTTGTTAAACTTTTGTAAACCCCTTTGTGCTGTGCTGGAGATGTTCTTAAAGTATCATTGGGAGCAGGAAAATGGCTTTAAAATGCCATACTCATTCTGTCTTGGATCCTGCAACCAAGTATCCTCAGTTTACATAAGATGATTTCCACAACCCCTTCACCCTAGCTGCAAATACCTGCTCTGAGAATTGCAAGTTAAATTTGGTTCTTCCTTGTATATCATCATCATTAACAAACGCTTTAAATTCAAGCTTACCAAATGCTGGATGACATTTTTCCCCCAGAGGTGTGTTAGTGCTACAGTGCTTATTGTAATAAAAACTGATTTTTATTATTTTTTTTACAGCATATAAACAGATACAATTGAAATGCATGCAGGGACCTGAGTTGAGTGCTTCAGGGTTTTTTTTAACTTGCTTGCTCTTCTGACTTGTACCAAGTTCAAAGACACTTAATGTCATAGAATCATAGACACTTAGGGCTGGAAGGGACCTACAAAGGTCATTTAGTCCAGACCCCTCTGCCTGAGTCAGGGTCATCCCTATCCAAGTCATCCCATCCAAACCATAATCTAAATTCTACATAAAACTACCATCAACCCCTGACACAACACAGACCTAACATGCTATGAGTAAAACAGGAAAACCACAACAGCCAATGTCCTGCTTCTAGGACACGTTGCCAATATATGCGTAAGAGAACCCAGCTAGAGGGTCACCCCCCACCCCCTAGAAAGGAAGGCAAAACCCCCCACAGTCCATACAGATACGACCTGGGGTAAAATTCCTTCCTGACCCTAAATATGGTGATCAGTTTGACCTTGAGCAGAAGTGCAAGACCTCTAGCCAGGAACCTTCAGCTTTGTTCCCAAGAGGTCCCCAGCCTTGGTTGTAACCAACAGCCAATGCCTCTTGGAATGCCCTAACACATAGCAAAAAGAGGGGGTGAGGCAACCAGCAAAGCCTAGAAGCCTGAGAAATACCCATGGTAGAACATAAGCATAGCTATGCTTAGATCATCTCAACATTAGGAAAAACTACTTCACAACTAGGGTGTCCAGACTGTGGAATAAGCTCCCTCCAGAGATGGTGCAATCACCTGCCCTGGAAATCTTCAAGAGGAGACTGGATGGTTACCTTGCTGGGGTCACCTCATCCCCAGTTATCTTTCCTGCTTGGTGCAAGGGGCTGGACCTGATGTTCTTCTGAGGTCCGTTCCGGCCTTTACAATCTATGAATTTATGAATCTCTGACGCGTGGTTGTCCACCCTCTTGAACACCTCCAGTATTGTAGAGTCCACAACTTCCCTAGGCAGTCTATTCCACTTTAGTTTTAACTGATGCCTTACCAATGTATTTCACATATTATCCCTAGTTAAAAGAAATAATGTATTTTGTTTAAAAAAAAAAAAAAAAAGAACGCTTACTGATCTGTATGCTTCAGTTCTAATATTTTCTGGTATTTTTTGTTTGTTTGTAGTGATGGCTTTAATGTGAGGATTCCACTGCCAAGCGCCTTGTTTGATATGTTGCCCCGAGAGATTCAGAGTGGCATGTTACTGAGAGTTCAGCCTGTTCTCTTCAATGTGGGAATCAATGAACAACAAACCCTGGCAGAGAAGTATGTATCACGGTACCCCAACTTGGCTTAGCTGCACTGAGATAATCTCTTATCCTGCTGTGCAATTGTGTTGTGATTTTTTTCTTCGTCACAGAAGAAAAAATGGAGAAAGCATCACAAGCAAGATAGAGAACGGGCATAATATTAAAGATAGTTTTAAGAGACAACAGACAAGTTCATAAAGTGAAGCCTTTCCCTGTTGTGAGCTTCATCATATAAGGAACTTTGTGTGTGCGTATTGCTATGCCCAGGGAGAGCCCCTTAAAACAAGCATATGGGTTTACAGCAGCTTACGGAAATACTGAAACCTAGTTTATCCATATAGTCATGGCTCATGGGAGTTAGTGACCTTACTAAGAGAGATTCTCTGAAAATTGATCTGTGGCTACATGAAGAGTTGTTGTGGTCTCACTCCCATTCCTGATGGTCACAGAAGCAGTCACCATTTGCCCCTAAACCTAAATATATTCCCTTGTCATTGTGTGGCTATTGCAGTAACACTGAGATCTTGACCTCTTCTTGCCCATATCTCCTAATCACATGCGATTGGTCACACTCACCTCCTTTATTCTCTGTTTGAAGTCCTTATATAAGCTTATAGCAAGAGAATCAGAAGTTTCAAATTATATTATAAATACCCAAAAAAATATTTTTAGACTTTTCCAAATAAGTTTACTTTTAATATTGGAAGAAAGAGAAGCCAAAAGAGTTTAATGTTAATTGTTTTTATGCACACCTACACCCATGTATGTAATAAATATCACTGGTTTTCATGCTGATCTAATCACTATCCAGGTAGAAATCTGGACTTTTTGGAATTTCTTAGGATGAATCTTTAAGTCTCCTGCTCAGACTTACTTGTCAAATGAAGTCAATTGTTAGAAAAGATGTCTCTAACTAATGTTATACCCCTCTTCATCTTTAAAGGTTTGGAGACACATCATTACAAGAAGTAATTAATATGGAGAGCTTGGTTCGGTTGAATTCATATTTTGAACAGTTCAAAGAAGTTTTGCCTGATGATTGTAAGTACTCAGAGAAAACTGATATTTTTTTGAATTGCTGACTGTATCAAATTAGTTATTTGATATTAAAAGCAAGAACAAGAGCAGTGATAAAACTGTGCTTTAGTTTCAAAGAGTTAGGAAGTGTTGAATAACGTAATCTAAATCTTATTCTGACTGACTTTTTATCCTATCAACACAATCCAAAGCGGTATCACTGCAAAGGAAAAAACTAAAGGAGTGACTGTTTTCACAGTATTACCAGGACAAGAGCTCTGCCTCTTGCTCCACATCCGTGATGGCCCATGTTGGGATAGCAAATGACCATACTTTCCAGAACATGCCCCTGCCTCACCTTTTAAACTCTTGCAGAATTATATCATTTGCAGTCAGTGAGGTGTTACTAAACAGTGGAGAGCCACTTTCTGGTATAGGTACCAGGGCTACAATTTTGTCTACCCTGCATACATGGGCAAATGTTTTGTGCATTATTCTTTTATCTGGGACAGTGATATAATATAATATAATTGCACACAGCAGAAACTGTTAGAAATCTTTCTGCACCATTTTGAATGATGATCCTTCTTATGTAAACTAAAGCCGTTATGCCCCACACCGTATTCATGGGTTTTCTATCAGAAATACCCAAAAACAAATACAAAAAGCATTCAAATGGTCATGCTTCCTAACTAAGGCATGCTATAGACCTCCTTCAAGTCAGAGCTACAGAACATAATGTATTTTTGTGTTGGTAAAATAGTTCTACAAAAGGCAGAACTACATATTTTTTTAAAAAGGTGCTGTTTGCCACTACTACTTCTTCTCCTTCCACAGCAGCATATGTGTATTTCTCTTACTTGAGACTTACCTATAGAAACATAGTATTCTGAGTAAGTAAATCATGAAACCCTGACAAATGTAACATGCACCCTGAGCAAAACAAACCAGAAAAACTCCCAGCTTTGATAGCTTCTTGTAACAGTACTTTATCACATTAAACTTCCTGTCACTGGAGTGTTTGTTCCTGCTAAACACAGCAAATTCTAATTCTTATTGTAACACAATTTGAACACATGCTTCGTGATAATATATTAACATTTTGTGTAGCAACATGAAAGATTTTTCAGGTGCCCAGAAGAAAATGTGGAGTATCCTGTAAAAAGCTAGGGTGGTTTGAGTTAAAAACAGTCGTATGCCTGTTGAGGGAAAGTTCCAAAGGGTAGTTTTTGTCCTGCTTTTGTTCCCTGCAGGAGCCCATTGTGGCAGTGTTCAAGGAGGGTTCAGTTAAGATAGATGTTTTTCCCCATGGGCCCATGTCAAACCTAGATACAGCAAGGAGAATGTCTGCACTTTTTTCCAAGGTGATATGGAAGTGCAGGCTACAAAGCATCTACTCTAGTACAATGGGACAAATAGCCAGTTGGTAAGATGCCAGCTGCTTGTTTAAGGGAAAGAGCATTCTTTGGTCACTTAAATAGAGACTCAGGAGGCAGCAACTAAGGTGATTGCTTCATAAAAGCAAATCCAGTGTCAGAAGACCCAAGCACCAGGATTTGTATGGCACAAGTTGCACTCTATTGTAGAGACAGAGTGAAGAATGTTCCCTTCTCCATTTTATCTTCTTAGCTTGTTGAAAGACATTTAGTCAGACGTTAAACCCCCAGCCTATGGCAGGCCTTTTTGTCTTGGTGTAAGGAACACGCAGGGCATACCATAATAGGAAACAACTGTGTTCACATACTGCTTTTTGCTGCCTTGGTACCATCTGAGAGAAGATACATGGTCAAAAATCTGAACCATTTATTTCACTAATTGTTTATTTTGTCACATAATAATTCTCTGAACCGTATATATCACTTCATTGCTTCCTAAAAGCAATTCCAGTGTCAGAAGACCCAAGCACCAGGATTTGTATGCTGCAAGTTCCACTATCTATTGTACAGACAGAGACAGAGTGAAGACTGTTGCCAGTAGGTCAAGGGAAGTGATTATTCTCCTCTATCCAGCACTGGGTAGGCCACATCTGGAGTACTGTTTGGTTTTGGGTCCCCACTACAGAAAGGATGTGGACAAATTGGAGAGAGTCCAGCAGAGGGCAACAAAAATGTTGAGAGGTTGGGGGATGTGACTTATAAGGAAAGACTGAAGGAACTGGGCTTGTTTAGTCTAGAGAAGAGAAGACTGAGAGGGGATTTAATAGCAGCATTCAACTACCTGAATGGGAGTGTGAAAGGATGGAGCTAGACTGTTTTCAGTGGTGGCAGGTGGCAGAACAAGGAGCAACGGTCTTAAGTCGCAGCAAGGGAAGTTTAGGTTAGATATTAGGAAGAATTTTCTTTTCCTAGTAATAAAACACTGGAACAGGTTACCCAGAGAGGTGGTGGAAGCTCCATCCTCGGAGGTTTTCAAAATCCAGCTAGACAACGCTTTGGCTAGGATGATCTAGTTGGGGATGGTCCTGTTTTGAGCAGGGGGTTGGACTAGATCAGCAGTTCTCAACCTTTTGCACCTTACATCCCACCTACGTAAGGTCTAAAAATCCTGGTCTCACCAGTCACTGGGGGGAGGGGGGTCCCTCTGCAGCCGATCGAAGTGCACAAAAATCGAAACTGCCATGGTACTTCTGGTTTTACTGCTGTGACTCGAGTCCCACCTACAGGACCTTTGCAAGGAACTCTGGACTAGAAGACCTCCTGACTTCCAACCCTAACTTTCTGTGATTAATCTAGTCACAGTTTCTGACTGTGTACACTGTACTTTCTGCTTTAAAACTATATTGAATAATATTTGTTATGTCCTATGATACTTATCTGGCAAATGTTATATTGGGTGTGAGGAAGGGGAGAGGAAATTATTGTTGAAAGCTTTGTGGCATTTTGAACAGCTGCTTGTTACCTTCAATAGGATTCTTATCAATGACCTTAAGTCATTTTGTTTAGTGCTAACAAGTAATCCGTCACTGTCTTTGGGTGATGATGTCTTGTTTTACTCAGAAATGGCCTAGCTGACTGAGTAACACTGTCAGGAATGAGAGTTTCTGGAAGCTGTGATATCAGAAACTGAAGGGGAGCAGAATGGAAAATGAGGTCTCTAAAGTTTCTATGGGGAAATGTACAATTACCTATGACCGGGCTGACCAACCTGCATGTCACAAGTATAAATAATGGGATTTGGTAATACTGAGGAAAAAAGTCACTTTTATACGTTTTTTCTCCCTGCCTCTGTGTCTCGCATGCAATAGATCAGGGAGGGGAGAGGCAGCACAGTGGCAGATAGGGCAAGAAGCACAAAATAGAGCAACAGATCAGGCAGGGAGCATAGGGCAGGGAGGAGAAAGCAGAGCAATGGATTGGGCAGGGGAAGGGGGTTGGCAGGGCTGTCCCCGGGGTGGTGAATCGGGGTGATTGCCTCGGGCCCTGTGCTTTGGGGGGCCCCGTGGACAGTGCTGTACAGTACCTCTGCTGGCTCCGGCCACTCAGCACCCCTCCCTTCCCCCCCTGCCTGCTGTTGATGCTGCTGCCAGCTTCTACAGGTGGTTGCCACCCCCACCCCGATGTGCCCCGAGCCCTGCACACCCCTAGGGACAGCTCCGGGGATCGGAGTGGCACTCAGGAGGGCATGGTGCTTAATTTGTGGTACTCATGCCAAAAGCATTGGGTCCCATTACCCCATGGCTTCTGGAAGGAAGAAATATGAGTGATTTTTATTATGCTGTGTAGTATTTAAGCCAAGTACCACTTTAAAATATTTGTCAAATTGAATTTTGCTTTAAGTAAAGTTGTAATTCAGTTTGCTGGTAATAGACTTCGCTATTATGAAATTCTGATGCATTGTAGAGATCGTGACACTATTTCCAGCTGGAACACTAACAACTGAGATGAACCTTCTATGTGTAGAAACTGAGCACACCAGTAAAAGAGTTGTTCTTGTTTTGTAGGCCTACCTCGATCTCGTAGTCAGACGTGCCTGCCTGAACTGTTAAGATTTCTGGGACAGAATGTACATGCAAGGAAAAATAAAAATGTTGATATTCTTTGGCAAGCTGCTGAGGTATTCATTATTCTAAATATTTTTGCAATCTTATGGTCTTTTAAGTGTGTACAATACATATTCCTCTTTATTTTTTCACAGTGTATTTTTATTTTCACTTGTATTTCCAAATTTCTCCATTCCCTTGCAAGTAAATTTGAAGTGCTCCCTTCCTCACACCTCCAAGTTGAGAGGTGGAAAAGGAAAGCATCTCTTTTTAAATACTATCACCGCTTTAGTATGGGGTAGTGCCATTCAACACCAGCCCTGAGAATAATAGCATTGTGACAAGATGATGTCAGGAAAAAATGGATTGAACACTTCTAAAAATATTTACTAAAATTAAAAACAAAAGGCTATTCCCATCTTGGTTTAATGTATCTTTTCAAAACAGTTTTAGGAGAAATTTTTCTTTTAGGTCAGACTGACGCAAGTTATAGGGGTTTTGCTTTCTTCTATAACATAAAGCATAAGATAGGAACTTCTGAGCACATAATGACCAACTACTTCCATGTCATTGCAGTGGCAAGGGCTCAGTAATTTCTTTCTCTCTCCTGCTTTTACCTAGGACTATTTATATGGGGTGTTCTTGGTATTAGTGCTATCAGCCCTGGTAATTATAAGGATCTGAATTGGGGATTCCTCTGGTTAACAATTACCCGCAAACTCAAGGGACTGGACTCAGTGGCCCAGGAAATGCTTTCCAGTCTTACATTCCTTTTGTGCCATGCCACCAGTGACTAGAGACACATTCCTCCTATCGTACTGGCTGTAGTAATATGTCTTTTGATGTCAGTAAAATGAGTTGATCAAAAATTTTATTGGTATTACTTCAGAGGACGGAATGTGATTTCTTTGTCAGAGTGTTTTTCCATAAAAAAGTGATGAATTGTGTATTCTATTTCTAGATATGCCGCCGACTAAACGGTGTTCGATTTACAAGCTGTAAAAGTGCCAAGGACAGAACAGCCATGTCCGTGACCCTAGAGCAGTGCCTGATCCTGCAGCATGAACATGGAATGGCTCCCCAGGTTTTCACCCAGGCTTTGGAGTGCATGAGGAGGTAAGAGCTGAACTGCTTGCTAGTCACTTATTCCTAATGCAGGATCCATGTAAACTGCAGATGGGTGGCTCTCTTTTTTTTTTGGATATGGGTCAGTTCTATCAAAAAATATATATATAAAGTAAAATGAACCCTGCAGAATATAACTAGCTGCTTCTCCAATCTTTTTTTTTCTGTCTGAAAATAGTGTTCATTGACCTGTGCAACGTAAAACTGATTGTTGCCAAATTTGTATGATATGCTCTTCAGCAAGGACCAAAAAAGGTTTGTGCCATTAGTTGTCAGCAGTTGTATAGGAAGTTTTCAAAGGATTGTGTATGAACAGATTTTCAAGCAGACTCAGTGCTGAGCTGCTAGTTGACAACAGAAGGCTGATGTCCCTTCAACACCTGCACAATCCTGATGTTTCTTTGGCTGCCATGGTGCTGCTGCCTTTTAATCCAGTTTTGATCGGGTGGTTTTCTCAGAGATGACCTCTATCCTATTGTTGCTCTTTGAAGGATAAACATCTGCAGGTTGCACTGGTTTGCTATGCTTACTTCCTTATCAGTGAAACAGTTTGCTCACAAGGCAAATTGTGAATATGAATGTCTCATGATACAGCAACCAAACTCCATCACAACCTGTCAGTGTGCTTTTGTCATATCAATCTAACAATGTTCTGTATTCTGAAGCAGCAGACGTGTTTGCAGAATTCAATACTGTACTAAAAAGAAAACCTGTTTACTGTTGTTCAATGCCTTGTTTCAAGCACTGCTGAAAAACTCTGTATTTCGCATACCAAAAGAAAGGATAAGAAACCCAGTTTTAGTCTATCGATGTAGTTCAACAATGCTGTTGAGTCCTGTTTTCAACATTCACTCTTACTGAATGTACTGTACTGTGTGTCTTCTCACCAAATTTCTCTATAGAGTGTTCAATTCTCTTATCCTTTCTGTATGTTTTTGCTGTTTGACCCTTTCTTAATCTTCAATTGCCTAAAAAGAGTATACCTTGCATGAAAAAAGCTACAGCCTCTTAACAGTGGTGAATTTTGTTTCTGAGTGTTTTCACTCCTAGGTCTGCCAGTAGCCTTTAATACCCTCAGTTGGTTTAAGGGCTTTTTGCTAGTGGATATATAAATACTGGATGTGAAAAAGGGACATTCAGAAAGGAGTCATCCCTTGCTGTTAGAAACAAAGATACCTTGGTACAGCATTATCAGGGATAAGATTATCTGTTTAGAAGCAGTGCTAAGTGGTTCTCAGATAATTCATGTAAGTACCTTTGCTTCTGAATTTTCAGCTCAGTTGCAAATGTGAAAGAAAAATTAGCCGTATATGATTTTAGTAGATATTTAAGAAACTATTTAAAAGGATAATCAATGAGAAAATACAATATTAGACAAATTTATTGTGTTAGCTAAATCCCTGTCATTTCCCCAAAGTAGTAAAAAATGAACAATGCAGTTATCAAATCAGTGTCACAGTTGGGGTTAACTCAGTAGATTAGTAGTTTAACAATGATTTTTAGAACATCAAGTTAATTCAGCAAATTATTGAATCAAATGAGAAGGGGGGACACAAGAAATAATTGAAATAATTTTCTGTTGATTTTCCACTTGAGAAACTGTTTTCCTTTAAGATGCTGTCTGACATGCCAGCCACAACAATCTTAACTGCTGACAGACATAACTGACTGTCTGCTCCCATCTTAGATCCTTGGCCAAAAGAGATCGCTTAAAGGAGGGGGACAAAATTTACCTTGTTAGTCTTCAGGAAGTGTAGAAACCAAGGTAGTTATCTTCATAGCTCATTACCTAAATCTCCTTAAATTTCACTGACTATTTCACATTAACTACTGTTTTGTTATTCTTGCCCCCTCTCCTCACAAACCCAATAGCAAAAACATTGACAAAAATGAAACAGGCATGTTGCTGAACAGTACACAATAGGACAGCTCTGGGCAACAACTTTCTAACCTGGATTAAACTTCCTGATTTACATAATTGACTTGAAGGTTTGCTTTCAAGGACCTATTAATGGTTCCATTTTGACACATTCACAGACTCTAAGACAGGTGTTAAACTTACGTGGCTGCCCATCTGTATCCCGACTGCAGGACTCCTGCTAAGCCAGATCTGCCATAGGGTGGGTGGTGGGTGTGGCCACTGCTACAGTGGCAGTGCGTCTGGTTTCTGCAGGGCACCCAAGGGCTGTTTCAGAGTGTTCACTAGTCCACCGGCCTCCAAGGGCTGTGTCCACCAAGGCCCACAGCAGGCCCCACCTACCACTGACTATGCTCCCAACTTCTGGGAGCCTGCTGGTAGGCCACCAGGCTATGTGGAGTGACTCAATGGGCCATATGTTTGATACTCCTACTCCTCCAGGAAGCCTCCATAAGTAAAACAAAAATGGGAGAGTCCACGCCTTATTTGCTTGCTGTGCCTAGCTTCCTATAATAAGACCTGAGGAAGAATGTCTTATATTTGAAAGCTTGTCTCACTTTATCCCAACTACATAGTTGGTCCAATAAAAGATCCCACCATAAAAAAAATTCTTGCCTCTCTTGCAATCTTTGGCTCTTCTAGCTATTCCGTCAGACAATGGCAGCTTGCTTAGGATTCAGTTCAAAGCAGAGTGTCTCAGACAGTCACCATAGGCTGTGACTGAAGTAACTTTCTGTGGAACAGAGAAGCCCTAGCTGAGGGCCCTGCTGATGAGCAGGGATCCTGGTTTTCTCTGATTTTAAAAAAATCCCCAATTTTTGGGTTAAAGAAGTAACTCCCAAATCCACATTTTTCCATGATTAAAATGAAACACCATGAATACAAAAATATCTTTGTAGTGGAGTTTTATTTTAATCACGGAAGAATGTGGATTTGGGCTTACTTTTTTTAACCAAAAATTGGGGATATTTTTAAATCAGAGAAAACCAGGATCCCTGCTGATGAACATCCTCTTCTTCCTGATCCCACTTGCTCTGTCCCAAGGACCCTGTTGGTAGTTTGGGGGGACCTATTAGGATTGGGACAACTTGGTCCAATCCTCTCGTAATTGGTAGGATTTTGGCTTTCAGTTACTGTGGAAAATCCTGTTTATGACTTACTGCAGTCAAGCAAAATAGGTGTTTTCAAAAAAGCACAAAACCCCAGAATTTATAATGGGATTCATACTGGGAAAATCTACTATCAATTTTTCATTTGGGTAAAGGACCTAGGGTCTCATGTTTAGCAGCAACCTTACTTCATTTTAAAATACTTAATGACTTCAACAGCACATGAAATTACAATTCTCTCCTTGACCTGTAGTAGTCACCACATCTTTTCAGTGAGCAGGGAAGTTAAAGAAGTAACCTAGGGTTAATTCTAGGTATAGTTTTATAACTTTTGCCTTTAAAAAGAAGGAATTGTTTCTCTGTTGTTCTTAGAATAACTACCCTTTTCTGTAACATAATGCGAATTTCTTAGACCCTAATCAAATCTGGCAATCTTCCACACAGCATACAAGAAATAAAAGTATGACTACATGCCCAGGAATTGAGAGGCAAATTAAGCCAAAAAGCTCAAAATGCAAAATTCTGGCATTCATGTTTGGATTGAATCACTCTCAGCAATGCCTTTTAAGGTGGTTTCGTTGAATCTCTTCAGTGTTGCTTACCTCCACTCAGGATAAAATATTGTTTTTTGAAGGAAAATTTGCAGTTAGTCCAAGATGCAGAACAGTTCTTTGGGACATTTAGGAAATTAAACAAAGTTGTTCCCTTTTCATTCTGTTTTAAATACATCAGGAATGTGTCTGATAGGTGAAATATTCCCTAAAACTCTTTGTACAGTAATTGTTGCTGATATATTAATTCAGGAAACAAAACATTTCACTCTATCAGGGAAGGCACAATATTGCTTACTTTTTGAAGTAGAAAATGATAAATCATCTCAGTTTAGTTATGGGTATAACATCTAACGTTTATAACCCATTTTCACATAGTCACGACTTCCTCCTATTTGTTTTCCTTTTCAGCTGACACTCTCCATTCCTGTTCTTAGCCCAAAGATTAATATGTTTTAGTTGTTAAATTCTGAGCCAGAGCTATTCAGCTGTTTTTGGGTTAGGCAGTTAGGGAAATATCTCTCTCTCTCAAAAAATGTGTATTAGTCTTTTCTTACGCATGGACAACTAAAAAATAGAATCTGTAAAACATCACATTTTGCATATTGCTGATTTCAAATAAGCAAGAACTGCTGTAAGATTTATTTTTCTTTAAAAAAGAAACTGATGAGTTAAAAAATAACTTTTCAACATGCACAGTCAATATCAATCCTTTCAGGTTTTGCAGGAAAGCCATTTGTTGCAGTACTGTGGGTTTGGTGACTGCATAATACCATCTTATTAAACTTCAAAGTTATATGGACAACTTGTTCCTGTATGTAGACAAGCCTGTCAATGGCATCAGTGGCTAACTTGGGAGCAGGCAAAATACAGTCCTTGGCCTGGATCCAGCCAGCCAACTAACTGGATCCAGCCTGTGACTGCCCCTGCAATGCTCCACATGGGGCTGAGCCGCACGCGGGCAGCCTGTGCCTGCACTCACCCCAGACCCAGCCAGCATGCGGCTCCTGGTGGGGCTGTTCCCAGTGCAGCTGCAGCCGGCTGGATGTTCCTCTGCTCCCCTCACCTCCAGCGGGAGCAGCCGGGCTGAAGCTCCACCCCCATCCCTCCCCACCTACCCAGAGTGTGCAGCAGGGTCAGGAGTGGGAGGAGGAGTGGCTGCTGGAGGTAAGGTGAGCACAGCAGCACCCGACTGGCTGTAGCTGCACCATGAACAGCCCCACCAGAAACTGTGCACACTGACCAGGGCCAGTGGGATTATTCTTCTCCCCTCGCCTTCAGCTGCAGCTCCTGCTGTGCTGCTTCAAGCAAGTTGGCAGGGGGGAGCTTCAGTGGGAGGCTCCTGCCTAATGCATGGAGATCCACCTCCAGCTCCCAGCTGTCTTCCACCCACTCTACCCACCCACAGGGGCTGCTCTTTAAACTGGGCAGGTGGAAGGCAACCAGGAGCTGGAGCTGGAACTCCATGTGTTGGGCAGGAGCCTCCCACTGGCGCTTCCCGCCTGCCCACCCAGAGCAGCATGGCAGCGGTAGGGGCAGAAGCAGCAGCAGTCTTGGTTGGAGCCAAGGGAAGCAGACCAGCCCCACTGGCCCTGGCCAGTGCGCAGCCTGGCCTGGCACAACGTGATTCTGGCTTCAAGGCCAGGCACTGCACATTGCAGCATGGAACCAGTGTTGCCCAGCCCAGCTGTGGTGCACAGTTCCCCACTGCAAAGCCAGGACCAATGTGGCATGGCATGGAAGGAATGGGCTGGGCTGGGATGCCTCAAGTTCTCACTGCATGCGTCCCAGTCTTGCAGCTGGGAACTGCACCACAGCTGGGATGAGCTGGACTGGGTTAGTTCTGTACCGCACCGTGCGGACCTTAGCCTTGCACCTGGAGCCATGTTGGGCTAGGCTGGGCTGACCCAGTGTCAAGCCGTATGGGTCCCAGCCTTGCAGCCAGGAACTCTGCACTGCAGCCAAGATGAGATGGGTGGGGCTGGCTCCCAACCTCCTGCCATACCCCCAACACACATCCACAGCCCCTCCCACACACACACTCCCACCCCCTATCACAGCCCCCACGCAGTTCCACATACCTCCACCATAACCCCCCACACGCCCCACTATACCCTCAAACACACCCACACCCTCCACACACATTTCCACCCTCCCACAGCCTTGTCTCTCTCTCCCACCATTGATCACCTTTTCCGTTTAGCGCTCAGTCTTCATTCATTGCCTTTCTTGTTTGCACTCTTGTCTGTTTAAACATTCCTTTCATCCATGCCTCAGCTTTCTTCCTCCATTAATTTTTCCTCCCATACACACTCATTCCCAGCCAGTTTTGCCCAAATTGATTTATCTTTTCACATACTAACTTCCCAAATGCACTCTTCCGTGTATCCCCAACACTTACCAACAGGTCAGGGGAGTGAACTGTGAGGATTTTCTTCTTCCTGCTCCCGTTACAGGACACTGGAGAA
Source organism: Crocodylus porosus (assembly GCF_001723895.1). Lineage (NCBI taxonomy): Eukaryota > Metazoa > Chordata > Crocodylia > Crocodylidae > Crocodylus > Crocodylus porosus. The sequence goes on along the minus strand of NW_017728906.1, from coordinate 84,082,452 downwards.
GATATTCCCTTACCCACCTTATTCCTTCTCACTTGAAGGACCTCCTGGAATTGAATGATGTTCTTCTCCTCTTCCACCTTCAAGATGTCTCTGAATATTAATTACTGCTAGTAACGCATTAAGATTACTCAGCATTTTGTGTGGAACAGAGGCACTTGGTACTTTCACAGTCAGGCCTACAAGTTGTATGTGTTTGTAGCTTTTTATATCAAAAAAGGAATAGTGTTAGGGGCAGAATAGTAGTAAAAAATGAAAAGCTTTGTGAAAAACCAGGGCTAGCTTGGACAGCTCTCCTCTGTTTTCGGCCCTCTTTGCTCATCAACAGCCTGGGAAGTGGAGACACGGTTTGAGACAGTCAGTGGTTTAAGGCTTGGCGATTATCCTGCTGCCCATATCTACGTGCATTAAACACAAGTTAAACACTGCAGAACCATGTATTTGGAAACCATTTTGAGAACAATAAAAATTCTTACGAAGGAAAGAAACCTGATAATTCCATTGAAACAGATAGGTAAGAGGTTGTTTAATTAATTCAGTGCAACTGACATTGAAGCATGTTTGAAAGGGTCAAATATTCCAATGGTTATTCATGTTCAAGCTTGCTTTTCAGAGCTCCATTTCTTTGCAGCATGTGGAGGCATGGCAGAGCAGCATGGAATATGGCTTGGCCAACTGAAAGAATGAACATGGAAAACCATTCTTGTTCAACCTACATGTATTTATTTTCAGTAGACTACAGTATTTTTCTTATTTTTCTCTTTTATTCTCTTTCCCTCTCCTGTTATCTGTATTTGTGATAATTTTTTGGCATTATTCCACTCTTCCTTTACTCCACATTCTGGTTTGGTTGTGATTCTTCCATGTTTTTCTTTCCCATTTCACGGTCACCTTGTTCTCCCATTTCTTTTGGTACTTTCATTGCATGTCCATCGTCCTTTCTCTTTTATTTTCCCTTCTCCCAAACTTCTTCCTTTTCACAGCATTGGAACACGGGAGATAGTCACCCAGAAGAACCTGAGTGGCTTGGTGCCCATCCGAGATTTCAGGCTAGACCCCAGTCTTCTCTACTCCATTCCTTTACTAGCTCTGAGCCCCAATTTACTGATTGTGTGGCTGTTTCTGAGCGTAGCATACCTGGTTGCCAGATTGCGTTGCAAATGAAGACCAGTTAAAAAAAACAAAAAAACAAAAGCAAAACACAAAAAAATAAAGTGCTTGAATATGTATTGCCACTTGGTACCAACTGGACAAAGGAATGTCATAGCATTGTCTGCCAAGAATTATTATTATGCCTTACAATATTACGTTTATATTGTACTAAACTGTAAATAATACATCAGATTATTTTATCAAGAGGAATTGTATTGAAAGTTTAGACTGTTGTTATGCTTTCAGTGCTTGTAACATACTCTGACATTGGCCTGTTACCTCGTTACTTTTAGTCGGCCTGAAGATCAGTTTCTCTTACCAAATACTTCTCTTACATTCAGATATAAGAGTCTGTCACATATAGTTTTGTGTTACTTGTTTCATGTATTCCAGAGAAAGAAACTCTGTCTGACAAGAATTTGTATCTTTTTGTATATTCTTTAAATGTATGCTAATCTTGCCTTTCATTTTTACGAGGTATGAAGAGAAAAATTTAAAAAAATAGGTTGGGTTTATAACAGGTTTATCTAAACAAATATATCTAACACCTTTCTACCTTCATTTCAAAGTATAATCTCTAAATTATAGTAGAAAACAGTTTGTAGAGCCATACTCTTGTTCCTTTCTCATATTTGAATCCAATCGTATAATATACCCATGCCAAAAATAACTTGAATTGCAGTGTACTGCATGCAATATTATTATATTTATAGGTATACATTTTTGTAATATATTAAAGAAAATGACTTTCAGAAAGAAGAAAGAATGTAGTTGAAATAGGCTGCTAACCATCCATTATGTATTTCTTTCCATTTTTAAATTATAAAAAAGAAATTCCAAAAGAGGATGATATCCTCTTACACGTGAGCGGCACTTGAGATTTCAGGTACAAAAAATGATGCATCCTTTGGAAAGTGATTATATTAAATTACAAAGCCAATGGGTTTTGAGGCAGTGACATGAGACCAAGTGCTAGCAGTAGCATTTTTTTTCTTAACTATTTGGGAAACACTTGAACATTCTTGTCTTGGACGCTATATAAGGGCAAAGACAGATAAAAAGCTAGTACCAAGTTAATATGCAATTACAAAAGGAGACCAAAAGAGCTTTACTCATTTCACCAAAATGAAGGCTGATAGGAAATTTGATCGTTGTCTAGAAATATTTAATGGAGTAAGAGTAAGCACCAGGAAAGGAGCAGAGCAGTTGAAGCAGAAGGACAACGTTGACATAAAAGTAAACAGATATAAACTGCCACCAACAAATTTAGGCTGGAAATAAGGAAAAAGCTTCTAGTCAACAAAGAAATAAGATTCTGGAACAGTCTTCCAGTAGAAATAATGGGGGCCAGAAATCAATCTATCTTTAGGATGGAGCTTGGTAATTTTATAGAAAAGTTTATTATGAGTAGCCTGCAACAGCAAGGCACTAGTCTTGATGACCCATCATGTCTTTTCCAGTTCTCTGTTCCTAAGTTTTACCAGGACTATTCCTGTTGGCTCAAATAGGTCCATCTCAGCATTCAGAAAGGTAACTTTAATAGATTTTGAGAAGAATTTCTGACAGGTAATAATTAAAGATAAAAAACAGATGAAAGACCAGTTTAGGATCTTAGAATAGAGTCCTAAATTCAGGAAATATTTAATTTCCTATTAAAACTAAATTGGAAAGTACATGGCTACAGTTTTTTACTTCACCAAATCAGATTGTGCAGTGCACTGTCTCCTGGTTTCACTGTCATTATTTTTCCCCGTGTTATAGTTCACAATACCAAAACTGAATCTTTTTTTTTTTTTATTGGAAGAAATTTAAGGAAAGCTTCAGCGCCAGTGACATTAAAACCAGTACATGATGGCACTGGAAAGAACTAAACTTACGGAGGGCTGGTGTTCTGAAGGCATCAGTTGCTCTCCCACTATGTTCGATGATCGCACTTTTCTGATTCCCGCCTTGGCTGTCCCCTGAATAACTTCCTTGGGTGCCAAAGTCTATGTTTGTATTACGTGAATAATAAAGTAAACCAAGGCAGTGGTGTAAAGTGGGGAAGAAGAAAGGTGGCATTCGTGTTCAGAGCAGCAACCAGAAGCTACTGCTGCTGCTTTGCTTTGGGCACCCAGCTGCATCTTTTTGCTGCTGGACCAAGGACTAGTTCATGCAAAGTATTGACCCCACTGGTCCCAGTGTAGCAGATCGCTTATGTAATTTTGTGTATGTGCACTCCCCCCAGAAGTCACTGGAATTATTTGTGTGCTTAAAATGAAATATGCATGCGCACAGGCACACCAACCCAAGCCAGCAAAGTAAAGGCAAGATCAAGTCCTACTTTATACAGACTTCTCATGATGAAAAAACTTCAGGTCATCAACATCAGTGTGGAGTTAGACTGCAGCAAAGCCAAGACTCCATCCTTTATTTGTGACCTAAACTGTATTTCAGTTCAGGTCTCCAGTTGAAATGCTGTGTGCATACTGCCCTCATACCTCCACCATAGGGAATTAATCCTTCATAAAAATGTCCCATAAAAGTGATTTTTGATGAGAGGTTGAGTCTTGCACAGTGTCAAGTACCTTTAACTCCTAGTGAAAATGGTGGTAGATGGCCAGCATTTCATGGGGTGCTTAGTTCTTTGTGGGCGCATCTACACGTTGCCTTACAGCAACGTTGTTACTGTGCTCATATGATGCAGTAACTGCCCATACTGCACTGTACATGTGGTGAATAGTTATTTTTAGCTGCTACTTCGCTGTAGCAGTACACCATAACGGTGGGGAGCATGCCACTACAGTGAGGTAGCTGTTGGTCACGTGTAGATACCTGCGGATGCTACATTGCCATAGCACATTGCTATGGCAGCACAGCATCATGTGTAGATGTGCCCTATGACCCAAACCCTTATGATCTGAGAAGATCATCATTGTCACAGGAATTAAATTTATTTAATAAGCTTAAGAGCTGAGCTGTGTTCTTGACATTTCAGAATGCTTTTTATTGTTTAGTAGCTTGGGTTGGCGGTATGAAGATACCACCAGTGAGTGTTGGCAGATACTAAAGAAACAATGTATTTTAATTAATCTAAGATAAAGAAAACCTCTAAATTTAGGGTAAAAATAATTACTGCTGTGCCTTTGTTTATCATCGCACATCAAAAGATATTTTATATCACATTTAAAATTACAGTAAAGCAGTGGTTCTCAACCTTTTTAGACTCGAGGGCTCCCGCAGAAAAAGCCAGCACTTAATTTTCACTACAGAAAAGTAATATAGCCATTCTTCTATTGCAAAAAACTAGAAAGACCATAATAGTTCCCAGAGATTTTCATGCTATGAATTCCTATTTGAAATCCTTAGGTTTATCTTGTGAATCATGTTTGCACACCTAGCAGTGCTAACATTTCATGGCTCCCCCACAGCATCCTTGAAAATATCTTAAGCTACCCCAGAGTGCCATTGCACCCTGGTTGAGAATCACTGCAATAAAGGTTGAATCAAAGCCAGTTAAATTAATGAAACTTTACTCCATTTGAGATTAATACATTGTTATCAACTCATCCTCATCACATCTAGGAATCTCAGTGGTAAAGCAAGGATTTCTGTTCGCAGTGAGATATTACCAAAGAATGTGTTACTTAAAGGATTTTGTACGGTTGTTCCTGGTCAAACAGTGACTTCTGGACAAGGAGCTAAGCTGGTATAAGTTGACACGGTTCCATTGAAATGGTTTGAGCTCAGCTGATATATGTCTCAGCCAAAGATGTAGCACATAGTAAGATGTTGGTATCAGAAAATGTTATGCCAAAAAAACCCCAAAACAGAACAGCAACAAAAAACCCTAAAAGTCCTTGCAGGGGTGACAGGTGCCTCCTAAGTCTGGGGGGGCACAATTTGTGGGTGGGCCTGAGGGCAAAAGTGCCATATCCACTCCTATAGTTTTGTGCTGTGGCTTGGCACCCCCCCCAACACGCTGCTGGCCTGCACAGCAAAAAACTGCCCTGTCCTAAACGTTGCTGAGTTGGAGGCCACCCTTGGGGGGGGAACCCCGTGCCTCCCCTACCAGTTGCCTGTGAATCCTTGCATTACCATTGCAGTGCTTCACCTCATACACGTGCAATAACTAGATATGATAGATTGAATTCTGAGCAGACACTTAAGACTGAGTACCCTAGCTTTCTGGTGTGTGTTCCATGTTTACTTAACCTTATTGTTTAATGAGTAACTTTAAAAAAATATATGCATATATGTATATAATTTGTTCTAAGCAACATAAAAATTAAAAACAAATCCTGCATAGAAATGTATTTTACACAATGGTTCCTTTGCAGCAGAATAATGCAAGACAAATAACAGGATCCATGTTGTAAACGTATTTTTTGTTCATGTCTAACAGACGTTTCCCAAATTTCAGTAAGGTATTTTAAAAGAAAAAGACAAAAGAATAAATGAAGTTAAACCAGGCAGCAAATTCTTACATAACCAGTTTGATTAACAAAACTCAAATACACCCAGCAATTTCCTGTTAATAATGGGAGGTTTTCAAACCTAATCAGATGCCAGATCCACCTTCTGAATGAAACTACCAAGGGGTTAGTTCAGGGGTGGGTAAAATGCGGCCTGTGGGCCGGATGCAGCCCACCAGGGTATTCTATCTGGCCCGCGGGGCCACTAAAAAATTTAGGAAATTAATATCTGCCCCTGGCTGCCTGTCATGCGGCACTTGATGGCTTGCCAGCACTCAGTAAGCAGCCCTCCGCCCAAAATAATTGCCTGCCTCTGAGTTAGTTGGTTCTATCTTTAAAATAGGAATTTCATAGCATTTCCACCACAGAATAGTGTACTGTACATTTAACCATCAAATTATAGCTTTAAACCATCATTGTTCATTTTTATATTACGTTGTTAGAAGGGAAAGAGAAAACTCTCATGAGAATCTAGAAGAATTTGTAGTTTATATTAAAAATACTGTGCTTCCACTTTTTAAGACTGTTTTTGGAATACAAGAATTTTGAAAAAGGAACTTTGCAGTAGATTTTAGAATAGGAGTACAGAAGCCTTATAACCGGGGTAGTCTTTGTTATCGCACAGAGCCTCCTCACAGTATAGGACAGCTATTTCACAGTATTAGAAAAGTTTGCACTTCAAACTCTATACAGCTTTATATGATTGGGCAAATGACTCCAAATTATGCCAGTCTCTCTTTCGCATCTATATAAAACTGCCAATTCAGGACTGAGATTCTGTTACTTTGTATGTGTAAATGGATATGAAAACCATTTGGAAAATCATTATTTTTGTATTAGCTATAACCTTTAAGTAAGCTCTGATAATAATGACATACAAGGAACAATAAAATTATTTAAAAACTTTTGTTCAGAGATCAGCAGGGTTTTTTTCTTTTTTTTTCAAGTTAATTTACTAACAAACTAACAGAACTGTTTTTGAGCAATCTTTTGGGATTCTTTGTGCAATCTAGTGGCATTTAAACTTCACAGCAATGTACCCTGAAATACATGAAACCATCTTAAATATAAAATATTTGTTCCACCAGATACACTGCTGCTTTTTAGAAATGCAAAACAAGCAACCAAACATAGCATGTTTCCATTCTATGTACTTCTCACTAGCATTGCTTGATGATTCACTGTTTTTAGTATTTGCTGTGGCAAATGATTTAAACACCCATTAAAAGCAACCAACTTTTTTTTTAATGTTATGAAATAACCAGTTCATTTCATCTTAGTTTAAGTCGTTTGTTTATTTTTTTCCTTTTTACTGCTGTCATTTTTTGTGCTTGTTTTTTTTCCCCAGTGAGGGTTGTCGACGGGAAAATACAATGAAGAATGTTGGATGTCGCAAGTATGCGTTTAATTCCCTGCAACTGAAGGCTTTCCCAAAGTATTACAGGCCTCCAGAAGGAACTTATGGAAAAGTTGAAACATAAACATGCTGTGTCCTGTAGTTGCTGTTACATTAAAACGTGCGGATCCATTCTAGTTTAATATATGAACTTTGTCATCAAAACCAGATAAATACTTCTTTTGTACATTTCACTAGATCATATTGAGCATGTTACTTACTGAATTGGAATCTGTAGCAATGATTGTTCTGACACCTTAGCTTGAGAATAGCGTGATGACTCTCTGCCCATTTAAATAGCCTTCAGTGTATGTAAGGTGAATAAATACTGTATCATTGAATAATAGCATATATGCAAATAGCTAGGTCTCTCCTGGATGGCAAGGACTTTCTGAATGGCACTTAGGCAGCTGTTTCACCTAACATCTTTTTATACTGAGTTGACTTGAGATTGAACTTTTCATAATACTTTTTAAAATTGAGTGTGAAACCTCAAAATTGTAAATAATAAAGTGACTGGACCCTACACAGTCTGATAATTGCAGAATGCATTATTACAATCCAGAAACAAAAGTTTAATTTCAAGAAAAATCTCAGCACAATCAAAGTCAGGCATTAAAATGCTTTACTGTATAAATAATGCCACCTTTCCTGTAAAAAGCCATTAGTGTACAATGCCAGACACTACGTGAAGCCTCGTCCCATTTCAAATTAAGCCAAAATTTCCATTCCTTTCACTGGGAAAGGAATGGGCTCTCAGTTGCCTGATTTATTTTCAGCATTTTTTTTTCAAACATTTACGTTATGGCACTTTCTTAGCTGTTAATGCCAACAAACAAAATGCTAAATTTCAAATGCATTCTCATTTTCCACTACTGTAATTTATCAAGCAGCACAAGAAGTAAGCTGGCAATGTTACACAAAAAATGCTTGATAACATTTGCATTATTGTACAGTCAGTAACACATTTTCCCCAGGGCTTTTTATATCACTTCCAGGTTAATAGTATCTGATTTTTTTTGGTGTCATTTCCAATACCTGCCAGTGCAGCAATGCTGTATATAAATGCTCATTGTTCCCAAAAATTCCACAGAAAATTGCCCAGCTGAGCTCTTTCAGAATGACGGGCAGGGGGTAGGAGTATCTTGCAATATTTCTGATTACAGTAGGGTTGTCCTGTTTTGATACAAAATAACTGTTAATGCTTTTAAGGGCATACTTGTTCCATCTCATCATGACTAAGGTGACCTGATAAGTATTTTCAGAAGAAATGTTCAATGGATCTCTTTGGAAACAGACTTCGCCAGGTTATAGAGTCTAAAAACAAGAGGAAACATGAATTTTCCAGAATTAACAGAATTCATCCTCCCTAGTATCACTGATCCCAGTATACAGCATTTAAAATGTCTATCTCTGTGCTTTTGGCTTTTAACCAGATAGGCCTGAGAATGAAAAATCTAGGGATCAGTTTATTCTTAACAGAATAGCAACATCCCAGTACATATATGACATTTTTTCTTTCTCCTTGGTGTTTATGTCCATGCTCTTGCTATTCTATTGATCATGTTCATTAAGCTCCCATAAAAGTTTGGGGGTTTTAAGTAAAGCACTATTCACCTTTTACTTGTTGCGGTTCACCCTTGAGCAGTGCGCCTCACATGCCAGTTAGACTCTTTTGCTTAACTAGCATTTGTTATTATTTCATCCTTATTAGAATAAAACAATGAATTCTGTGTGAGATCTGAAGGTCTCTAGGAACCGGTGAAAGGTATTCATCATCCTGTCTCTGTTCTGAATAACTTACAGGTATAATCAAAACCCCTTAGGACAGGGGTGGGCAAAACGCGACCCGACACCAACCCATTCTTTCTGGTCTGCAGGGCCCCTAACTATTCATTTTCTAAATTTTTTTATCTGCCCCTGGCTGCTTGTCATGCGGCCCTTGATGCCTTGCCAAAACTCAGTGAGCAGCCCTCCGCCTGAAATAATTGCCTGCCCCTGCCTTAGGAGCTCTGCAAACTCTGTCTTCCTTAAGAAAGCAGCCTGGCGGGGTTGTGTTGTGTTACGTTGTTCTGGTTTTTTGACAGGATGTAAGAATATGTGGTGAAAAGCCTTTCAGTTAGATTTCTGTGGATTCACATTATTTTCCTTCATTTTGCTAAACTTGCTGTCCCTCTTCCATTATTAAATGTCACATTTATTTTGATGTAAACTAGACACTATAGATCTCTTAGTTTCTCACTGCTGCCACGTAGCTGGCCAGTTTACGGTCATATATTTTGATTATGTGGTTAAAATATATATAACATCTTAGCTTGTTGAACTCTTCTTCCACAGGAAGGAAGAATAATACAAGAGGGGCTGTTACAAGTATTGCTGATCTCTAATGTTTTGTAGCCAATAATCATAAAATCCTCTCTAAATTATAGTTATACTTTATTTTGTAAATGCATATATTCTGAATTCCCAAATTCTTTACATGCATGCTTTTTGATCCCCTTTTTTAAGCAGTAGAGCATCAATCTTCTATATTGCATTATTCTGCAGAGAAGACTTTGGTTTCCATATACTTCTATATACAATATTGTTACTACATGCACATAAATAGGCTTGCTTAAAGGGCATATTGAACAATAAGATCTTGAGCAGTTCATCAAAAAGAAAAAACTGAAATTTTAAAATCATAATGGAAACTTTACAGGAGAGTTTCAGCTTTTCTGTTGCACAGGAAAGGCAATCTTAAAGATTACTGTAAAATGGAGTTCTGTCTTATGTTCCTTTTAGTACATTTTTAAAATTATAAAACATACTAAGGTAAAAACCTGTTGCCAGGTATGTTCTGTGTATGTTCTGTGAAAGCACCTACAGCACAGTTGCCTTTTGTTTCATTTATATATGTAAAATTATTGTATAATACAAGACTGTTTTGTCCCAACACAGTTGTACTTGCCGAGCTTTGTGCATTAAAATATTTTTATTTATTTGTTTTTGGGCAGTATTAATAGATCATAAACATGGCTACCTGTTTTGTATATTCCTAGTTCATCCAATCATGTATGCTGTAAATGTGCTAGTCCTTAGAATGAGAAACAATAAAGAACTGACAAGAACCCCATGATAGTGACTTATTTTTAAATGAATCAATTTGTGGCAAATCAAACCAGTTCTCGACCCCCAAACTGGCCTTTCTGATAATATTTATCTAATGGAGAAAGTCTTTACATTTGTACATGAATTACAAAGTATCTGCTTACTTTAAGTCCTGCTAAAACACAGTGGTGAACCATGCACTTTAGTTTACAACACAGTTAAACCAGGAATGAATTTAGTTCAATATTCTGTGTAGACTTCACAGTGACATTTAACAGGTAAGTTGCATGAGTTATGATTTCCCTCTTTACTGCACAGTGTCTCTTAAAAGTTTCTCAAAGCTATCTTCTCTCTGCTGACTGCTTCCCTTCCATTTCTAACCCTTTCTTTCTCCAAGCCCATTCGTAGCATCTGCCGAAGTGGGCTGTTGCCTATGGATGTCAACCAGCTTTCACAGGACTTGGTTTAGGTTTAGATGGTTTGCTTTAAGGTAAGGATCAGTTGATTAACATTGGTTAGGTCACTCTAAACGTAATGCTTGTAGTACCCTATGAAAGCACATGCCTCTCTGAACCACTTTCATAGTCACTAAAGTACCATCCTGCTCTACCTTCTGCCTTCCATTTATAGGAAACCTTCTCTTTCCCTACTTTCACAGCAGCATGATCTCTACAAGCTTGGCTTTTTGATTCCTTGCTGTTTTCTCTGTTTTCTACCCTACGGCTGGCATTCATTGCTTACACGGTGTAACCCAGTGGTTCCCAACCTCTTTTATACTGCGGACCAGTAAATTCACTCAAAGGATTTTGGCGGCCCGGGTATAGAAACAATCCAGTTTACATATTTAAATATCAACTATTTAAATATGTGAATTTTGTACATACTTAAATTTGTACTTGGGTGCGGGTTGAGGCATTGCTGCTGCAGCCACCGGGGAACCCTGCAGTGGAGGGGCTGCACAGGCGGTGGCCCGGGGGGACCCAGCTGGGGCTGCCTGGATAGAAGGGGCTCCGCTGCCTTCCCTAGGAGCAAGCAGCGGAGCTGCCTCCCCACCCTCTGCCCTGGGCGTTTCCCCACCCACATCCCCCTGCTCCCAGCTGTGGGTGGGGCTGGAGGGACCTGCCCAGCCTGGTGGTGGCCCCAGAACCTGCTGTGCGGGCAGTGCCTCACCGGGCATGGGTACGGCCATGGTGGCAGGAGCAGGACAGGGCACACACAGCCATCTGCTTCCCTCCCAGGCCTGACTTGCTGCCCAGTTTTAACCCTGCGTGTGACCGCCGGTAGCAGAAGCCGCTTGCCCAGGTGGACAGATGGGGATCTGAGGAGGGGGCTTGTGCCACAACCTGGCAGCCAACCCTTCGCAGCCTGGTACCGGGTCACAGCCTGCTGGTTGGGAACCTCTGGTGTAAACGTTCTGCTTGCGAGGCCCTTAACTCTCCATTTGTGTGAGTGGGAGTTACTTAGATCCTGAAGGGAGCAGACCCCTTTCTGAGTAGGTGAATGTCATTTTGATGTCGGTTTGATTAAATTCTGTGTGATGGTATAACAGACCTTAAGCCAAACTTTCCGGGTTAATTGCATTATTTTCTACTTTGTCATTCTTGTTTTAAGAATGGCATATGTTTTGTTACACTGAAAAAGTATCAGACTAGAAGCTTACTGCACCTAGCAAGGATATGATAAACTCGCTGACACCCAGAAACTCCCTGTGCTTCTCTGCATGCACTTTTGTTCCGACTGGAAGCAGCATAGCTGCATTTGTTAACGCCAGAGGCTGGCTAATTGGCACTTTCCCTCAGCGGTGCTAATGAGCTTGCCCCTGGTGCTGCACAGCTACAGAAGTTGCTTCTGGTTGGGGTAGCATACCAGAGGAGTGCCGAACCTTTGCAGAGCCAGCTGCCAGTTGTGGAAAATTTGCCATGTAGGTGCAGCTTCAGAAGATTTCGGGTACAATTAAGGATAAATTGCAAAGTAATGCCCAAGAAGGAGATGGTTCTTTGCAGATGAAGAGGACCTGCACTTCTTCACTTTGATATTTGTACCGGAGTTTGGCATTGAATTTTCTGGTTTTTACAAATATGTCCAATGTACAACTGATTGAAAGAACAGTGGAAAGACATAAGGGCTGCCGTATTCTGGCTAGATGAGATTAACTTCTAGTCAGTCAGTCAGGATGAGACTAAGGAGCTAATATGTGCTTATGCCTTGTGCTGGCCTTCTGCCCAGGGATGAATTTCACCCACTGTACATCAGCATCCTGGATAGTAGTAATACAGTAGTAAAGCAAATTCTCAGCACAGCTTATAAAAAGAATATATATTTTATTTATGGAACTGGGATTATATAAATGTGTAAAAAGATGCTGATATGATGCAGAGTACAGCTTATATTAAACTTGTTACAAAAAACATTAATCGGTGATGCAGTTGTTTTATCCGTTAGATTTTGTGTACTAACATGACAACCTGCCCTTTCAGGAATCATCAGGAGCTGTTTTCAGACACAATAAATGTCTTCCAGATCAAATACTTGAGCATCTCATTCTGTTTATTAAAGCATTGTCACTTGTTCCCTGCTTCGTGGTGTTTAGGGGTATGGGGATTCTGAAATCGTGAACGTGTTGTGACTGTTTTAAATATGTAAGAATATTTATGAATCATTTTGCCTGTTTGCAGCTGCATATATGCACCATCTCCATGTGTGTCTTGTTCATTGTCAAGAACAGGAGATCTATGGGAGGGCCATGAAGCTCCAGGTGGATCAAGGAATACCTCTTGAGACACCAAGCCCTTTCTAAGAACAGTGCTTCTGAGCTGAGCAGGGCATGGTAGGAGCAACTCCCAGGTTTGATGAGGAACCAGAATCAGTAACATTGCTTCCATGTAGTTTTCCTCAGTAGTTTTTTTTTTTAATGGAGGCATATAGCTCAAAGACAGGTATTTTTCTTCACTGTAAGGATGTTTATAGCACTTCAGAAAGGTGTTATGGTGTTGGAAGTATGAACTACTTAAGAAAGCCTTGACAATTAAAATAATCTTTTTAAAGTGCTGATGAAATCAATCATTTTATAAACTGATACAGTATAGAAAGGTCCAGATAAAAAGCCATGAAAATTAGGTTTAATGAGAAATTGCAAGCTACTGATTGGGGTGGGGGGAATGAAGGAAATATTTTGCAAGCTTCCCAATCAGAAGAATGTGTAGCTATTTTTTGGTAATGTATATTACTTTTAAGAAAGCATAAAATAAATAGTTAATTCAGTCTCTTAATCATTAAATTCTGCTTGCCTAATGAATGTATCATTTTGGGGGGAAGTAAAATGCTTCTCATTCTCATTACTTTATTTTCAAAAGCTAGATATTGTGCCTTAGCTAGTAAATGATTGTGACAATTTTGCAAGCCTGGGTTAACTGAATTAACAAAGGTGAACTTACTGCAAAGGAAAAATGATGCCCTAAGGCTGAAGATTATTCCAGTATGGTAAATGCATAGTAAGATTGCTCTCAGGATTTTGATATATCATCTGTTTATGTGCATCTATGTATGTTATGTAGATATTTCTCAGATTCCTGGTATTATGGTATGTAGTTTAAGAGGGCTTTGAAACAGCTTAGCTGGCTGATAATGGATGGATCCAAATTGTACTGAAATACCTTTTGGCTTTGTTTGAGTTAAGAGTATTTCCAAGTAGACTGGTATGGTTCATAGACTTGTACGGTCTTTTTACCTGTGACCTATGGTACTTTTTGGTTATATGCTTAGTTTAGCAGGGAATGTGGGAATACCAATCTAGATATAGTCATTCATTTTTATTTGGCATTCTGGCACCTAGAAAAAGCATCTTGATTTGATATGTTTGCCAAATTTGTCTTGTAACACAGCATGCTTTCTCCATTGATGAGATTTCATTGATTGATTACTATTGTAACCATCAGTCTGTTCTCAAGCAGAATAGATTAACTGAAGGATCCCTAAACTGTGACAGAAAGGCTTGTCACAGGGTACATCTATCTGCACTGATTAATTTGGAGGATGTGACACCAAACGTGGCCCACAGAGCTGCTCTGTCTACCTGGCTACTGGCAGGCCACAGGAATTTGGGAGCTGTGTCCAGGGAAGAGTGTCCTGCTGCAGAATCTGGGGCCCTAAAATTGAACAGATCTAATAGGAGCAGCTGAAGGGCACCCACCCCAGAAAAGCCTGTAGCTTTGTTATTAGGGTACACCAGAGCAGGGATTCGACCCCAGCTCTCCCACATCCTGCCCTCATCGTCATCACTGGGGCACTGGCTGTTCTAGCCATGGTTATTTCTCTTCTTTTGTGACTAGAGGTTCCTGCCGGGCCCAAGAAGCCTCTGTTGAAATCTGCTTGTGCATTGTTTCAACTGAGCAACATTTTTCCAGTGAAAAACAGATATTTTGGAAAATTCCTAAACAGCTGTAAGTGGGAGTTTAATCATGATAGTAGGAAGTATGGAGTTGGGATGCAGAGGTATCAATTACTTATGCAGATACGGAACCTGCTATGAGAAAAAGCAGCAGATCCTGGTGTTGAAAGCCACCTCTCATATGGCTATGACCTCTAAACCATTCGTGGGTAAGTGTATTACTGATAATGAGGAGGTAGACTTAGTTGCTGCAGTTTCCTTTGATCTCTGTATAAAGGCATCCATAAGATTACTGCTGAATTGCAAATTCTATGGGTTTCTCTGTTCCTTCAGAAACTGTACTTATTTTAATGGCATGTGCATAGTGACATGTTCATAAATGTTCACATTTCTACTTACAATAATTTATCATGAACACAAATAATCCTACCCCTCATTCAGTATTTACGGACTCTAGACAATGTCTCTTTCAACACTTGAGTACTGGAAACTGCTTTTGAAGAATGGAGGATTGTAATCCATCAGGAGACTGGAGAAGAGTCCTGCTATTGTTTGTAATTTAAACAATGCTGGTTCCAGATTCAGATCTTTTTTTGCCAACGTGTGATTTGTCTTTGTTTCTTTTCCTTTCTGTTTCTCATTTTGTCTCAGCTAGTTCTTAGCAGAGATCTTTGATCTTTTCTCTTTTTTTGAGGCACAACATAGGTTTTCTTCTCTTATTCGTTTCTTTTTTAATCTCTGCCTTATGAAAATTAAGCTTATTTCAAACTCAGGGAGTAAGCAACTAAGCTTTCCTTTGAAAAGGAATCTGTAAGTGGTCAAAGTTTGTACCTAGGCCATGGGCTTCAAGTGAAAACACAAAAAATACTTTGATTTAAACATCTTGTCAGTAAAACAGGATGTTTTCTCTGATTTGATATCCCCCCTCACACACACATGCCATACATAAGTTAGATATCTAAACTTATTCATACAAAATTCACCTGGATAATGCAAAAAAAGTAAGCCAATCTTAATCTCCCAAAGGGAAGGACCAGAGAATACAAACACTGAGTTGAAAAAGAGCCCAGAGTTTCTTGAGGCCTTTGTACACACAACAAAATTGGCCTTTAAAGCAGCTTAATTGCCCTTCTGCACTGCCTTAACCGTGTTGCTATTTATACACTTGGCATATTCCGCCAAGTGTATAAATGGGATGTGCTCAGAGAAACTCAGGCTTTGTGGGCTTCCAGCACCCGTGCAACATCCCTGCCGCCACCTCCCACCGTCAGCACACCCAGCTGCCCTCCTGCCACCTTGCTGCACTGCCCCAGGGGGCAAGCCAGCTGTTCCTGGGCAGTCCCAGGCGGTGGGGATGGTGCAGGGGGTGCTGGAGCTTACCTGCCTCTCCCACAGCAGGGAGTCAAGCTGCTGGTGGGCCGAGCGGCCCTGAGCTGCAGGGGATCCCGGTGCTTCTCTGCGGGGGTAGCGCCCCCCCAGGTGGCACCTGGCCTGGGTGGTCCCAGGGGGCGCAGCAGCTGCAGAGGGAAGCACTGGGGTCCCCCGTAGCTCAGGGGCTGTGCAACCCGGTGGCAGCCTGTGAAGGCAGGCTTGACTGAAGAAAAAAAAGTGGGGAGCCTGATCCCCCCCCCCGAGCCTGCCTGAGCTGTGGGGTGCCTGGTGCTTCCCTCCGCAGCGGCAGTGCCCCCAGGCAGCTCCCACATGCTGGCCGCCCACCCAGGAGCTTCCCTGTGGGTGTCGCCACCACGAGGGGAAGCACCGGGCCCTGTGCAGCTCAGGCAGGCAGGTAGGCTCCCAGGGGCAGGGGGGGAAAAAAGCAAGAAAGACTCCTTGCCACTTCCCGCCCACCCCCCCAGCTCAGGGACCACTTGGCCTGCTGGCAGCTTGCCCCCCGCCCCATGGGAGAAGCAGCAGGCGCTAAGGATTGGACCCCCTAACCCTTGCGTACACGTGATGGGGGTTTAGTTTGGTTTAGTTCTCCCTAAATCAAAATGGAAACTGGGTTTTTAATAACCCACTGTTTCTATTTAAGGACAACAAAACTAAGCTTAACCCCCATCATGTGTACAAGCACCCTCAGTCTCTCATTTTGGGCAAGAAGATAAACTGATTCAAGTTTAAAAAAAAAAAAAGTCTGGCACTGATCACAAAAAAAAAATATGTGTTTGTAAGTGTTGTCATCTTTCATTTTCTTTTATAATGTATTTCTAGCAGCATGCAGCATAGCTAGTTTCTCATTTAGCATTATATCTAGTAATGTAACTTCTGTATATTCTTGTGCTGACACAGATCTTCAGAGAACATTACCACAGCAAGTGTGTACACGTGCCTGTGTGTGCATGTGTTTGTGCGAGAGAACCACAAACGTCAGAGAAGAAGAAACAATTGAAAAAACAGAATTAAAAGTAAAAATGGGTCACAGAACATCAGGCTGTTTCAGCTGGACAAGCACTCAGTATTCCTAGACAAATAGTCATAATCCAGAGGGTACAGGCTTTTGGCCTATGCTTACACTGTGAAGAAAATAACACATTAAAGTAGCTGTTTCGTATCATGCTATATTCAGACTGATAATGTGTTAATACTAATGCTGAATCATAATAATTTCAGAAAATTTGGAAAGATGAAAATGGTATCAAATTGTAATCCCTGTTTACAGATAGAAAAACTGATGCAGAAATATTAAGTGACCTGAGTTGCCATCCCTACCTAGTGCATGAGACCACTACTTCAACCAATTTTTCAATTAATCTGAGGAAACCCAAGACAATTTAAGAAGCCAGAAAAAGTAAGGTAACCCCTAAGGAGCCAAGTACATAGATATTAGCTTAAAGTATAAAATCCTCTAACGTTTAAAATAGAATAATTAGGAAAATTATTAAAACTGTAAAATGAATTAAAATGAAACAAGTTGAAGAGTACTTCACATGCATAACAGAAATACAAAATTGTATTCTAATTTTTTTGTAAGTACATCTGTACCAGATGGCATATAATTCATAGTTTCATAGTTGGTAGGGTCTGAAGAGACCTGAGCAGATCATCGAGTCCGACCCCCTGCCATGGCAGGAAAGAGTACTGGGGTCAAACGACCCTGGCAAGGTGTACATCTAGCCTCCTCGTAAAGACCCCCAGGGT
>NW_017728906.1:84050606-84057402 GCF_001723895.1 Crocodylus porosus | reverse complement strand
GTCCTCCATCCTTTGTAGGCTTTCCTTTTTAGCCGCAGGAGGTCCGCTAGGTCTCTGGAGAGCCAGGGGGGCTGCTGTGCCTTCTTGCTGCCTTTCCTCCGTGTTGGAATAGCTTTAGCTTGTGCACTGAGGATCGCTTCCTTGAGAAGCAACCACTCTTCTTGAACTCCCATCTCCCTGGGGTCATGGTCCCTGAGGGCATGTCTATTAGGCAGATTTCAGTTATGATAGATAAGTTGTGTCCAATCTACAGCCCATAGGCTAGACCTGGCTCCCCAAAATGACTAGGTCCAGCCTGCAATATGGGGGGTGGGGAGAGCCAGTAGCAAGTAGCTTGACCCAAAGTCCCCTTCCCTCCCTCCTCTGTGCTGCTGCTGCTTCCCTTTGTAGCAGGTGGTAAGCTCTCTTCTCCCCCCCACTCCCCTTCCCAGTCTGACATAGGCAGCTATCTCCCTCCATCCCCTTGCTCTTTGCTCCCCCCCCTTACCCCCTACTTCTTTCCTCCTAGGGAAGTTGAAAACCATCTCATACTTTCAGAGCTTCAACCAGGTGTCATATATTGAGTTGGTCTCTCCTAGTGCTCCACTGAATCACGTTTTCCATCTGAGCTTCTGGGTTGCATCCATTTAGAGATCCCATTTATCTGCTTATCTATTCATTACCATATGAGGAAGGTTATGTCTGCTCTTCCCTTGGTCTAGGTCCAGTTTACTGAAGAGATTGCATTTAACAGGGACCAGAATACAGTATGCTAGCTTCCCCATGATAGCAACTGGAGACTGACTGTCATATATATACACTAACCATATTATATAATGCTGTTATTACTTGATCTAAACAGAACATATTCCAATGCCAAGCTGTTTAAGCTATCATGTTCTGGCCTTGTGTTACATGTTACATGTTGCTAAAATTAATCATAAGAAAAACATTATTCAAACACACACTACATATGTCCCCTTGCACTGGCAGCAGGGAGCTCCTGGCCCTGGCTCCCTGATGAGGGGCACAGGACTTGGAAAGAGCTGGAGGGGAGGGGCAGGTCCCAGCCCCCTGCCCCGATTCTCTGGTGGAGCAGCTGTCTAAGCCCCATGCTTTGATAACCCACTCAGGGCACAGGGCTGGGACTTGCCCCTGACCGTGATCGTTCCTGGTCAGCCCTGGGCTACGTGGAGAAGTCTGCATGTGCAGTCCCCAGAACGGGACCGTCCCTAGCCACCTCCAGGCTGCACGTGCTTCCCTGCCCAGCCTGGGGCTGGTTGGGAACTGTCCCAGTCAGGGGAGATAATGGTCTCCCAGGCCGAGCCCTGTGCTTTCAGAGCTCATGCTGAGAGATAAGGGTTTCCCAGCTCCCTGGTCCCCCATCACAATGATATAACAATCTCCCAGCCCCTGCTCCCAAATCGTGATCTGCTGCTGGGACAAGGCGGGCATAGTCCCTGCCCGGGCTCCTGTGGCGGAGCCCAGCCCAGCAGCACGCAGGTCCCGGGGGCAGGGGGCTATCTCCTGCCCCCTGGTGGACTGCTGACCGGGAGCAGATCTGGCTCCCGGCCACGTGTCTACACAAGTGCTACAGCAACTTTACTAATGCCAAGTAAGTTTGCTACTTGCATTTTTAGGTTGAAAATTTACTTGGGATAAGGGAGATTTACTGTGAAGTAAGCCTGTGCATGCGTAGATGCACAGTCTTACTTCACAGTAAACTATGCTAATTTGCCATTAAGCGTCTTGTGTAGACGCACCCACAATGTTAGGAGATAAGCAGCTAAACTAAACAAGTACGTGCAGGCTCCAGCTCATCCCTGACTGAACCATCGTCCCAAATTGCCACAGCCTGGTCCCTCTGCAAGAAAGCAAGCACTATAATCTATAAATTAGTTTTTGAAATTAGGTGCCACTAAATTCACAAGAGTTATGGAGGGGTGCCTGGAGTCCAGTGAGGGTTGCCTCAAGTCCAGAAACTTTGAGAACCACTGTCTTGCAGTATGTGACATATGTATGTACCAAGGGGGTTAATACAGTAAGTAAAACAATATGGTACTTATTGTGATAAAATTAAATTCAACAAAAGGCAAGAAGCCATTAAGTGATGCACATCCATTATGCATTCAGTCCATGTTAGTCATTTATATCTTTTTTTTTAGATTCCAGTTTATCAAGGTGCTTCTGCCCCCTTACTTGGTGATTCTGCAAAAAATGATTACTTTTATGGCATAGATGGCTTGGGTGATGTTCCTGATCCAGATGCTCCACAATTAGACCATGTACAGAAAGAACATGCTGTGATGGCAATGCTAAGAATGGTCAGTGAGCAACCTGGTGAGGTGAGAGTATATTCTTCATTTAAGTTTTATTTTTTTATGTAGCAACAGTACAGCAAGCTCCTTGAAATGACATGAGGCGATTCCAGATGGCATTTTCTTGCAAAACTGTGGCTTATGATATTTGTCATATCATAGCCTACTTGTATAGCATACTTCTTAAGTATAGTATATGTCATGTAGAGCATACTTATTAAGAGGTGCTTTCTTTGTCTAATAAGAATCTTTGATACAACTACACTTAGCTCCTCAATCGTCCTCATTTCCTTGGGATAACCAGCAGTAGCTTTTCTCATGCTTCCCTTTAGCAAAAGGATGGGCAGTTATTGTCACTGGAGGGGTGCTTAATGAGTTTTGGTGAGCTGTTGAGGGTGGTACATGTAAAATTAATGAAGCTATTTTAACAAATTGTAGATAAAAAAAAAAATCATATGCTAAAAATCAAGCATTTACTATAACATACTTTAATTGTATTTCAAAAGCTAATTTTGTCCTTTTTTAGGGTAGTATATATAGATGCGATTGCATAATAGCTCAAAATAAAGCCCCGCTCCCAAAGGGGAACCAAAAGCAGCCAGGAGGACTCTCAGCCAAAGAAGGATGCCCCACCCCCAGGAGAGCCCTGCCACTGTCCAGCCATCCCTGCCCCCAAATTACAAAGGAGTTTCTGCCTCAGTCTGTACCCCAACACACCCCTCAAGAGCTGCCTATACCCCAAACCCATCTGCCCAGCACCCCTTCCCATCCACACTTGCCCCCACAAAGCCTGGGGAAGCCCAGCAGCTCTTCCAGCCTGCCCTAGGTCCCTGCCAGGGCCATGCAGGCTGTGCCCACCTGTAGCCTGGGAGCCCCTCTTCTCCCAGGAGGAGCCCCAGTCCCAGGGTGCTGGTGGGGCTGAGCCTGGGGGTGGGACCAGGGTTTCACCTGCTGGGAGGTGCCGGGGAAGCTCTGTCGCCCGTGGCCACCCACTGCATGGCACCTGGGGCAGCTCCCGCCAGCTCTGAGCCGCAGGCAGGAAAGGCACTGCTGTCCCAGCCTGAGTGGGGGCACCAGGATCCGAGCACAGTTCGCCCAGACCTGCCACGTGGAGCTGGGCAGGTAGGTAGGCAGGCAGAGTGGCTTCTGCCCAGCATCCCCTGCGGCACCAGGAAAGGCTGGAGCCAGCATTGGATGAAATCAATTGGCAGGCTGCAAACAGCACATGGGCCATATTTTGCCTACCTCTTATTTTAGCATGTATGAAAGTATTACATTACATTAACCACAGTCTTCCATTTTTGCACCAAAATGGATGATTTTCTCAGAGGCCCTAGATAGACTAAATTTTCTCATTCCTCCCTTTTCTTGTTCATGTTTTTTAAGGACTTCTATTTTCTCATAGATGGACCATAATTTTCATAGTAGGCAATGATAAAGGATATGTTTAGTTTTCCTTCCCAAGCCCCTATATTTTCCTTTTGTTTTACCCCACTAAACTCCTTGCATCAAAGTAGAAATAAAATAGAAAAACACCAAAAAAACTGCTGTATCTAAGTAGCCATTTTTGATGTATCCTAGTGGAAATTAAATTTCTGTCACTCTTCTCTGACAACTGTTGGCCTGCCAGCTTACAAATTCTAATAGTCCTCTCTTTGATTAAAGTGGTCAATCTATTGTTCCTAATTTTAAATTTAAACTTTTTCATTTTAAATTCCTTCTTTGATTTCTCAAACATTTGGCCAGTATGGAAAGTCATTTGAAGTTTCTTCTCCAATAGGGGCCTTTGTAATGTACAAAGTATATATATATATATATATATATAAAAAAGTATATATAGTATATATATAGTATATATATATAATAGTATCTGTGTACAGAGCGGTGCAATCAAATTTTCCCACTTATATTTCCTGGTACTACAATATGACATGTAGCTCTAATTGTCATGCAGTGCTCCTCAAGGTCCAACTCTAATACATCTTGCTGGTTATTTTTGGCTAGAATTTCTTGCCACTGTACAAGTCTGTCTGTATCCTTATTACTGATAAACTCCTATTTTGAATTTGATATTTTGGACATATCTTTTTCTTTTTATACACAGTATCCCTGAAAAGGTATTATCAGAGAAATACACTTGATTATGTGACTTTACAATGAACTTAAGTATTATCAAGACAAGTTGAACAATTTTTAAAATGTAAATAAAATTTGTATGTACAGCTTTTAATCTCATTTAAAAAATTGATTTTAGTAACACAAAAGGAGGGAGGGGCTCCACAATCACATGACTGTCCAATGAGAAGATTTTGTTTCCAGTCCCTAGAAATGTACATATCAGGACTGTCAATAAAAGTATCTTTATCCAATTTGTGACATAGTAAAGATGAGTAAGGAGATAGGAACTGACTAGTTAAGAAAAAACACTAATTTACCTGGTCATGTATTGTTTAAATAAAAACCTTGAATTATACATATCTGAAGCCCATATAATAGGTGGAGCACAGGTACAATGTGCTTTTGACAATTCACACTACCTTGCAAATGAAAAGCATCAATTTGGGGTACTGGCTTAGACTTTCATGGATAGCCACTGTTAAGAGTTCGTTCCAATATTCTGGTGTGAAGGTGTGAAAACTTTTTTCCTTTGTGTTTGTAACCCTGGCAGCGGCACTACCTGCAGCCACGTCCAAATTTTTGGGACCCTGGGATGCCAATAGGTCTTAATCTACTCCCACTCCGTCTACAGGCTGGGAGCAGCACTCATTGAAGTGCTCTCCTGTGGTCCTCCCCACACCACACCACACCACACTAAATAACCATTTACAATAATTTTTTATTTTCAAGAAAAACTGAGAGACTGACAATTTCAACATCTCATAAATAACAAACAAAATATTTTCAATGAGCTTAATAATAGTCTATACCAGGAGAAAAAAGCAAATACTTGTCATGTAACAAAAGCAATTATATTATCAACTTCAGTATAATTTTTTTCCACAATTTTTTTCCCCCAACTATTTAAGTTGGTCTAATAAAAGATATCAGATTCACCCAAAGAACCTTGTCTGCTTATAATGGGTACGTACACTTAATCAGCCAGCCCTCCACGCAATCACTCTGCCTGCAGCAAAATCACCCAGTGTGCAGTGGCTGCAGTGGCGCCCCGGGGAGCGGTGCTCGCTCTGCCTCAGAAGAGGGGTGGCGATGCCATCATTTGGACAGAAGACGGGGTGCGGCTGCGCTGCAGACCAGGGTTTCTTCCTTTTTTGCAGCCTTTCCTGGATGCCTGCAATCAATCACACCACTCCCCAAGGCAGTTGCCCTGTGTTTGGCACCTGGAGTGCCCCTTCTCAGCTGTATTTTCTTGAGCTCTCTGCTGGAGCTCCCACAAAACCACGATTCCCTGCTATTTTCTCTAGCTCTCCCAGAGAAACTCCTCTAGCACCCCCTGTCCCCAACTCCCTCCCAGTGACTCCCTGCACTCAGGGAGCTTAAGGGTGGAGAGAGGAGCCCGTTTGCAACCCCTGCTCCTTTAGTAAAGGATACCAGGCGATCCTGGGTACTCAGTAGCTGGTGGCTCCTCTGCCCTCAGTGGCAGCTCACTCAGCAACAACTCTTCTGCCAGTCGTCCTCTCAGAAGCAATTGTCCTGGTCGCAGCCCCCTCTGAAGCAGCCCATCACCACACGGCTTCAGCTCCCCTCTCCCCAGCTGGTCTCCCCTGTTTTTTCCCTGGAGGTACAGCTGTCCAGTCATGCATACACTCTGCATGCACAGCCGATCCTTGTCCCAAGAGCACAAACACCCTGGTTGAGCCTGCAAGCTCTGGGGAAACCCTTCAGCACCTTTACACTTTATTTTGGGTTTTACATTATTATGGCTATTTATTTAAAATAGCACGAAAAGAAACTTAGTAGAGGCTTGTTTGTTTTGTAGGTTTCCCTAGTTGCCCTTGGTCCTTTGACTAATTTAGCTTTGGCTGTGAAATTGGATCCAGCATTTCCTAAGAAGCTTAAAAGTCTCTTTCTAATGGGAGGAAATACAGAATGTAAGTAATTTATAGAACGGCTAGTAGGCAACATTTTAAACTGATAAGGCTAAAATGATTATTTCAGAAACAAATTTATCTTTTGTATATGATTGCCAGGTTATGCATGTGATTGTATGTTATATTAGGGACGTGAAATGAAGCTGATATGCATGTTGTTGTTGCCTTAATAGGTGATTTACTGTATTTTTGCAGTCAGAAGAATAACCCTTAACTGACTCAAAGTTAAATAATTTCTGAGATAAATTTAAAAAATTAACTTTTAAACTCACATTTCCATGTGGTTTTATCTCTATGAGGGTATTGTAATGCATGCTTTCCTACCGAAAGTGTTTTGATTTGGAGGGGGGGGTGTTAAAAAAAAAAAAAAAAGGGAGGGGATAACAAGCAATAAATAATATGTTCAAATATACAGAAGTGGGTGGTAGATCGCTAATGTGGTCCCCATCT
>NW_017728906.1:84013529-84049581 GCF_001723895.1 Crocodylus porosus | reverse complement strand
CCAGTTTTTCTCCTGCCCAGGCGGGGGGTCAGACCTGAAGATCTACAAGGTTCCTTCCAACCCTACTTCTGAGTCTATGGTTTTCTTGTTTACTTTTGTTTTCTGCTTTTTTTTTCTTAGCCAGAGGAAACATTACAGTGTGTGGAGAGTTCAATTTCGTAACTGATCCAGAAGCTGCCTATGTCGTCTTAAATGAGTACACTTGTCCTATGTATATTGCAGCATGGGAATTTACATTTCGCAGTTCATTGCCTTGGGTAAGATACCTAATTTTATTATGGGTTCATATTCATGGTAGATTTGGTCATGGTCAGTCTTCTGCATTTCACCAAAGAATAAGGAACCATATCCCGTTTGGTCTTGGAAGTACCTAAATAGGACTTGGGTGTAATTTATGCACCACAATTCCAGAGGGTAATCTGGCTGGCCCTACTCTGTAAGTCCAACAATAAGAAGGAGCCTACATTCAGGCACCATGTATTCTTATATAAGCTCCTTTGCATTCCAGGTTAGTTCTGGTGGGAGAGATGCTTGAGCTCCTGGAGGAACCAGATGCTTAGCTGTGCTCTGACAATGCCTAGTTCATACAAGCAGCATCAAATGGTGGTTCCATTTTGGTATGCCAAGGTCTATAGATGCCTATGCATGGGCTTCTAAACTTATCCAGAAGCCCTGACACATGGTTTGATCCCTTAGGCTCCCTCTACATGTTCAGGTAAAGTCGCAATGGGATTTAATGCACAGTCTGCACAGTCATGAATCCTGCCATGCCACATGTGGAATTGTGCGTTAGACCCCACTGCACCTTATTGCTGGTGCAGGGGGAGCCTGATCCTGGGTTCCCCCTGCACCAGCAAGAACTAAGCTTCAATGGCTCGGAGCCCCCTCAGTTAAGGGGCTTTCAGCCATGGGGGCACCTCATGCACCATGGTGCCTGGGGGTTTGTGGCAGCTACTGGGCAAAAGGTGAGCAGAAGGCCCACAGTGAGCTTTACTCCCACCCAATCACTGCTTGACCGAGTGCCTGGATGACCCCCTACTGCTGCACCCTGTGCCCAGGTGCCCTCACTGTTGTACCACATGCAGGGTACTTCCCCCGTGCATTTGTGCCAAGGCGGTCCCCTGCTGGACCAGATGCCCCCCTGCTATTCTCTGTTTTTCTCTGCTGCACTGGGCACCTGTCCATCCCACTGCTGCTCCTTGGGCTCAGGCAGAAGTACACCTCCCTGCTGTATCTTTTCAGGAAGACTTCTGAATTGCAATGATTCCCCAAACCAAAGAGATGTTCACTGTTGGTTCCTGGGGGGCAGGTGGAATTTAGCCGCTGTCTGGAACCTGCAGCCAATTTCCCCTAGCAGCAGCTCCTGTACTCTCCCAGCCTGTCCCTGTTTTCAGAACAGGAGAAGAGAAAGGGAGCAGAGGGAGCTCATTCTTGGGGTTCCCCAGTCAGTGCTGGAGGGTGAGATGGGTGAATTGGAGCCCCCCACCTCAGGAGCTCTCCAGTGGGGTCTGAAAAAGCCCCAGACTGAACTCTCTCTGCTCCCTTTTCCCACTTCCATTCTGCAGGGAGAGGCTGGGAGGCAGCACAGACAGAAATGACAGAAGACGCTGTTTTGAAACGTCTTTGTCTGAACCCAGATTTACACCCAAACAACCATTTTTGAAGCAGTCTGCAGCTGTGCACTTGTTTGGTCACAGCTATAAACCACTTTCTGTGCCCAGATCAGGCACAAATTGTCACTTCTGTCTGCATCCCTTGTGTCTCCCTGCTACACTGTGCACCCAAGCATTGTGAATCACCTTTAGCTTTCTGGACATGAACTGCTCTGCACTACGTCACTTGGGTACCCTGGGCTGTGGGCTTCATCAGCACTGAAGGCTGCAGCATACTGCCTCCCCGCACCCCCTGGAGTAGGGGCGGTGGACCCCTCCCCCCCACACTCCTATGGTTACGCTCTATCTGCCCCACCATCTCAGCGATCACAAACCACACCTGGGAGCTCGAGGCATGTAGAAAAGACATAAGGCTGTGTTTATGGCTGAATCACTGATTCTCCGAATCAGAATTGACTCTTCAGATTCAGCCAAATCAAACTGGGGCAGTGATCCAAGTCGGTGAATCAAATCACTGTGGGCCAATCTGAATCGAATGCTGCCCGCTTTGCACACCCCTAATGAGAGTGCAAGCCTGCAAGCTGTTATCCTTGGCATTCATGAGTCTGCTGCAGCATATCAGATGGAGGAAAAGATAACGGAGCATCACTACAGCTAATTACTGCCACCTCATGGGAACAACTTGAGAGAGCAATCATCTTTACAATTAGGAGCAAAAATCTCAAAATTGAGAGAAGGACAAGATTCCAGTCTGGGATTGGGAAGAATTTGTTGAGTGTTAAGGTGTCTCCAGCGTGTTCAAATAGGTCAGCATTGTTAGTAATCCAGTGCTGATTGAGACAACATGAAACCACATCTGATGAGATTAATTAGAATTCTAAATAGAAAAGCTTTATTCTTGAGGTAAATTAAATCTTCATAATTCAGGCTGGCTTTGGTGAGTATCATCCCAGGGCCTGGACGGCACTGATGGACTTTTACTCACTTAGAATTAATTGGCAGCAGTTGGCTTCTGTATAGTCATTGGGAACTCTATCTGCATGACATATTCTTATGATCCAGTTACATTACAAGACTTGGCCCTTAACCAGAGCTTCCTGACTTTGAGCCTATGAATCTAAAGCTGTGCTGTATTGCTGAACAATCCTGGCTTAATCATAAAAAGAGGCATGAAGATATGGCCCAATATTTGTTGTCATGTATTTTTTTATTTTAATGACAAGCATCATTCTTTGTCTTGCAGAAATTCTATCATGAGTGGATAAGTCTGGACACCAAGAAGGGTAACTTCATGAAGAAAATACATGCTTACTCTCTAAAACTGGTGCAATCAAAAAATCCAAACTTCGTATCTCCAGGATTTGTGTCTTGTGATTCCTATGCTATGGCTGCTGCAATCGATGAGAGCTTTGTCACAGAAGCCATAGAAACTGCTGTAACCGTGGAGCTGAATGGATCACTAACTAGAGGAATGATGGTACTGGACATGAAAGATCACCTTAAGAAAAAGAGAAAAGCTTTTGTCATGATTAAGTGTGATTTAGAGAAGTTCAAGGCTTTTCTTATTGCTTCTTTAAAATAACTCCCTGACAGATGCCTCCTAATCTGATTTAGGTAATCCATGTAGATTAGTACAAGCAATTTTAAATGTACGGTTATTGTTGAAAGTTACTAACTAAAACAATTTTGCCCTGATATGAAACTTCCAACAAAATGCAGTCAGGTAAACAGGAAGGGCCCCATTTAAAATATTGCAGTGAGAAAATTCATAGCTCAAGGTAAAAGAATTTTTTTTTACTTTAAACATGTTTTATTTGCTTGGACACCAAACTAGTTTAGCATGTAAATACCTAGACAATAATCAGAAATTATTATAAAGAAGTATTGAGAGCCAAAATCATAACTTCAAGTAACAAACCTGAATGTGTTTTAAAAATGGAGTGAATGAAAGTTTCTAAAATCAAACATCTATTTTGTGCCTTATCTAAAATACCTGAGTAACCTGTATCAGATCATGAAAAGTGCTCTTGTTTTTAGCTACTGAAACAATGTGAATAGTACTGATAAGGTAAATACTCAATCCAATCAGAAACTGGTGAACTACATGACAAATTTCAGATAAATTAGTTTATCACACACCTTTGCCTTCTTCATCTGTTGTTTGGTAACTCATACATATCCTTGGTACTTGTTTAATTTGACAAACCTGAATGGCTTCAAAGAGCTACTGTTAAAAAGCCGTAAAGGACTTAATAGGACTGTAGAATAGGGCTTTGTAACTAAGGTTTTATAGGGTTCAAAAAGCAATAAACAGTTTTATAAAAGTACATTTTAGCTGTGTTTTAAGGTGCTTAGAAAATACTTTGTGAAATACATGCACGTGTATAATACAGAATTATATCATATTACAAGTTCCATTAGTTCTTGGTCTCGGTTGCTGCATAATCTTGCAATTGTGAAAAACATGGTTGTGCTTAACTTGTACATCAGTAAAACACAGAGTTGTATGAAACTTTTATAGAAAAATATTTTGAAGAAGGTTAAGGAATGAGAATCAGTATTGGGCTTTATTGCATGTACTATTAATAACCAATTCCATAGTATTTAAACCCATAAGTACATAATTGATTTGTGAATAAAGGGGAAGGTGATACAGGCAATTAAAAATAGGGTGGTTTACAAAAACTATATTAAGATATTAACACTGAAGATGTTTGAAAATCCTTCATTTAAGCAATGTGTCTGGTCGTCCTTTTGTCCTTGAGGAGGAATGCTGGGTAGCATGCTAGCTTTCACTTTATTGACCACAAACGGCAGTTTTTCAGCTTTGTAACTGCTACTTTTGGCAGTTATGATATGCATTGTTTGTGATCCTGTTCCTGAGCGTGTGGAGTAGACTATACTGTAGGCATACCACGCTGGTATGCGGCTCCTTTCATGCCTGTGTGGGTGAGCACAAGTAACAAAGCTTCACCTGCTGAAACCCCTTGACTAGTTTTAGCCCTCATTGCTGAGTGAGAACAGCACTGGCTTAGGAAGTGAGAAGCAGGTACTACACTCACACCCTCCATTTCTAGAGGAGATTTGACCCTGCATCTCTCGGACTCCCCAGCACAGTTTTCTATACAACAGGCTACCAGTTAAGCATTATCTAGGCCCTTTTCCAGCCCTCTTCTTTTTTTCCCCCCCAGGACTTATGCTTGAGTACATCCATGTGAAACCATGCAACTGCCAGCAGAGCTGTCCCTCGGAGGGAGAGAGGGCAACTGCCCGGGGCCCCCACAGAGCCAGGTGGAGTGGCCATGGTGACTCTGGGCTGCCAGCTTTGCGTCCAGCCATTTGCTACCCTTGCTCACCACCGATGCCACTGCTGATGGTGGTGGCAGCTTCTTTGCATCCAGGGTGTGTGGGATCAGGGTGGGGGCAGGGCCCTGCACAAGCTGATTTGCCCCGGGCCCCACATCCTGCTCGGGTTGGCTCTGCCAGCCATGGTGCAGCCTACAGCATACACTCAGTAGCTATGTGGGCAGCTCTGCATTCATATTGCACAGAAATAGGATTGCAAATTGGGCATAAACACTAAAAATGTGAGTGTTCTGACCATGCTGTCTTGAGCAAGCAATTTACTGATCAACTAAAAATCTTCATTTTTCCCCCTCCTCAATTCCAGAAGCTGCATATTTGAGGTCTCATCTTATTTTTCTACTTAGCATTTTTCTCAATGCATAGAAAAGGAACTCAGCACAAGCTTCTGACAAAAGAATATAGACCAGAAGAAAATTAAATAGCAAGCCTCTGCAAGATACCAGCATATTATATCCTGATCATCTTAGTGATGAGCAATAATTGTTTTTGGTCATTTTGGCTCAGTCTTAGGTGTAGCAAAGCTGCATTTAGCCTCGAACCAGAGACAGGGTGGTCAGGCCACTTGTGCATTTTGGTGGGTCTGAAAGCAGTTCATTACTGATGCAAATGTATTTTTGCTTTGTTGCCTTTTCTCCGGGAAAAGCATAGCATTGTATAGGAATCCCTACTATATTGGGACAAGTCTAAAAAGTACAGACTTACTTGGTTGCTGACTGCACAGTATCAGCAAAAGAACTGAACTTAAGACCATATTCATTCAAATTTAAGATTAAGGGTTTTTTTTCCCTCCATTCAACACTGTGTGGGGCAAAAGCCTTGTCTTGGATTTCAGTATTGGCCTAGGGCAGATGGCTGCTGTGACTCTGGCCCCAACCTAGGTCCAGAACCAGAGTTGGAGCTACTGCCACGGCTGTTGCCAGGCCCTAGGCTGCCACTGCTGCCTAGAGTAAGCAGCCATGGGCTCAGCAGCAGCTGGGTCTGAGGGTGATGCATGGAGGTCTGGAGGCAATGGTGCATGTCTGAGGGTCAGGGTTAAACACTCCTTTCCCTGCTCAAACTTATTGCTGGCTGCAACTGTGGACTACAAATCCCAGAGGCACCTAGAAGTAGGAAGAGGAATTGCTGAGCAACCCTGCAGAGTCCTACTGCTTCAAGCCTGGACTGCAAATCCCAGAAACCTCAGGAGAAGGAGGAAGAGGAAGCAAATACATACAGCCTGTGCTGGCTAAGTGCTAGAGAGCTGTGCTCTAGCACCCCCAGCTTCTGGCCTGAGCCACTGCAGGCATGAGGCTGCATTTTCTGAATCAAAGGTCTGTTCACTTATGTTTCAATTTAATCTGTGCATCTTAGGCTAACCTGCAAAGACTGAATCGATTCAGCCATGAGCTTTTTGACTGTGTCTGTACTTAGCCACTCTGTACTGTGTGCCCTGAGCCAACTTCAGAGCCAAAGCCACCACATAGGATAAAAAGTAACAGGGAGGACAATGGGGTGGAGAGGGGAGTGTGGTAGTGGATTTGGTTGGGCTTCTGGCCTGCTTGACTAGGAAAACAGACAGAGACCAGAAGTGCTGATACTGCTTATTTCAGCTACATGTTCTGAGATAAGGAATCCTGCATGCCTTGTTTTGTCTTGATATATTACCCTGTGCATGGATATTTTCTTTAAGTAAACTGCCTGTATGTCTGTGTGTAATTTACTATTGTTTTGTTTTTCCAAGGTCATATTTTTTCTCTTTCTCTGTCTTAAGTATAAATATGTTTGTAAACTTATAGAGTAGGAGGATTCCTTTGAAACAGGCAAGTGGCTGATTCCCCGTGCTGTATGGAATCCTCCCTGTGATCACAGTATAGCCCTAAATAAAGAAAAGCTGCCTCTATCAGCTCTGATTCAACCACAACGCAAAGTTTGATTTCTTTCACAGGAGGGAAGGGCCTACCTGCCTTTTCACCATCTGCCCCCTGCCACTTCTTTCTCCTTCACAATGCTGGGGTGGGGTAAGAATTTAAGATGACCCCCCTCAATAATTATATTCTATACAGGGAACATTATAAATGTATTATAATGTTTCCTATATGGAATGTAATGGGGGGGAGGGGAGGTTCATGTTAAATTCTTATAAATGTATTATAATGTTCCATGTATAGAATGTAATTTTGGGGGAGGCCGAGGGGGGTTGTCATAATCTTGGGTTCAACTAAATATGACTTTTCTAAGCAATTTTATTCTGCTTCAAAAAATTCCCCGAGTCCACCAAAAGTACACTTACTTACCCATTGTATCTAAGATAAATAATACTTTACTTTTCAAGTACTTGATTGCATTTTCAAAAATTTGGAGACGTTGTACAGTCACTAATCCTGGTAGCTGGTGACATATTGAATGTCTTAACAAATCCTAAGAAGGCTGTTAAAAAATGTTTCTGAAATCAAAATAGATTTCACTTGAGCAGATGTGTGTTAAAAGTAGGAATGTTTTTTTTAATTTGTTTCATGTCATTGTAAAAAATGTATTAATTGACAATTTAATAAAATTTAGATATCAGTAAGTCTTGCATCTGTTCATGGCAAAAATGTGTAGCTTTATTTTTCTTGAATTTAATTAAATTCATTGGATGTTAATTTTTAAGTTGGCAAAAACAACAGGGATGAGATTTTTGAGAGGGAAAGGTACTAACTGGCTCCACCTCAGGGTGAGAAAGATCCACTGTTCTTCCTGAAGAAATGGAGAGAGCACCAAGCTACCTGATTGGCAGTATTTCAACTTTAGCAAAACTAGTATGTACAATTGATGGCTGTCAATTTTATGTCCTTTGTCAACCAAGGGAACAGGACATCTAAAATATGGTAAAAAGTGAGTTTGATAGCTAGAACAAAGTGAGGAAAGTTCCAGCTATCTTTTGATATGATTTATGAATTTTATTTACAATCTTCTGGAGCGGTTCATTCTTCAAAGAATCACAGCGTGCTCATGCCCAAAAGCTTGCAAAGAACATTTTCCCAACTTCTCAGTTGGTCTAATGAAAGATATTGCATCTACCCAAAGAAGGCTGCCTGCCTACATCCTCAGACCAACGTGGCTATAACCAAAAACCCTACCACAATAAAGTAAGCTGTGAATGTTGTCCAGGCAAATTTTTCAGACCGAGTAAGAGAAAGTTCTTGCCCTCGCTGCATATTCAGAAAATAGCTTCCAGTAGTAGAAGACAGGCTATACTTCCTGAACTCAGAGCAGCGTGGAACATTTTTTGGTGATACCAGGCACTGAGCTGACAGATCCCACAGACATCTGTTCTTTGTAACATATTTATGAAGAACCCAATGCCACTATCACCATTGCAGCTCAAAAACATTAAGTATAAATGGTTTTTAAATAAACTTTTGGTGGCTGAGGAATCTAAAGGTACAGTAATATCAGCCTGGAAATGTCTGACTGGATCTTGGGTTGTGCAAAACAGCCCTGAGACCCCCTAAGGTGGACCTGCCATAGATGGATCTGCACATTCCACCAGAGCCCGGGTTACTGCCATAGCATCTTTGCACAGTGTTCCTGTGAAATTTGCAGT
Source organism: Crocodylus porosus (assembly GCF_001723895.1). Classification (NCBI taxonomy): domain Eukaryota; kingdom Metazoa; phylum Chordata; order Crocodylia; family Crocodylidae; genus Crocodylus; species Crocodylus porosus. Next base: position 84,041,037 of record NW_017728906.1, on the reverse strand, counting down.
GCAGCCATATAGATGTTGGCACATAGAGGTTGATCCATACCTTTACTAAGCATTACACCTTTGTAGAAATGTCTTGGGCAGGTGTTATGATTGGCAGAAGAGACCTACTATCACTGTTCGCCTCTAGAAATGTAAGTGCTGCTCTGGAACCGCCCACAAATGAGAACGTTGAGAGAGAACTAAATTACTACCAGCAACTTAAATCCTTCCAGAAGTATTGTCCACATATACATTTGATTTCCATTAGTCTTTCCCTCTATTTCAGAGTCAACATAAATTCTGCAGTCAAGAGGAAACTGAGTAGCAGGAAGTGCACGTTGCTATTTATTTTTTGGAGTGGTACACAAGGAGAAGTGGGGCCAGAGTACACTCAGTGCATTTTGCTAAGGTAAAAACTGTCTTCTGTCAAAGCATAGGGAGTGGGGTATTACCCACAAGGGAGAACATGTATGTAGCTAAGACATCTCTGGTAAATAACTTCCTGTGTGGACACTCTTACGTTCTACCATGAGCACCTTTGTGTGGTGTAGTTTGGTCCACCAAGGGGATCATACAAAGACAGTCTCAAAGAAGAATGAGTATTTGGGCAACTTCCTGATGTAGAAAAGTCATATCTCTTGGAGAAACGGTGATCTTTCAGCCTGAATGTTGTCTGGTATTTCTGTTTGGGTGGTAGGGGAAAACATTGTTTCTAAATGGTTAAATTCCTTTTTCTGAAACTGGGATTAGTCTCACTTCTCACTCGCTCACACTAGCATATACTGAAAGTTTTTTTTTATACTGGTTGGGTACAATTATTTGCGTTCTGATTTAACAGGCTCTAGGACTCCTTTCATTTCCTTAGTTCTGCATTCTTGCTTTGTGATCATTAAGTATGCACAATCATTTCTCTAAAGCTGAGTATATTAGCTTGGGACTCTTTCCCCTTGTTTTCTTTTTTGCTCACGGTTTGCCACACTGCTGAACTTTTTCTTCTTTCTGAGAGTGAGAGTTCATCCATTTTTTTTTCTTCATCGGATGCCCTGTCTGATCACTTGGGGCTATATCCAGGAAAGGATCTTAGGAGTCCGGTTCTTGGAGGGGAATCCAGGAATCTCAGGAATTGAAAAATCCAACATGCTTAACCAATTGCTGCCTCAAGTAACCAATAGGAAATGCTGAGGACAGGATGTTTTAAAATATCACTCTTCTCAGGGGCTCACTCTCAGCTTCATGACAATGTCTCTATTTGCTCTAAATCCTTTCCTGTTGGTAGGCACTAAGCTTTTCTTCCAGAGAACTGAGCAGGGTTCATGCTGTTCTTTTAAAAGGTGGCTGGAAAAGATGTTGCTGTTGCACTTGCTAGAGCACTTGCACAGGTTTCCTGTTTTCTGGGATCTGTGCGTGGCAGCAAAGTGAGGGGTGTTACTACGCAGAGCCACCTGCCTCACTGTGCCAGGCCCAAAAACCTTGCTTCAGGAGTCTCCCATGGGGTGCCTACTGCTGGCTGTCTCATTTCCTGGAGAACACCTGCAAGCCTGAGGTAACGCTGCCACCACCTGGGCACTGGCTTTGGTTAGGGCACTGCACAGCCCAGGGCACACAGACCCTGCAAGCCTTGGCAGTGCTTTGCCCACTGGTAATATTTTTGGGTGCCTCTTTCAGCCTGAAGCCTCCCAGGATAACCTCAGATAGAACTGAGGGAATATAGATGAGCTCTGCTGGGTGGGCCTGGAGCAAAAAAAGGCTTTCCTCTCCCATCCACAGTGAAACAGCCCAGTTATGCTGTAACCCAATACCTTTATTGATTGGAGGTGGGGTGGGGGTAGAACAAGGAAGTCAGAATATACTTGGAGGAAACAATCAATCAGAGTCTTACACAGACTTGGACATAATAGTCCTTTTCCAACATGTCTGCCTAGACAGAAATCGTAACTCCTGGCTAATTTCCCAGTTTTTACTTACAGGAAGTCATGCAGGCAGCAGCCTGGAGGCACTTTGCTTGTGGCTTTTCAAAATGCCTGCTGGAGAGAGAGAGAGTTCTCCACTCCCATCAGGAATTTATCTGGCCTGGTCACCTGCTCAAACAGCCTGAACCAGAAGAAAGAAGAGAGAGAGAGAGATGCACTGTATCTCTGGGAATACAAAATGATATAATCTATTTGCCAGGAGAGTCCCCAAACCACAAAGCTATAGGTTAGGCCGAGTAGTTGGGGGGTGGGGGAGACTGGGAGGAACTCTCTGCCCCACTGTTGAATTTGTGCCACTTTACAGAAAAGAATACAAGATTCATTGGGCCAGACAGAGGGAGGGAGTTTCTGTTGTCTGGGTTGTGGGCATCCAGGGTCCCAGTTCCCTCTCCCAGGGCTGTAATAATGGTTAAAGTCATTGGCTAGAGTAAACAGTAGAATACAGAATAGTAGGTTATAGCCATGTTCCATCTGGTGTTCTTGGGTGATGTCGCTTTGAACTTCCTTGGGAGTCTCCTTGGGTTTGTTGAGTTCTCCAATGTCCCTTACAACCTATGCACCATACTTATACATGGTTTACTCTGACATACAATTTCACCTTTCATTTATTTAAACATTATTTTAATTTAATTTATGTCTTATTTAAGTTTCACTGAGGCTTTAGAAACTGGGCTAAATTAGGTTTCCTATTATCTTGGAAAGTGTTAGTGTGATAGATTTTATGTCCCTTTGAAAAATATAGTAGGGAGGAGTTGTTGTTTCCTTCCTCCACCGTTTTAGACGGCTGCTGGCCACCGTCCAGTTTTCTTTTCACCTTGTCTTATACATTTTCCCTGACCTGGGTGCTTCTGTGTTTACAATTTATCTAAGAAACTTAACAAAAAATATATGGATTATAACAAAATTGATGCAACCAAATGCATTATAATTACAACAAGTAATCTTCTTAAATTAAAACTATAATCCACTATCTTTATGTCAGGGGTATCAAACAAGGCCTGCGGGCTGGATCTGGCCAGCAGAATCTCTCTGCCTGGCCCATCGGGCTACCAGAAGTTATGGGGGAATGGATTACTGCAGAATATGGGGCTCTTTGGTTCCACTGGCCATGGTCAGTGGCAGTGATCTTGGGTCACCACTGCCACCCCCCCCCACATTCCTCATTGTGTCTTTGGACCCCACCATGCTGTCCCCAGTCCCACTACTACTTCCAACCCTACTGCTGTTGCCTTGGATCCCCATGCCACCATGGTAGTAGCCAGGCAGCTGTCCCCATGACATGGGTTGGATCCAGCTTGTGAGGAGTCCCACAACGCAGATCTGGGGCCCTGGGTGAGTTTGACATTCCTGGTTTATATTATCAGCCCTGGGCAAGGAGGTGGCACTGGGCCATCTTGTTATAAGGTTTCCTCTCAGACCATTTGCTCTGTTTAATTTGATTTTACTACTGTTTTAGCTGGACATGGTAATTGCTCTATTCACTTGGCTGACCAGGTGAGTTGTAATGTCTGCAAAGGTTCATGCTGTGGTCACTCAGAAACAGGTCTGGAAGACTTCTGCTTTAATCATACTTCTGCAGCATAACCTACGTCCCTTGAAAATGGCGAAGACTCACAGCAGCATTAGGCATTCTCAGAGCATGCATCCCATATCAGTTTGCTAAGGGACTTGGGTAGAGGAATACCTACTTTCTGGCCTTAGGAAAGAGAGAGATTCACTGAGCTGCTCAGATCGGGGTATTTCTGGGCATCAGCATTAGCAGAATTTGAAGGAGCAAATGAGTTTAGGGTGGAAGCTGATTTGGGGTAGCCTGGATTTCGGCAGCTGAGCTGCATGTAAGTCTTGCTTCTGGAGGCCAAGGTAATGCTTAGACTAGAAACCTACCACGCTTAGCCATGGAGCCTTGTTGGTTTACTTTGTACGTGGTAGTTCTGCTAGAAGCAATCTAGTCATGTCTGTGCAGCGCTGGGGCTAATTAGCACTGCATATTACCATAATATTATAGTGATATTTAGTGTACTATTTAAACCTTGAATAGTGCTTTTCAGCTATAGAGCTTAAAACCTTTATGGGGAAAAGAGCTCTTAAAACTACAACTTCTCAGCTTGCTTCCAAATTGTCTGATAGAGAATGCTGCAGAGTAATTGCCTGCACTTCAGTGCACCATGTCCTCTTGTCAGCTGGCTGATAGAAGACTCTATGGAGGGCCCACGGGCTGTGCTGGAAGGGGAGAAGCTGGGAAATGTCATATAAAGGAGCACTGAAACTAGGTACACAGTTATGTCCCGCTTAGCTATTTGCAGGTGTAGGAGACCAGAATAATGACACCAGCTTGAGTCAATATCCCTAATGACAAAGTTAGGGACGCTCCTGCTGCAAGTTAGAAGGGGGGATACTCTATGGCACAATGATCACATCTAAGAATCAGTGTCCTTCAGCCGAAAAAGGACCTTTGCTTTAAACCTTTGTGCTAATTTTCACCAGTTGTTACACTGTCATCATTTTGACTTCACCAAAACCACTTCTGAGTTCTTCTCAGGTAAGGGGGAGAGCTGGACCTTTCATTTCCTTCATTTCCTGTTGTTGGAAGTAGTTTATATTAGAAGGTGGACAATAAGGACAACAGAATAAAATCATCTTGTATAAAAGATACCTAGGGGGAAGAGAGAAGCAATAAGGATTTTGGCTCTTTCTTCTGGAAGAACTGGGTGCTAGAGGAAAGGGGAGAGAGGTGGAGGGACAGTGTGTAACACATGTGCAGCTGTGTGAGAGTTTAACAAAGGAAAAAGAAAACAAAAAAAAATAATAAAAGGGAAACCAGCAACAAAAACCTCCCCAGAACAGAAATAATAACCATAAATATGAGACAAGCTGGGGTGCTGAACGTGAAAATTGACTTTTATGGTTATACAGAGTAAATACAAGGACATTTTATTTTTCAATCTAAAAAGGCTCACTTAGTATTAAAGGAAAAAAATTATTCTGTTATGTGGACATCATAGAAGGAAGGAAAATGGGAAAGGAAGAATGAGTGATTTTTATTTATTTTAGTTATTTATAGATAGTTATTTTTAAAATAGACTATTTTTATAGGAAGTGTTTTTGTTTTGCCAGTGCTGCCATAAAATATTAACAAGACATAAATATAATCTCAGTGAATGGGGTTTATTTGACATTTCTTCCTCCAGCTCTCTCTCCTGTGTGTATTAGGCATGATGTAGTGTTGTATCTTACATCTGAAGACTACTTGAACGAAAAATGCAGACATTAGCAGGTGATATTAAGATATTAACTGTCCCTGTGGACACGTAAATGACTTCAGGATTCTACATAGCTGGGAGGATGGCGGCTGTTTCTGGTAGCTGCCTTTTTATTTTATAGTATAGCATTTTTTAAAAATTGTATTTTGCTATTTCTATGCTGTAGGAAAACTCTATTCCCAGAAGGTATTTTTTAATGTCTGCCAGGATATTCATATAGTGAATTCAAGAAGGGCAGCCAGTTACAAGTGAAATGCTAAGACAATAAATAGCCAGGATCCTTCAGATTTGTGGGGAAAGGGAACCTTAAGAACAGCTGGGAATGGCTGGATGAGAAGCCTGAGTTTTACTTAGCCACTGGGTGGTGCTGGTGATCTAAGTTTAGGCTTCTGTAAGCTAGTTCTTTGCAGAGATGAACTGTATTGCTCACAGTTACTGAGTTTGGGGGGGGTGTTTTCCAAATTGCTGATTTAATCACAATTCTTAAAAGTCTGTAGGGATTTCACCAGTGTGGTTTCCACTGCCCTAGGGCTAAATAGCTGAAATTTTACAAGGAAGTCCAACAAGAAACACAAAGGAAAGCGCAGTTAAATATTGTCCATTTGCTGCAGTTGTCTGGCAGCAGCCTGCTGATTTCAGCAATACTCAGCTTTTATTGTTCTAATAACTGCATAGCATTGATTTTGCATGCCATTATATGCTGACTTAGTGCTGTGGTATGATTAATGGGGCCTTGTTTTCATTCTTAATGGTTGTAACTGTTAGTTGGAACCTATGGTCAGGGCCAGAGTCTCCGTTTCCCAGTTTTATAAACAAATTCCAGATGATAATGATGTGGTATCCCTGGACACTGGTAAAGGGGGCACAAACCTATGCTCCTGTTTTGTGATGTGATGGGGAAACCCATGTAGTGCACCCCCCTTTTTACAATATTTGTTGGGCTTATCTGGCCCTGAGCAAAGAATCCTCATTTTACTTGCATCTGTGAAAGGGTACAGTGTCATTTTTTTTCAGTTTACTGGAGAATACTGGTTTTCTGTGTTTCTTTCTGCTCCTTCATCCTGTTCCAAGTAACGAAGCCAGTCCTCATGGGATTTCATTTTCATTTCATTTTGTTTCCTCTTATAGGGCTAAATGAAACATGAGGCTGTATGTCTCAGTGGATGTCTTCTCAAGATGCATTTGATGTTTTAAGAATTGGGGGCTTTAGGCTAGGGACAGACATTCAAAAAGCCTAAGCCTGAATTGATTCAGTCGCTGCAGGTTAGTCTAACCTGGCTAGGCTAAACCAATTTGTAACCACAGACATCCTAGAAGCCAGGGAGCCCTAGAGCAGCCTTCCCTTCCCTTCCCTTCCCTTCCACAGTACTGAGTTGAGGGGGGGACGTGGCCAGGCCTGGCAGGATGCTTGCACTGGGGAGGGGTGCCCCCCATTGATAACACAGCATTTATCAGCCGTTATCAGCATTTATCACCCCACAGCTACCTGTTGATTAGCTCTAAAAAGCCCTAAGCAGACACAATCCTGTCTCCCACAGCAGACCATAGTCAGCATGTGGCCTGCTAGTTAATGCTGAGAGGTATCTGTGTAAGGCATAGGGGAGGGGGGGATCCATGCTTAGCAGGGAGTCTTGAGGGGAAGGGGGCAGCAGGGGGAAGACAGGCAGATGCTTGTAGTCTCTGCCAGAGCTTCAGCCAGGGAGCAGAGAGCCCAGCCCAGAGAGCATGCTGGGATGCTTGGGGAGTCTGGTTTAACTTAAGCCAGCAAGGGGTCTGGGACAGACATTGCATAAACTGGTTTGCCCCAAATCATTAAAGTCTGATACTATGTTCAACCAGGTTTATCTCAAACTGTTTTCAGCCATTTTCAAACTGGTTTATGTACACTGAACATCTGTTCGGTTACAGGTTTAAATCAGTTCATGTGTAATGTCTGTCCCTAGCCTCAGTGTCTGTGGGGCCATTGGCAGCTCCCACTGGAGTAGGCCTGGGCAAGGGAGTTGAGTTGAGTGGAAGTAGTATTTGACTGTGATGTCAGGGTGTGTAAGGTGTCTTGCTGTCTCAGCAGAGGGGTGGACCAGAGCTCAGTTTTGTACTTGAGCTGAAGACTGCCCCCGCTAGTAAACTGGTATCTTATCATTAGGCTGGGAAGTCAGAGCTGGCTGGATGTGAATTAGCCACATCACTCCTTTGTGGGTTATTAGCTATGGAAACTGGTGTGCCTTTGTCATACCAGCCCATGGTCTGATCTTAACTCTTCTAGATATCCTTTAGGCTTATATTAGAAGCCTGCTGTTTGGAGTTCCTTGGACTCATCACTGGTCCATCTTCATTCTCTTTGTGCCATCCTAGCTTCTGCATCAGAACAAGAATTTCCCTACAATTCCTGAGCTGAGCCAATATCTAAATATAATTGTTTCCTAAAAGCCGGTTCTTTTTAGAATTTTTTTGGTGACCTTGCCATGGCAGGGCAGATTCTGGCTTACAGGGCTCTGCAATGCTGATAGTAGGAAAACACTCTTCCCCCTCCTCTCCAGTAAATTAAACAGCTAGGATGGGAGAAACACAAGTAGCCATGCATAGCTCTTTGCCGTGCATTAGTTATTTTTCTCTAGCTCCCAATCACTGAAAATTCTAACTCAATTCCACCATGCACTTGCAAGTGTTCTTGTTCCTTTAATTCTGCATGCTATAGAGGCTGGTGCTAACTTCTGACAGAACAGGGAGCAATGGTCTCAAGTTGCAGCAAGGGAAGTTTAGGTAGGATATTAGGAAAAACGCTCTCACTAGAAGGGTGATGAAGCACTGGAACAGGCTACCTAGGGAGGTGGTGGAATCTCCATCCTTGGAGGTTTTCAAGGCCCAATTCAACAAAGCCCTGGCTGGAATGATCTAGTTGGGGATGGTCCTGCTTCAAGCAGGGGATTGGACCTCCTGAGGTCTCTTCCAACTCTTTATTTTCTATGATTCTCTCTTAGGGGCAGAATGCTTATGGGGAGACCCTGGAATGAGGGGCAAGAACAGTCTTTAGTAGCTGCTTCCACACCTTATCACTGGTAAAACCCTTTCCTTAGAAGCTGAGTAGTCCACCCTCCCTTTCTGGCACTCCACTTCCCTATGTTTCCATTAGACTTCCCAGATTCTCCTTGCAAGATGTGCTGATTGCCAGTGTGAGGCATGGGTCAAGGAATTAGCAATGAGTGAAATTCAGATCACAATGGAAGACTAGGCCAAAGGAAGAGAGAGTTCAGAAACCCTACCAGAGCCATTCCTTCTTCCCTGATGGTCCTTTCAAATGAAGGAAAGATGTTATAGAAGAGTTTTTCCTTATTCTTTCTGCTACTAAACCACAAAATAAAAAGGGGGTGGGGGAAAGACTGGGTCAGTATGAGACCATACAAGACAATAGGCTTTGGCTTCTCCAAAGAAGTCTTCATTTTGCCTTTGGACTTATTTTTAAATAAAAGCAAAGGGTGATCATACTAATAAAAATATCTTCTTCATCCCCCATGCTATACAGCACAGTAGTTAGGGCACTAGATAGTGTTTGGCTTTCCTCCTTTACCTGATTCAGAGTAGGTACATGCAACGAATCTTCCTGTCCTTCAGGAGGGTGCTATCCTCCAGGCCACAGGGTAGGCTGAGGTAAGTATCTCAATTTATGTGGTTTGAAGCCATTCCATTTTGTATAAATATTTAAATGGTGTATGGTACATTGAGTGCAATGAAGGTATCCCACCCCCAAGCAAGTGCACTGACTTCAAGGTTTTAAGGTCTCTTTCCTTCACTTTAAGAGTAGGTATGTATTTTATACAAAGTGGAAAGCTTAAACAGAAGAGAGACCTATTCCAGAAGAGCTAGTGGGAAGGGCTGTCTCCTGAGGCCTGGAAAACCTTAGGTAAGATCTCTTTTCTGAATTAAGAGCAATGAGCACTGTAATCACTAGTATTTAGGATATCGAAGGATTCTACTTTTTTGTTTTTGCGCTAACCGAGCTTGAAAAGTTAAATTGGTTAGACCTTTCCAAGGCTATTTATTAATCCTGCCAAAAGTGACCCACATTCACAAGTGTCACGTTGATTGAAACTGTACTTTGTTGATATGCTAACTGAAAATTTTGCCTTGGTTTTGGCACGCCAGACTAGTCATACATAGTTAGTAGGATTCCTTTAGGCTTTCTGCTCATTTAATTTTGTACTTTCCTCACTAACTACAGCAGCTGTGCCATTATAATTTCTCTGGATCCTACAAGTACTTAGAGCTTTTCCCCACCCTCATACCCCTTGCTACCAGACTGACTCTTTCTATGCAGGGAGAAAATATCACCCAATCCCTGCTGGATTTTACAGTTTACAGCTACAATTGCCACCCAGGATATGGCAGCTTCTGGACTGTGCTCATGTACTTTGTTGTCCTCAGGCTGGTTTAATGCTCTCAGAAGTGCTGGAGACTTGGGAAAAACTAAATAACATCTGGAAAAACAAATGAGTGGGAGAAGAATTGGTAAAGTGGGGAAACAAAAAGCTGAGAAGCAAAAGACAAAGTAATGAGAAATTGGATCAACTTCAGGAGAGAAGAAAGCGTGGAATAGGGCAACAAATCTAAAATTGTACTAAAGGGCAGGATGATAGAAGAGGAAAAAGAAGTGGGCAGAATGGCAGTGCCACTGATCTTAGACATCACAGAAGAGATACCTACCTTTAGCTTTAATGCTTAAGGCATGAGCTGCAAGGTCCAAGTGCCTGATTCTGAAATGTTTTGAGACACTCAGTTAAAACAGATGGTGTAAAATTCTGTTGTGAATAAATGCAGGAGACTTAAAAAAGTCTAAGGCATTGCTAGACCATCTTCTTAGCTAGCAGTGTTGCAAGTGAACAGAGACTGTCCTTGCCATTAATGTGAAGAGCTTGCCCACTTTCTTCCATACTTTCCTTCTCTATAGTTGGAAGGGCATGTAGGCCTTTTGCACCCTTGGTTTTCAAGCTGCTCCCCTAACTTGCTCTCTGTCTCAGGCTTAAGTAACCCTGCTGTCCCCAAGCTGAATCAAAGCATTGGGCCACAGTCTACAAACTAACACAAATGCTTGCATACTTCCCCTCCCTTAGACTGTTCTGTTAACGTAGAGATACTTATAATGAGACGAAACGGAAGACAAGTTACACTCTTTAGGGCACTCTGAAGCATTCCTCTGCAGCACTCAACCATTGAGAACTTGAGCTCTATGTATTTTGATAATTTTTATTCTAAAAAAAATTCTCCCCCAAGTTGTTGATCTTTCTGCAGGGAAGGGCCAAAAATCGACAGCTATGCTAACCTTGACAGAAGGAAGATGACAGCTGGGTGTCAGGTGCATGAAGTTCAAGCTGTTGTTTGTTCGTTTGATGCCCACCTTTTGGTCCATTCTTTGCATTCCCAACTGTGGAGCAGAGCATTATTCTGTAGCTATTTTACAGAATTGCCTTTGATCAGATTATCTATTTCCTCCCCAGCTCTCTAGTCTCCCCTGATACCTCATTTAGTGTCATCAACTTGTCTAACAGCTCTATCTTTCGTATGTAATCAGTATTAGCAGTTTAAACAAGCCAAGAACTTGTGTGGGTTTTACACATTTCTGGTTTACCTGACTCAGTAGGTCTGCAGTTGCCACTATGTTCCTTCCAGAACCGTTTCAGTCGCTTTGCTGACAATTTATCAGCAAAGAAGTTCTCCCAGGTTGTTGAGGTCTAAACAGTGGATTTTCTTTGCTGCTCTGGATGCTGTTTTGATGTGAATTACAATGGGTTTTCATTGGAAACAGCATCTAAAGATGTGAGGCAGTTGTTTCATAGTTTAAACAGTTTCCATGTGGAATCTGTTTACTGCTCCATGGTCACGTGTTTCTTAAGCAAGATGAATTACAGGTTTAATTAAGGTTGTGTGCCTTTCCATGCTGGTTTCCCGGGAAGTTTCCAACTGTTGCCAATACCTGCCTTATTGAAAGGCATGGGCATTAGTTCAAACAACCTGAATGACATTTTGGAGGCTGGCTGTCTCATTCTGTTTTAAGAGAAGAGCTTTTTCAACCACCACCAACAAAAGATCCCTCCAAAATAGGAACCTTGTGCATCTGGTATCTGTAGAAAGGAGAAACTGACTTTTCAGTATTTTCACTACATAATGGATGAGAATTGTATATCAGGGAGATCACTAATTTGAATATTTTAATTATTTCAGTAAAGAGAACTGCCAAAGTCATGTGACTTTTGGAGATTCACTCTTGCTCTTGTGTAGCAAAGAAGTTTGGGAGCAGGCTGACGAGAGAAGAGAGAGGCATCTGGAATGGGACACCAGGGAAGAGCTTGTGTTTTGGGACCAAAACTCTTAAGAGCTCTGCACCAAGCACTTGAGATCTAAGCATGGCTCCAATGGACAGAAGCGTAAAGGATTCTCAGTCAGAAAGTCGGTCAAGGTTTTGGGACCTGTGCTTCTAAGGGAATGCAGAAATCTAGAACTCTCAGTTCAGAGATGATACCTTTATTAGACCAACTGAGAAATTGCAAAAAAAGCCCAAAACTTCTTTTGCAAAATTGTTTTTAATGGGCATACTTTTAACTTGCTTAAAAGTAACTGCACTCTATCTACAATTACTGAACCAGCTAATAGCTCATTGTATAGGCCCACTACACTGTAGCAACTTCCTTTTGCTTAGTGTAATGCTGAGGCTATTGCCAACCATCCTCCAGAGGTGAAGGGGTGAGAAAATAGGCCAGGACACGTCTGTCAGTGGGTCTTGTCCAGTTAACCTTGTTCATGTCTGTCTTACCACCCTCAGGGGGGTATACAGCAGATTGAACTTGCTGAAAAGACTTAGGTGTCCACATTGATTTTAGAAAGTGGAATCCTCCCACCTTTCTGCACTCCCCATCTCCATTTTTAACATTGTCTTATAGCAGCAGGGTGAAGTTGATATGATGGTTGCTTGCTTTTCTGCTCTAGCTGTGGGGATGCATTCTGAACAGCAACAGTGCTCTTTCTTCATGAACCACTAGGACTGTGCACTGCTGAGGCCACACTAGGTGACACCAGCCACACAGACTATTGTCTTCTGTTGGATTCAGCGCTCCTAGTAGCAGTAAGACTTGTCAGTCACATTTTGCAGCTCTTATGCCTGAGGAAGCAGTGGCTGTAATGTACACATGACCCACTATTAGTAAAAGGCACTATATATTGACTAACAGTAAGTCCATAACACAGCCCTTGAAGGGAGAGCAAACATTATTGCTGTTCAGTGACTCTCACTGAAAGGACAGCATCATCAAGCTAAGGTTGCAGCAGCAGAAGCTGCTGTGCCTGTTAACAAGTACCACTGTAGCTGGCTTTCCAAAGAACTTATAGCATATTGGAAATTTTACAAAGTTACTCAGTGTAGCAGAACTTCAAGTGAGAGTGACCTGACAAATCCATTGCTTTGGAAATGACAGCGTCTGTGATAAGTCAGCTACAATACCATTGTGCCTAGGAGCCCAGGTTTAAATTACAATGGGGTTTTAGCTAATAAAGCCCAAATATGACACTGGACAAAAATTGCCTAGAGCCACACTAACCAATTAGGTCCATATACAGACAAGTCTATGAATTGTCTGCAGGTAGAAAGTTACAGTACACAGTTGTTGAAAAAAGCATTATTTATTTTAAAGTACAACCCAAAGTTGTATCTGTAAGAAATGCACAAGGTATCTTGTTTCTTCCACAAGTCTTGGCTGTGCACATTTCAGTTCAACTTAAAAATGCATTCAGGTTTACAAATGTACAAACAGCACAGAAAGTGTATACAGTCTTAACAGAATGCTCTTACATTCAGCTGTTTTTGCTCTTAAGGTTTTTACATTCTTAGAACCTGTGTTAACAAGACAGACTTATTTTAAAAAAATACTCTGCGTTTTAGCAAAGTGGTTTTTTTTGTTTAAAATTAGATCTTGGAGCATAATACTGGAAAGAAAATTAAAACTGGTATTCTGATAAAAGTGGTGTGTGCCACAGCTCTTTTGGTGTCAAAAAAAGGATGGCAGATGGTAAAGGGTGAAACCAGTGGAACTGTTCAGATGTACAAGTCTTAGCTGAAGTTTAGGTTGCGACCACACCCAGACTGTCAAGTGTAACTGTGCTCTCACACTACCATAATTGCAAGATAGATTTTAAAAGGAGCAAGTGATGAAAGCATGACTGACAGAAGGGGGAGAAAAAAAAAAGCAATAACAGCCTGAAAATGATGTTTCAAAAATTGGCCTAATCAATATTGTATCATCATCATGATAGAAGTCCCTTTGTTTTCTAATTTCAGTTATCATGAGGATAGTGAGACCAAGGATCTGAGCTTCTTCTTCCAATTGTGGGGCTCCAAATTCGCCAGGGATTGTAGGTCTGTCCCATGTCTTCAGCAGGATTTGCAACAGTGGCAGCAGTAGGTGGAGGAGGAGGGGCTGAGTTTTCATTTCCCATGAACTCTATACCGGGCAATGCATTTGCTGGAGTGGTGGTGAACGGAAGGGCGCTGTTGTGGTTACTTGACCAGATGGAGCTGCTGAATGGCGTGGTGGTAGACCACAGGCTACTGGAGTTGCCGAGTATTGACTGCAACACAAAACATTAATGCTGCATAAACACCACACTACAACAGTTAGCTCAAGTTTCTTTCCTTAAATTAGACTAGCTCAAGTGAGGATGGACGCATTGCTAACGAATGCTCAAGTTACAGAGCAGTTGCGAACTGCACCATTCTTGCATTAGCAACTGATAAGCCATTGTAATTTGATCCAGGACTCTCACTCTGCTCTCTCCCCAACAGCTCAGCTAGCTTGAGCTCAGTGCACCACTTGATGCAGGAATGGGTTTGAAAGTTGGATTAGTGGCAAAGCTCCTCTTTGCAATGTTGCCTTGAGAAACCCTTATTCATTTCTCTCTCTGGCAATTCCCCAATAGTTCCTCAAGCTCAGACATGTTCAGTGGCAAATTTTGTCCCTTGCAACCTTTCTGAGGCTGCTAATGTGCAGATGAATGCATATATTTTTGTTCAGCAGTTAGACAGACATACCAATATATTCTGCATTTGAGGACTACAATAAAGAGCCATCTTGGAAAATAAAGTAACAGATTAAACCTTGATATTCAAAATTCAAACATTTAATGTTTAGTTTCTTTCAGCACAGTTTAAACCACTTGACATCTGCAGGTAAGGCAGGACAGGCACTTACTTGCAGCACTAGGCTGCAATCCTGGCATACGGAAGCAAGAGGGGTGGTACCAGGTCCCAATCCTGGCGCACATGGCTCCATCCCACTCCTGGACCAGCCCTGTACCACTCATCTGGCCCATAGGGGTCAAAAACTGGGCAATAAGCATGGAGTAAAAAAATCCTTTGGTCTTGTCCTGTGTCAAGCAACTGAATTAAGTTACAATGGTGAGTGTAGTGATAAAATGTACACATCACATCCAAGCTGTTCTTAGATAAGGCAAACTGCACAAGGTGTTTGCTTGTGCAGGCTGCCTTTAGCAAGAGACAAAAATTAGATGGATAAAACATTAGGAGGAATCTATCATCTGGTTACTATTGTTTTTCTTTAAGCAAATCCTGGAGTGAAAGGATGAGAAAGTTGTTCTGGTTGTGCTATTGTAAACACTCCTACTCCTTTTAGCACCAAGTGTTTCATTTTTAAAAGGCTCTAGATACTGCCAGAGTTAGAGGCAAAACACTGGAGCAGGCTGACAATAAACGGTTATATTGCCTATGTCTACTTACTGCAGTTGTGTGAGTTGGGGAACCTGAACTTGTTGGCCAGGATGGTATAGAATCAGCTGCTGGTGAGTCCCAGATGGATGCAGGAAATTCATTCCAGTTCCTTTGGACATCCTGACCATAAGCAGACTGGGGAAGCCTAAGTTTGCTGAAAACCTCTGAGGAGGAAAAAAAACAAAAACAAGACTAGTGAGTAATAATGCAGGCACAGAGAGAAATCTTCTACAACAGAACAGAACTTGTCTAACATGACAGAGACAGTGGTGCATCTACACGTATGCTTTAATACACGAGCCTATTTTAATGTGCAATAAAGCATCACTAAAAAAAGTGCTATTTAGTTAATGTGCATTAAAATAGGCTAATGCACATTGAGTATCACTTAAAAACCATGGGCTCCTATAGCTGGAGCATGGGAACTGATGTACTCTGGCAGCCTTCCACATCACTTGTATCAGCACCCCCATGCTGAAAAAATGGCAGCGGGGTGCTTTGAAATAAAACACATTCAATGAGCTTTAGTGCAAAGTGCCCCGCTGCCATTTTTTTCAGTGTTGATACACATAACACATAGGTGCTTTTAATTAGTGCAGCTCACTAATTAAAGCATCTAGCACCGCATCCTAAGCCATGTGTAGCAGTGCCCCGTGCTCTTAAGGCGCAGTAAGACAGGCTAAGGCTCATTTTCTTAGTACCTTACAATGGAGTTACTAGATTTAATGCGCATTAACACACATGTAGACGTGCTCCTGCAAAACTGAGTCCAGCAACCCTGGAAGCTTTTTGATTACAGCTGCAATCTAAATGACTAGAAGTAAGATTATCATTTGAAAAAATTCAAAACACATTGCTCATGATTTAACAGGACTGTTACTACACATTATTGAGGCCATTTGCATCAGGAGTTGGGATTCCTAGGCCACAATTATGTTGACAAGTTCATATCAGAGTTCTTCAGGTCAAATTAATAAATTTCAGAGATAAAACAGGTAATGGTGCTGAAACACCATGGGGGTCTCACTCAGGGACTGCTACCCATTTATTTTTTATCTTGATCACAGGTAACTTCTAATGACATAAAAGTGTAACTAAGACCCAGGGGTGATCCAGGGTGGCAACTTCTACATTCTTATGAAAAGAGCTGAGCAATATGACAGAGCAAGTGCTTAATTAAGTCTTATCTATTCTACAGCCTCCATTCTTGCCATTATTTGGTGAATATCAACAGCAATATTGGAACAGATCCTTTAGAGAAGAAAATATACATCATTCTTCCCCTCCTGGTGCTTTTGCTGTTATCTCCAAATCAAGTTCATAACCAGCTTTTCGAGATGCAACATTTCCTATCATTGAAGCAGCATGGTGTTACCTCACTCAGGAGAAGCCAATTCAGCATGACAACAGCATTAATTTTAAACCTCAAAATTTCACATCAGAAAGCCTATCGAGTTTGAAATCTGATTTTATCTTAGCCCTACTTGTTCTTTCTAATAAAGTGAAGCAGCACAACTGTTGCCCACAAAGCAGAATTTCTCTTTGGGCATGTCAGGACTTTCAGACACTAAAATTATTGCAGCTGTGCTTTCAGCATGCAAAGTAATATCAAACCTGCTAACTACTCCCCCCCCAAGGATTTGACATTAGCTTTGCCTGGTATGGTTCTAACAATCTTATACAAATAATTCTTCAATTTTATACATATTTCCAATATACAGAAAGGGATGAAGTATTTGCTCACTCCATTATTTTCTCTGCCATTAAAACTCAAACAACTCACCTCCAGTTATGTTAAAAGAATGACCAAATGCTGAGAATGAATTGAGGGGCGTAAGGTCAGGGCTGCTAGGGTTGCTGATCGGACTCCAGAAACCAGAACTAAACACACACAAAGAGTTAACACTGAATCAGTATTACTAATGATAACAACTTAGCTGTGCATACAAACTTGTGGTACAAACAGATATAAGGAAGCTTACGCTGAACTAGGATAATAAGCATAAAAAGATAACTGAAGTAGCCCAGTATTTTAATGCAGCATTCTGAATATTTTATTTAAATATTATCTCCCTCAGCTGAAATTAAATGCATCACTCATTTCGTCTAATGATTCATGCATGCATACCTAGGAGCTGCAGATAGCCTTTTGCTTCATTTTCCTGTGTGTACACTTCAATCTTACAGATGAATTATCTGAGGCTAAAGGGCCTGAACCTATTCAGCCTCCACAAGAGAAGGCTGAGAGGGGATCTAGTGGCCATTTACAAACTCACCAGAGGGGACCAGTGGGAATTGGGGGAGGCTTTGTTCCCCCAGGCACCACCTGGGGTTACTAGGAATAATGGCCACAAATTGTTAGACAGAAGGTTCAGGATGGACAACAGGAGACATTACTTTACAGTCAGGGCTGTCAGGCTTTGGAATGGGCTCCCAAGGGAGATGGTGCTCTCTCCTACCTCGGGGGTCTTCAAGAGGAGGCTGGACAGATATTTGGCTGGGGTGATATAATCCCAGCACCTGTTCCTACTTGGGGCAGGGGGTCGGACCTTCCAACCCTAAATACTATGACACATATAGTGTAAATAGTGCTAATTTGATAACCGATGCAATGTTCACAAGTATATTTTTGAAAGTAGCTCCTTGGCCTACATGTTTGAAGTTAAAAATTAGCATATTTCAGCCCAGGTTGACGAAATTTAAGGTCTAAATTAGCGTTGTTCAAATTCTGAGCCACTGGGGCCACACACCATGAAGGCCACTCACTGGGTAGACTTCCCTCCTGTGCTGCTACACCTCCCATCTCTGCCAGACTTTAGGCTTCCAAGGCTGCTGTCCTGCCCTGCCCTTGGGGCAAGGGCAGGAAGCAGAAGCTGGGGGAGGAGATGGGATGCCCAGAAACCCACCAACAGCAGCAGCAGGAGGAGATGGGGGGAAGCAGCCCCAAGACCAGTAGTGTAGGGGCTGCAAGTTAACGTGTCACAAGTTGGACAGCCTTGGTCAAAATCATGAGTGGTTTCTTAATGAACCAATTACTCAGGTTGTAGTTACTGAATTAATTTATTGAAAAGCAGATGGGTTAATTGGGATCAATGAATAAATGGCATAAAATAGAATCTAGCTCAAAACAGTAGAACCTTCAAAAGCTGACATCTATTTCCAGAACAAGCAGTTTTTAGACGTCAGAGGCAAAAAAGGACACTGTGTCCTCAGGACTCATTTTTCCCCTCTTACCCACTTTTTCTACCATTAACATTGATGCAGATATTTATTCCCACTACTGGAAGTATCACTTCATGTGGCTATACCCTGCTTTTGCCCTTAATTCCTGAACTCAACCTCAAATTAGGGGAGAGAGCGTGTTGCCCTTTGCTCCTGAACTGAATGGTCCACCTGTAGACTGCATCAGGTGAACCTGGAGTTCACTACTCAAGATACCAAGAAAAGCAAATGGTTGTTTGGAAAAGGGGAAAGGTAGAGATGGAGAAAGAACAAAAGACCATGTGTGATAAGGATGCCTACCCCAACTTGCCAATCAGCTAAACAGGTTTCAGTTTTGTTCTAATGATGCTCTTACTTGGGTCATTTTGAGATATTCACGCCAGAAAATTAAAAAAAAAACTACCTCTTGGAACTAGAATGAATGCCTCCAACTAAGAAGAAAAAGGCTCCACTGGCTTCCTGCGAGGGTTGGGGTTTCAAAAGGGAGATTTTAGTTACCTGTCAGAGCCATCGCTGTCAACAGGTATGTGGGAAATGCTGATATTGCCAGAAACATCTGCCTTGTTTGGTGAAACCTTTGCTAATCCACTACCACCTGCAACAATACATTCAAATTGAATAAAGCAAACAAAACAATGCAACAGCATTCACTGCTATTCAGCAATAACTGGTACTCCAAATTGATTTAATTACCCGGGCTCTTGTCATAACCTGCAGCTACAGCAGCAAAGGTGGGGTTTCCGTTCCTGCCAGGGAGAGAGGCCGTCTTTGCCAGTTTGTGTTTGGTACCATTTGGCTGTTTGCTCTTTGTGTCACTAAAAATAAGTTAACAAAATAAGACTTTGAGATTCAGTGTGTTAATAAAAAAGCAGCTATTAAAAGTAGTATTTAACTGGATATGATGCGATACAAAAGTAGCTTATTGACATTTTAGCCCACAATACCATACTGTACAGTATATTTCCAATGCCTTAACTCACAGTTGAAAGCTCTGGCTAAAACAACCCGATGTCAACAACTGCTCCACTTAGTCAAGCTAATTTTTATTACTAAACAATCACAAACGTGATAGCGCCTAGTAGCAGCACTTCCGAGCTTTGAAAAGAGACATATTTAATTTTGTTTTCTTTTTTAATTTCAAAGAATCTTTCTGGAAATAAAAGCAGAGGTTGGGGGTGGTAAGGACCTCCAGATGGGATGAGCTAAATTAAGGGTGGGGTACAAAGACAGGAGGAAGGTTACTTATAGTTTTTACTCTCTGCGCACACAGGTGGTTGTTACAGATCACCCGGCATGGGTCTTAGGCTGCTAGCAGTGTTGGGATAAACTTTTTGTAGTTAAATGTTCTCGGGTCAGTGGTTCCAGCAGGAAGCGTCTCCCTACACACGTACCAGACAACCATTTGCAGAAAGCTACGGCCCTCTTCTCATTAGCTCTCTTCCAAATACATATGTGTAGATTTGTAAGCAATACTGGTCACACTCCAGTCATGGGAGCACAGGCTATTCACCTACTCAAACATTCACTTGGTTTCTTGAGCAAATTTTGTAGCCCAGGTGGAGTTCTGTAATGCTATGAGCAGTCTGCTACTGGTACCAAAGCCAGGAAGGTTAAGACAGCTTGGGCAGGTCTATGATAACTCCAGTCACGACAGGGATTTCAGTGAAGACTTGCTTTTTAGGGCATTGAGACGGATATAGATGGAACAGTTTCAAAATGGGAGGACACGCTCTAATAGTTATGTGTGCATAAGCCTGCAGTGACAAGGGAGGCAAGCTGCACCAACTCTAACCTTCAGCTGCCTGGAACAGAAGCTCCTCCCTCCTCTATTGAAGCTGCTCCAAGTGTAGGTCTGTCCATGCCCTTAGACTCTGGCCAGAGCAGTAGTGACAGACTCTAAATTTAGCTACTGGATTTTTAAAACATTTTTGAGGAGAGCAAAAGCAGCAAGTATAACATGATGTTGTACAGAGATCGACAGGGAAGTCCATATAACAAACGAAATGGAGAGAATGTACATAGGAATTAGTTCTAGGCAAACACATTTGACCTTGTATATGGAGCAAAGGACAACACATGACTTTCAAAGCATATGTATTAGACTCATTAAAGATGATTAACCCTGCCCAAGAAGTAAAAGCCTAATTTTTATTCTTCAGGGCAGGGGTGTCAAAGATATGACCCATGGGTCTGATCCGGCTTGCTGAGCCCCCCTATCCTGCCCCTAACATTTCCCCTTGCTCTCACAGTTGGTCCACATGGTGAATGCTAGATCAGCCTTGTGTGCAGGGCCCTGAGATGCACATGGTGCCCATTCCAACTTGTGTGGCATGCATGCTGCACACAGCCCCACTCTGGCCGTTTTGGGGCTGCACACAGACCCTATTTTAGTAGGTCTAGGATCTGCACTGCACACAGCACCCACCCCCTCTGTATGGAATGGCCCTGCATGTGGCACTTGCTCACATACATACATGTGTATCCTGGCCTGGCTGCAGCAGGCACCATGTGTGGCACACATCTTTGACCAGCCAGAAAGGGCACCATATGCAGTGAGGTCCTGGACCAGCTGGAATAGGGGCTGCATGCAGCACAGGTTCCAGATCAGGTGCTGTGGGTGCTGGATCCAGCATACGGAGGTGGGACTTAGATGAGTTTGACACCTGTACTTTAGCACAGTTGCCTTCTCCATGGTAGGGACGTGCCACACTTCATTGCACCAGATGCTCAAGAAGAACAGTGCTTACACTACTAAGAAGCAACGGGAAAAGGCAATCAGGTTTTGGGGTATATTGCTATGAAAATCAATACGGTGTGGAAATTCAGCTTAATAGGAAAACTCAAAAATCATGCTGGCTTCTGTTTATTGGTTCCTGCATATATTTCACAGAACCTACAACAGAATGGCAGCATTCATTAGATTCAGTTCAGTCTTTTCTATATATAGTAGATGGGATTAAATATGTTGTGTGTAATTACTGATATCTGACCAGCAGATAGTTGAAACATATTACTGGACTTTTCTAAACAACTTCTAGTGAAGGTTTTTAGGAATTCTGACATGTCTCAGCTCTCTCCATGTGCTGTGCAGTTGTGAGACATGTTTCTGGTATATGCACAGCATAAACTACGTGGTCAAGGTTTGCTCAGTATGATACCTTTAAAGCAACATTGGTCTGTAAATGCACACATCTGGAAGTATTAAAACATGGCTGTCTTTGTAATTATGTTGTACCCTGTATACCTGTTCAATTTGATAAAGAAACTGGGTAATTATTAAAATGAGAAGAACCTAGTATTTATACAAGGCTATAAATGGATAATAGTGAAAGGTAAATAATAGATTACTACAGAAAGGAGATGCGGTTGAAAGCTTAAGAACACTTGGCACCTTCTGTAGCAAGAGGACATTACTGGATTTCTTCACACAGTCAACTGGATGGTTTACAGTTCTGCTAATTCCAATCCTTCCTTATGTTTTGGATTACTAAAGCTTTGACTGGAAGACCCTCAATGGGAGAAGTGGCCTCCTGACAATGAGCCAATACGCTTCACAGCCCTATTTAAATAGGAAAACATCCACACACTAGGAGTTCAGGTCGTATGTCTATTTTGACTCCCTAAAAACAGTAGCAATAAAACCCTGGATACAGGAGTGTCTGTGGCAGCATTTCAGCCTCCTGCTGAGTCCTATAAATTAAACCACGTTTGTCCAATGTGTCACCAAAGAAGCAAAGATTAGAAATCCCACTGAAATGCACAACTAAAGCATGATATGTGCACAAACAAATTCTGGGCAATTTGAATGGGCAACTAAAATCACTTCTACAGCACAGGGCAAAAAAAGGAAAAAGTACTGTTGGCAAGAGGATGGATAATATAACCAGACAGAATTTCCACCTCCTGCTTGTTTTTTTATGTACTACACATAAGCAACTTTTTAGTCTGCATAAATTTCAACTTACTGGCTACAACTGTTGTTCACAATGCTACTGTAAGTGCCTCGTGGAACGAAAGCTAAAGATGCAGGGGGTGGTGATGGAGAGGCAGGAGTTGGTGAGGTCTGTCGTTGTTTCAAGAAAGCATCCGCATTGAGGGTTTGGAGCGACAGTTTATAAAGGTTATCTGCAGCTGAGAAACCAAGCAAAGCCATCATATTTTATTAGTGTTCGCTTCACCACATAAGCTGCTGCTTTTTTTTTTTTTTTTTTTAAAGCAAGGAAGAAAAACATTATTAAATTTCCAGCTCAAATTCTTAGAGAAAGAAAAATGGAGAATTAAATGGATATTAGTATTAACCAATAGACCTTTACAGAACATTGCGTGAGAGGCCTGTCTTGGACTAAAGATGTGTTTGTTAGGATCACAAGACAACCTCTTTCTTTGAAAAATACAATGCCCCTTTACTTTGAAAAATACATTTTCCCAATAATTGACATAAGTTAATCCTCCTCCCAGTTCTAGGTCAGAGCTCTGCTTAGTAACCTTATTTTAAAAAGATCTATTCCTTGTCCATAATATATGCAGAAAGAAAACACAGGAATAGGAAGCTAGACTAACAACCAGATTTAATCAGATGGGAAAGGATTTGAGCATGTGAAGACTATCAAGATGTAGCATTTAAATTAACTGCAGTACGGACAGACACTGAATGGGACTGTCTGGGTGTATCTTTCTAGGACAGTGAACTGGAGGAATGATTGCAATTAGTCAATTTATCAAGCAAATCAGTGAAGGAAATGAAACATCACATGGTTAGAAAAACAGGGCATCTTCACACGAAGGCTCAATCCCGATTCAGTTCTCCTGTTTTATTAGGTTCCACTTCCCATAGCTTTGGCTTCGCCAGTTGTCACCGAACTCTGATTCTCTCACAGCCCTTATGCTTGGTTGTCTCTACCTCCACTGCCTTCAGTCCCATCTCTGCTGAAATCACAATCTATGCCTTTAAACTACTCTCACCTCAACTATTCTGGACCCTTTTTGTGGGAGAAATACACACTAATCTGCTATCTATCTACTCACACCAAGCAGTATAAATACATTATACTCATTCCTCATTCATCTTATGTTTTGTAAAAACCACTAAGGAAAGGAAGACAAAACATAAGGCCAACATAAGCTTTTCACATGAGTAACATTGCTCACACTTGCCCCACACTGATAGTAGCATGTATTTTTACACCCAAAGCAATCTGTCTTCACAGGGGTTAGCAGGAGTTCTGCATTCTGGTTTCCACCCCTCTACTTCTGGTAGAGAGTCAGATATTGCAGTTGTATGGTCTACCACACACCCCCTTACTTGAAGTGAGTCTTCAGAACCTGACTGCAAGACTGAGGGACAGGAGGCGTTTTCAGGTTGGGGAGAAGGCTGTCCTGGGTTTTGTCCTCTCATTATTCAGACCTGTAACCTGTTTGGAATATAGCTTCCACAAAAGACTTGGGTCAAACTGATTTGCATAGAAAGAAGTGGAACAAGCTTCTACAGACTTGTTAAGAAGTTATATGGACACGAGTGGTTTTAGTTCCATTTGTACAGAGCTGAGCATGATAGGACTTCAGGTATTCACTGCTATCTCTGGCTGCAATGAAACTGCCTACCAGTCATAAGTGCTTCCATCCTAGGAGCTCTGACTACGTGAGATTGTCCAAGGCTGCTGGCAGATGTTAAGGAAGTTGTACAAATAGAGTCTCAGGAATTTTATGGCTTCTTCCTGGAATTGCGTAGCCTGCCATGCCAGATACGTACAGCACATGATGCGATTCTGCGAATGGGGCATAAAAACTCCTGAAACCCCACCTATATATCTGCCAGCACAGAGGGACACCTGCACTTGCAAGGCTCTATGCCCTGAGGCTCACCAAGACCCGGTACCTCAAAGAGCCTTAAAGGTCAGGGGCTGTAGGGCATGGCTCTTTAAAGTGGCAGGTCCCAAAAAGCCTGTGTCCTGATGTAAACAATCAGCTGATTGTCAGCATTGGTCCCAGCCAGGTTCCAGGCCTAGGGCTGCCCAGGTCTTGATGCTGACAGGCAGCTGACTGTCCACATTGGGATGATATTGGAACTTACCACATTTTCAATTTATGGTGCCATATAAACCAGCCATAAAAATATTATGCATGTTGAGGAATATCTTTGTGGCTGGTTGACCAATTAATGGCATAATAAATCTGACTAACATACAGTATGTTGCTATTACTAGTGCAATTACATTAATCACACCAGACAGGCATGTGCAGAGGCCTAAGTGTTGCTTCTCTAGGACATCTCAAATGGTTAGTTTTAATCCTAGCTGCAACTTGCTTGATGAAATGGAGCCTGTATTTCGAAAACCTGTTGTATTTTTTTTTGGACAGCAGGCTGTCTTATTCTACCCACTGCCTCTAATTCTCAACTTTTGCTGAATTTCAAGGATTACTGAAGGCCCCTCAATTTTTGGCCTCTACACTTGCACTGGATGGTGTCCATGCGGAGGTCACTACAGAAAAGAAAATGGGAACAGAATTCTATGAGGGAAAGAGGATGGGAACATTCTGCATAAGAAAGCTACAATTACCCCTCCTTATTCTGTACAACAGTAAATCTCTTGCTGCAGAGTAACTGTACTTACAGCTGTCTGCTTTGTGAAGTGGCACCGAGTCCCACTCTGGTGGTGGAGAATCTTTTTCCCCTTCTGAGCTGCTGGTGTTGCCCAGCTCCTGTCCAGAACCACCTGGGAGAAATTTTGCTAATGCAGATGGCCTGTTGTCCATTAACTTATTGTTTGGACCTACATAAAAAAACAAACAAAAGGCCAGCCATAGCCAGTTAGGTAAGCAGCTCTTTTCCCTTGTAAACAGGCCTAGGAGTTAGAACTCAAAAACCTGAAAGATGACTCAGAAGAATTCTTGATAACCAAAACACAGTTATTTACCCCAAAATGTATGATAAAAACTGCTGCTGTACCTCTTGTTTTCTGGAGGTTTCTAGGTTTGCACCCATTTGTCAACATGTGTTGTGCAGACATCTTGGATGAAAAAGTTTTGCGCTGTTTGTTTTCCAGAGGGGGAGTATATGGCAAATCCAAAGAACTAAATGAAAGCACAAACAGATTTATTCTTTCCTGGTGCTTAAAGTGTTCTTCATATATGCCATGTGGGTTTATACAGGCCTGATTTCCTATGACTTGCCTCTCTCATGATTTCTTTGCCTTTAGTCTATCCTGCCTGCAGTTGTCAAGATTATCTCTTCCTAGGATTACTGCCAGTGAAATGATGGTGGTGAACTTACAAAATTCTGCAGCAACAGCTAGTGTGGGTGAGGTAGCTTACTCCTCAACATAAGTGGGGTGTGTGCACATACTGGCAGTTGCCATGAAGCAGCTGACACTCTTAAGTTCACAGGTCTACCTTACAATCTGGTCATCTGTTCTTGCAACGAAACCCTAAGTTTCTTCTTGCCCATGAATCTGTGTTGACCTAAAAAAAAATAGAGGCTTCAAACTTCTCTTCCCCCCCGCCATCTCCCTAATTGCCTTTGTCTACACCTCTGCCATTATCCTCTTCCTACAAACCATTACACCCCACACACCCACAAATCCTCTTATAGACTATCACTTCCCTCTCTCTCCATAACCCTTTGCCTTACTGTCCCTCTCATCTATAAAGGCCTCAACAAACTATGTTTCCTCCAAGAACCAACTGATTTTCACACTAGCTCTTTAGGATGACTATAAAATGCTACCTGATGACAACAGGCAAGCAGGCAATAAGTATCCCTCTTCTGCCTTTTTTCTATTCTCTTACTTTTATTAGCTCAGGCATTTGTATCACTGCTATCTATCACCCACCCCAACTGCCTACACAGTATAGATTTCACCTGGTCTAGGACTCATTTGCTACAGCACCTGGATGAACACAAGTTGCATTCCAGTCCTGTGTAATTAACAGGTGTGGCATCAAGAATTATAAGGCTCCCCAGTTAATATGAACTGGGTGTAGCAAGACTAAGCCTCTCTGACAGCACAGGTTATACAGAGGCAAGTAAGTACCATGGCAGAGAAGAGGGAGTGGTTTTTCAGGCTGCAGATCTGAGAACCTGACCCATAAATTATATACACACAGAAAAGGAAAATTATGAAGCCATAATAGTTAAGGGCATCTGATATCAACTGCTTCTGTTAAAGGTGTAGCTTGTTCTATAGCTGTCAGAAGCTTTTGATGAAGTAGTAAGCTTCAAACAGATTAAAAGATAAGGATGTAATAAAAAAACCTGTGTGTAATCTAGGCTGGCTTGCTGTTTGAGATCTAGTTCTCATCTCAATGCACTACGTTCTTGTCAAATTCCTTAATTTCTTATGTTTACAAAGCTGTAATAATTCCCCAGCATTAGGAAAACAGTCAAACTTAGTTGCTGTTGTTGGAGATGGGCTTTCCTGACCCAAT
Organism: Crocodylus porosus; assembly: GCF_001723895.1. NCBI lineage: Eukaryota > Metazoa > Chordata > Crocodylia > Crocodylidae > Crocodylus > Crocodylus porosus. The sequence continues at coordinate 84,014,416 of NW_017728906.1, read as the reverse complement.
TAACTGCCCCAAAACATAAACATAGGAGGTCCTACCTTCTTCACATTTCCCCTTTAAGCATGATGCTTTCTCAGTGAGGAAACCCTTGATATACTAACCTTGGTTTCACATCTGCAGGGATTTCCTTTTTGATATTTGCTAGCTTTTTGCTTTTCTGTTTTACTGGGACTATTTCACTTTCATGTTTTTCTGGCATGGCTTGTTTTCCCTTCAGCTTTTCTGGTTCCTACAAAAGGCAACAGAAGTAGCATAACATTACTAAAATGGTAAATAAAGAATTCCATTTCAATTACGCTATGCCTCATAAAAGCAGCAACAAGGAGGAAATGCTATTAGCAACTATGAGCAACTTGCGTTGTGGAAAATACTTCTACTTATTCAATAACACTCACCTCCTTCAAACCCTAGAGTGAATTTAATGCCTATCAAAGGTTCTTACGCTTCACTTCTCTAGAGATTTCAGTCTGCTTATCCACAAACCCAGTACAGAATGGGCAACAGCAGCAAAGCACTATACTAATGTGCTTCAATCAACATTTCAAAGGCCACTCTATAAGCATTAGGATACCTACAACTTCAGGCTCATTTATACCTTGAATGACAACTAGTTGTGGAATGAGACTAAATAGATTTGATAGATTATTTAAAATGGACAAGAATATTGTAGCTGAAAGAAGAGATTTATTTTTAAGCAAAGCAAAAGTACTTGTTATTTTGTCATTCAAGTTATTTCTTTTAGTCTTATATAGCATCCATGTGCTTTATAAATATGGTATTATTACACTGACCCATTAATACAAAATAACTATCTGGAAGAGCAAAAAAGATCAAATGCAGTCCTAAATATTTTAAACACACATTGAAACTACTGTTTGTAAAACAGTGAA
>NW_017728906.1:84008532-84013429 GCF_001723895.1 Crocodylus porosus | reverse complement strand
AAAAACCAGCAAATTAAAAACATGCCCAGTTTGGGTCACCCCCTTCCCTTCAATTAAATTTAGTTTGGTTTCAGAGTGCACATCTTGAGAGAGAACTATCATCATGGCCACCTGACCATGATGCAAGAAGTTGAGATGCTCAAATTGATTACCTAACTTGAAATAAACTGAAGTGACAAGCATGCTCTACTTTCCCTCACCGAGGAAGGAGGAATCTGGAAGTGAAGGAGAAATTTGGAAACAGGTTGCTTATTAACAAACTGATTTGGCAGAGACTACAGTATAAAAACCTGCTCACTCTACAAATGAATGTCTTTCAAAACTCAGTGCCATGCTTTCTACCTGGGTGGCTACCGAATAGATAAGAGTGTTCCCCTGTCTAGCAGTTCTGTACCTCCTTCAGGAGAGGTTCTGTGTCTGGGTTGGAGGTTTCTGTAGTAGTTGAAGAACTGTCATCATCTGCCAAAGAATCCTTCAGTTCATCTTCCTGCTGTTTTCCCTTTCCTCTTCTTTCTTTTTCTTCCCGCTTCTTCTGTGGTTTAGACTTGCGCGGATACGTCTTCCCTTTCCCTAAAGAGAGGAGAGCAATCTCCTGATTATTAGCAGCTACACTCAAAGACTGGGAAAGTTTTGCACTGGAAATTAATCCTTCATCACCAGGCCTTCAGAGGCATGTGGAAACAATTAGATTGTCCTTAGAATTTCATTTTTCCTTGCTAAAAAACATTTATGCCCACTTCACACCATCTAAGAACTCTGACCAATACTTGCACACTTTTACAATTATGTCATGGGTCTTAGCACTATTACATATCTTCTACAGGCACTAGACACTTCTATACATACAGAGACCTTTTGGAATTCTTTGCTACCATATGACCTGAGTTCTAATTTATAAATTTTTAAAATTTAGTACTAGTATTTCATCACCTCAGATTGGATTTGAGCAATAATCACTTGGAAAAGTCATTATGAAGTTCTAACATTTTAACAGACAAATGAAAATAAGAACTTTGTCGAGCTGTCAATTCTTTTAAAAAAGCTGCAATAAATCAGGATTCGAAAAGAGGATTGCAAATATCACAATGTTTCTATGAGGTGTAAAACCCAAGACCTACAGACACTATTCTAAGCTAACACTTCTCTTCAGCATATTTGCTGTATTGTAATAGGTACATCTAACTTATACATTTTAAGCAAAAGTACTTTAAAATAATTTATTACAGTAAAAGCATATGCAAAATATTCAGGTGTTGTTCTATCAAGTTGGCTGTAGCAGTCCAGATCATCCAACAGTCTCCTCAATTAACCTATACAAGGAAAGTAAGCTACTTATACTCGAACCCTCTTTTTCTCTTTGGTTCCCACCATTTTCAGGATGAGGGTACTTGGGTTTGCTAAAATATACCACAGGGTCTGGTTCAACAGTGCATGAATCTAGGAAAAACTGCCCAAACTCCTGACAGACTCAATACTATAGTCTCTGTTCAGCTCTCAGGGAATAAGATCATAAATATTATCAATACAGAACAATTCAAGTGCAATTTTTTTTTTTGCATTTTTCCTTGATATTTCTTTTCTTTATTTATTTTCTTAATAGCTTTAACCTGCTCCACAGGCTTCTCTTACCATCATCTCCAATAATTCCACTACAGCATAGCTGGCCACCTTTAAGAACACTGCTTAACAAAATTCTCTTTGTCTATAACAAAGTATAGTAAAAAAAACAAGACAACATAGCCATACTGCTTTTTTTTCCTAAGAAATATTCTATATGCAAGTGAAATTGAAATACAGCTGTGCTGTGAATGGCTACAAGTTGCACCTGGTGCACAACTCTACCAGATTCGATTCTAGACAACATTTTTTGGAGTAAAGATTGTACAAAAAGCTACACACCAGTGGTGGGTTAATTCATTTGGCCCTGTGGGCTTGGTAAGTTGTGCAGGGCTGGTTCAAAGGCTGATTCCCATATGGGGGGTCAGAGCAGGGGCCTGACCAACATGGGATTAGTCCACAGAGGTAACCTTGTGTGCCATATACTACCAGCAAATAACCCTGTATGCTGGCTCTACTCCATGTGTGGCTGCATGGGGCCAAACCAGCTGGCCTACGGGACTCCCAAAGAATCTGGAAACACCATTACAGCCTTGCTTAATTTCAGTGGTTTTCTGTATTGGGCATAATTTAATGACTTGTGACTTTCTCCCCTTCTAAATCTGGTTATTCATAATCACCGCAATCAAGAGAGACTGAAAAAACTTCAAGACTGTGTCAAACAAGGCTCATTTGAGCAGGTGGCGAGGACTAAGCAAGACACCAGCAAGCATGAGGCTTCCTGATGGAATTTTCCCCTCTATTGTTATTTTCTATAAATAAGATTTGTTGAAAAATGGGGGAAAACCAGGTTTTCTTTTTTCCTTTTGATTTGCTTGTAAAGTATGGCCAAATGCATAAATTAGAATCAGATTTTCCAAAGGTATATAGGCACATAATAATAAAGAAAAATGCTTACTGGGATTTTTGAAAGGGCTTAAGCCCAGTTATGCTTTTAAAAATCTGGACTAAGCTATTAATAATATACAGCTTCTTTATGAAAATGTAAAATGTCAAACTGCAAAAGTTAGTTCCCTATTATGGACTACGTATTGCGTCTGAAACTACCCCTAAAATTATTCTAGTACATTTCAGGTTGACTGTTACTTTAGAAGGTATCAGAATAAATCTCTGCGATTACATTATGTCATGGACACAGGCTTTTTTCAAGTGGATGATTTAAAAAACTTGGGCAGGGGACAAACCTGACTCAAAATTTCCTTTTTCCCACATTATAGGCTACAGGCCCATTCTGACACACACTTGCACATTGAAAAAGAATATAATCAATTACTTTTTGAATAAACACTTGACATTTATGAAGTATTTTTTATCCATCCAGATCCAGAAGTGCCTTAGATTTTATGGACCTCCCTGGGTGCAATTAACTGGTTAACTGCACAATAAACATAACATGAGGGACCTCAGACTGCTCCTGACACTGATAGGAAGCCAACTATCCAGGTGATTATATAGGCTTGTACTCCTTGAAAAAAATAGGTGGTAATGTATCACCACAAGTGGTGACAATACCTGAAAACAGCTATTTTTGGATTTAAAAAATGTTAAAGATAAGTCTCTAATACACATAGTATTGGCAAGCATTATATACACTAGGAAACTCATCTGCAATTATGTCATTTATGCAAGTACGCATTTAACATTTAATAAAGCACTACCTAAACAGTTTGGGTACAATTCCTTCAACTACAAGGCACCTTTGTTTTCATGTTCACCAAAAAAGAAGCAACATGCATCCTGTCTAGTGGTTACTGGACCCTGATACCTTTCATATTCTAGAAGCATTGCATTTAAAAGACCAGTCGTAGTTTTGCATCTATTAAAACTACTTAAAATCCAGTCTGGAACAGTTATTACTATGCTGTAGCTTTTTAATAATTACAATTTAATTAAAAAATGCTCCTCTCTTGTAATTATGCAGATACTTCATCATTTATAAATATACCCACTGTTCTCTTCCCTCATTTATATCTACGAGTTTTTGGCTATTATATGCGAGTTGTCTGCAGCCATAGTCCATGGACACACAATGATTTTTCATATTTTTCTGGGGGTTTTTTAAAGACAAAAACACTGAAAACAAATTCAAATTTGTAATTAGAGAGAACCCTATGAGTTGTATATGTTAGATCCAGCTGGCTACTTTGCAAATGGCTTTGGACAGCCAAGCATCATCAAAAATTTTAACAGTGCTCACAGCTCCACTTTTATATTCATCTTCATATTTTAACTAGAAATCTAAACACATCTGATATCTATACTTCAATAAATTGTTGTGAGCACTAAAGAAACAAAAAGTTATATGCATGAACTCCTCTAACAGGACTCCAGCTTCATGCAAAGATTAACACAATATAAATCAAACAGATACTATTTAATAACTTTCCAACTATGTAACTTCAAGGCTTTTCTGCCACAACTAAAAGTCCTAGTCGAGAAGAATTCCATGAAAATATTACACTGACAATACTGAATTAGATTTACAGTGCTCTCTTCCAATTTGTGTTATAAATATGCTGGCATGATTCGATTTTTATCAGTAAACATCAATAAATGTCGATTTTCACCCCACACAGACCAACAAAAAATATTTTCCATTGTTAATAATCAAAAGTGAATGCAAGAAAAATGATGGCTGATGGAGTGTGCAATTACAGGGGGCAGCAGTCCTACAGAACTGTGTTAGCTGTAGTTTGGACTACAACTCCCAGAAACCCCAAGAGACTGGGACCAAAGGAAGAGGAAGTGACAAAGTTGATGAGGGAGCTACGGGCCAGCGGAGTCTGGACTGATAGCGGCAGTCCTACACTAGTTGTTTGTCATCAATAAACTGTCTGCCCCCCCACACCTCTAATTTCATCCAATCCTGAAAATATAAAATCAATAAAAATAGAAACAAATGCTTAAAAATAAATATCAATCTTATTAATTGAAAGTACACACACACACAACAAATTCTGCCAAGCCTCGGTACCAACTTTCCTCCCCTCTTCATCAAAAATTGTTGACTGTAAGATTAATGGACACAACCAGAACAATAAAGTTAAGAGTTAGATTCCTTAATAATCATTAAGGCGGGGAGGGGAGCCAGGTGTCCAAGGATAGTGGTCGCTCCTTAAGGAGATGATCCTCCAAGCCCAAAGGAAGGTAATCCCAATGAGGATCAAAGGGAGCAGGAGAGCACAGAAGCCCCCATGGCTCACCAAAAGAATCTGGGAATGTCTCCTTGCTAAAAAGGAGGCTTATACCCAGTGGAAAGAAGGGGTCATCACCAGGGAGG
>NW_017728906.1:83944557-84008432 GCF_001723895.1 Crocodylus porosus | reverse complement strand
ACCCCAGTATTCTTTCCTGCCATGGCAGGGGGTCGGACTAGATGATCTGCTCAGGTCCCTTCCGACCCTAGAAACTATGAAACTATATTTAGTAAAAGCTTATTTTACTAAAACTTTCAAAAGAAAATACATCTAATGCTGAGCAGAGAATGCCAGTACCATAAAGATGGAGAAAGCAAGTATTTTAATTGTACTCAGGGTCACCCATGAGGACCTGCGACAGCTGAGAACATAGCAGTGTTCATACTATGAAACTATTACCTTTGCACTTGCTTTTAAATCTCATTCCCTGGTTTACATACTGTACAGACCTCCTTATTATTGAAAGCAGAACTTTATTACCTTTGTTTTTTGCTACTGGAGATGGGGGCTGCTCTGTAAACACATCTGGGGAAGGGGATTCTGGGTGGTCAAAGTCGTTGTCCATGGTTTCTATAAGAGTAGTGATATCTGAATCTTCTGAGCTGTGCCTTGTGTTGCTGGCACATTCTGAATGTGAAGGGTTAAGAAGTGGTGGTTGTGGCGAAGAACTTTCAGTCTGTTGCTCTTGTTGCTGAGGCACTGCTGGTGGTGGCTGTGGTGAGGGCTGCTCTAACAGAGCTTGGGCATTTTGCTGGTTTGTTTGCTGGTTCTGTTTTGCCCCCTTGGATCTTCTGCCCACTGTGTGATTTTGAGCTGTAGCATTTGAATCCAAGACAAGGGACCCTGTTTTGTTACTAGACTGTGTGGAAGCTGCCTGTGTGCAAGTCCTGTTAGCAACATTTGAACTGTTTTTAGATTTGATGTTTTCAACATCAGCTGAATTTCTATTGCTGTGAAGGTGCATTGTTGTATTGCATTGCTTGTGACTTCCTGCACTGGATCGTGATGAGGAGCTGCCTGCTCCATAGAGTCCTCTGGAGGATCCATGGTTAGAATCTGATCCAAATGCATTCAAGCTGGAAGAAGAACAAGCATTTAAGTCTTCAGTCCTTTCCAAACAAATCACTGCACCAAGCAGAAACCCCAGATTACACTGTCTTTGGCATATTATCAATTTAACACCTAAAGCTTATGACAAGTGAGTGATATTTAATATCTGCTATTCAGAGGCTCATTACATATGTAGACAAGTCAAAGCAATAAAGCACAAAACATAATTGTGACTGGGGAAATTTCCTTTTTAATTGAGAAGGCTTCAGCAGGGATATCCGGGCCCAAATCAGGAGCATTATAAGGTGCTGTTTAGTTTTACCAAAACATGTGACTTTTCCCACTGTTGTAATGCTGGAAGTTAGTGCGTCTCAGGGAGAAATCAAATACTTCAAGAGGCCTTATTCATATCAAAGTGTGCACTTACTTTCCATCAGATGAAATTCCAACTATTCTCCTGAGATCAAATGGCCTTCCCATATCGAAGGGAGGGTTTGATGCCTCAAAGGACAGGCGCCTCCTGAATGGCTCCCAAATTCCTTGAGCTTCTAAATAAGCAGTTCCAATTACCAAGAGAAAGAGTACACTGCAGAGAAAAGAGGAAATCAAACAAGCATGACCCACTGGATCTGGGAAGAAAGATTCATTTTCTGTTAACAAAACAAAAGCTAAAAAGGGGAAAAGCATCTCAATATGATGCTGATGGAAAGATAAGCAGCAAAACCCAGAACCACACACCTATTACAATGGGAACTGCAATCAAAGAGCAAAGACCTAAGTTGCTGCCCAGAATGAGAAAAGCTAAAGAAAAGCAGTTAGGTAAATGTTTAACAAGATAGCTAAGGACAAAAATTACACACATCTGTATACGTGATCAGAAACCATATACACCAAAAGCTCTGTTATCCATCACCCATGGGGAATGCGGTTATCTAATAGGCCCAAACAGGCAGCTTTGCCTGTTCAGGCCGCTGCCCCGCCCACCCTGTCCAGTGTGCCGCCACCCTTCCCTGGCATCAGTGTAACGGGGCACGGGGGGGAGGCCCCACACAGGCTGCTTTGCCCTGGGCCTTGGGGGCTTGGTGAAACCTGATGTGCCATGGTGGGCACTTCTGATTTCACTTCTGCCATATTGACTGGCACGCCGGCTTTTAAGGTGCCGCATAATGCAGCTTTTACTGTATTTAGCTGATCAGTGGACCAGGGCCCTGGCAGACTCCCACTGCAGCTGCACTCCAAAGGCAGAGACCCTTAGCAAAGAACGACCTGTTACTGTACAGGACTTCCCGAGAGAGAAGAACAGTCTCTCTCAGGAATTTCCCAACTGAATTGCTGAACTGGGATACAGGATAGCAGGGAAAATCTCTCACTGTGTTTATATGCTGCTTATCAAATGGGACATCAATCTCTGAGCCTACTAAGCAAGGCCACAATAGAAAATGATAGTAGGTTAGGACAAACATTAATGAAGAACACCATGTCAGCTGGAAAATTTTAGGGAGTAGAACAGAGCACTAGAACAAAGAACCAGCACATGTTATTTAATCACTCAAAATGCAATCTGACAGAGAGTAGGTCTAACATTGCCACTTATGCAAAATCTTATAGGATGTTTAATAGCTATAAGTAGTCAGAACTGAAGGTTTAGATCTCATCTGAAAGGTACACATGGTCTTATTTCATTCTTGCAGCACTTCAGATGAATTTGAACATGGCAGTTAGACAAGAAAGAGTTAAAAGTTATGCTAAAATATCCTCTAGTTCATTGAACACAAGGTCATGAGCAGTCCCACTGATCCTTCTGTGATGCTAGTCATATTAGTATGTTTTCCTCCCTCACTGGTGACTAACGTATTTTGTGTTTCTATGCGGATGAAAGAATAAATGTGTTTTGTAACTCAGACTAAGCAAGCATTACAGATGAAATATGTACAAGATTCCCACCCTCCCCAACCATTTAAGATGATGGGTGGAACAAAGCACTAGAACAAAAAAGTATTATTTAATCACTCAAACCTTGTTAAACTGAAGTTCAGATTGCAACTATCTAGGGATGGAAAATTTGAAGAAAACAATGTGCTGCTCAAAACCAGAATGATGTTTGAAAGCCTAAAAAAATTCATAACATCTCATCTTCTCTATTTCATTGCTGTTTTGTGGGAGAGATCAGGGTAACCAGAGAATATTTCTGTAGTGAAGTTAATGCCTTAAAACTGAATTTAGGAGTCAGTGTTTCAATGAAACATGAATAAATGAACTCCTACAAAGGCTGAGAACAACTCTCTAGAATCACAGTGTAAGCTAACACACTTATGTATCCCAAGTACGTACTACGGCTCAGTACTTCTGGCCCTAGTTCGATATTAATTCAAAAGCAAAAAAGCTGATTACTGAATTACCAACACAAGGGTTTTCCTGGGTAAAAGGGCAGAGAGGAAGGAGGAGAATGTTTCATATTTAACAGCTGACTGGGTATGACAGTGTTTCTAATGTTTTCAGATTTCTCAAAAGAAACTGAAGTGCCATAATTTATGATGTGGGACAGTGAAATGAGCTTCCAATTCAAAAGCCAATGAAGCCTAGTTAAGGTAAACTCTTCTATATTTACTGAGAGTGTGTGCATTTGATTCTTATTAGAGAGAACTTATTCATAGGCTACTTGTAACCTCTCTCACCAATGCTGCACAGTATTTTAAGTGTTTTACATCCAACTGAACAATGCCCTTGAAGTTCTTAGAAATTCCATTATTAGTATCACCAGTTGTCTGTCACACGTACAAGTCTCACCAGAGTTAAATGATCCAAAGGCATTTGCTAAGCTCATCTAAATTATTGCCTCATATCTCCCTGAAGTATGACAGTGTGGAGGTCATGCTTCATGCTGCCTTTCCACATTAAAGTTAATTCAGTTTTGGCTTACTTACACCTATAGGCTGTCGGACACTGTCATGGTTGGTAGGTGTACATACATGATCTTAGAAAAATGGTTCAGGGCAAGCATATACTATATTCCATACTAGTTTTGATAGGAAATAAGAATTCTCACCACTATGGTATTCACATGTATTCCACAGCAGTTTAAATCAGCTTGTTCATAAATGTTTTTAAATTTACCACAACTGATTTTACAAAAGCATACCATGTATGTGGTAATTAGCATATAAAATGTCTTCCCCCATAACTTGTATTCAAGATGAAATAACTCCAGTATGTAGGTACAAGCAACCCATATACAGTACCTCATTATTCCTGAGATGATTATGTACAATGCCAGCTCCCAATTGGGCCTAGGCAGGGCTTCTGCACAGGTTGCTAACATATGATATGGAAGGGATGCATTCAATACAAATATAAATTCAGAGCCTCCTGCTGTAATGAACTTCAATTCACGAATGACTCTGGAGGCAGTGAAATCTGGTGTAAACCTGAGAAGGCAAATTATGATTGTGATGACTGTCCAAAGTCTAAGATTAATACATGACACTAAAACAGCTCTACATAATTTGCACTATTTGTGCCTCATTTGTTCTGAAAAGGCAATAGCTTCTGCAATGACTGACACTTGTTGAAAGTCCTCACTAATTATCATTCTTGGCTCTCTGTACAAACTAGGCAAACAGTACTTACGGGTATCTTTCAATAACTCAAGACAAAGAATCAACCTACAAGTACCTACACAAACCACATTTGATATAGCACATAAAGACATAATGAAATGAAATTTAAGTTCAATCATATTTTAAGAAAGCAAATTAGAAAGAAAATGCAAAATTTAAGTCCAACTGTAATTAAACAACAAGATGCATTAGCAAGCAAAGTAGAATATTCTTTATCACCCAGTCAAGACCAGAATTTTTTTCTCTGTCCTGTAGTCCCATCACAACTTAAAGGTTGATGCACAAATAACCAAGTGAAATACCATGGCCAGACAAGATGATTAGATTAGCCCCTTCTAGTTTTAAAAAGTATGAATGCTTGATGACTAGTCTTAAATCATGCAAGGCCCAAGGATCACATCTGGGGCAGAAGGTTCTTGTATATATTCAAACAAGCATTATAGACAAAACATCCAAATTTAAATTGAAGCGCATTATAAAACTCATATGCAAAGGATGCCTTTCACTATACATAGTAATGTGCCAAAAGGATATGAATAATTATGTCTATTACTAGGTCTATAATCCATCCATATCTGGAATGAAGATAAGGTACATATAACTGTATCATAAGACATTTCCAAATTATTTTATCGCTACCCAACAAAAATACCATATTTCAGTTATGAAAAATGTTACAATTTCTTTTAAACAGTTTGTTCCATTTTTAGATAAAAAAAGAAAGTATCTTAAGTTCGTTTGTACAGAAGAAATTTAAAAAACAAACCTGAAGTGAAAAGAAGCCAAGAGCATTTAGCCAACACTAGTTTTCCCCTCAATAAACTTTTACAATACAGAGTCCTTAATATACGACTCCCACCAGATGTGCTATACAAGAAAAAAGCCCACATCTTTCTAACAACAACATACTTACAATATGACAATGTCTTTAGAGGCATTGGCACTTAGTGCAAACTCTTGACAGTTAACAACTTTAAATCCATAGCCTTCACAAGTATAACCACTAATTTCCATAGACTTCACATTAACTTGCAGCTGCCCTGTGTTCTCCACTCTGAATGTTCTTCTCAGTGTGAAATTTGGTTCTTTTAATTTCATCTCTAAAAGCATACAGAATAAAGCTATTAGGATTGCATTAAGTCAAACTGCAGTAAAGTCACAGTCTAAAGAGACAGTAGTATAGTTCTATTAGTACCTTCCTCACCTGACGCCTAACAGTGACAACATGCAACAAAAATGTCAGGGAGATCTCTGCTCAGACATGCCACCTTTGGACAAAGTTAACACTGACTCTACAACAGTGTTGGATAATTGTTATGGTAAAATGCTTTTTTGTCTAATTCCACAGCAAGGTAAAGCCAAAGTACTTTGACTAATGAGACTAATATAGTTTTGCAAAAGCCTTCCAATGCGTGCAACAGTATAAACTTTTTTTATGCATACTGGCTACACAGAGTACACCATTACTCTACTAGTAGCATTAGATAAGAGCATGAAATAAAACAAAATCCTTTCTGTTCTAAGATCCAAGCTTAAGGATTTTGCTAATTCTTTTGAAGTTACTGCTGCATCATCATCTACCTGGCTAGACAAAGCCTTGGCTGGGATAATATATAGTTGGAGATGGTCCTGTTCTTTGAGCAGGGAGTTGGATTAGATGACTTCCTGATGTCCCTCCTAACCCTCATATTCTATGATTAAAACCAATTCAATTGCAGACTATGAGCAATATTAGCCTCATATTTCATAAAAAAACAAAAACACAAACTAAGGCTTTAAGGTGCATATTTACAGCTGAGACATACAGTAGGCTTCAAGTGAGTTTTAGCTATCACAAGGCTTGTCTGATTTTAGAAAATACAAAGGATACCTTGGAAATATGCCTCAATAATTATTAAGAAATAAAAAAGATCTTAAACTAAGGCCAATCTGTCCTTATCGGTTCCTGAGCCCCCATTACTCTAGAAAGCAGTAAGCAATTATTTCAGCTTAATGACTTTTGATGAGCTGTTGATTGTCCCCCAATTACCATCTTGAGACTGGAAGTCTCACCCCTAACCCCTGACTTTTGCCACTGGAATTCTACCCCCTCCCTCCGAAGTACTCCTTTTGGGGCAGGGGGAAGGGAGATGCCATTTTGGAACCAGAAAAAAAACAAATCATACACTAAAATCAAACACCTACCATAACATATTTTAATTTTATTTCAAATAATATTTTTGCCCTGTTTAACTTGTGTTTGTGTAGTGTATATAGAGTTCATTGCATATTAACTGAAAATAAAGTCTCACTCTTCTACATTGTGGGTGTGGGGTATGTGTATGCAGAAGGGTTTTTTGGGAGGCCACATGCCCTCCCCCTCGTGCACAGTCCTCCTGACCCACAGCAGGCCAAGTCCCTGGGCAGCGTGTGGCTCCAACTGAATCCCTGGAGCTGCACATGGCGACACAGAGCCTGCTCAGGCCAGCCCGCTGGTGTGTACCTTTGAGCCATATCGGGCTTGATCCATGCCAGCACGCGGGGCTCCCAAAACTATAGGTCGGAGACATGCACCATCAGGTTGGACGGCCATCCATACCTTCAGCCTGATAGTGTGTGGACTGTGGCCAAGGGAGTGGTGCGCTACCAGGCCAGGTGGGCTGCATTCCTCCACATGTGGCTGGAATGCTGGAAGGCACATGTGGAGGCACAGAATCAGCCCAGTCTGATGGAGTGCAGTTCCCTCCTGCAGTGCCAGGTGCCCCTAGTGCTTGCATGGCGCCAGCTCGACTTGGCTTGAAGGCAAGTGCCAGCAGGCCAGATTAGGCAGGTTATGTGCTGCCACATGCAGCTCCCAGAACACAATGCTGGGGGTTCTGCCTGCTGTGGGCCAGGAGTGCTCTTCGGGCCTGCTGAATGCTGCTGGTGGCAGGGCTGTGTGCTGTGGCAGGGGGCCCACGCCCACCCACAACCCCTCCACCCCTGCAGGCAGAAGCGCCCTTCCTTATTCACCTGCTGCTCAGTTGTGTGCCATCACATTCAATGCTTCCACGTGGGACTCCCAGATAGAGTGTCAGCAGCCCCGCAGAGGTGGAAGCACAGAGCCCACCTGGTCCAATGGTGAATGACTTCTGCAGGCCCACCTCCTGCCAGCTTTCAGAGGGGCAGCTGCAGGCCAGTAATAATTGTTTTTGGGAGGGGCCCCATAGGTTGAATAGAATGGCCACATCCTGCCCACCCCTGCTCTAGGGGCTCAGGAACTGATTGCTCCTTTCACAGGCAGGCAGGCACTGAGTGCTCCTTTTACAGGCAGACACTTCCCTCAGGTCCACTCAAAACCCAAAATCAGATTTATCAGAGAACTGATTTTTTTTTTTTTTTTTTAAGACAAACTCTGTGGAAATTATCCTTTTCCATACTTCCATGCAAACTGTCTGTGTAAAGACCTTCTGACAGATGGAGAACTGTTAGTTCCATTCAACTGTCCTCCCAGTGAGGAGTTTGGTGGCATTAAAATGAGCTTTCTACTACTTTAATTTGTCTTCAGTCTCTTGCTCTTTTTAATGGGGGGGGGTGACATAGCTTTCAAAATGAACTGTTTTACAACTAGATTAGTAGAGCTTTAGCTATGGTTTTACATTTCCTAATTTATCCTTTCAAAATGCCAAAATGTAAAAGACTTTATACCAATAAAATGTTTTTGCATATGTTTACAGGTCTATCAACCATCTATTCACATTTTAACCTTTTTTAAAGGGGTCCATGATATCTGTGCATGAATACAAGAAAAAATCTTCATAGATGACATTCTTAACTGTGTACATAAAATACCAGTAGATTTTCTGTTTAGCCTAACAGTTTTAGGAGTACTCACTTTCTGAACAATCTTTTAATGATGCTTCAGTGATTTTAAAACGTAAAGAACTTCCTGGACCAGGAGGTTTGCCTGCAACCCTCAGACTTTCAGTTGTTCCTTGTCCTTGCATCAAGATGGCATCTATTACAGTCAGATTATTTCTATGTAAATAGAACACAGGATAAAAAACACTTAACAAAAAATGGGTATTCTGCTGTTTCTGCAAGTGCCTCCAAAGCAAGCTAATGTCAGGTCCCAGTCCTGCAACACACATTTGGGAGAAGTCCCACTGACTACCATCAAGACTTAAGAGTTTGCAAGACATGGGTCTTAGTAACCACAACAAAGCATGCACAGACTTTGCCTGAATAAAGCTCCAAACTTATTTAATACAATATCATAATACTTAAGACAGTGAAGGTGCTACTATATTTCATGCAAATAGTAAACACTTATTTAAAGGTCCCAACTACTCAGTGCAAGAACATTTTTGGGTAAATAAAAAAATCTGTATTTGACATGTATTTTTCCCAGACCCTAGTATAAATGTAAAGTTTGCATGCATTTGGGAAGAAAGAATTTAAACTTTTCAATTTCATTTGGTGATGCCAGATGGGTGGTGTAAAATAAGCCTGCAGACTGGATCCGAAGCACATGGCTGGCTGGTAGGCTGGCTCTGGAGTGTGGAGCTGTGTTATTTGACCCATGAGGCAAGTGGTAACAGTGTTAACTGCCAAGGCTCCCAGAGCTGTCTTGCCACCAAATCTGACCCACAGGCACCATGTAAGACAGTTAATGTGACTTCATACTTGGAATCTTGCTCACAGGTGTGCCTGTGCGTCAGAAATAGGCAGCAAGACAAGCCGTGGTAATTACTGCTGCAGCTGCTTATCCCATCATGAAATACTGGGCCTTGCAGGCCAAATGACACAGCTCCATGCTCCAGATCTGGCCCATTGGCCATGTGTTTGATGCCCCTGCTCTAAATGTATAAAACAAACTGATCATAAATAAATTAATAGCATCAGACAGTATCTACTGACTGCTATTTAACCACTGAAAATCACAGTGAATTTGTTTCCTATCCCAGAGGTCCTAAAATTAATATTGCAACAATGAGAACTTCTTATTCAGAATTAGTGAAACAAGCAACCTGTGTGTAAATAAGAACCTCAAATACACTCAAACCCAGAGACTTAGACAGCATACCTGATCACAATTAATGATGAAATTGTCTTATTAAAAACTGGAGTAAATTTCACTTTCACAGATTTTCTCTCTCCAGGCTTTAAAATTAGATTTAAAATCGACTGTCGAGACAGACCCTCTGCAAATCCTGTGGTGCTCTGCAATGGATGAACCTTAAGGCAATGAAAAATACAAACCACTTCTAAAAACAGGAAAAGCTATGCAAATTTAAGAATGGCTATGACAGTTTCTAAACAAATCTGGAACCGTATTACAGCAGGGTCGGAAGGGACCTTGTAGATCTTCAAGTTCGACTCCCCACCTGGGCGGGAGAAAAGACTGGACTCAAATGACTCCAGCGAGGTAGTCATCAAGCCTCTTCTTAAAGATCCCCAGGGTAGGAGCCAGCACCACTTCCCTAGGAAGTTGGTTCCAGCTCCTAGCCGCCCTAACTGTGAAGCAGTTCTTGCGGATGTCTAATCTAAATCTACTCTCTAAAAACTTGTGTCCATTGTTCCTCGTCATGCCAGGGGGCGCTAAGGGAAACAGTGTCTCCCCTAAACCCTTCTGGTCCCCCCTAGTGAGTTTACAGACAGTCACCAGGTCCCCCCTCAGCCTTCTCTTCTGAAGTTGAAATACAACACTTATTTTTGTCTGCAAAACTCTTATTTCTACACTGGAAGGTTATTCTTCATATTACCCAATTAAAAAAACCCAACTATCTTTTCACATAAAAAAGACTAATAAAAAATTATATATTTCTTGCCAACTGTAAAGTGGCATACTTGGATTACTCACCAGGATAACAAAGACTAGGAACACATATGCCATTTGTCCTGGAACAGAAAAGTCCTGGGATTGGCATGTATGCATATGGGTTTAGTGAGCAGCTGCTACACTGCCACTTTTCTGCCACTGCTTCAATGTTGCAATTCTGGAACAACCATTCAGACACTCTGTGATGTCCTGATGACAGTACTTTGTCACAGGAGAAAACAGTGTCTCCCAGGAGAAATGCAATTTCTATTTGTAGCCAAAATAATAGCGACACAGGATATACATTGGGCTAGCTAAAGCCCTCAGAATAAGAGTGCTCAGGATTTACTTCTCTAACACTGAAATTACTACTAAGCATTTATATAGGACTGTAAAGTTTCAAAGTGTTCTATGATTATTAAATTGTCAAAATACAATTTGAGGTAGTAAAAGGAGAACGCAATCCTAAAATGAAAAAAGCATCCAGAGACATGTTTTCTTAAGCTTGATCTTACTACAGAAACAGAATAGATTTGCTAACCTATGAAGTAGCTAGGGGTTGGGGTGGAGGGCGGGGAAGAGAGGAGGGAGAAGCACACAAAATGAATGAGAGGAAATGTGGACAAAGGTAAGAGTAATAAGGAGCAAATTAAAATTCAGAATATAGGAAATAAATGGAAACACATGACAAGTAGATAATGAAAAATGAAATGATGAAAAAACTCATTCTCGTGCAATATAGATCTAGCAAAATTGCACCATAGGGAACAACACTGCATTGACAAGGGTATGAATAAAAGGAGCCAATACAGAGTTAAATTTCAACTTCTATGAATATACAAAGAAGTAAATATAATTCAAGTGGTATAACGCACCTGAAGCACTTCCTTTGTGCTCTGCATTTCCTTTGACACATCTAATGTAATCACTGCATGTCACTTGTACTATGGCTACAAAACTTATCAGAGTTTTTGGTATATTTAATAAAATATTTATGTGGTGATATAAAATTTGTTGAGTAAAAAAAGATTATGAAATACTTACACAGTTTCTGAAAACCTGGAATTCTAGAGTCCTCAAATTGAAGTTTGTCGGCTTACTCAAGTTAAACCTAAAACAAAGATATATTTTCTGAACTGCATTAAAGAGAGATACAGTGTACAGATATTTACAATATTTAATGTCATACAATATGACATAAAAGCTTTTAAGAAACAACGAGGATAGAGGGGTTGGAAGACAAGCCGGGTAAGGAATTTTGAATAAGTTAAGTATAATTAGCTTAGTGAAAAGTTGATTAGGTGGGGTGAAGACATAATAGCTATCTTTGTATATGTGAATGGGTGCCACTAAGATAATGGAGAACAACTGTTCTCCTTTGCTGCAGAGGGCAGGATGAAAGGAGTAGCTTTAAATTGCAGCAAAGTAGATTTAGGTTATACCTCAGGAAAAACTTCTCTACTGTTAGAACAGTGTGGCAGTGGAATAAACTGCCAAGGGAAGGTGTGGAATCTTATTTACTGGAAATTTTCAAGAGAAGGCTGGATATTAGGCTTTGGACAGGGATGATTTAAGAGTAGCATCCTGCATTTGTGGAGAAGTTTGGACCAAAGGAACCCTAAAGTCCCTTCCAACCACACACTTCTGTGGCTTTCAACACAAAAGCAAGAGCACAGAATTATTAAGGCTTTGATGGAGAAGGTATATGTAGTATGGCCACTCATTTCCCTTGGACTCCTCCTCCCTCAGCCTACTTCCTAAGGAGAAAATGTGAAAATCAGATTACCTAATAAGATTTGCCTAATTTTATGGATATAATTAAAAATGCACTAAAATCTCTTCGGTTTATTAATCCTGAGTCTATTCCCAGTATACTAAAGCTCTAAACTCTACTATATAAAAATCTTGTCAAATATTGTATCAATTTTTTCATGAACTGCATTTTGTCATCAAGTGGATGCCTTTAAAGTCATCAAACGACACTTACCGCTCTAGTAGCTTGTCTACAAAGGCTGAGGGATTAGAATACAAAGCTAAAGGAAGGAACTGAACATAGACGGGAACATCTGCTGGATTTTCAAGATGAATTTCTTCCTCCTAATTAAAAAAAATTTAGTAAAAGTTAGTATTCATATTTGTTATGTATGTAGCAAAGCAGTTCCAAAAAAAGCTAGTCACTACCTGTGATACTATTAACAAAAGGACTTACTGATGAGCTGTTGGTATTGGTAAGTGGAAAATGTAAATAGCGTGGTGAAGTGAGTATGGAAGGCCAGGATAACTCTGCTGTAATTTTCAATCCAACATCCTTCTGGAGATCCGTGTCTACTTCAAACATAGCACTCAGTCTAGATAAACAGTTATAAAATCCACCATGTAAGAATAAAACATCAACAGCCTGGCAATGAAAGCAGCAGTTTAAGCTTACAGGCATTCTGCAAAATGTATGGTTTTGGAATACAACACACTCTATTATATTTTATTTTTATTTATGTAAAACAACTGAGCTCTCCCTGTACTTACTGTTATTTTAGATCCACCACATTTTTGTACTGCCACACCCACAGCAAATATTCTGTGCTTCCTGTTTCTTTTCCTGCCTCTTCCAGTTACCCAAATGTTATTTTGTTAAGAAAGTGTTTTCTGGCTGTAGAACCTAGACTGAGGCCCTGACTACAGTGATACGAAGAGTGACTAAAGGTAAACAATTTCTGTTGAGTCATTTTCCAATACTGACGGGTTCGACAAACATGAATGAGACCAAACTACGGTAAGGAAATTTGCTTCTAAAACCATTAACTATTTTAAACATTGCCTCAGTATGATTTAGCTCCATCTATATCAGCAACACAAATTGTGTTAAGGCCTTGAGCATTATAAAATAGCAAAACAAAAGGTACTGTTTCCCACCATTTTATCACAGATCTTGCAACATTCGGTGTTTTTCTAAAAGCAGCAGTTCCTGGAGTCTACATTTTCCACATGACCCTTATGTTAAAAGAAAACTTTTTAGGTCTTAAGGTAGCAGAGAAATGCTTGGCTCCAAGTAAACCATAAAGGATTAGAAGTCAGAAAGTAAAAATGAACGACTCAAAATTGTAAGTAATAAATGAATTTAATGTACCGCTGGCTTTCCAAGGGCTGGGTCATGATTTTGCAATACTTACAGATGGCAACCCTGAGGATAAATTTTCAGCCTCTGATCCACTTGCAATCTGGCTCCCATTCAAGACAGAGTAGTCAATTACTCTAATTGAGATAAGATGCTGAAACTGTCCATACCTCCCACTACAGGCCTAATCTATATGACAAAGCTCATCAGCAAGGCTCTAGCTCTGGCTAAATGCTGAGTGTGCATTTACATTCAAGGCCCAGCTGTGGTGGCAGAACCCTCTGCTCTGCTAGCAGTTACCCCAGCTCTGACAACCAATGCAAGGTTTCTGCTGTTGACTGGAAGCTGCCTTAAGGCACAAGCAGACACTCACTCCTGAACTTTCAGTCTTATGCCGCGGTCCATTTTGGAATGGATGCCTTCCCAAAGTGAGTTTCACACCACCATCTTCTGTAGTGGAGTCACATAAGACTATCAGAAACATGTGGGTGCACACATGACCTGGTGCTTGGTGGGGGCTACTGCTACAGCAGTTTGCCACGTTCCACAACTTTTAGGGGTGATATTGCAATGCTCCTTTGTCCGGAGACGCTACTCAAAACATACCCACACTCTTCAGTTCTTTTTTATTGCTGGAAGGAGCAGAGCACAAACTCATGGAAGAACTGGAACCAAAGTATAAGTACGCTGAATTGGTCAGGACAGGGCAGAGAACCTTAGGGATATCTACATGGCACAGACTTACTGGCAGGATGCTGCCCTTCATACTGCTCAGCTCTGTTCCTGGCCATTTGCATGCTGTGACTGTGTGCACTGCATGAGGCATTTATCGGTGCCCATCTGATATGGACCAATATACTGGTGCACTTCTATTCAGTACTGGAGTCAGGTCTGTGCTGTATTTAAACTTGCCATACTCTGTCTTGTCTTACTGCTCCCTACATGATTAGTTTGTTTTACTCAAATTTAGAAGGTTTAATATATTCACTATATCATTTCATTACTACAATATATCACATTTCCTGTATCTCTCTCCCTCTGTCCCAAGTGTTACATCATTTGCTCTCAACTGCATGCAAGGGTAATGGAGAATTCTCAGTGTCTTATTTCCCTTCTTTTGACAAGTACTATTGCTTTCTGTGAGGGAAACTGTCATACTGTTGATATACTTCTACTAAAATACTGTTTTTTTTAAACTTATGCAGTTATTTTGTTCTATAAAGTCCAAAGTAGTAATAAAATGAAAGTTAAAGTGAATCAAAAGCAGCCTCTCAGTAGCACTTTATGAATGACTAAGATCTAAAACATCACTCACCACTGAAACTGTAGCCAGTTCTTACATAAAATACGGCGTATTTTAATAGTACTTAGGAGCACTAAACAACAGTTTGACATCCTTACCAATGAATCAGAAATTGTATCTTTCATATAACATCTTTCAAATAGTATCCCAGAATGCTACAGGATTATATTTCAGCAGTGAATGAACTGGCACTCTCAAGGGCTGCAGGGATGGGTGACCTTAAAATTTCAATTAAGGATACAGAAACCATTCTATATAAACAGTATCATATATTTTAAAATTCCAGTGCAGGACAAATTTTCTTTTAGACCATGGACATATGAACAAGGTACTGGGGGGAGAAAAAAGAGGGTAAGCAGGGCTTTACCATACTTCAGCTGCTCACCCAGAGCTTTTCATGGGTTTGCTCTTATCTTATAGTAAATGAAAACATACCCAATTTAACCTGAAGGGCCACTTTCCATTCACACAGCTAAACCGATGGGGCTTTGCCTATGTTTACCAGAGGATGAAAGTGAGCACATGGGTAGTTATAGTACAGAAGCTAACATGCAATCAAGGCCCAACCTTCTTTGCTTTGCAGTAACTTGTGCACGCGCCAGTGTCTTCAGACACCTTATCGACAAAAGGTGGCCATTTGCCATATTAATTAAACAAGCCCAATAATGTACATGACAGAAATGTTAGTTTTTTCTTTCAAATGATTTTGTGCATAGACTTAGCCACACTTCTGTGCCCCTCTCATCAAATACAATGCAAAAGATTGATATTATGCAGAGGCAAAACAAAAAGAATCATATAATGCAGCAGCCTTAGAAACTGAGTAAAAATACACTCACCTATGACCCAGGTTCTCTGTTATTTCTGTCCAACCTCTGAATAAATTTTCATGCAAATCCCAGTCTGTATCCCATGCATCTTCTTGCATTGTTAAGCTGTGCTGAACTTTAGGTTCAGCTAAAACACAAAGATTGAGGTTTTTAGTATAAAATTAGCAATGTTAAGGAGGAAAATAATTTTTAGTTCTCAATTAGAAAGATGATAGTCACTTACATTTAGATAAAAAAGGCAATCCAACGTAACAGTGCTCCCCACAGTGTAAAGCCGGATCAAAATAAATATTTGCTATCTGCAAAAGGTACAAGAACAATTAATATAATCAAGAATATGAAAAGTAAGCCTGATGATTTAAAAAAAATCCTGATAAATAAAAAAAAAAAAATCAGTATGCTCTGTTTAAAGAAAAAATGTGGAAATGAAAAGTAGTAATAGAAACCTTTGATTTTTTTCCTGGCTCTAACTCTTCTTTATTGCTCCTTAATCTCTTATAATAAAATCGCACATCTTCTGTTAGGGAGCGTATATGTTGTATTTTCACTTTCTGAGAGAAGGAACTCATAATATTTAAACTCTGATGAACTACTTTTCCCTAGAGGAAAGGAAAGAGAAAAATAATATTGTATGCATTCCCCTCACCTGCCATGTCCTAGGCATAAGGCCAGACATCATCCTACACAGGCTGGCAAGGATCAGAGAAGACTTGGTAATTTAAACAGAAATTTTAATTCAATTATCCAAACAAGAAGCATCCCAAGCATTTTGAGGCAGGCTCAGAGTTTTCTTTTTTCCCCTCCCACCTCCTCCTAAATGTAGCCAGCCTCTCTCCCAAAATAATCAAACCACTATGCAGTTACCTGCCCTATGCTTTATGAAAAATTTGATGGTACATTTCTGGGACCCATCTGAAATCCGACTCATTTTACATTAGAAATGCCTGGAGATGAAGAGAACCTGCTGCTTGTTTGGGATTGGGGGGCAAGGGAAGAATCTCAGACAGTTGGTTTCTGGGGATGTGATAACTGCCAATTAAGAAATATTTAAGAATAATTACAACCTCCACAATAGCAATACCTAGTCATATAGCAATATATAGAGGAAGTTGATGGTGAGGAAAAAAGCTAAGAAAATTTTTCAAGAAAATATTGTAAACAAATGATCTTACTGGGAAGGATGGAGGAAGGATAATTTGTTTAGGGGAGCAAGTCAATGACCCCACAGCAATTACAGCCTTCACTGGAATTGTTAAAATCTGGAAGAAAGAGGAAGATAAAGCTTAGCACAGGTATAGTTATTTTCAAATGAACTTTCATCTCTAGCTTCCTGCTTTTAATTATTCCAAGCAAAAATTAAAAAATAAAATTGCAAAGTTCAGTTATTCATGTGGTTTCAATGCAGCCCCCCCAGCCCCAATGTTTGCAAGCAGTCCCCCAGCCCCTGCCTGTCACCTCTTCCCCATGCTCCAAGACTCTCTGCTTGCCAGTAGTTTGTTTTTGTCTTTTTGCAGTAAGCCTACCAAAATTGTGAAGCCTGCCTGAATTCACAGTTTTCATGAAAAATTACGCAATCACATATTTGGTAGGTCCCTACCAATGGTACTGTTTTAAGATTGTACTTGATTACTGATGTTGCTTGAAGCATAAGTTGCAACAGTTGCTCATTTTAAGCCTAGTTTTTCAAAGTTGCTTTTATTTTAACTTACAATATAGCACAAAGTACCACTCCACACTAAGATAATAATACCTTGTTTAAAATAGTCTAGATAAGGGCTTTTTTCATAAACCTATTTCATTCATGTCACCCGTTTAACTTCTTAAAACAAACAGTTGATCCATGGTAACACCATTCAATGACATCATTTAAGTATGCAAAATATTTACCTCATAATCTGTTGTGATTTGTACAGCTCCATCATGAATCCCTTCAAGCTCCTTCGCTATTAATTTTATTCTAAACACAGCATAATAACCAGATGTTAATATTACCTGAAAGTGATAAATATAGACAGACATTATTTATGGTATATGCCACATTTTTCTATCACGTTTACACTGAAATGTTGATTTAATTCAATGTTATACTGAAATTTTGAAGTGGCACACCTAACCCCCCATCAGATGATACCAATGCAGAATGTTTAAATTGTGTACGTTGACTGCAATTTTTTGTTACCTTAATTAATAACACATCATAAACTTCCCTAATCCACAAAGTGTCTTAAATCTCTCTGCAAACTGACTGGAACAACCACAGGACTAAATTTCTAAAAATTCCCACTAATTGTCCTACATGGAGTGCAACTTCCTAATGCAAATATGTTTTCACAGTGTTTACTTTAATGAAACTCCTTTCTGTAACATGATTATTGTGAAAGAAGGAAAAAGCGAGTTATTTGAAAATGTAAGAACCATAGCTTGGGACTTGTGGCTACCCAAGATTAGCATTAAAATGGTATTAGGGCTTCATAGAAGTAACCCAAGAAATAATGGTATAATGAGCTGCCCATAAAAATACAACATAAAACATGAAAATAATCCTTGCTGTCAACTCTGCCTTGAGCCCATGTGTTGCCATACCTAACTACTACTTTTTCAAGAAAAGCCTGGTAAGTAAAACTTGCTACAATTTACTTGGATTGTTAGAATTTCCCTGAACAGCTCTGCTTAATGGCCAAGTCACAAAGTTCATTCTGCTCTAGGACATGAGCATGACAACCCCTCCCTCCCATTTTGTAAAGATTCAGGCAGGAGGTGTGTACACTAGAGGCCTTTCTGAAAATTCTATTTTTGAAAATTCAAAGTGTACCCATAGGCTACAAATACCATTCACAAAAATATGCTCTTTTATTATCCTGCTAAACAACTGACAAAAAGTTATGTACGATTACAAAAGGCTACTTTATTTATTATTGCTTGTTAATGTGCTTCATACATGCAACTTTCAACTAAAGATTAAAGAAGGTTTACATACTGAAGATTGGTCAGATGCACTGGTGTTTTCTAATTTTGGAAGGCTTGCAATTATTGTGGTTTTGTTTCCTTTTTCAGTGGCCAGGAGTTCTATCGTTAAACCATCTCCTATAATATGCCAACTTTTTATAGTCAGCTTAAAAAGGGAGAAGATGACAATATCAGTAATGACACTGCTGCAGAAAGGTTTTTAAAAAAAGAAAGGCATTTAAAATAAACCAGTCTTTACCTCAATCGGGTTACTGTTGATGATTGCAAATAAAATGCTAGAAGCTTCTGTGGCACTCATTATCCCAAAATCTATGAAACGCTCTTCTTGTTTTGGGGGCAGTACAAAATACTAGAAAATTTAAGAAAAAACATTAACTCCAACTTAAATATATATCATATCCAATTGAGAGTTCACCAGCAAATGTGTTACAGTATTCCTTTAACAGCTCCAAAAGCTAAAATTGGACTTCCTATTCTACAAATACACTATAGAAAACTGAAAACAACTGGGAAAACAGCAGCAATTAGAAAAAACAAATTATTTTCTATTTTTGAAAGCTTCTGTCAGAAAACGATAGCAAAAATTCAGTTTCTTTTGCTAAATCATAGTGGAATTAAAAATTGGTCCCACGGAGAAGAATCAGGGAAATCAGATTAGGTTCAAGCATTCTGTTTATAGCTAGAGTGGGATTTCAAGGGAAAGGTAAAATACTTACATCTAAAAAACCTGTGTATGCTCGCACGGGTAAGTGAAATTTAGAAGCGTTCGTAATAAGAAGTATATTGTTATCTACATGCACAGATGATGTGGAAGGCATAAAATAAAGTGTAAAAATATATCTGGATTCATTAGGTGGAATTAAGACTGGTTTGCTGAAGTTCTGGACCTGTATTATTGAAGAAATAAGATCAAAGTTAAAATTTAAAAAACCACAGTGTTGTTAAAGTTATATTATTAGATAAAACCATTTCACTGGAACTGGACTTACTTTAAACATTGTTTTTGCTTCTTCTGGTAACACAGCATCATGAATAAGGACTGCAAAACTGAATGTGTTTGTAAGATAGATTGGCCTTTCCACAGAATCAGAAGGACTCTCACGGATGTGAAACAATGTGGCAGCATGATCAAATCCTAAGTATCTATTAATAAACACAAACAAACACACATAACATAAGACATTTTCCTCAATCTGCTTTTTAGTCCCATGTAGAAAGGAATGGATATCCCACTGTATTCTGATCCTTTATTATAGCAATCACACACCTTGAATATTCAGTAATCAAAATGAGATAACATATTTAATGCATCACATCAAACTACTTTAAAAAGAGTGCAAAGATGTTTTGCAAAATCCCTGTAATATTAACCAAAATGAAAGGACTTTAGCTACAAATAAAAGTTCTAATATGCAACATTTTGATTGTACTTGTTTATTACTGAACTCCAAGAAAAAAATGCTTGTTTGCTGTAGCGAAAGGCTACCAACTTTAATGGTGACGGGTCAATACTTCAGGTGAACTATTAGCAGAAAGTGAACTTGCATATTAATTGCTGAGTAACAACTAATGATAGAAATCGTTCTGATACCTTTTACAAAATTTTGCTTAGTTTTGCTAAAGACCAAATTTTTAAAAATGTACATTTTCTCTTCCCTTGCTTTAGGGCACAGCAGCAGGACAACTCAAATGATACAGTAGTGAATAGACATATGTTTTGAAACAGGAGATGTAAGTGATACAAGTTAGCATTCTGAAAATATGACACTGACAAATGACTCAAATCACCATTCTCAGTCTTAATCTTAAAACTAAGCTTGTGTATTACTGAATATGACTTGCATATCTTCTATCTCAAGAAACAAAAGTGAGAAGCAGCAGCTATGCTGTTGGAAGAACTCCAGGGTTAGAACACACAAGCAGTAACCTTACATTACAAAAAAATACAAACAGGAGAGAAACACCCAGCTGATCCTCTGTGTTTAATTTTTAATCCACACACATTTGATGTAGACTTACCCATCTAAAACTTCTGCTTGATATGGAATTTCAAGTTTTGAATAAGTCTTCTCTTTTGCTTTAACAGTTATTTTCCCAGAACACTGCGATGCTCTTTTTGCTTTTGATGCTGTACATGTAAAATATACAGGTATTACAGCACTTCCTTTACATGGAAGAGTATAACAGCTTTTTATTCATGCTTAGGATTTCACTATTAAGTAGATACTCATTAATGCTCATAAAAGTTACTTGCTAAACCAACAATAGGACTATTTTTCTCATCTCACTACTTTTGCACAGCAAGATCACATTTTTTTTCCTCTGCATACCTCACTAGATGGGTAATCACCAAGAACATGCCAGGACATGTTATTGAAAAGGCATGTGATTCTCCATCTTAGACATTCCTGATTTTAATTGTCCTTTTACCTACTACTACTACTACTACCGAAGATGATACTTTCTAGGGAGATATTTACTATTGTCAGTAGACTACAAATGGTGCAGGTGGAGAAATTAAGGTGCCATTTTTTTTTTAGGCAAACTGAATCCATAAAGGGTATCTGCCAGGATGATTCCCCCACAATGTTCAATCAAGGCCTGCAGATTTAAGTAGATAGTGGCAGGATGGTGCAACATCTTTTAGTCCCAATCTGAGCCCTGCTGAAGTAGATAAGAAACAAGCCAGCAGATTAGACTAGTAGGTAAAGAAAGGTGTGTGAAAAAGCAGAAGCTACTAAGAGTTAAGGTTCTTACAGGGAAGAGACAAAACTCTCGCTAAAGACCGTTACAGGGGCTGCTGGATGTGGAATAAGCATTCAGGCATTCCAGAACATATTTATTTCACTCTTCTGAAAAAGTTTTAATATAGTATCTTAAAAGTTGAAATTCAACTGAGCAGTTTAACTTTAACTCGATTCACTCAAATGAAAGCTGTGTGAACAGGAAGTCTCAATTCTGAGCCATTCCCATATGAGAAAGACTACATTGTGTAGTATTTTAACTAAAATAATTTTTAAAAGGTGAAATACATTCTGACAAACATAAAACTGGTATACTTTTTCTAATGTGTTATGTAGGGCAATACCATCCATGTGAGATTAGGTCAGAAAATGAAATGAACCAACACAAATCTCTCTCAAGGACTGTAAAGGTATAAATGATAGCTACAATGAACAACATCTATCCTCTTCTTTGTTGACAGAATAGTAGTGGATTTTCTGTTATTTCGCATGCCAGTCTTTTAAAACAGACATAACTTCAGTGAAAAATACAGGAAAAAGCATGCTAGTATAAGAAATTGTCTTATATCCTGGGATTGCTTCAAACAGAAGTTTTCCCTTCTGATGTTGGAAAACTGATCTAAGAATGGTCTGCCTACATTCCCATGTCAGTGGGCTGGAGTGTAATTGTAGCCATGATGATGCAGGAAAAGTACTACAGCAGCGGTGGCTAACCTGTGGCATAGGTGTCACAGTGGGGCATGCGAGTCTCTGTATGTAGCACTTGACAAGGGAAGGGACAAGCAGCACAGCGGCGGGTAGGGCACAGAGCAGAAAGTAGAGCATCAGGTCAGACAGAGGGCACAGGGGAGGAAGCAAAAAGCAAGCAGCAAACTGGGTAGGGGAAAGGGATTGGAATGGCACTCTGAGACAGTGGTTGCATCTATATGAGATGCTTACTGAACAGTAGCTGGTTACTACTGTACAACAGCATCACCTGGCACTAGCTGGGCACTGGGCATTCAGTACTTGGTTAAGACCAGGTACTGTCTTGTGTAGACACGGCTAGCGTGAGGTTAATTTGTGGTATCCTTGCCAAAAAAGGCTGTCCCCCCACTGTACCAAAGTAGTAGTTCTCAACCTATGGCCTGCAGGTTGGTTGTAGCCAGCAGAGCCATTGGATCTGACCTGCAAACCCTGAGGGCCTGGGCAGCATTTGGCAGCAAGGAGCTTTTTGCCTATGCCAGGGCTGAGTAGCAAGGAGGAGTGGCAACATCTGGGTCCTAGTACTAGCCCACAGCCAGAAAACATCAACCACTGTACTAGAGGCAAGGGGTTTTGTAGTATCTTTTACTGGATCACTGCATACTCAGTGGTGTAGAGAATGTCATGATTAGGTGAAATTCAGTAAAGACACAGAACCTATTTGTACCATTAATAATTGTTTTATCTTTAGCAGAGAACTAAAATGGTGACAAACAGAATCATCTCTGGAACTTTGTATCATAGGAACTTTATTATTCATTTTTAAATATTTATTCAACAGAAGGCTTAAGAATTCATCCATTTCTACTACTTATCATTAATTCAAACTGCTAATTTGCAGTTTGTAACACCTTGACAAATTTCCAAAGGAAACAGTTTTTAAGGCATAAGAATCCTAAATACTTTGTGTAAGACCATATTCCATTTCCCAAGAAAATATTTTTCTGAAGAGGCTTTTTAATATTTCCCCCCAAAATATTTTAAGTAGCTTTTAGGAATATTTATATAGTTCTTCAAAGAAAGAAACAATACTTACCATCAAAGCTAATACTTGCAACTTTGGTATATCTACTTTCAGAAGCCTTTAACGTAACTGGCTTAAAATGTACTGTTATAGCTTCATTTTGTGGTGTGGGTCTAACACTCTGAAAACAAAAATAAATGAAAATATTAAGCAGTTGTTAATTTGCTAATGATTTACTATCACTCCTAATGCAATATACAGTTTTTACACATTCTTCAAAGTGATTAGTTAAACAACAATTTTAGTTTTTTTAACGTTATTTTTAAACATACTGACATTCCTCATAATAAAACAGCACTCACTGTAAGACCGTGAGGGTTAGGAACTTTCTGAAGTCCTGCAATTTATTAAAGTGATCAACATTCAGTAATGTGAGTTATATAAAACTTTCCAATAACAATTCTGGGTGAATTCAAATGAGCCTTTGAGCAAAAAATAAATGTGAAACTGGTATCTGGTTTATTAGAATGCATATACCAAGAGAATGAATTTGTATTTGCTTGCATTTTTATTAGTTAATACTTTACTGATTTTTATTGTTAATACTGCAGAATTGATGTAGCTACAGATATTACTGTGTAGAGAAAAAATTCTTGCTGTACAAAATCTCTCAATTACATTTGTAAGTTTTATTTCCATGTCAGGTGATATATAGGGAATTTATACCAATTAAAAAACATAAGCAACTAAAACAGAGACACTGAAGAAAAACAGAACATTTTCCTAACATTCTTCAAACACCTTGTTAAATGTGGATAAATGCCTTACATCCCTCAAATAAAGCCTGAGAAAACACATTTCTTAAGATTTCCAAAACTTCACTAAATTTGGGCTTTAGCAGAAGACATGCAAAATGAATTCTAGAGCTGAAGGCCTCATCATTAACATGGGGCTAATAGAGCATGCCTATTTAGACAATTAATTATTCAGTCTGGTCCACCAAAATACAACTACTGTGTCACCATATGAGAAAGACAAGGAGCCTCAAAAATCCTAGCTACAGCAACACACAGTCCTGCCATGGATTGCAACGTTTAGATTTTCACGCTAACATTCAAGCTTACAGCTCCAACTTCACCAGTCGTGTTTGCTTGCTGGTCAACCAATAAGCAAATGATTTATTTGCAAATGTCTATCTTATACTTTCTGGGAAATGTCAACAAGGAAGCCAACTTATAGTTATGAGGAAAAAAATGAAGGATTCCCTCCCCTGCCTTAAAGTTCATCTTGGGATTCATACAGCCAGACACATCCTGGCCTGGATACTCAATCTAAATGAAGACATAACAATCTATCAGCTTTCATAGAAACTAAAGGTGCACCGATATATTGGTTGCCTACGAGCAGTGCTGAGGCTCTGGACACCTAGGTGCCCTCTCCTCCACAGGGCCAGAGCCCCCAGATGCCTGGACTTCCTTGAGAAATGGCGGGTTTCCCCTTGCAGGCAGGCACAGCATTCTAGCCTGCAAGAGGTCCTGCTTGAGGCTGCTGAGAGCGAGACCAATCTCGGGGGTGCTGCACGTGGCCAGAACTACAGCTGGGCAGCATGGAGAACAACTCCCTGCAGGTAAATCTAGGGAGGTGAACAGGCATGGGGGTGCAGATTGAGGATGCCATGGTGAGGGAGGGAGTGGGGCAGGAGCTGGGGGTGCTGCCCAGCTAGGGCAGTACATGGGACACGGGCCAGGGCAGGGAGTGGGACGGAGCCATGGGAGGCTTGTCTAGGGGGTGTGGGAGGGGCTGCTGTACACACCCCCAAGATTTGTGCACAAGGAAGATACAGGCTGCTTGCTGTGGGCTTTGGGCTCTCTGCTCTGCTGCCTTTCCCTTGGGAGCCCCATGCTGGCTGTACTCTCCCTGTCTGCCCAGCAGCAGTGGGAGCAGTGAGTTGTGCCCCCCCCACCTGCCAGGAGGACAGACAGCACACAGGGTGCAGGGCTCCCGGGACAAAGGCAGGAGAGTGGAGAGCTGTGAGATCTCAGTGGGCAGCCTGCATCCACCCTCGCCTTGCTCAGCTCTACTCCACTTAAAAGCATCCCTGTGCTTAAAAATGTGGCAGTGGCACTTGAACTAAAGTTAATTCGATGAGCTGTAGTTCAAGCATCCCTACTGCCATTTTAAAGTGCCAGGATGTTGATACATGTGGTGCAGGAGGCTGCTAGCGTGTGCCAAAACAAAGGTTTATTTACGTCAAAAAATGAGTTATCGGATTGGCATTGGCTGATATGGTTGGTTAATAATCGGCTACCTGCATTGGCCAAGAAAATCTTTAGTGGGGGAAACCCAAACAGGAACTAGAATTGTGACACAAAACAGCTTCCAGAATGACCACAGAATTAAATCTTTTAAATACATTTTTTAACTTTGCTTTCCCTCAGTAACACTGTCTTACAAGTATCCACAAAAGGGCACCAATAAATTAAAGAAGTTATTTTTATACCGCTTGGCAAGCAGAATGGTATTTCTATTTTGAAGCACTTAGCAAGTAGTAATATTCTACTCTCAGCCCCATGATGGAGTCTGCTTCAATATGTTGCTTTCTCCTACTTAATTAAACAATACAAGTTCCAAGTATTTTTGAACAAAAAGCAGAATGTTTATATTAAGATAATTTTAGTTTTGATATAAGAACAGAATTTTGTTCCTAGCAATTAAATGGATTTAAGAAAGAAATTTACTGTGTTACAGAGCTGTTAAGTGCTGCTTCTAGATCATGAAAAAGCAGACAAAATAAATAACCGATGAACTAAGTTTACAGGGCTTTAAATACTCTAACAGTAGAACCACCAAAAGTTGTTATAATGTTCATCCAGCCACAAAGTAAATATGATTCTCTCTAACAAAGGAAAACACTGCAAACAAATGAGAGCGCTTCCTGAATTTTAAAAATGTTCAAATAAAGATGAAGTGATTCATAATCTTATTTAGCTTATTATAGACCTCTATTGCCAAGAAACAGGTTAGATCAGCAATATTATATTCCTCCTTTAGTAAGTACTTAACTTTGGCAACAATACTTTTAGCTTCTCTTGTGCATGGATGACCTGCAGATATTTAATCCCACTGGTACCCAGTTTAGTTAGATGCATGCTAAATATAGTCTTGGCCTTTTATCATGACATTAAGATGAAATTTGTGACAGACTACTTCGTCATTTCTAGACTGCTTTTAAATATTTCCTCTTACGAGCCAAGAAAACCTTTTGTAAACCTTTTTAGAAGTAATCCCATGAACAGGAATTTTAGGACAGAACCTGTATCTATGCTAATCATTTTGGAATCAATTTAATTCACATTAAGAGAAATTCAATAAAATGCCAGAAGATTACACTGTCCATAAATATAACACCAGCAAAGCAGCTAATTTTCATGAACAGAGCACACTTCCAAATTATATATGAGGAATCAAAATGGAATTGTGTGTGTAATTCCCTGTGTGATACCTTGGGAAACATCCCACACATCATGACATTTATTTTTACAATCGTAAAAAGACATGATAAAACAAAAATGTAATGTAAACGGAGAGCCAAGAAAGTACTAGTTTAGGTGACAATCATCTGAAATATTTTTATTCTAATTTTTAAAATTAAAAACATAACAAAGTTCCATACTGCATCAAACCAGCGGTCCGTCCAGCCAAGTATCCTGTCTCACACAGTGGCAGGGATGCCTACTAAAGAAACTTCCCTGACCCAATAACTTTCAGTCCAAAGGGACATGATTCAGACAATGAAGAAATACACCCAGGAGGTAAGCACAGGACAGGTAAAAGTGAAAGAAAGTAATGGACATCAAAAACATATGGTCAAAAAGATTATATGTGTTGTTCTTAATGTAATCCCCCCCATCCCCAAATATGGTGATTGGTCTGACTTGAGTGAAGTAGGAAGACCCCATGGCCAGAAACCTCCAGGTTTTAGTCCTAGCAGAAGCACTGACACACTCCAGTCAAAATCTCCAGCTTTGACTGCTGCCAGCACCCAATGCTTCTGAGAAAGGTGAAAAATATCCCCTGACACACAGCAACAAGGAGGGGAAACAATTTCCTTCCTGCCCTATTTGGCAACCAGAAAAGCCCTATGCGAGGGAAGTACTCATAGCATAGCACAGGCATAGCTACTCCTGACCAATGCTTATCTAACCTGTTCTCAAACACTTCCAACAATGGAGATTCCACAACTTCCCTGCGCAGTCACTGCTTCACTGTTTTAACAGTCAAGAAGTTTTTCCTGAGATACAATCTAAATCTACTTTGCTGAAACATAAAAGCTACTGCTTTTCATCCTTCCCTCTGCAGCAAGGGAGAGAACAAGTACTCTCCCTTTAGAGCAGCCCTTTAGATTTTTGAAAACTGCTATCAAGTCCCTTCTTAATCACCTCTTCCATAAGCTCAATAACCTGAACTTCCTTGAACTGATTCCCATTTGAACCAGAGGGTTTTTGTTTGTTTGTTTTCAAAAGAAAAAGCATCACATTTTGACTTAGTGATTGAAAGCCCACAAATAACTGTTGCTAGATTTTTTCAGCGGTAAATTATCTTCATAATTAAAAATATTAATTCTTTCTATTCTGAAATAATCTAGTTTCCAATTCCTGCTATTGGATCTTGCTATATTTGATTAAAAGGCTTCCATCAATTTCTGTTTATTGTGTTAGATACTTTCTTAACATTTTCTTTGATAAGTGAAAAAGAAATGGTGCAATGTGTAGTCTTAAAAGACTGGGGAGATATGCAGAAGAAAGACTGGCAAAAGAGTGGGAAAGAAAATAGGAAAAGAGACAGAAACAGAAAGACAGCAGAAATAGTGCAAAAGCCAACCACGAATGGAATGTTAGAAAACAGGAAATCCAGAAGACAAACTTCCAAACCGAATGCTTCAAGAGAGCACCATGCTGTTACTGAAGTCTTCTACAGAGGCAGCCAGGTGACCCTAGAGCTCTGTTTCTTAAAGCTATTGTTTTTCATCCTGCCCTCTGCAGCAAGAGAGAAAAGTTTGTTTCCCTTTAGAGCAGCCCTTCAGATTTTTGAAAACTGCTATCATATCCCCTCCTAATCACTTTTTCCATAAACTCAAAAAGCTGGACTTCTTTGAACTGATTCCCATTTGACTAGAAGTTTACTGAGTTGGGAAAATTTCTTTATTTTTCTTCTGCGTGAGGCAGGATACTGGGCTACACAGACCATTGGTCTGATGCAGCATGGCACTTTTTATGTTATGCTTTTAATTTTAAAATTATAATAAAAATATTTCAGATGAGATTGTCACTTGAAACTTGCTCAGCCAACTAGAAAGTGAAGGTAAACCTGGGGGCTAGGCCCTTTCTGAAGGCTGATCTTGATAGCTACTGTTTCTGCCCATGTGGCAAGAGTGTGCAGGGAGACATACTGGATGGAATGCACAGCATGCAGCAGCTCAGCACTGCCTTGAACTGTATAGACAAGGGTCTGCAACCTACAGCCCATGAAGCCATGATTTGGGCTGCATTTGGCAGCTGGGGGCTCTCCCTCTGCTATGCCACAATTGGGTGCCCAGGGATTCAGTGATGGGGGAGCTCTGCCTACATTACGCCTCACTAGTCAGGCAGCCTGGGTTTTGGAAGAGAGGGACTTCCACTGCCTGCCAGCTGGGAAGTAGGGAGACGTGGTGGCAGTAGCCGGGTCCTAGGTGCCTGCCTACCTCCAATTTGTGCTGGGTCATTCTGCTCCTCATGCCCTCCTCTCCTCCTCCCACAACTAGAGATTGTTGCTGACCCCTGATATAGACATGCTATGAATCAAAAACTGCATTTTGAGAAAGGACAAGAATTTCAGCAAGCCCTTCTAGTATTCCCCCTACTTGGTCTGCCTTCTGAAGCTACTGAGTGCTGGCTGTTGAGTGTAATAGCTTTAAGTGGCCAAAGCATTATAGCAGAAACCTTAAGATACATTACTTTAGTAAGCAGCTGGATGTTCATAGAGAATGGTGGTATCAGGCTAATACATTTCAACGCTTAAACAGAAGAAAGCATAACAGCAAGAAGAAAAATATTTTCACCCTGAGAATGAAAATCTAATTTCAGGTCACTATAAATGGTTTCAAGGAAGGTCAAAGTCAGGCAAGCTGTGTGAAATGGGAATGATAGTAAAAAGCATTCAAGAAATAATGTGAAATATGTTACAAGGTTTAGAGTCAATGTCAGAAAGATGACACTGCTGTTTCTTTACAAAGATGTCAAGCTGTTTCTTGATAATGAGCCAATATACTGTTTCAAAATTCAGGACTGCTAGTTCAGGGAGAGAAACAAAGCTGGTTTCCTAGAATTCAACCTTGAACCTCACCTAGTACAGGTGTGGGCAATATGTTTATTTTAATACATGAAAGTTTAGACAGAACCTCCTTCTTTAATGAAAGAGATCATAACATGTCAAATTAAAAGAAAATAAACTTACTGTAATTGGCACATCTTTTGTTCCTGAATTTAATAAATGTAGATTTAAAATTTTTGGCAGATCTGTTTAAACAAAAAACATCAACTATTATGCTTTATTACTGTAAAACCCATTATACAAAAAGGAACCCACTCCAGTCAGATTTCAACACAATCAACTATTTCAATAATTGAAAATACTTTATAAAAGGTCAGCCTGAAAACCTAAAGAATATTGCACTGAAAACTACACTTTCAAGAATTAAATAGATTTTATGTACTTGAACTGATCTTGGGTTCTGACAGATAACCCTAGTAACTACGTTAACAATCCTTGCATATAAAATGAAACAATTCAGTAAAGCAGTGCCGCCCACACCAAAACAAGACATACTGAACTGCTTTTCACTTTGACAATATTACAAGTTATTACAATGTCATAAAATAGACACTCGTATGTTGCTTTCTCCCAAGTATATCCTTCAGATTCTCTGCTTACATTTAATATTTATGTATCTTCCTAGACAACCTTCACTGAGCACCTTTGCCAAATATTTCACTCTTAAACAGCCAATATTTTGAAGTAGAAAAATGAAATTACAAAACAAGCTCAATAAAGTATTTATTATATGTGTACAGCAGTGGTGCTCAATCCTTTGGCTCTGCAAGCCAGATGAGTGGTGCGGAACCAATTTTTGGGCTGGATTGGGCCTGTGTAGCAGGGTCAGGTCATGTCTTGACTCCACCAGTCCTGCATAACCAGATTGGGCCCTGTGCTACCCTCACAATCAGGTCCTGGGGCCCTGTACTGGCACAGTATGCTGGGATCACACCCAGGGCTGCCCAGCATGTCCAGTTTAGTGTGCAGAGCCACGGCCCATTGCGCTCCCAATGGACTCAAGGGCAACCCTGCAGGCCACATGACATAGCACTAGGGGCCAAAAATCCATAGTATACAGTATGCCAACATTTGAGTCACTTAGATTTAAAATAAACCTTAAAAAAGAAGTCCAAAATTTTTTCTTTATTGGGTTGGATTGTCTATGTTACTACTATTATCAAAACTGCACAGTAATGTTCACCTTTGTTTAGAGAAGAGTGGTGGGGGACTTTCTACATGTATTCCTCACTATTCAATTATATTTTGTATTTTGGTGTAGTTTTACATTAGACTTTGAAATCTTGTACTTGCCTTGTGTTCGTAGTGTACCAAAATCTAGCATTTCTGTTGATGAATATATTCCTGGAGCTTTATAAAAAAGCAAAAGAAAACAATAAGTAGTTTCTTATCTCAATACACCAATGTGAGATGTATACATTTCAACTCTTTATTCTTCTACAAACCTGTTGTGACTTCTACCTCAACAGGAAGAATGATAAATTCTGTGTTGTCCGAGGCATTTGTTTTTATTCTAATGAAGGCTGTGTGATTATCTGCTTCTCTTGAAGAAAAACTAGCTCTCATTACTCCCTTTGTTTCATATGGAGGAATTTCCTAATGAAATAATCAAAGACAGGTGAGAATGCAGTAACTACAAAAAGACTTAACAACAAGACATTATTTTAAGAAGAATTAGAATATTATAATATGATTGTTTAGTAGGCAATGCTATACAATAGTATAATGGGTGGATTACTAGCTTTATATCCATCTTAAAAAGAAAGGAAAAGCTAATTCAGCAACCTAGCGAAAGTATGAGACACGGATACAGACATCTGGATCACAAATGTGTCACATACTGCTTTCTAACAGTGCTACTGGTGGATTTATAGAATTAAAGAAACAAGAACATGAAGGTTGGAAGGGACCTCAGGCCAAGCCCTGCTCAAAGCTCATTCCCAACTATATCATCCCAGCCATGGCTTTGTCTGCCCTAGGTCTTAAAAACCTCCAAGGATGGAGATTCCAACTACCCCTTTGGGTAACCTGTTCCAGTGCTTTACTACCCTCCTAGTGGGAAAGTTCTTCCTAATAGCTAACCTAAACTTTCCTTGCTGCAACTTGAGACCATTGCTTCTTCTCTTGTCATCCGCTACCACTGAGAACTGCCTAGCTCCTCCATCCTCTTTGGAACCCCCCTGCAGGGAGTTGAAGGCTGCTATTACATCCCCTGCCCCCCCCCCGCCCTGTCTTCTCTTCTATAGACTAAATAAGCCCACTTGCCTCAGACTCTCTGACCTAAGTCATATGCGCCAGTCCTCCAATCATTGTCATTGGCCTCACTGAACTCTCAATTTGTCCATATTTCTGTAGCAGAGGTCCCAAAACTAAGCACAGTACTACAGATGAGACTTCTCCAGTGCCAAATAGAGGGGAATAATCACTTCTCTCAAGCTGCTGGGAATGCTTCTATTAATGCAGCCCAGAAAACTAAACTCCATCAAAAAAGCAAATGAAGCATAGGTTTGTTCTTTATTAAATGCAACACATGGCTCTGGGTCCCTTCCCCAAAAACCTGAAGAAATTTCTTTTTCACTCAAGACAAAGAATTGAGGGTATTTACAGAGAACAACCACTGCACATTTAATATGCTATATCTTGCATCCTAAAGGTGCAGTCAAGCTACTGAAACACATTTTTTTTTCTTTTATCTTGAGGGATAAAAGAAAAGCACTTGTAGGAGTTCCTCCCTCAGAAGCATGTCATTCAAGTCCTAACATGGGAGAAAGGACATTACACACATGGAAGAGATTTCCATAGTTAATCAACTACAGAATGGGAGTGGCAAAGGTTCATCTTTTCCTCCATGGAAGCATGAACAATGCACATGTGGAAGCCCTATGAAGCAATCCTTCATTCTGTAATTTATCCATGTACATGTTTTGACAACTAAAATATGACTATGTTCAAATAACATCGTGACCTTACCACAAGTCACTGTATTTTCCCATTTTTCCCCATTTCATAAAAAATGTAGCACTATGTATGCAGTCACTTGTAGTTAAATAACTCATCCAGTTCCCTTCAACTTCAAGTTAATAATCATTCACATTGTTTCAGATACTTATCTACTCTCTAAATATCTGCAGGCCAAAAAAAAAAAAAACAGGTCTATCAAATTAATAAGCACGTAGCCTGTTAGAAAACACTGTCACTCACCCATAGTTTTCTTGTACCCCCTTGCTGGCCTGTTGGAAGCTCTAGGTGGAGATCACCTCCACTTGAATACATTTCTACTACCTGGAGGGAAAACACGCACAAAAACAATCAAACAAAAAAATTAACTGGAGTTTCCATTAGCAATGCAAATTTTTACCTATGATGTGATAGGCTACTGGCTATATCCTGGATCTTGTGATGAAACCAAACCAAATTCTTGATAATATTAATTTTGCTACTCCATAGATCAGTATTATGCTTCAAAACATCTTTTACCGCCTGTCATAATTTGGGAATCATGAAGCATCATGTTTACAGAAATTATTTTATGATAGTAATCAGAGGTTGATTTTGTTTGTCTGAAAAGACACAGCTCACATTTCTAAAATGCATTATATCTGAATGTTAGAAAAGAGCTCCTGTAAATGTTTCTTAAACAAACCTTAAAGAGAGAGAATAAGAAAATTAATTTTATTTATTGCATTCAAAACAATACTGTTGGCAGTTTTCACCTACTAATTAAGGGAACTTTTTTCCTTCTGTTTATTTGTTAGAATATAGATTGTATTTTTCATTCGTAAATCTCAAAACAGTTTATGAAGGTGGGTTAAGAATGATCACCTGCCCCCCATCTTACAGATGAGAAACCAGCACTAGGAAGTAACATGCCCTGTTTCTGCTTACACAGTAAGCCAACTTTATACTTTGCTCAGAAAAAGATCTACTGTATTTTGCTTGCTTTAATGTTTCTTCCTTAATTACCAGTGAAAGTAACAATTAATCACAGAGATTCATTTCTATACCAGCTTGTCAAACTTACCTTCCTATATTTACGCTAATTATGAGAAATGTTTTTAAAATAGCTAATTTAATTTTTTTCTACCTTTTTATTTTCTCCTTAGAAAGCAGTTTCATAGTAAGGGTGCAATCCTGCTAGCTTCTATGTAGTTCTCTGCATACAAATAATCCCATGGATACTTGTGTGTTAAGTTATGCAAGCAATCAAATAAGAAATTAATGCTTTCACTTCTGTGCAGTTAAACGAGAGCAAATTAACCATGTTCAAGGCACTAAAAAGGGATTCAGAAGAGGAAAGCTGGAAGATTTTTAAGCAGTAACAAAACCCACCATTTTTATGGAAATTTAAAGTAGATATTAAACAATTTCAATTATTACTCTCAAATGTAAGTATGCATAGTAAACTGCCATTTTATGCTCACCTGTAAAGGTTCACTGTGGGGATTGTGTATATTAATTATAGGAGAAAAACTGCTATTTACAGGAACTCTTGCCCCAATAAAAGGGCGCAATCGATAGGGGTTCGGGACTCCAATGCCAAACACCTGTTTCAAAGGGGAGAAAAAATGTTTAAAAATGTCTGCAACTAGTATATGCATCTATGCAGGTTAATGTTACAGAATAGCCTAGCTACTTCTTAAAATAAAAAGTGTAGTTCCAACTGAAAATTAATTTAAGATAATAATGTTTAAATCAATGCTTTTATATTAATTTGGCTCAGCCTACGTCTAAAGATGCTGCTTTTAGTTGTCCTTCTATTCAGTTCGGACACCTGAACACATACCATAAAAAGTCAAAAGCCTTGTTAGAGCGATGGTCTATCTATCTGGTTCCAACTTTTGTTTCTGACGTAGTAAGTATCAAGTGTAACAACTCATAGAAATACAGTTACAGAACAGCTCATTCATAATGGGAAGTTTTCTCCTAGCTCTATCATGTTGGTATCTGTCTTACAAACTGAAAAATAAGGGTTTCTTTTTTCTACCCCATTTGCTTTACCTACAGATGTGCTTATCAATATGACTTATCCTTTTCGGAATCCTGAAACTACCTTTGTTTCCATGATACTTCCTGGCAATGAATTCCACAAGCTAATTGTGTATCAAATAAAAATATTTTGTTATCGTTTAAGCTTTTTTTCCTTTTTTGAAAATTTCAGTTTTGTTGAATGTTCTCTTCTTCTTGTATTATATGAAAATAAAAGCCAAGCACTTTAAACTCTCTATCCTCTGCATTAATTTGTATGCTTCCATTTTTTTTCTCATTTATAGTGTTGCTCTACTGGAGCTCCTAGCAGCCATTACATTTGTTATGCATTATACCAGGGGTTGGCAATTAGTTGGAGGGCACTTAATGAGTTTGGTAAGGTGTCAAGGAGCACACATGCAAACTCTTTTAGAAGATATCATTTTAACAAATTATAGATAACGAATGTTTTAAAAAAAAATCAAACATCTACTATACGATATTTTAATTTTACTTAAAAAATAAGTTTTGTCCTGATTTATGTTTGAATAGTGTATACAAAGGTGATTGACTAAATACCTCAAAATAAAGTCTTACTCTTGTATATTGTGGGGTGGCGTGTCTACGTGAAGAGGGGCAGGTGTGGGGGGCTGTGTGTATGTGTGCAGGGAGCTGCCTGTGCTAGGTCCCAGGAGCTGGCCAGCGGTGCAGGAAGGTTGGGATAGGGGACACATGCAGCTTGTCCAAGCAGTGCAGGTGCCAGTGTAGTTCCACACTCCACCCCCTCCCCACTTGCAGCTGCCCCCACAGTGCTCTGCATGGGGCTGAGCCCTGACCACTGCTGCCCTGGGCAACCTGTGCTGCACTCCCACCAGCACCTGCTGGCCTTGGCTGCTGTATCTTCCCAGTGGGGCTGCTCCCACTGAGGCTGCACTTGCCTGAACGTTGCTCATTTATCCCCAGCTTCCAATGGCTCCTACCCCTGCTGCGTTGCTCCAGACCGGGGGGAAGCTGCAGCCATGCAGCTCCTGCCCCAGCACAGAGCTCCAGCTCCCAGCTGCCTTCCACCCAATTCAGCTACACAGGTGGCTGCTCATTGCACTGGGTGGGTGGAAGGTGGCTGGAACCCCATGTACTGGAGCAGGAGCTGCCCATCTGCAGACCCCACTACACCTGGAGTGGTGTAGCACCAGTGAGCTGAAAGAGGAGCCACTGAAGGTGGTGGGAGCCCAGCAATACCTGGGCAGCTGCAGCTGCATTGGAAGCACCCCTCCCAGAAACTTGTGTGCACTAGCTGGGGCCGGGGCTGGCAGGCAGGAGCACAGTGCAGGTTGCCCTGGGTGGAAGCAGCTGGGGCTCAGCCCCATGCAGAGTGCTGCCGGGGCAGCCATAGGCAATTCCAATCAATTGGCAAGAGCCTGTCTGTGGGCCGGATGCAATTAGTTGGCAGGCTAGATCCAGCCTGTGGGCCAAATTTTGCCCATACCTGCATTATACAGAAGTCCTGTGCAACAAACTCTTAACAGACAGATGTTAAACTAGCCTATCCTTTGATAAAAATGGTGAATAAGCCAAAAAATAAAGGTGTTAATTGAACAGCAGCTTTTCTGTGGTGCAGAAGTAGTATCTTGGGATAATTTTAATGTGTGGCCAGTTGGTGTGTTATGATTTACTGTGCAAATACATTTGTCATGCATTATATGCAATAGCTGCCAGGGCCCCAGAGAAGAAGTAAAAGCTCTAAAACCTAATAAATGAACTATTAGCATGTTATGATTAAGCTCACTAGAGCCAGAGGTCTCCAGAGCAGCCACTGAGGGATGCCCTGAAGCAGCCTCATTGGTTTAACACAGATTTGGAGTGTGCCTGGGGTTGCCTTGGCAGGGGTATGCCCCTGGTATGCTGTAGCCAACCCTTAAGTATTACATTCAAATCCCCTTGCTCACAAAGAAGATTGCTTTATTCCAAAAGCAGTTCTTTTGACTTCAACAGGACTATATGCAGAAGTACTATTTAACATGAAAAGGAGTTTCAGATCTGGCTCTTGATATCTAAGCCTTCAGCACAATATGAAAGGAAAATACTATCATTATCCATTAAAGAGCAAACAGACAATTTTGGCAACTGTGGCTAAGTCAATGCACATCTTTGTCTCTAGAAAACTTTAGGCAGGGTGCTCAGTATCCAATTTCCAACAAAGGTGTTTACATACAGTAGTTTGCAAGCTTAAGGGCTTTATGGATCCCAACACACGCAAGACAATAAGTTCTATGATACTTCTGTTTACTGTAGTCCCTCTAGGACAATGGTTCTCAACCTTTTCTGCAGCAGGGCCCATTTGTACACATTGATGGCCAGTCCTGACTCAGTAAATAGTTTAAGTAGAAAAATGCCCCTCAGTCCCAACCCACCTTTGGGACCCGCTGCCA
Organism: Crocodylus porosus; assembly: GCF_001723895.1. Taxonomy (NCBI): domain Eukaryota; kingdom Metazoa; phylum Chordata; order Crocodylia; family Crocodylidae; genus Crocodylus; species Crocodylus porosus. The sequence goes on along the minus strand of NW_017728906.1, from coordinate 83,971,697 downwards.
CCTTCCCCCCCCAGTGTGTGGGGCAGGGGATAGGTGTGTGGGTCAGGGGGGTATGTGCCCCTCCCCCCCCGATTTGTGAACTCACAGTGGACATGGAGCTGCAGCTTGGCTAGACCAGCATGGGCAGGAGCCACCTCCAAGACCCAGAGGGCAGGAGCTGGTATGGGAAGGTGGAGAGACTTGTTGCCCATAATCCCACCCCACATCTGCACTGGGGTAGAGCTGCAGCCTGAGGGGAAGTGGCAGTGATGGTTGGGCTGTGGTGGAGTAGAACCATGGTCTGGTGTGGAAACAGCTGGCAGCAGGTGGAAGTGAGGGCAGGGTACCTCTCCCCACAACACGTTACTCCTCAAGCTGCTGGCTGCGTGACTGGTGCAGGGGTCCTGGTGGCAGAAGCAATGAGTCTCGCTCTTCTGGTCCACCCTCCTGGATTGGGCCTTGCCCACTGGGCTTCAGAGGCAGCTCCTGTTCATACTGGTTCAGCTAGGCTGCAGCCCTATGCCTGCTGTGGGTGTGCAAATCTTGGGGGGAGGGGGGGCAACGACACATGTGCTCCCATGCCTTCCAGACATGTTGCCTGTGTCCTCCCTGCCCTCCTGACACACTGTCTATGCTCCCTCCACCCCACAGACTTACCTGCAGGGACCTGCTCTCCGTACTGCCTGGCTGCCACGTGCATGTGTGCACATGCATGTCACCCCCTGCTAGATCACCATCTTTCTGCTCCCTGCAGGAACCCCAAGAAGCCACTTGCAGGCTGGAACTCTGCCAGCCTGCAAGGGGAAACTTGTAGTTTCCCATATTTTTCTCCTTTAAAGGAGAATCCATTTTTAAAGTTTGTTGATCCACTCTTAAAGTCTGTTTGTGGCCCTTTCACATATCCTTGAGACCCACGGTTGAGAACCATTGCTGTAGCAGATGGTTAAGCATTTGTTAAAAATATCTGCACCTCTTTTTTGTTAATTATATTAAAAAAATTAACCTCTAGATTCTTCTCTTACCTGGTAAGTAAATACCCCATGATTAGAAGTATTAATAAATAAAGTGTTCTCTACATTTCCCACTACTCTTGCAAGGAAAACTACATCAAAGGATGTATTCCCTCCTGGAAGAATTTTCTGAAAAATAAAAAAAAGTAAGAGAAAATAAACAGCGGAAAACTCCACATCTTTTAAATTAACAGCATTATCTGATCTATCCAAGGCTTCACAATACTGCATGGCAAACTAAACCTAAATTCTATGAAAAGGAGTTTGTTACCTTTAAGGGCAGTATACTAGAAATTTGGGGTTAAATGTCGATAAAAAGCTGGAGAAAATTTAAGCAGAATTAAGTATGAATGTTTTGTTCAAAATGGCTTTTAAATAAAATATATTCTGAACTACAAGCTTTACTTTTCAGCCTTCTGCAAAAATTTTGTCCTTTGCTTGGTAAAAAAAAGTTGGTTAAGGAAAATTGGATGTCTGCTAAGCTGTTGACGGTTTTGCTTTTTTGAGCAGGGACTTTTATCTACTTTTGCATTTGACAGCATCTACTACACCACAGATGCTATCAAAAGTTATTAAAAATAGATGGGCATTTTTGTTGAAGTGTTCCACAGTTAGATTGAACAGCGCTAACATTTAACATCTAGGGAGATCAATGTGGCAATTTATACACCTCTGTTAGAAAGATCGTTTTGGAATGACTCATGCAGACCTTTCTCTGATTCCTACTAGTTTGTTTCTGTAATCATTCAATTTAGAAACTCAACACAAAAACTCAACTTTTAAAACACAAAAGCTTAGATGTTCTGAAGGAAAAGGAGACTTCTGGAGGAATGTCAGCAACCACAGTGTGGCACAATAAATGTGACTTTGGTACAGAAGTAGACTCTAAAGCTAGAAACTGAGTATCATTTTTACCCCCCACCCCATTTGTATTTTTCCCCCAGATCAGTTTAAAATAATAAGTGCATACTTAAAATGTAAAGAGCATTAATGCAGAAAAAATATAATTGAATCTGTTTTGCGTCTGTAAAAGCACAATTTTAAGTGCCACCATAATTCCTCAAAGAAGGATTTTATAATCTGAATGCAAATTGTGAGAAGACTATTAGGCACTATAAAAAGGCTCTGATAACCCAGCTTTATCAGTGCCCTATCAAAATTAATTCTCAGTGCCTATAATCTTTAATTGAGGGCAGGTGTAGGGGGAAGAATACAATTTATTACTCCCACTTTTGCTTTCATCCTTTTTTTTCCAATATGGAACAATGGACCATTTGTTTTTAAATATTTTCAGCATTGCAATTTTCTTTTTCAACTCCTTTACTATCTATCCTTCTCCTCCTGACAAATGCATCCAATTTATTTAAAAATCAAAAATTCAATATATAACTACGAATTCAAATGCTGGTAAGTACCCCCTTTAAAAAAAAAAAAAAAAAAGGAAATGGGCTAATAGGAAATTTCAGCTGTTTATCCTCAAAACATTTCAGTTCTCTGTTGACCTGTGCTAGTGCTGATCATCAATATGCTTTAATTCAAGATGTAGTTGGTTAGTTTAAACCTGGAAAAGTAACCCTGAAAGATCAAGCTTTAGTTTGATAAATTAAAACAGGCTGAGGATTTCAGTGAAGGTTCTTTTCTCAGCAAAGTTAACAAAGTCCTTATTGAAAACTATTTAGAACATGGGTAAAGTTAATGCACCATATACAGTACTAACCATTAAGAACAAAATAGATTCCTAAATACTGTTCTTTACTTTTTATACTGGACTAGAAATATTGCTACTCTTCTAGAAAAGTTACCTGTTAGTAACAATGACACCTGCATCCAACTTCAAGCTAAGTTTGAATTATTGACAGTGCTGCTACCAGTGGTGATAGGAAACACCCTAGAAACCCTAAAGGGTACAGAAACATGTGTATTCATCAACCTATCCTAAACATTCCTCTGCACAAGTTATAGAGATTCACCAATGAGCTCAAGAAATAAGCCTTTTTTGTTTCCAAGTTAAAATGAAAGTTATTTTGGGAAAAGCTTTAAAGATTTGCACAACTTGAAACTGCTTGGCAAGCTTTGGGGGCTAGGAGGAAAACCAGAAATCACAAATGTAGCCCAGCATTATTATTTGTTGTAAATACTTTTGAAAATGCAAGCTTGTATCAAATTATGCCAATTACTGGAAACGGAAGAATCCAGAAAAAACTTTGACAGTTAAAAGAATATGCTTAAAAAAAATTATTTATAAAAATAAAAAAAAGCAAGTTCACTCTGAAGACAGGTTAACTTTAAAAGACAGAGCAACTCACCCTATTTTGAAAAAATGATGCATGAAAATGTGATGTTGTAGCAGATATTGATACTAATGTAATAGTTTCTTCTGAACTAGGATTATGGAGGTAAACTTTTTCCATTTTTGGCATCCCAACTGGCCTGTCAAAAAAATAGAAAGAAAACAATATATATTCAGAATGCTCCACAGCATTTTATAAAATAAAAGTATTTTTCACATGATAAAACAGAAGAGGAAATATGAATTTTCATAAGCAGTAGTAAGCACTCACATAGATGAGCTTTTTAAAATGCCTTCTGATACCTGAAAAGTATTTTTGTTAGATTTAGATCTAACTCTAACAAATGTAGCACCTTGACAAAAGCATTTTTCCTATACTATCATTGTTTTACTTGTTTATAGTTCTCTTACAGCACTTGTCATGAAGGATTTAAGATGCATGAGTTCTAGAGAGTTATGAGAGCATAAGATCTTCTGATCTCATTTCCTGAAGTCTGTTTTAAGAAACTTGTATTTTCACCAAGATGTGAAATTCAGCAAAATGCAAACTTTTAGTACTGGTGAATCAAACTGATAATTTGTTCTTCCTAGGCACTAGATTCACTTCCTCTATTAAAGCATATTATGTGTGCCTGTAAGACACGTTTCAATTTTAGTATTAACTTCTGATTTCAATCTCTGAAAAAAAAATTTCATAGTGTCTAATGAATCTGTAAAAACACATGCAGTTTATAGATGTATAGCCAACAATGTTGTTCAATCATACTCTAAAATTACCCTCAGCCCATAGATGTGTACACAGTTTCTTAAACGTTAGCCTACACTTAATATCTTTGTTCACAGACAGCATATATGCTGCAACTGCTGAAGAAGCTTATTAACCAAACTCAATAAAATTTTGTCTAACGACAAGTCGAATTACCCACAAGATAATTTCACTAACTCTCTACCCTTCTACTTGCTCAACCTCTCTCATCGGAAACTTCCTCTTAAAAAGTTCAAATTGTGTGAATATAGCATTTGGGGTTGTGTACATGATACCCATATGTTGAAGCATCCACATTCACTGGCAGCATACATATGTGGACTCAAAAAAAAAAAAAGATAATTTAGGTGTGACCAGGTTAAGTTCAATACACTGCAATATATACAAGGTCAGACTAGATGACTGAGTGGTGTGTTCTGGTCTTCTGATATGATAACATCAAAACTAGATCACCTCAAGAGTAATTTCAAATCCCTCTGAGGATTTGCAGTTAATGTTGAGAGCAGCCTAGCACGGAGTGCTTTGTACTCAAATCAAGAAATCCTTTGCTCCTCTTGATTTCTTCATTAAAAAGAGCAGGAAATAAAGACTGCAGTGTCTTCATGATAAGGAAACAGCTTTTATTCTAATTTAAGGTACAAGAGACTTGCTTTCTTGTATAGCAATTCTTCTCTTTTGTGCAATGACAGGAGGAAGATGATGGTTTCTTTAGGTAAGCCCTAATTCCAGAAGGTACTATAAGTTGTTGCATCACATCGGCTCAAAATAGGGATCTGCAGAGAAAAGCCAGGGGGCGGGGTTAGATGGCTTATTTCCTGGTTTATTTAGTCTTCTTTTAATCTCCAAGTGAAAGTTTGTTTGGTCCTCTATATAAAGTCAGTATTCATTTCTTTATGTATGTTCTAATTTTATGGATGAAAGGACCAGAAGTCTTGCTATAAAGGTTCTTAGAACCTTCTATTATCTCTTGATGAAGGGCAATTTTTAATTTTGGGAGCTCTTTCATTAGCTGCACATTAATATTCAAATGAATCATCTGACTAAGGAAGGGTGGTAATGCTGTCCTGTCTTGATACTGGTTTTCTGACGCACAGTTACTAGTGATACCCAGTAACTTGCAGTGCCCACACAGAAAGGAATCTAACAGCCTTCATTAATGACTCAGGCATGCAACTGCTAGTCATTCTAAGGTGTGTCTACATTATCTTCTAAGCAGGAGAATTGCTGAGCTCTGTGCCGCCAAAGCTATGCAAGCTTAAAACTACCTCAGAACTTTACACAAATCTGCAGTCTGCTGTGTAGACACAACCTTAGTGAACATTTAATTATACTGGTAAGTTCCTTACACTGAGCCCAGTTAATCCCCAACATGGCAAGTAGCTGAGTCTAATACTCATTAGATCTTAGTTGTTGATTCAAATTTAATCGTCAGAGGTATTTACCTATTCACTTAGGGCTGGTCGAAAAACATCCTGATTTTGATAAAACATCTCTGGTTTCTTCCCATTCTGTATGCAGTTTAAAATTTGAACAAATGCATACCTGCCTTCTGAAATTTGCAAGATTTCATAATTTAAATATTAAAAGTTTCTATAGTAAGCTCAGAAGGAATTCTCTATTCAGCCACCTCTTCTTTTACTTCTCTTTCTTTATAGGAAAACTGAAAGATGTGCAGAACAGGAAAGATTCTTTACAATTCTGAATTTAACTCCAGAAGAAAGACTAAAATGGACTGAACATATCCCTCAAATGGCTCTAGATCTGGACAAAATTTTCATACATTTTGAGGCTATAGCTTTAAATTCTTTCTCCATAATCATATTTGGCAGCTACTAAAATACTGCATTTTCTCACATAAAAACACACCTGAAAACCCTTTTCTGAAAGGCAGAATGAAGAAAAAATAAGGTTTTGCCAGAGTTATGGCTGCATAGAGCAGCGGCAAAATCTAATCTTCAGCTGACTCAACCTCCCTTTCTTGCTTAACTAAAGCTGAAACTTCAGCTGTTGCTGAAGACTGGTCTCCATGGGTGAATCTATGACTTTCAAAAGAGCTAAGGAGTCTCCAAGGCTGTGAAATAAGAAAAGCCAGAAGCAGCAACCCTGCTGTAACAAAGGTTAGCTTGATTAGTGGAACATCAAGATCTTTAAAAAGGGAAGGAATTAAAGCAGTGCATTTCTATCCTAGAAAATCACCACCCCCTCTTGATACATACACCTCAATTTTGAGGGGAGGATTTTTTGGGAAAAGGTTTGTGCTGTATACAAGAAAATACAGTAACTACCCCAGAGGAATGCTTCCCAACAGAAAGATCTATGTGATAATGAGAAAAAAAAAAAAAAAAAAATCCTTGTCCAGGGGCACCAGGAACTGATTTCTGATCTCAAGTGTGGTCATCAAGATTTAGTCTTGTGCAAGGGTACACAAAAATTTAAGAGAATGTATGTGCTAAACAAGCTGTCTCTTTTTACCAGACAGGTGAAAATCCATCTGTACCTCCTCTAAAGAGATCTGCATGAAGGAAACATATTCTTTAATTTAGAATAAACCGATTATTGCCTATGTCACTAAAGTTTTGCACTCTCGCCTCTATTTCACTGAAAGCAGGATGTTGGAAAAGACCAGAGTACTAAGAGATCACTCTGTGTCAGAGGTTCTCAAGCCCTGGCCTGCAGGCCAAATGCAGCTCACAGAGATTCCCAGGGGCCAGGAAATTTGATAACAGGGGAATAGTGGCAATTAATACTGCTACTCGTCCCTTGCTGCCAAATTACCAGGCCACCCTGTACCCTAGCCCCTACCCCTAGCTGGATCAGGGACAGTATGCCCCTTCCCTCCACCTGACTGGATGGGGCCCACCAGCCAGATCCAGCCCATGGATGAATTGTGCACTGCACATATGGCTCACAGGGCAAAAATGTTGAGCACCACTGCTATATGAAATTCCTGTTTTTCTCAATTACATATAATGGTGGTTCCAGTTGATGCAGGCAAACTTTCCTGAGCAAGATAATGGAGGGACATAAAGAGAAGGGTCACATTAATAAGGGAAAAACAGAAATCACAGAAAATATTACAGCACTATCCTAGAAACAGAGCGATTGAATCATCTTAGTTTTTGTTGAAAGTTAAGGAAAACTTAAATCCAAGTGTTCTGTTTTTCGAAGATTGTATTTTTGTATGAAGATTTCTAGCTAGTGTCCACTTACCTGCACAAGTAAAAGCACGTCTGAAAACAGACAACCCCCCCCACATTACCAGTCTTGTTTCAAATGGCTTTTAAAACCCTACAGCTGAAGCAGATTATTTTCCAAGCCAATTACTCAACATAGGTGAGACTAAGTCAGAAGGCAAAAGACTTTATTACTTTGCCAATGTCTCCTCTTACATATAAAAAAGGATGGATAAATATTTGATGCCAATTTAAACTTAAGAAAATCTTTCCATTCTTATCTGACTCCAAAACAGATGTGAATTAAGGTCTATAACAAAAGAAAAAGTGTTTTATACTCTGATTACTTCTCAAATACCCTATTTTCAACCATATAGCACAGTCCTGAATATAACACATGCCCTCTTTTTGAAAGGCACCATAAAGGAAAGAAGTTTTCACTTTGTAAGGTGGGCAAATAACTGAGTAGCAGCAGCTAGGAAGCCAAGCCTACTCCTCAGCCTGCTGCCAGCCCTGCATGCTCGATGGTACCATGGATAGATCCGTGTCGAGTCTGAGGTTAGGTGTGGAGCCCAATCCAGCACACGGGATGCACAAGGCCCAATCCAGCACACTGGGTCTTGGCTGTCACTGGGTTTGGTCACAGACCCTGAGTGCCAGCTCAATCCAGCACAAGGGCAATGTCAACCAACAGGATGCCCCCCTCTCCCCCAGTGCTCTGGTAGCCATGGCAGTTAAAGCTGCCACCACTTACCCTGCTGCTGTATTTCTGCACCCCTGGAGATGGGCAATTCTTGCATACAATGTGCATCCCAATTTACTCCAACTAATTTTGGGGGAAAATGTGTGTGCTTTTTTGTGAAAAAATATAGTAAGCAATCATTTAAAGCTCTTATGCAAGCAGGTATTGACAAATGCACTGCTTCGATATTTGGTTCTGTGTAAGAGCTACCTTAAAACCACTGTCTTATTTGTAAGAATAGTTTCTTAAAAATGTAATAGCTATACAGATGCAAATTAACTTCCTACTTGCTCTAGTAGCATACCTAAGGCGGGGGGGGAAGGGCACAAAAAAACTGTCCCTAAACCACCAGCAGCAGGGGGATACCACTGTCTCTCCTATTTGCTCTAATGGATTGCAGTTTTTGAAGAAACAAGAATCTGTTTTGGAATCTGATTTTTTGGCTTCTCAGACCCTGAATCTTACTCTTAAGTGGAAATTTGACACAACAGCCTTTTCTCCATGATATAAAAAAAAAAAATACATTGAGGCAATATAAGGAAAATCTCTATGGACTATAACTGAAAATGACAGCCTTTCTATGGTTTAGTCATTCTACAAGTATCAATGTTTTGTATTAACTCTCAGAAAAACAGTATTTCCTGTTACATTTGCCTTAATTTTCTATTAGATTTCACAGATTTTTACATTAACTTCCATGAAATGCTGTTCCTTTTCTATAGACCCCTGGTTGGTTCCATCTACATTAAATTCTATCAGAATTTTCCATACATTTCTTGAATATATAACTTTTTTTAATATGTAGAAAAGGCTGTTGTGTCAAAGTGTGTTGTGTCAAAGTGTGTTTATATTCAAATGTGAGAAGTAAAGATTATATTTAATCTTAAATCACATTCTTGTAAAAATTATTCAAACAATTGACCATTGACAATTTCTTTCAAGTCAGAGGACACGTTCTATACCATCTTCAGAGCAACAGCAGGCTGCCAAACGTAGGTTTTCAAACATAAAATTATATAAGAAGCTGGAACACATTATGCCAGTTTGGACATGAAATAAAACTGTTCTTTCAAAGCTATGCAAAATGGTTCTAACTTACACTGATTAACAAAGGAAAATCAAAGTCAGATTTTCAAATTTGAAATACAGTAGATTTTTCAAATTAAGGGAGAAGAGTGTTTATTTACTGTGCCACAGAAGACAGATTTCAATAATGCTTTAGACTCTCACAGTCTGTTGTTAATTTGCAAATCTTGATTCAACAGTCTGGTTGAATAAACTGGCACACTTGCTCTTATAAAATCAATTATAGTTTCAGAGCTTGTGAGAAACACTTGGTTGTGAGTAAATGACATGAAGAGTATGGCAGCAGATAGCAAGTAACCACCCTCATATAAAGGCATCAATCTCTAGAGCTGAGAGATTAATGTTTTTTCTATTCAATTCTTGGTTGACTCAAAAGAAACTTTAACAAGAATTTTGATAACAGTAGGGGCTTTTCTGTAACAAACTTCTGTCCCATAGGAATTTACTTAATGTCACCAACACTCTATATATTCAGCTGTCTGAGTGATCACTACACATCTAAGAACAAGGGTTTCCAGATGTTTTGTCCCTGAGGGGCCATTTCAAAGGGATTGTCCTGGGTTAGAGGCCACACTTTAATAACCTCCGATTTAGACCATCTTTAAAGTAGCGATGTAACAATACAGCATTCAGAATTCTTCTACCCAATTACCTTTTAAAATAGGTGTAAAGAGGAAGCTTAGTGCATGCCACAGACACTATGCTGAGACCAGACCCATTATTTCATAGGACTTCATATATCTAGGTACACTAAGCATGCTTGTTTGAAGCATTAGAATTCTTGCAGAAATTTGAAGTAGCAAGGAAATTCAAATTCATGAAAAACTACCCTGTTCTGTCATGACTGCATACTTCAGAAATTACATTTATACATACATACATACACATACACACCACATTATATATATATTACACCTGACTAGCACAACAGAAAAAGGCCAAGGATAGTTTGACTGTTAAAATAATCTTAGTCTTTAAAGTTGAATATGATTTTAAGTGGAGTTGATACAAGACTATCAAGTATTAAGATTTATCAAAAACTAAGCCTTCTAAAATAGTCACCCAATTATGCATAATTAGTCTAAATTTAAAATTTCTTTTGACATTTTTAGAGCCTGTTGTTAACTTATGAAGTAGAGGTGCACTGCTACATTGGTCCCACATTGTATCAACACCGATAAAAGGAAATAAGACATTAGTTGCAAATCAGCCTTTTTTAACTAACATGGCCAATAATGTCGCTGATAAATGCTGTATGCATGCGCTCAGCTGTAGTACAGCGGGCAGGCAGCCAGAAGAGCAGCCCGGAAGTGGGAAGAGCTTTTGTTGGAGAAGGGCGAGGGGCCAGACCGAGGCCTCTCTGCAGTGAGGGAGAGAGTGGGGCTGGGGCTGGGGCAGGTGCTGCCCAGTCCCGGGGTGGGGCGGGGCATGGGATGAAGCTGCGAGTGGCTTGTCCAGGGGATGCCAGGTGGGGGAAGGCTACTGCCACTGCGTGCATCCTAGGAGGTCATGGGGGCATATGCCACCCAGATCTGCACATGGGGTGAGCGTGGGCTGCTGCTGCAGACTGGGGCTGGGGTCAGCGTCAGGCTCTTCCTGGTGGGGGCGCTGGGAGGAAGGCACAACATAACGCAAGGCAGGGCTAAGGCTGCAGGGCACAGAGTCTCAGCCCAAAGCTGGCTGCCCACCTCTGTCCCATGCACAAATCTGGGGGGCATATGCCCCCCATGCTGCCCCCCCAGGAGTGTGTGCAGTGGCAGGGAGCCGCCCCCTTCCTTACCCACCCCCACCCCTAGATAAGCCTCCTGTAGCTGTCCCAGAACCTGTCCCAGCCCTTGGGTCCCATTCATCCCAGCCCTGGCCCACTTCCTCCCTCACCATGGGGGCCTCAATCTGTCCCCCCCTCCTTCCCCTCCATAGAATTATCTGTTGGGTGCTGCTCTACATGCTGCAGGGCTGCATTCCTGTCTGCAAGCATGCTGCGGCTGCACTCAAGTGTCCCAATATGGCACCTTTAGTGTGTCTGTACGCCCCCCCCCCCCCTTCCTGCTGCAGCTACCCAGAGCCCGTGTTGCCCCGCAGTTCCTCTGCACTGCCACCAGTGCCCTGCTGGGCAGCCGGGAGGCAGCAGTGATGGTGGCAGAGAGGAGCTCGGGCGTGGGCTCCAAAATCACATCTGCAATTAATTGACAGCTCTAGTTCTTAACTCTATCAAACTAACAAGTCAGGCTTAAATTTTCCATTCCGGGTAGCTACTTTAGGTAGATTTTTAAGTTTCAGCTGAAGTGATTCAGCTGTTTATAAATCTAGAAATAATAAATTAAAATCCATATTTAAAAAAAAACAAAACATGCACACACCAATTCTGGTGACCTTTTCTTTGAAAAATCTCTAGTATGCTAAGCTCTTAGCTACTTTGGAAATTTTGCAAGAAAGTAGCTTTTGCATCAGGGATGTACCACTTGCTGTCTCCGTGAAAAGGCATCTAACTTTGGCCAGGTGTTGGAGGGGGTGTGGAGTGGTGTAAATCAGTTGCATATGCACATGGCATACTAGTACACTATGCATGCTCCTAACCAGGGAAACTGCAGGCTATGACAGGTCTGTGAGCAGGGAGCTGATCTCTTCTGGGTTGTCAACACTGCACCTCTCCTAGTCACTTCAACAAACTTGTCATCCTTGCCTCCCAGTCTCTTCAATTCACTTTCTCTTCCCATTCCTACTTGAATCAGTTTCTTTCCCCAGCCAGGATCAGTTCTTCCTCAGGAAAAGACTCCCTCAGAGTGGCCCATCTGTCCTTTCTTCACTGGTTCCTAATCTCTTTGGCCAGCCAGACCCCATCTAAACTAAGTGTCCTCTTTCTGCAGACTCATTCTTCCCCCTTGTGCTCCCCCTGCCCTGCGTCTGTTTGTCCCAGTTGGTTCCACCCAAGTACAACTCTTTTTCCTTCTGCATATAAATCAGGTAATCTTTTCTCCCCTCCAAGCTACTTGGGTGTTGTTGACTCCCCTATCCTTGCTGCCAACTGTACTAGCTCATTTGATGGTTGACTTTACCTGAAGACTGAAATAATAAGAAAAAGATATTAAAACCTTATACTTCCACTTATGAAACTTTCACCTCCTCTACACTCCCCAATACTACATTCCCCTCCACATTCTGAGTAACCTACACATTCCTTGATCTTCCTCTTTTTTCTAATGTTTATAAAAGTTAAAAAAGTATTCCCTTGCTAGCTGTGTCCTAAGTTGTGCCTTTGCCTTTCTCATTTTCATTCCGTATGTCCACACTATACTCTTATACTCATCCTTAGTCACAAAACCAAAGTACTCTCTTTTTGATGGACTGCTTTAAGTTTCATTAAGAATCGTTTTTCCATTAGCCTTACCTCCCATGAGCTCCTTCTTGTCTCACCATTCCCAGAGCTTGGGAAAGTTTGGCTTACTGAAGTTGTGTATTTTTATTTTGCTGACCTCTTTCCTTCCTTCCTTTAATATCATGAGTTTTATTGTTTCTTGATCACCATCACTTGAGCTGTCTTCCAGCTTCAAATTCTTAATTAACTCCTCCCTATTAGCAAGTAGCAAATCAAGAGCTTCCCCTATGGTTTTTTCCCCACCTATACCAAGGAATTGTCCCAATACAAACCAAAAGCTTGCTTGTGCACTGCTTTATTATCCTGCCAATAAATATCACTGACATTAAAGCCCCATAAGCACCAATTCTTGTGGTATGGATACTTCATTTAGTTGCAAAACTCATCTAACCTTCCTCCACCTAGTTTTGTGGCTTATAATAAACACCCACCATTGCATCATTTTTCCCTTTTTATCTTAATACAATCATCAAAAGAGCAGTACTCCTGCTTCATTCTGCGCTTCAAAATAAGTACATGTATTGTTAATGTAAAAGAAAACATTATTCCTCTTATTTCCATTGCCTGTCTTTCCTGAACAAGCTATAACCATTCATAACAATATTCCAATAATAAGTACTCTCCTCCCAAGTCTGTTATCCCAATGACATCAATTTCATGCATAGGCACTGACTCTGTGGGTGCTCCAGGGCTCAAGCACCCAGTGAAAAAATTTAGAGAGTGCTTAGCACCCATGAGCCACATTGGGAGAGTTGGGCTGAAGTAATGTGCTGCCTCTTCTGGGCATGTTCAGGGGTTGGTGCAGGAATGCAAAAAAGCATCTATCGGCAAAAACTAAAGTTGGCACCTATGATTTCATGTGTGTACTAGGACTTCCAGTTCTACTTGCTTATTCCTTCTTGGATTAGCATGCAGACATCTTGGATGACCATCTGATGCTCTGTTTATCATGTTCAAGATTGTTAAGATTCCCCATATTGTTTTGCACTGTTTCTTCCTTGGCCTTTTTGCAGATCACCTTGTTTTTTACATGCCTGTGAGGTTTTGTCTCCATCCCCAACTGAACCTAATTTAAGGCCCTCCTCATTCCTCCAGCTCCTATAATAGAAGTCTAATTGGTGGACTTCATTTTTTGAGCTATGTTCACATAATCCCTTTTAAGCCCCAGAAAAGGCTTTTAATTTTGGGTTTTTTTCCAATGCTAGTTCAACAAATACTTGGCTAGGATGGTTTAGACAGGGATGATCCTGCCCTGAGCAGGGAATTAGAATTAGATGACCTCTTGATGTCATTTAAAGCTGTTTTTTCATTATTCTATGAGCATCTTAGACTAGGACACTGCTAGATGAGACCTCTTTTCTAGTTTAAAGGAATCTCTGTTTTGTCTAAACAAAAAGAATAACATGTTTTAATTACTATTTTACTGGATGGAAGGAGTAACATTAAGAATAGGTTCCACTACAGCTATAACATGAGATCTCTCTCCTATGTAGTAAAAGAATTGCTATTAGCATGACAGTCTTAAGTGTCTAACTAATTACATTGCACAGCTGTTCAGGAATAAGTTTATGATGCCATTGATTATAGGAGATTTCACCATAGAATGAGAAATTGTCTCTTACCTTAAATTTATACCAGTATAAGCCTATTATTAACTAAAACAGTGGGGGCCAAATTTTTTGGCAGGCAAGCCCCAAATTAGCTTCCCATCCCACTCTGCCCCGAGTGCTACTCCAATCCTCTCCCTCTGCCTGATCTACTTGCTCTGCTTTTTGCTCTTTACTCCCTGCTCAATCTCCTGTTCTTTTTCTATTTCCTGCCTTTGCTGCTGCTGTGCTGCCTGTCCCTTTCCTAATCTGTTGTGTGCCATACACAGCACAACTGTGCCACTCGTGCCACAGGTTAGCCACCTCTAGATAAGCATTGAGAACCACAGAGAATACAGACCACTATAACACTTAACAGATGCACTGATTTCTTGTTTCCATCTGACAGGGAAGTTCAGAGACTTCCGTACTATCGGAAACATTGTAAACAAACAATAATAATTCCAAAGTAATTATAATACACTGGACAGATCAGGGTGTCAAAGGCCCAGTCTGCAAACCCCTATCACCTGACCTGTGATGCCCCCCATGGAATTTGAATTGGACCCACAAAACGTGCAAGGGGTCTGTTCAGGGCCTGCAGCCCTGGCCCCACATGACCCATCCAAAACTTCAGGGACTGAGGCATTTGACACCACAGATATTTGGCCTTGGTTTCACAGAATCTCAGATAAAGTAGGGCTGGAAGGGACCTCTGGAAGTTATAGTCCAACACCTTGCTCAAGGCAGGATCATCGCTATCCAAACCATTCCATATAATTGCTTGTCTAACCTGTTCCTAAAACAGGTCATGTAATCATCAACCCCATCACACAAATACAAGACACCAAAGCATCCTAATCTGCCACAGATAAAGCAGTGGGGATGAGGGCTGCCAGTGTCCCACTGTTGGACAGGTTGTAAAAATGCACTTGAGAGATTCAAGGAAGAGGGTAATGCCCCTGGTACAGAGGAAGGCAAAACCACTCACAGTCCGTACCAATCTGACAATGGGGTAAAATTCCTTCCTGAGCCCAAATATAGCGATTAGTCTGATCCTGAGCAGAGGGGCAAGACCCTCTAACTAGGAACCTGTGAGTTTTAGACCCAGCAGAGCAATGACAAACCCCAATCAAAATCCCCAGGCTTGGCTGAATCCAAAATCTAATGCTTTTGAGGAAGGCAAAAAACCCACCCAACTACTGTAGCAACAGGAGGCAAAAAAAAAAATCCTTCTTAACCCCATGTGGCAACCAGGAAAGCCAAGAAGCATGGGAAGAACAATATATGCTTCATACATTGTGCACACTAATTGGACAACAACTCCCCCTTCTTCTTCCCCTCTAGAAACCTATCACCCGTAAGTTTTCTCAAATTTTAAAAACATCCAGAATATCTACTGGAAACAGAAAATGCTTGGGTCATTTTCAAATGAAAAGTAGATATTTGTGTATACTAACATACAGGTTACTGAGATAAACACATAATACCACTCTGAAGACTGATGGGATATTTTTAATTTTGTTTTTCTTTATGACAACATTCACCCTCAAATAAGCATTTAAGTTTCTAGTGTTCCAACTAACAGAGTGTATTTACTCACATACCACATGTACCTTCCCCCAAAACATTATCCTTCCAAAACTGGGTTGCAGGTCTTCAGCAGGAAAGCCGATTTTCTGCTTATAATAGCAACAGTGGCATTTCTATTCGGGCAGCATTTATAGAATCAACTGAATTCATGGTTCATTACAATCTACTTGATTACTGTCAGTTCCTCTTCGCTCAACCAGTGTAAATGACCATTAACCAACAACCAAGCTACTTCAGCAGGTTTTGTGGGAGAATTAGTAATTTAGCTGCTTCTGATCTCTCTCCTATTTGATAGCCCACAGACTGTTTTTAGCTCTTTTCCAAGTCCTAAAACTGCCCATGAAAACCAGTCTTCAGCAAGACCTACAGGTCAGCTTTTGGCTGACCAGACAAGAGCTACTGATAATTCAGCCGTGAAAGAGTTAGAACTTGAGCTTTTGCCTGACCAGGAAAGGGGTGTGTGTTTGGATTGAAGATTAGGCTGCCCATGCTGATTTGCGGTCGTGACTCTGGGGAAAAAAATATTTTCTCCTTCATTCTGCCTTTCCAAAAAATAGGGGCATGTCTTATTTGGGATACATAGTACATGAAAAAAATATAGTAAGTTTTCACAATATTATGGCAACAGCCATTATTTCTTTGTAAGAAAGAAATTTGGAATCTTATTACTAAATACTAGTGGAGTATGGGCAATCAAGCACCTTGCTATGGAAAGAAAGTGAGAGCTTATGAAATTAGTACATATATTCTTTAATACAGTGGTGCTCAACTCATCCAAACCCTGCAGGCCCGACCTGACATGCAAGGCTACCCCACGGGTCTGAACATTTGGCAGCAGAATGAGCACTAGCAGAATTAATTGCTGTGCCTCTGGGACATGTGGCAACTAATGCTGCCACCAATCCACTGCTGCCAAATTTCCCCACCTGGGGGTAGCCCTGTGGCCCAGATCTTGCTCACTCCTGCTTTAATAAGCTACTTTTAGTGGTACATGGGATTCTTTCATCCTAAGTGCAGGATTTTGCAATTGTCCTTGATGAACCTCATGAAACTTCTTTTGGCCCAATCCTCCAATTTGTCTAAGTCGCTTTGAATCATAGCCCTACCCTCTACTACTCCCCACAGCTTGGTGTCATTCATGAACTTGCTGAGGGTGCAAACCATCCCATCTTCCAGACTGCTAATAAAGATACTGAACAAACAGACCCCAAGACCAACCCCTGGGGCACTCCACTTGATACCAACTGTCAACAGACACCAAGCCATTAGCATGTATATGTTATTCTTCTGAATACCACTAATCACCGCACATGTTTAACACTTTGTGCTTTGCTTTAAACATTTACTGATCTGGGAAAATCCGCTGAATTACCCGTTTTTAATCTATTAAATGATTTTTAACAAATGCTGCAAAACTCCAAGTCTGAATATACTGTATTTACTTGCATATCATGCACACCTTTGACCTAAAGCCAGCCCCTGAGCCCCCATGCTCAACTGAGGTGGCTTAAGTTGGGAAGCTGATTTTTCTTCACTGGAATAGAAGTAAACATGGGGACACTACTGGAAGATGGCTGCTACACTTCTTCCTCTGCTAGTCTCAGGGAAGAAGGGGGTGTTCATTCTTCATGGTCAAAACTAATGTTGACCTTCTCATAGCCACAGCTGTTGCAATTAGGATCCCCTGCATCCCACTGGAAAAATCTTTTTCTCTCCACACTGCCTTTGCATATCTCAATTTGGGGTGTGTAGTATGGAAAAAAATATGGTGTATTTAGGCAATCAAATATAAGTGACCCAAGCTCTCAAGGAAGACGCACTGCAGACATTTACCAGCTTAGGAACAGACCACTTATATTTGTGCCCATACATGTGTTTAGGAATTTCTAGACACTAGTTTTGAAGAGGTCAGTGTGTATTTTCAAAGCCAAGCAAGCTTTCCATTTTTAAACATGTATAAAAAAGTTCTCACGGTTTTTCCCCAGTTATACCTAATATATTATTAAAGTCTGAATGTATTCTATGTTGACATCATTTTAGGCCAAGGTTACTCAGCCAGAACCTGCCTGTGGCACTGTCATCTGGCCCATGGGGCTCCCCATGGGCATGTGGGAAGCCCTGCAGGCTATGGCCCTATGTGCTAGATCACTTGCTAGTATAGTTACTGATCCTGGCATATATGGCTTAATCACAGCAGGTGGAAGCAGTGCAGGACCTGATCAGACCTACAGGACTGGCCCCATGCTACTCACCTGGTCCACAGGGTCAGGTTGAACATGATTTTAGACAAAAGAATTGTGGCAAGGCATTTCAACTAGTCACCTACTCACCAGAGGTAAAACATATTTTTAAATGATTATACTATACTCTATGTGTATGCGTGCGCGCGCACACGAGAGAGAGATTCTATTATTAAAATTATATTTTACCTGTTGTAACTAGTTTAAATGTTTTGCCATAATTTTTTATAATACACACTTAAGCTTACAGACGCGTCTACAAAAACATACAAAGACATGCATGCTTGCACACATGCATGTGTCTATGTATGTTTAAAAATTCCAGATAAAACATTTAATGAACAAAAGTTGTTATACTACGATTTAATTGAAAAATTTAGGCATGCACTTAAAAAAACAACTCATCTGGCATCTACTCTGTAACAGTGTATCCTTTGAGAACTGTAGACTTACACCCACTTGCAGAATTCTGAATCTGCATTATCTAACATTTCAATTTTTTCTAGCAGGGTTGCTTAATCTAAAAACAGCTCAACTGCAATCCACAGCACCTTTTGTAACTGTAACAAACATTTAAAGTATTGCTTTGGGACATGTTTGCAAGTAGAATAGAGAAAGTAAAACATTTCTGGAAGAGTACATAACAAAAAGGTAGCTTAATTTTTCAAAGCCATGCATAATATATACAAATCCTTTAAAAACAAAAGTACAGGAACAAATCTTGTCATTAGAATAAAACTACCATACTTACTTGAAAAGAGGACCCCAAATATTTTCCCCAAAAATCACTTCCCATGTAATCATTAAGCCTATGTAAGCTATTTCATTTAGAAGATACGGTTTAAGTGAGCCTTTAAATTCATGCTTTCATTTAAGAGTTCTTGTATATATTTATAAGCGCTATACTCAACCATCAGTTTTAAGTATTAGAATAGTGGAGATACAACTAAAATGGCATATCTTACAGTACATACTTACTTATTTTACTGTTTAACAACTTGGGTCAGTTTTCTAATCATGACCAGGAATTAATATTTAGAAATCATGGAAATGTTAAAAACTGCAGACTTTGGTTTAAAATATTCTCCTCCTTAGATTAAAATAATTTTTGTCCCAGTTTTGGCTGTCTCAAAGAGCAAGAGGCATAGATGATAGAGACTCCATGGTAGTAAGTCAATGCAAATAAGTAGATGTTACAGTTAGGTTAGCTTAAGTTAAAGACAACTTACATATGTGACAGCAGAACTAAAGTTTAAATGCTATAAGCTAGTTTAGAAGATGGATATAAAAATGAAGGCAAGGAGATTCCCAACTTACTGTTCATGGAAGTCCAGCATTGGTGGCTCAAACCGTATAGGTCTGCAATTCCCCCGATACAGGGATACACTGGAGAAAAAAAACAATACTGTTACAGAAATAAATGTTGCAACACATACATTTTTGCTCCCTATTTCTGTGTCTCTCTCGTGGCAGGCTTTCCTAGCAAAAGAATGCTGGATACCTATATATGTACTAATACTGGAAGGAAGTACTTGAGAAACTTGTCCAAATGCAATAATATAACTTTACCAGATGCTCAAAGTATTATTTTTTAAGAGTTCTTGAGTACATATATTTATTAACAAGACTCACTAGATAGGTTAAAGAAAACTGACCTGGCTGTAGATTATATTAAAACTACACGTCAGAAATGTACATACTGGGAAATTAACACTGTAACTAAACCAAAAAAATACATTTCAAGGATTAAATTTTGAGGAGAAAAATTTTTTTTTTTTTAATGGCAATACAGGAATGTCCACTCATGTCATGACAAAATGTGACAATCCTTTATGCACACACTGGAGGTCTCTTACAGAGTCTTAGACAAGCTACAGTGTCTCAGCTACGAAGAGGAGGGGCAAAACAAGCAAGTTCCAGTAACCGAATAATTTAGAATGAAGTAAAAATGACCTGAGAGGAACTGGTCTCTAACACTGTATTTTGACTTGGGGTGTTTACCATGTGAGTAATCAATTAACAAGGGCAAAAAAACCAACCAACCAACCAAACAAAAACAAGAAGGAAAAATTAATGGCTCAGGAGAAACCACTACTCAGCAAATCCTTGAGTTCTTGAGAGACAATGCCAGGACAGGAAAAAAGCCTAGGAACCAAAGAATCAAAAGACATATAGTAGGCAATTGTTGATCCTTTGGAGGTCTAGTCACCAACACCTTCAACATGTACAACTAGCCAAAAGTATGGAGGAATGGAGGCTGCCCAAGACCACCAACCCCTCTGTACACTAGAGACAGAATCCAAAGGTTAGACTGAGCCCAGATGTTCAATGCCTCAACGGTTCTAGCTTTAAGCCAGAGAGCATCAGGTAAAAACCATTGCTGACTACCTAATGCCTCAGCAAGGATGTGTTTCTGTCAGGGTTATGACTCTTAGCCTTTCTCCAGCCAAGGGCAGTATGGGCTAGGATTTTGAGGCACCCTATACTCATCTTACTTTGCAGGTTGCAAACACTGTGGTGTTTTAAAGGAACTACTCCACTATACGTAGCCCTGTCACATTGCTACCAGGCCCTCCAGTCAGATGCAGTTTATGGTCATACCCAGGACCCCAAAAAACACACACCAAGTTTAAGGTGATTCTCTATGGGCAGGAGGGCTGTTTGAAAGAGTCTTATTGGGAAAGACATCTGCTAGGATATTTGAAAAAGTTAGATGAGTCTTGGTGACCGTTTAGGAATAAGCCTTTAGAGAATGCAGACACATCTAGACTGAATTTTAAAATCTTCTCTCTCAACACTTGGTTTTTACCATTAAACCCAAGTACTTTTTCTTTTAAGGCAGCTGTTTTGCCATCTTCTACCATTGGCTACAATCTCCTAAAGGAAAGAACTGCAGTCAGATTTCCTGGGTAACCATGGCTAAAATACAGTGCAATATAGCTAAGGGCCCAGTTTAAGAGAGGCAGCAATGTGAAATCCTGTCTCAAGAAGGAGAAGAAGGACATGTCTATGTCACCCCAATACGGTAAAAGAGGACACTACTAAAATAATACATACACCTGCTTAAATCAGATAGAGGAAAGAAAGTACAGCTAGTTCCACTACACAAAACCCTGCCCATAACTGGAAAGTGAGTCTCCTTTATTTTACTTCTAAGAAAGCTAAATATTCACCAACTTTACAGGTACATCCATGTCCCAAAGTCAGCATGTTTGCTAAATTAATTACAAAGAAGTTAAGATTGTGTATTTTAACTGCATTCTGTATCCAGGCTACAGCATGGGCCACGATCATAACACAAAACAAAGTTTCAGTAGTATGGGTTTCAAAAAGTAATGAAGTCTTAGTAATAGGAAACCTCATTTCAGCACTCTGCTATCTTTGTTGCTGTTAAGTGCACTGTATCTGTATCTATGTAATAAAGATACAATGCACTTATCTGCATGTCAAAAATGCACTGAAATCAATCAATTTACAGCTGGCCATAAATTAAAGGTTTTATGCAAATTAATCGTGAGTTTAGAGATTTCAGATTAGGATATATTCATAACCAGAGTACAAATGCCCTGAGGATTCCACATACATATTCTGACTGTGCTACTGCATCTTCACTTCTACTGATACCTATGATAGCCAAAACACAGCTAGTGTAAATGTGCCTATCTGCAGTACAGTTGCACCCAAGTATGACATATCTGCAGACATACCCAAAGAATCTTCATTACCATACCTCTACATTTTATTCCAACCCATGCTCTACAAGGTGGGTCAAGCTTTTCACAATATTTCAGTAAAAATACTCTGACAATGAAGTATAAAACCCAATGTGGGCCCATATCATACTCCTCTTTATTTACAGGTTCTGCTCCAATTTCACAATATTAAACTTCAGAGCAGTTTTACTCGAAAGAGAACTCATGCATTTCAACTCTGAAAAATATAACTGTGAGGACTAGCTGGGATTACCCTCCTTCTAAAAGGATTTAAAAGGGCAATTATTTCAAGTACTGTACAGGAAATCTTTTTTTCACTTTCACGTACGAAAGTTTGGAAAATGTGTCTCATTTTAGAAAAAATTCAATACCCGCAGGACATGTTGGTCCTTTCTACAGAAAAGTTTTCTGAAAACATGTTTAAAAAAAAAGGAATGAGTGAAACTATAGCACAATACCTACTGACTCTTTCTAGCAACACAATACCAAGAATTCTTTACAGTTACTGAAGTGAGGAAATTCAGCTGGGACAATAAGTGACAATTTTATAATGGCCATACAGAATTCCAATAGGCATTTAATTAAGTCCAACTTAAAATCTCATTGCCATTCATAATTAAGACAAACAGCAGTTTGTACCAAATCCAACTCCCATCATCAAATACAGAAACAGATGTACATTATAATATTTTCAAGAATAGGTAATTGAACTCTCAGCTTGGAGTAGTTCCTGCAGTTTAAAACATATCCACACCCACCTCTATCGTGGCTCACATGGGAACAAGTAGTAGTGGAATTCCCAAACTGTCTACCTGAGATGCTCAACATGAGGCAACTTGCAGTAGATTGTTCAGATGTTCAGAATAGGATGTCTGCTCTTCTAGGTTCACCCTCACTGACAGCTGGATACACCCTTGGGTAGGGCCAGATTACAGCACAATCAAAATTAAGATAATTGCACTGCATATGCCTAGAGCCAAAGCTCTCAGTCTTCTATCAGAATCTAAGTTTTTACTCAACTCCCAACAATCTGTGTTTCTAAACCTCAGGCGTCAAGAAGAAAATCCTGATTAGTGAACAGATATAAATGAAGCAGTAATAATTGCTATAGAAAGCCTTGCGGTGAAGTGGGGGTTGGCAGCCTCTGGGGGGAAGGGGAGGGAAGTCACCTGGCCCCATAACACTGTTTCTGCTAACACAAACTCAAAGAGCATGCCTACACTGTAGTATAGTAGTACAGTGGCTTGGTTTGGCTTGGCTGATCCAAGGCATGCCATGTCTGTCTATTCCTATTTACGTGTTGCACACACAAAAGCATACTGGTGAGGTCACTGTGGGGTGTCCTGAGATTGCTCTCAGACTTTTGTCCAGCATGCTTATAAGCAGCTGCTAGGGACAACTATGGAATAGCTCCAAAGGGCCTCAGTGTCCTTTTTCTTCACTTGAGCATGTTGCCCCCACAGGCAAGACTTGGGGGCTTCTTCTTCATACCATCTATTTATTGCCAACAATGGGACCTCAGCCACTAATGCAATTTGCTCTAGTATAACCACAATGGGGCAAAACACTAGCAGATCAGCTTTATATCAATACAGCTTAATTCTGAAAAAGTTTACGTGCTATCCATGTGGACTGCTACATCTAAACTAGAGGCCAGGTCTGACAAAGCCACATGGTAGATTGTACAGAATCTGATCACTTCTCTCCTTTCTTACATATTTTGATCAACAATGAAATGGTTAACAGTGTTCATATTTTAAAAAGGCCTTGGGTCTCTGCATTAATATCTCAAGAGCTGAACTGAATAAACTGCATGCCATATGCATTTCTTTTCAAACCTTCTACAAACTCAGGCAGGCATTACCACATTCACTGCAGTTCAGTATTTTGAAAGTTATACATACATACATACACACACAGGTCAGATTTTAGAACCAGGCAGAAAAAAAAGCAAAAAAGGATTACTAAATAAAATAAACCTTAAGTTGAAAAAAATAAACACATTTACATTTGAAATGATGATAATCTATGTTAAGGATACAATTAATGAAATAATATGATTTTTTTTTTTAGTAGTACATGTTTTACTGCCAAAGAAAAAAATTCAAGCAATTAAATTTGGATAAGTCACTAAGGCCTAAAATCAGTTTGTTGAAGCAAAAAACAAGATCTTGATTGCCACAGCTTTTTCTACAAATACAGAAGGTATTTTCTCCATTTTGGTTTATTCAACCATTTCAAAGTTGAGAAACCAGTTGGGAGCTGAAAAATCTGGAAAAGCAAAACAAAGTTTCCTACCCACGAATAAAAATGAGGTGGGTGAACCAGAGAGATACAAGATTTGAAGGGCATGGTGATCAGAACCAAATCAGTTGAAATGACTAAACAGAGGTGGTACTTCGTTTTTTAAGCCACTGGTTTAAATTCACGCATTTTTTTCCTTTTCTAAATATC
Source organism: Crocodylus porosus (assembly GCF_001723895.1). Classification (NCBI taxonomy): domain Eukaryota; kingdom Metazoa; phylum Chordata; order Crocodylia; family Crocodylidae; genus Crocodylus; species Crocodylus porosus. The sequence goes on along the minus strand of NW_017728906.1, from coordinate 83,947,689 downwards.
ACTTACATAACCAACATATTTAAAAATAGTTTAATTAAAAATTTAAAACGCTGTTTGAAAATTTAACTGAATAGCAATTTCCATCCAAATGGACCCTGGCACAAACAAGGGAAGGATTCTTGCCTTATCTGCATATCAAAGAGCAACTCACAAAGACACGCTCGTGGACCCAGAGGAACTGACTTCCACCTTCAGCTTCCTCTGTGCAAAACTAAAGTTTATTTTCTACCTATGGGGATTTTTTACCATCTTTAATTTTCCTGAGTCTGAGGAAGGGTGTAAGAAAGCTCGCAGAAATTTTTTTTTTGTGGTTTCTTAGTTGGTCTAATAAAAGGTATCATCTCTGAACCAAGAGTTCTAGAGTTTTGCATTTCTTTTTGACACAAATGAGTAATTCTAGCGAAGGAAAAAAGCGCCATTCGTCATTTACTAAATGGCAGAAGGTAGGGCAGGGTGACAGCTCAAAGTAAAGGAACATTTCTTCCTGGCAGTTTGTTCCTATCATCTGACAAAGCCAGTTGTTGCCTACAAAAGCTCAAGCCTCTCTGGACCAGTCAGTCTCTAAGGTGCATCTCTAAATTAATTTCTTTTCATCAAGAAGCTTCTTCATATCCTCATTTTCCCTTTGTGCATTTTATTAGGCATCCAGAGTCACAGCCTACCATCCATAACACTTCTTTTTACCATTTTAACTACTACCTTGGGCATTCAAATTTTAAACACAATGCAAATAACATTTTTAAAAGATGGCTTGCCTGTATTCAATAAAAGGGGAAAAAGCAATATTAGTAGATTACATGGCAGATTTTAGAAATATTTACAATACTGGATGACTTGGAAGAGTTTACTACAGTTATCTCATTACAACACAATATGAAAGCCACTTCTGAAAAAAACAGAGATTACTCAATATGTCAAGAATTCTTACAAGCTTCACTGAAAACACATTTTCAATACAAATGGTACCTTCAACCAAAGGATTAACTACTGAATATTTCTGGCTTATGGGACAGTAGTTGATCTTATTTTTTCCTCAACTGATTCAAGTTGGATCAGATCCTGAGGAAGAATGACCTGCATCTATGGTTATTTAATTTGAATACATGTGATAACAAGTAAGGCCATTTTAGAAAGGTGCATATTACAATTGAACAAGCTGGAGATTAAAAAAACCTTCTCCACATTTCAGGAAGAGGTCATAAGTAATGGATTAATAGGCCAGCCAGATTGGTATCCTGGCAAGTAGCCTCTATCACAGGGGTGGGCAATTATAGAGGGTGGAGGGCTGCTTACCAAGTTTTGACAAGCTGTCAAGGACCGCAAGGGTAGTCCCACTCCTTGACAGTAACCCCATGTCCTTATTCCTATCTTTGACCAGAAGTCCCACCCCTAACCCCTGACTTCTGCCACCATAAGTCCCTCCCCTTGCCCCTTCTGGGGGGAGGGGGTTGCTATCTTAGAACCAGAAATAAACCAAATCATACACTAGAAGTCAAACACCTACTATAACATATTTTAATTTTACTATGAAAAATATTTTTGTCATGATTTGTGTTTGCGTATGGTACATATAGGTGATGGCATAATTCAAAAATAATTCTTAGTCTTGTATATTATGTTTTGTGTGAGTGGGTGGTTTTGTAGTTCTTGGCACCGCACTTCAAGAGGGATGTGGACAACATGGAGAGGGTCCATAGGGTATGTTGGGGGATTGTGTATATGTGGGGGTTGTTGGGGTAGGGTGTGGATGTGTGGGGTGTGAGGAAGGGTGGGGATCTACCCACGCTCCTCCCACCCCCGGTGGTGCAGCAGCAGCAGGTGGAGCGCTCAGAGTATAGGTGCCTGGTGGGGCACAGCTCCAGCCAGCACTGACCATGGTAGCAAGAGGTGCAGTCTCTACCAGGCCGTCTGTATCATTGGCACTCCTTGCCACTTATACACAGCCCCTGCACTTGCTGAGTGCAGGAAGCAAGTCCCAGGCACTGGAGCTGGCTTCCTTCCCTGCCTCCCCCTCACCCACCACAGAAGGCTTCCCTCCCTTGCTGCACAGCCTCAGCAGGGAAGGCAGCTGGCTTCAGTGCCTGGGGCTTCCCTCCTGTGCCAAGCAAGTGCAGGGGCTGCACACGAGTGGCACAGAGCTCTGGTGATACAGACGGCTTGGTGGAGGCTGTGCCTCTTGCTGCGATGCGCAGCGCTGTCTGGAGCTGCACCCCACTGGGCACCTGCACCTTGAGCACGCCACCTACTGCTGCTGCCAATGCCTGCCAGGGCTGTGCACCATGGGGGGAAGGGTGTGGGGGGAGTGTGGACAGGATCCCCACTCGCTCCACCCTCCCTCACACCAACATACTGCCCTCCTGAGCTCTGTGCTGCCAGGGCCTGCCCCCCCGCTGTGTGGGCTCCGCACTGCCACCAGCCTCAGCTCCGTGCTTCTGCCCAGTTGGAGCTGTGCCTCTGCCACTTCCCTACCTGCTGCCCAGAGCCAGCGGGAGACCAGGTAAGTGAAGCAGGTCCATAAGGGTTGCAGCAGCAGCCCCACCTGGAACCTGTGCACTGGGCAGCCCAGGCCCTTCCACCACGAGGGTGGGAGCGAGGCACAATAAGGGATGTTTGGTGGGGGTGTGCACATGGGCACCTCGCTCCCAACGTCATGCGTGGAAGGGCTGGGCACGACACAATTTGTTTGTGGGTACGGCACCTCTGATGAAAGTGCTTGGCAGGCCAGATCCAGCCCGTGGGCAGTATTTTGCATGCCCCTGCTCTATCAGCTGCTTAAGTGTATGGAAATAATAGGATAATAATAAAAAGTTTCCTTTGACCACCATTCAGTTAGTTGGCTACAGTACACTGGCACTAGTGAGGAAAGCATACTAACAACATGAGAGAGCAGGTTAACATTGTATACCTTGACTTCCAAAAGGCCTTTGATCTCATATTCCATGGTGTCCTCGTGAGAAAATTGGAGGATTGTGGGCTTAACTCTAACATAATCAGGTGGGTGAGAAACTGACTGTAGGATAGGACCTAGAAAGTCATACATCCAGGAGGGACCAGCAGGGGACTGCATGCTTAGGGGCAACCAACATGGGTTCATCAGTGGCAGGTCCTGTCAGACCAACCTGGTGGCCTTTT
>NW_017728906.1:83943528-83944457 GCF_001723895.1 Crocodylus porosus | reverse complement strand
CCGTATAACGTCCTGCCCACTCTATAAGTCACAGTCAATCTGATCCTACCAGAAGTGTTGGGGAACGACGCCCCAGCGGCTTCCGGTCTTCGTGCGAGGAGTTCCGCCCGTCTCCTCCTCCAAGTCTGATCCTGCTGCCTGCGCCTCTTCGAGTGAAGGGCCTCGTGCCCCTCCTCTGTCCTCTCTTAGCGGAGTCACCTTCTGAGGTCCTTGCACCTCGGTGGGTTCCAAGGCTCTCCTCTGCCCTTCCCCCGCCGGAACCTGGTGCCCTTGCACCCCCTCGACAGCTGCCTCTCCGCTGGACCCTGGCTCCTCCATGATTTGTCCCCGGGGTGCCTTACCACTGCCCCAGAATGTCCGGGTGCCGTGCCGGGTGGCGTGGATCCGCCCCACCACTCTCCCACCAGTCGCCGAAGTCCGCCCCGGCATCACCGGTCCCGCAGCTCTCCTTCTGGTCGCCGCCGTCTGTCCCGGCGCTTCCGGTCCCGCAGCTCTCCTCCCCAGGCTTGACTCTGGCCCGTCCTTTAAGCCATCCGGGGACCTATAGCGAGTAAGTGCTTGCTCCACCCCCCTGGCTCTGGGGTAAAGGGCTTCCCGGGGTCTCCCAGTCCGGGCAACTCCCGGACAGTGTCATCAGCAAATTTGAACAGAGTGCTTCTTACCCCCTTGTCTAAGTCACTGATGAAGATGTTGAGCAGTGCGGGCCCAAGGACTAAGCCCTGGGGGACCTCACTGCCCACATCCCTCCGGGTTGAAAATGACCCATCCACCAACACTTGCTGGGTGCGGCCCTCCAGCCAGTTGACACCCACACAGTCATGGGTTGCCGACACCGTAGTCCCCCAGTTTTTTAATGAGAATGGAGTGAGACACGGTGTCGAAGGCCTTCCTAAAGTCCAGAAAGACTACATCCACTGCTACCCCTGCAT
>NW_017728906.1:83941221-83943428 GCF_001723895.1 Crocodylus porosus | reverse complement strand
TTCCTCCTTAATGTAGAGCACCACACCCCCACCTTTCCTCCCTGTCCTGTCCCTCCTGTACAGCCTATAGCCCTTGATATTCACTGCCCAGTCATGCATTGGGTCCCACCACGTTTCTGTGAGCCCCACTATGTCTGGGTTGGTGTCAGCTAGCAGGAGAGTAAGTTTCTCCTCCTTGTTTCCCATACTACAAGCATTTGTGTAGAGGCATTTGAGGCCTCCTGAGGATGTATTCACCGGCCCCCTAATTTCAGTATTGCCCTGGCCCCTGTTGCTTACCTGGGTATATGTGCTGCTCGTCAGTCTAGGCTGGGCTGTACTTGTGGATGCTGCTTGGTTTAGAGGTCCAAGCCTTCCTCCGCCCTCATCCTCATCTTCCCCTTCCCCCGACAAGCCTAATAATGCAGTTAATAAGAGAAGGCTGAGGGGTGAAGGCATTTAACTGGGAGTTGCAAGACAGGTTCTGTTCTGTTGCTGTTTTTTTCTGAATCAGTTTGGGCAAGTTTATTTGGGTGTTTCCATTCCCACCCTTTTTCTTCTCATCTATTTAGATTTATGTGCCCTGGGAGCAATGACATAACTGTATGCCTGTAGTGGCTGATACAATGAGGCCCTAATTTTAAGTGGGGGTCTTTAGAAGGGATCCATCAGTAATGGCCTCTGCATACCCCTGACACCATCCCTCTGTTGCCTGGATCAGGTCCTGCTGAAATACAAAGTAATAATAATGAAAGGGTGCAAGGTCAGATTCTGAACCTGTTAAACCTTGAAAATTATAGGATTGATTTTTTTTTATATCTATTTTTATAGTCCTGGAAGGTTGAGTGTTGCAGGATTAATTTTACAATTGCAGACATATACTGATACATTTAGAGTTAACTTTATAAATACTTTGAACAAGGGGGAGAGTCCCAGGTTCAGCTACAATACTCACTGTTGCTGGTGAGCTTTTCTCTCAGAAATGCTCACAATGAATTAGTTATGAATTAACTGGCATGTTATTTAAGTCCTCATGTTCAGGTCAAATTCTAAACTTGGAAAGCAGTGAGGGCATGACCACATTGGGTAAAAAGGAGTGCAGAACATACCAGGTAAGTATGACAAATTAAACCTCAGTTATGGGATATTATTGAGAATTTGTCTAAGATCCTGGCCCTGCTGGACTCATTTACTTGCAAAATCTTAAGCTATAACTTGCATTTTAAAACTGCCTTCTAAAAGATTCCACAACACTCACTCTACCTCTGTGCCTATCCACGTGGCACTACTGGTGTAATGTAGAGTTGGAGGACAATGTAACTACTTGGGATAAAACTTTTAAACTACAGCCTCTAACTCAGAAGCTTGACACTTGGGTATCTTGTTGGGTATTAGTTTAGTCCTCGGAGGGGAAGATCTGTTCTTGGAGGGGGCTGATGTCTTGTTTCTCTTCCAAGCTTATTAATCAAATGTTAGCTAAATATAAACTCTTGTCTACAGCAGCAGGTCACAACTTTTTCAGACTTGAGTCACTGCTGCATAGACTTGCTTTCGTAGACTGCTGCATAGACTGTTACATAGGACTTAGCTTTCTTTCACTCCTTCTGACTACCGGAGCAGATTTTCTGCTGCAGAGAGCAGAAAAACTGTATATTTCTATTTGAAATCTCTCGGTTTATCTTGTGAATCCTGTTTGTAAACAGTGCTAACATTGCATGGTAGCCTTGAAAGGCTCTCAAGGCATCCCATAGCCCCCTGATTAAGAAGTACATGTCTAGAGGAAGCAGCCCAAGACTCAGCTACCCCAAACCATGCTCTTGAACCTAACCTGGGCTGTCTTTTCTTTTTATTTCTTGTACCAGCCTTTGTACCAGTTTAACTATTTTGGCTGTGGAGCTAGGATATTACACAGGTTGAGTTAAACCAGTGGAGCCCCTGTGCTGGAGACTTAGTGATGCTTCTTTAATTGGAGATGAGTCATGCTTCTGTTAGCACTTTCCTCTCAGCAGAGCTGTGCTGCCGTCCAGGTGTTGTCCTTTTCTAACTGCACTTTCCCTGGACTGCTGCTGGGGGACAGCAATGCATGGGCCAGCCCTCCAGACAGGCACAGTGAGGGGGTGGGGGAGGCAGGCCTGGATTAACCCTTTAGTGAGTCCTAAGCAGACAAACTTATGGGCCAGTCAAGACCCCAATCCCCACCCTGGTGCTGCCACCCATGAGAAGTGGGG
>NW_017728906.1:83934612-83940621 GCF_001723895.1 Crocodylus porosus | reverse complement strand
AAGGACCGAGCCCTGCGGAACCCCACTGCCCACATCCCTCCAGGTCGAAAATGACCCATCCACCACCACTCTCTGGGTGCAGCCCTCCAGCCAGTTGGTGACCCATTTGACTGTGTGGGTGTCAACACCACAGTCCCCCAGTTTCTTAATGAGAATGGGGTTAGAGACAGTGTCAAAAGCCTTCCTAATGGCCACAAGTTGTTGGAGAGTACATTTAGATTAGACATCCATAGGAACTACGTCACAGTTAGGGCGGCTAGGATCTGGAACCAACTTCCAAGTGAAGTGGTGCTGGTTTCTACCCTGGGGGGCTTTAAGAGGAGGCTTGATGCCTACCTGGCTGGGATCATTTGAGTCCAGTTTTTTCTCCTGCCCTGGCAGGGGGTCAGACTTGAAGATCTATAAGGTCCCTTCTGACCCTACTTCTATGATTCTATGATTCTAAAGTCCAGGAAGACTATGTCCTCTGCTACCCCTGCATCTAAGGATTTGGTGATCTGATCGTAAAAGGGCACCAGGTTGGTCTGACAGGACCTGTCTCTAATGAACCCGTGTTGATTGCTCTTAAGCATAATCTCCCCTGCTGGCCGCTCGTGGACATGCGCCAGAATAATTTTCTCAAAAAGTTTGCCCAGGATTGAGGTAAGACTAACTGGCCTATAGTTTCCCGGGTCCTCCTTCCTCCCCTTTTTGAAGATGGGAACCACGTTCGCACCACACCAGAGCACCATGAGTGCTCATAAAGCCATGCCAGGGATCCCGCAATGACCTCAGCCAATTCTCTCAGTACTCTAGGGTGGAGATCGTCCAGACCAGCTGATTTGAATACATCCAGTCCCTCCAGAAGTTCCCTAACTAGTTCTTCACTAACTCTTGGCCTAGGTGCACCTCCCCTGGGGAGGATGATAATATTTGGATCTTGGGGAGCACTGGATTTGCAGCTGAAACGAGGCTTTAACCTGTGGTCTAGCAAAAGCTGCTAACCACAAGGCAGAATGATATCTAAGCCAGCCACTTGCTTATTCTAAGTAACCACCTTAACTCTGTTAACCATTTTTCTGAAACAGCAGCGAGTCTGTGTGAGTCTGTGTGCTGTGAATGAGATGAAGCTTTAGGAATATGGAAGATGGTACAACCTGGGAGAGAAAAAAAACAGACTGGAATATGAAAAAGCAACACATAATTAGTGACAGAATCTGAAATAAACATATGCGAAAAGGTGAATGGTGATTGGTGAAGAAGCTTCCAGGTTTTGGTCAAAGTCTGCCCATTGACCAAAGAAGAGGAGTCAAGGTCTTAGACATGAGCTCATAACAAAAAGGCATGTAAATAAATGAAATGCATAGGCAGTTCCATGCTAATGAAGTAAACAGTAAACAGAGGTGGAGCTTGAGACAGAAGGAGAGATGGGTGGAACAAAGGAGGAGTGAGGGTGGAGTGAATGTTAATGAGCATGAATCAAGGTGTATAAAATGTAAAAAGAACAATGGTTCACTGCAGGTCCCTTGATTCATGGGCTCTGTGTCTATGAGGGACCCTTGTCCGAAGCTGTCTCCATTCCAAATAAAGCTGTTGCAAGCAATGCGTGCTGGTGTTTGCTCCCTGCTTGCTCTGGCTAATGAGTAACAGCACCCATGAGGCATTAGATCATCATCTCCCTAGTCGCTGGGCGCCACATGGAGTTGGGGTCTAACATTAGGAAGCAGCCACTGTGGTGGTGAGGCCAGCAGAGGGGAGTGGAAAGGAAGAGAAGTGGATGGGACCTTTTGCACCGCTGCCACTGGGGGAAGGACCAGGGCCCCCCGCAGCTAGGCACGTGCCTAGTTTGCCTATACATAAATCCAGCCCTAGGGGGAGGGTCTCTTCTTGTATTGGCTTTATGATAGAGCTGGGAAGGAAGCTGGACAAGTTCCCTGCCCCTCAGGTCTCAGAAAGGAGTGCCTGAGCCTGGGTCCCGCCCCATCCCCTGACTGCTGAAGTTACCAGCGGATGCTGCACAGGCAGCGCCGAGCCCCCTCCCTGCCCTTCCCAAGGCGCCATGGAGCCCCTCCCCACTCCCTTTCATGCCAGGGCTGCAGCAGAGATGCATCTGGCAGTTGACTCGCACGCTGACAGGCCATTGGTGCCCATTGGGGGTAGACGGGTCCTTGCACAGGGGGTGGGGAGAGGGCCTGGGAGCCAGTGTGAGGGCTGGGGGGGTATGTCTATGAAGGAAAGAGTGGGGGGAGGAGGGTCATGGAGCCTAATTCAAAGTGGGGAAAGAGGGGGCAGGGATCAACAGGCAAATGGCAGGCCTGGGGAAGCCTGGCTGGCCCCAAAGTGCAGGAGCTTGTGTGAGCAGGTCAGAAAATGCAGTGTTTGCTTTCTAGCCACATGCAACTCTGAGGCCCCCAGTGCATGGGTACAGGGCCTTGGCACCCAGTGCCTGGGGCTGGAGGGGAGGCAGTAGCCTGAGACCTGCCTTCCCCACTGCCATCTGGCTGGAACTGGTGGGGCACACCCCTCGGGCACAGTGTTGCTGGGGCTACAATAATTATTATATTTGTAAAATAATTTCAACCCATGTACAATCAATAATAGCACAAGTGTGCAAAATGTACAATAATTTTGGAGGCAGCTAATTGATGCAGCATATGCAAAACCCAAGTCACTCTCAGAGACAGCGCTCTCTTCTGACAGCTGGCCTCAGAATAAAGAAATGCTTCAGCTTTAAGGACCCAGTTATCACTCGCTCACTGGAGGCTCGTACTGAACAATAGAAAGTAAATAAGAAGACTTATTGGCATTTTTTTTTAGTGTAGGATAGTTTTTTGGTGAACGTGATAATTTGGAGCTTCCAGTACAATAATTTCATGTTTAAGACCTGGCAACACTGCTGGGGCAGGATGTTGTGGGCCAGCATGTGGTGGGCTCAGCACACAGGGTCACTCTGTAGCCAGATCCGGCTGTGTCAGGCCATACACAAGGCCAGGCTGGTGCATGTGGCTGATCTGACCCATGCAGCTGGGCTGGTGCGCTGGATTAGGCCCACGCATGCGCCCCATGACTAGAGGGGAGAAGTTTCTAAAGGGTTTGAACTCCCAACCTTGATGAAGTCATGACCTACTTTTAAGGTCTTGGCATGCACAGTGTATAGTGGTAAGGCCACTGTTTATCAATGTTGAAATGTTAACTATGATAATGTTGCTTGTGTTGAGCTGGAACAGTTTGCATTGATTGGTCCTTTTAAGTATTGCCCGGGTTTGCATTTGATTGGGTATTGTGCGAAGGCGATGATTGGACCATTCAGTGAGTGACAGATGGTGTAATTAGAAGGCTATAAATCCTGGCCGGAGCAGGCAGCTCAGAGGTCAGCCTCGCTCTCCCTCTGGCTGGACAGTCCTGACTCCGGGCTCTCAGGGTGTGGGAGTTTGTCGAGCGCAGGATCCTTGCTGTGACCTGGTTGTTGGAACTGAGCTCGCTGAGCCTGACCTGTCTCGCACTTTCCTTTGGCTTCAGCTGTGAAAGCTGCAGCTGGGTAAAGTATCACCCTTTCCCTAGTTGAGGCGCTGAGTGCCTCTGCAGGGAAAAGCTAGAAAGCCTCAGGGGGGTCACATGGTTTCTCCTGCTGACTAGCCGAGGTGTTGCTGCCATCTGTGGTTTTTGGGTTATCTGTGAAGTTGCACAGCAGTTAACTGTGTAGTGACTAAAGCTCATTGTAGCATGTAGTTAATTGGTTGTGTGACTAGGGATGTTGGGTTTGGGATGTGCGCTGGGTTATTGTCTTGTTGGGTGTATTTTATTGTGTTGCAGCTCAGGTGTTACGGGAATATTGTGTTGGGTAGATGTTGTGTGGGTTTTGTTGTGTAATACAGCTTAGATTGCTCAACCTGTGTTGTAGTGTGTAGCTACTTTTTCTAACTCTGAGTGGGGTTGGGCAGTAGATCAATGCTCAGGGAAAATAACTTACTTTAATGCCCCTGAACCTGACTACCTGTAGGTCATAAAGGATTAACGACCCTCTGGATTAATTAGTTAATGGGCATCCAATGGGCAGTTCTTCAACCTCACCTGCAGGATCTGGCTCATGGACTGTCCCTGTCATGCCTCTGGCCCGCTGGGCTAGAAGCTTTGAGCATCACTGAGTAAGGTGCAAATGCCCTGCCTTCTTGCCTGACTTCAGGCTAACATGGCCAACTGCCTCTGTCTGCAAAAAGAAATGGCTGGTGCTGTCTGGATTGGCAGTTCTAGTTGCTTACCTTCCTAAGATCATTGCAGCAAAAAACTTCCCCAACTATTTTCTATTTGGAAGAGCTGCTTTGAAGAAGTTGTGTGCTGACTCCCTGGTCAGGAGTGCAGATAGATGCCTGCAGGTGTTCCCCCTCCACCTTCTGGTTCATAAGCCACCTGGTTCCTAGTTGCAGGGAATCTGCATAACTGCTAATTTCTTCAATGTTGCGGTAGCACTGGGGTGATATTCCTCATGCTCCAGGAAGTATGAGAGGCAAGGATTTCTGGCAAACGTCTTTTATTGGGCCAACTGTGTGGTTGGATAGATTTGGAGAAGCTCTCAAATGCAGGACACCAGAAGAAGAATGCACTGCTTTCAAAAGCTTGTCTAAGCCTATCCCAACCATGCAGTTAGTCCAATAAAAGATATCACCCACAAAAATTCCTACTGACACTTTTTTGTTTTTGTGGGATTAGAATAATTAAAATTAGGCTAGGCAGTAGTGTATAATAGCTTTAATTATTTTGATCATGGATGGAGGAATGTGCAGTGTAGGATTTGATCTTTTTTAAATTACTGCATAGAAGTTGTACTTAAATGAAGTTTAAGTTAACTGGTTGATACATGGCATCTGTGATTCTTGATATTTTCTACTGAAATAAAGGTGAATGATCTTTAGGTACATATCATGTTACAAAACATTTGTAAAGGGGAATAAAGCAGAAGAAGTCTGTAGAAAAAGGTTTTGTCAAATATATTTGAATATATGAATAGAAACTTATTTAAACTTTAGCCATATCTTTATAATTGTATCTTTTCCCATGATCTACATTCCCTTTATCTAAGTTATTAGTCTGCTTGTCTAATCTATTTATAACTTCTTTTGTAGGGACTTAAAAAATGACAAAGAAGCTGTTGATTGACACAGACTGTGGGACCGATGATGCTCAAGCTATAATGATAGCCCTGGCATCTCCCAGCGTTGAAGTTCTGGGGATAACTTGCTGTTATGGAAACACTCAGTTGGAAAATGTCTGCAAAAACGTACTTCGTGTGTTGCAAGTTTGTAATAGGCTTGAGGTAATCAGCCCATTAAATATATGCAAATAGCATACCAGCCTTAATAACCACCAACTGGAGGGACCCCAGGCAGTTTCTCCTCTATAGAGAATTTTCTTACTGATGCATGGTCATTTCTGCGTTCTGTCCTGTCTTACCATGTTGACACCTGGAATGGAGGAATCGGAGACTCTTAAAACTCTGTTTGCGTATGGACACATCTGTCATTTACCCAAACTGATTTGGTCACCACTAGCGTGTTCTTTGTAATACAGCTAACTCCTCTTTGAGTATCTATTCATGCAAATATTACAGTTGGTATACGTAATGCCTGCTGTATAAGATCAGGTTCTTTTGGCTAACTGTCTGTTGAGACTGAGCCTTAGGTAATAGCTTATCCCATGCCAGCTCACATAAAGGACCCAGGAGACTGGCTATCCCTAAGTTCTTTCTTACCACTTGTGGCAGTGAGATGGACTTCCTTTAGCGTCAGCTTACTCTGAATGCTAGGTAGATCTACTTAACTTTGAATAGAACATAGTTTCTTATCTGGTAAGAGGAAGTATGTGTGTATATTTCATAGATTTCATAGACATCAGGGCTGGAAGGGACCTCGGGAGATCATCAAGTCCAGCCCCCTGCCCAAAAGGGCAGGAAGTCAGCTGGGGTCATAGGATCCCAGCAAGATAAGCATCCAATTTGCTCTTGAAGGTGTTCAATGTAGGTGCTTGAACCACCTC
>NW_017728906.1:83885757-83934601 GCF_001723895.1 Crocodylus porosus | reverse complement strand
ACAGGCTAGCAAGTTGGGCGGATTAGAATCTGATGAAGTTCAATATCGAGAAATTTAAAGTGCTCCACCTTGGGACAAGCAACCCCCACCACACCTACAGGCTTGGTGTCACCAAACTGACTAGCACCACAAATGAAAGGGACTTGGGGGTAATAATGAACCACAGCATGAATATGAGCTAGCAGTGAGATGCTGTAGCCAGTAGGGCAAATACTACTCTGGTGTGCATCAATCGATGCATCTCCAGAAAAACCAAGAAGGTGATTCTTCTGCTCTACTCCGCACTGGTGAGAGCGCAGCTGGAGTACTGCATCCAGTTCTGGGCACAACACTTTAACAAGGACATGGACAAGCTTGAGACAGTCCAATGAAGAGCCACCTGTATGATCAGAGTCTTACATGGCAAGCTACACGAGGAAAAGCTGAGGCATCTGGGACTCTTCAGCCTGAAGAAAAGAAGGCTGAGAGGGGACCCGGTAGCAGCTTAATGCTACACTAGGGGAGTACATCAAGGGCTGGAGAGCAACTGTTCACCAGGGCACCTGAGGGGAAAACTACAAGTAATGGCCACAAACTTCTGGAAGACTGATTCAGGCTCAACTTTAGGAAAAACTTCTTCACAGTCAGGGTGTCCAGACTGTGGAATAAGCTCCCTCCAGAGGTGGTGCAATCACCTGCCCTGGAAATCTTCAAGAGCAGACTAAACAGTCACCTTGCTGGGGTCACCTGACCCTGAGTTATCTTTCCTGCATGGTGCAAGGGCCTGGACCTGATGATCTTCCAAGGTCCCTTTCGGCCTTACATTCTATGAATCTCTGTGCTATATGCTTTAAGGCCATATTTCTTTTGAAAAGTTATCAGGTTTCTTAGATATAAGCAACATAACCTGCACTGAAAACAGGCTGAGGGACAGAGAAAATTTAAATGGCTAGTTACCTCGATTACTAATAAAAAATAGATTAAACTACATGAATGATCTGAAGATGTGACAAACGTACTTGCAGAATACACTAATTAAGAGAGATTGCAATTACTAATATGAACATCAAAATATAGGGGCATTTAGAGAAGTTAAATATATGGATGAGAAATGAAGCTGTATTTCAAAAAAGTTCAACTTCTGTTGATTTAAATTCAGAAAGTCATTCAGACAGATACTATCTATGACCATTATGCAATCAACACAGATATGCTCTTCAAACATTATGAGCTTATACCAACGATAACACAAATCTCCCAGTGTAGTTTATATTGCTGATGGGCAGGTAAGCAGGGGGTTGGGGGGTACTGAAGGGACAGGAGAAGCTTTGCTGGTATAAAAATAAAACAATCCATATGTAAAACCTGACCTGAAACACAGAAATTAAGTGGTTTTACAAGACAGCAGTAGAGCAAACAACAAAATCCAAGCTACCCAACTCCAAATTCACTGCCTTGATCACATAATAAGACATAGAGAGATCTTATTGTAAATCAGAAAGTTCAAGCCCCTCTTAGTACCAGTTAGATGAGACTAAGTCAGTGGTTCCCAACCTTTTAAAGACTTACGGCAATTTCTTAAAACACAACTTTTCAAAATTTTCCAGCACCCCATTTTAAAAACTAATAAAATATTATGAACTTCATAATATAAAACATAACTGCATTGTTAATTAGTCATTTGATCCTTATACTTATACCATACTCACCCAACTGCTACTGCCACTGCAGCCAAGTAAATCTGTGCTGCATGTCTCCTGCAGGGCTGGTGTGGAAGCAGCTATGGCAAGTGTGTGCTCATGCTTCAGCCCTTCCTGATCCAACCTTGCATGGTGTCTCCTGGAAACAGACACACAAGGGGCAAATGGAACTGTCCCACAGGCATTTGTTTTCAGGAGGCACACAGGAGACACGCTAGAGCAGAACTGACGAGCGGCTAAAGCAGAAGGCGCGCTCCCCGCAATACATTATTGTAGGCTCTCACATTGTTTCTGCAGCAGGTCTTCCCGTTTTGGCTCTAGCATACCTCCTAAAAATGGAGAGTGCGGTGCAGTTCTACCTGGTAGCGGCAGCATCTATCTCCAGGCTGTTGCTGCTACAGGGTGAAACTGCCCCACATGCCACGTTGTTAGGAGGCATGTGAAGCCCAAATGAGAAGAGGCTGGTGCACCAGAGGTTGACTGCATTTCATTATACAGGCAAGCACACTGCTTCTGCTTTAGGTTTCAGATCTGGTGTACACTGAGAAGCAAGTAGCAGCTAAAGCAGTAGCGGTGTGTCCGCTTGTATAATGTAACAGACACTGCTGCAGTTTCTGTTCAGCTGGGCTCTGCATGCTTCCTAAAAACTACGGCTGTGAGGCAATTTCAACCTGTGGTGTCACCCTTGGCAGTTCTTGCAGCATCCCAGTTAAGAACCACTGTCTTAAATACTCCATAGTTCTGAACACATCAGAGCCAGAAATCTCTCCTGAAGAGAAATCACACAGGAGTGATAAGTGACTATGGCCCTCGAGACAAATTTATGAGAAAAGAAATATCAATACAATTATTAAATTAGAGTAAGTGAAAACAGATATATGACTATCAACTAGTATTTGGAAGGTTAAATCAATGCATTATTTCTGGATCTAACAAAAACAATGACATTAAGGCAGTAACAGGAAGATACTTATTAGTAAAGTGTATGACAGTGCCACAGAAACTAAGTGACATTTCATACATAATATTTAGAACCAGACTGAACAGAGCACAGACAAATGCACCACAGGGACCAACTTCTGTCCTGGTGAAAGGAATATACTACAAGATCAAAACTGGTGCCCCCATCTCTAATTTCTGTTAAATGAAATATGTAGATCTTGTACATCTTTGCCCATTCCCTCCACACCCCAAAAATAGATATCAATGTTTTTCTACTAGAGGTAGCATATTTTAATTACAATGACATCAGGTTTATGGTGAAGTTCACCCAGAGGGAGGTTCATGACTGAAGGAATTACTTTAAATCTAAGGTAATTAAGAAATTATATAGGTGTGGGAGAGCACGTGCACACATCTTAAACATTTTCCTTTCAAAGAAAATGTGACCACATGCTGATCTTAGTCACTGGATTAAAAGCTATTAGTAAAGCCATTGGGCAAAGAAAGTATGTTAATATGTATAATTTAAGCTGCTGCACAGCAGAGCTCAGGTATTTCTTCAGAGCAAAGGTGTCAAAATATGAACCATGGGATTCCTGGAAGGGCAGGGAATTTAGGGGTGAGGCTAACAGCACTAGAGCCTGCCACAGAATCCAAGGCTATAGGTCCCCACTGGGCACAACTAGGGTTACCATATTTCCAGTTTCCAAAAAAGGACACCTGTTGGGGGGTCGGGATATGATTTGCGGGGGGGGGGGGGCAGTGATATACCGGTGCTTTGACCCTGCCTATGCTGTTGCTCCTCACTCTCAAGCCAGAACCCCCAAGCCCTCCTGCTGCTCCTCATTCTCAACCCACAGGGCTGTTCCAGTGCCCCTAACCCCGAATGCACAATACCCCACCAACCATGGGTCATGCTGGTGCCCCCACTCCCAACTTGTAGCCCCCCCCATCCCTGCTGGTTCTGATTCCCCACCCACAGACCCCTGGCAGTGCCAATACACTGCACTCCCAATCCACACTCCCCTGCCACCCCTGGGGTGCTCCACACTCCAAAGCCACAGCCCCCCCTCCTCCAGCCCTACTAGTCTCCCTCACTCTTGACCCACAGCCTCCTGCTCCCCCCAGGCTTGCAGCATCTTCTGACTGTTGTGCCCATACGAGCAAGGACACATCTCCCTGCTCCCCTGAAGGACTCCCTCCCACCCCCTTCCCCTGATGGAGGGGCAGGCACCTCCCCGCCCCATCACCCTGCCCTGCTGCAGCCCCAGTGCCTGGATAGCTTCCCCCAGTGCCGGGAGGCACTCATCCCCCCATCTCCTCCACACACCTCTGCCTCCGCCCTGCCTTCCGATAGACTCACGTGCCCCATCCTTCCACAGCCCCTCAGATAGTCTCCACCAAGCCCTGGCCCTCCAACCCCTGCTCCCCCATAGACTTACCTGTATCCAGCTGGGGCTGCTCCCAGCACCCTGCCTGACTGCATGCCAGTCATGTGCATGCACACATGCATGTGGTGCCACTTGCCTCCAATAACCCTCCTCCTTCCTCTCCCCCAGCAGCTCCTTGCATGAGCAAGTTGGGAAGTACCTGGAAAAACTTTAATGCTGAGCAGACCAAAATCATGGACATTTGTTTATGTTTTAAAAAGCTACTCAAACAGAAATTGGAGGACCCAAAAGGAGGACATGTCCAGGAAAACTTGCATGTATGATAACTCTACCACAGCAACTGGCAGCACAGGAAGCGAGGACTGTGCTGACTGTGCTGCTCAGCCCACCAGTTGTGCTGCTGACTGTCTCTGGCCCTGCTGTCACCAAGTCCAGATGCAGCTAATAAGGAACCCTATAGTCCACACCCAGGCTGGCAGAGTTTGACACCCCTGATTTTGAGGGTTCTTGCAAGATCCCAGCATTCCCCTCAACAGTTAACTTTTCTGTTAAGTACATAAAACCATTTAATCTGTGACCCTCCACCTGGCCTCCATGGCTTTTTCAAACTGCGACATTCCTAGACTTTAGTCCTCTGCCTACATGGAAAAACCATGTCGAGGACTGACAGCACAATAGTAGGGTTTATGGATTTCAGACACGCTATCTTCCCCAAGAGGCAACTAAAAATGACACCGAAGTTCCATACTTCGTTCTCACAGTATCTTGAAGAGCAAGCCAGCTCAACAAGTTTTTATTTTCTCTTCAGGGGAACAGGGAGGTGTATGGCCTGGCGCTGCCCTACAAGCAGATTGAGATCTTTTAAGTAAAAATTCATATAGATCAGGGGTGCTCAACCTCTGGCCTTCCAGTCTATTGCAGCCTGTAGATCCTTGGAACCTAGCCCACAGGGCTCCTTACAGGTTGGGAAATTTGGTGGCGGGGAGCAGTGGAAGTACTGCTGCCCCCCTTCCCCTCCTGCTGCCAAAATTCTAAGCTCTGCAGGTTAGGATGGAGCTGGGGCAAGACTCTCCCCCCCACCCCACAGCCATATCAGAAGAAGGTTGCACACCTTTGCTACCAGGCCACATCCTCCCCGTGGTGCCAGGCAACACTACCCCTCCCTTGCAGACTGGACCACACTCCTTCTCCCTCCCCATCTCCCCGCAGGGCTGGGCCAAATGCTTTTCATTTCCTCTTTCCCCTGCAGGGCTGGGCCATGCCCTTTTCCCTCTAGCCAGCCTGGTTGGAGCTAGGCCACACCCCCTTCCTCCCACAGGGCTGGGCCATGCCTCCTTCCCTCTGCCTGGGTAGGCTGGGACCAGGCCATGCCCTCTTTGTCCCGCAGGGCTTGATCAGGGCCAGATCATGGCCCCTATCCCTCACAGAGCCAAGCTGGGGCTGGCCCAAGCCCCTTTCCACTGAATGGGTGAATAGGAGGCAGGCTGCCTTCAACCCCAATCAGCCAAAAAGTGTGAATACCACTGGTGTAGCTTCTACAACTGAAGCCTGTGACATCGGACCTGTTAACCAACAAGGGGGGAAAAAAATCAGATGGTTCTTCTTCAGCTTCAACTCTCTAGTACTTGCAGGAAAAAGACAGAAAGTGGTCATTGAAGCAGATAGATATGACTCAGAGTATACGCAGGAAATAGATCTGCTGAGAAAATCAATTTCTTTGCAGGCACTATACTGACCATATCCCCCCTTCATATCAGAATGCAAGAGAGGAATCAGCGAGTAGACTATACAATGAGGACATCTTGAGATGGTTCAGGGAATTAGAAAATGAGAAAAAAAAAGCAACACTTTTTTTTTTGTAATGGAATTTATAGTAGACCACCTTATACCAGGCAGTGGCACATGGATCCAATCTACAGGGAAACATTATGTAGAATGAAATTTATTGCAAGGTCTGTACAGGATATGCAAGTGTGCCTTAATCTCTGCATGAGAGGTTGGGCCAATGTTAACTACCTACTACATAGTTGGGAAGCTGAATCACATTAAACATCTAGAAAAAGGCCTTGCACATCTACACTTAAAAGATCTTTGTAAATGTCCATTTTAGGAGGATATTTCCTAAAGAAGTAAAGAATTTGGAAGTGGTCAAGTTGGTAAAAGCAACTGAGATACTTTTGTGTGCACCGCCAGATACAGGCAACTTCCCTGAAACTTCATCAGTGTGGTACATTTGGTGGTACTGTTATCAAGTCACAGTGGGTCACAATGGTTAATTTATATTTATGCACTGCTTTGACCAAATCCCTGGAAGCGTGTATAAGTTATTAAGTACAGTTTCTGAAATATAGTTAACTGTTACCCAATAACAGCACAAGAAATACATTTAAAAACAAGCATTAAAAACCTTATCCAAATGAACATGCCAGGGGAATCTACTAGGTGGAAGGAATTCAAAACTGGAATGTGACTAGGACAGTCTTTGGACCTTCTGAGACTGATGGTTGCAGTAGCAGGTGTTAAACTTATTTTCCTGTCATGTTTACAGGAAATTGCATATAAAACTTCCTCTCTCATTGGCAGGGGAATAAACAATGGAAACTGTGAGTCAGTGAAACACAAGATACTCCTGAAGGGAGCCAGGAGCAGCTGGGAGGAGGGCAGTGATATATTGGAGATACAAAGTAAGACAAGACCATGGGAACAGTGAAATTCTTTTGGGATGCTTTGACTAAAACAGTGATTCTCAGCCTGGGTGCACTGAAAGCCTTTCAAGGGTGTTGTAGAGAGCCACACAATGTTATTAGCACTCTTAGGTGTACAAAAAAGATTCATAAAATAAAACCCAGATATGTCAAGGAGGAATTCATAGCATCAAAAATATTCTGACCTGTTGTGGTCTGAGTTCTTCACAAAAGAAAAACAACTCTAGTATTTTTCTGTAGGCAAAAAGAGTGAAAACTAAGAGTTGCCATTTTTCAAGGGGTGTCTTGAGTCTACTTGAGGGATTCTTGAGTCCAAAAACATTGAGAACCACTGGTTTAGGAGCCTGGTTTCTGGGTTAAGAAAATGAGCTGGACTATACAGACCAATGCATAGTTCCCCTTCTCTGGCTGGGGAATACCACACCCCTACTTCTGCCAACAGTAACAGTGAATTCTTAAATAGAACCACCAGACGCGTGTTTCATCTATTATTGAAAAAACTAGTTTCAACCATACAGGCCTGTTTTTGAAAAACTCAATATGCTAACATGAGAAACAAAAATATTCTGTCTCTATATTTTAATAATATTGCTATCATGCTCAAAGATATTTATCCGAAAAAATGTACCTGTTTAAATGATCATAATGATAGCCAATGCTGTTAAAGAGATTGACCCAGACCAACACCACCCCACAACCCCTTGTGAGGTGGCAATGTCACACACAAGAAGCTTCTCAAAGTATAATCCAGTCTGGGTGCAAAGTAAAGAGATTCAAGTCAAATTTAAAATAGTTATCTCGATGTAAAGATTCAAACATTGGAAAAGCTGTGCTATTGTGAGAAATTAAAGTTTACATAAAAATTTTGGATTGAATCTAATTTTTTTTTTAAATGTTAGGACCTCATTTGTATTGTAGGCAAAACAATATTAAACAGCCTTGAAAATTAAAAGTCTTGACAGAAATTTCTTAAAAACAGGAACGTAAAAAATGGCTTCTCAAACTCATACTAGTTACCTGAGACTGAGACTGCTCTTGAAGTTCTATTGACTGTTCATGTCACAGACCCTACCAAGAGAAGGGAACGGCCTAGTAAAACCATTTCAGTTTTCTGACTTGTGGATATGCAGCACACATTGAAAGGTGCTGTGGTTGTGTTCAGCTAGCAACTAATTTGCTTTCAGTGCAGTATTTTTGGAATACGGATATTAAAAAGGACCTGTATGAATCTTTCAGTACAGATGAAGACTTGAAAAAGTGAAGCTTCTTTGTACAATGTCAAATTTTAGGACATTTTTTCAAGTAACTATTGGGAAAATACAGAAACAAGTCCAAATATCCACTTCAGGAATTGACTTGAAAATAGGAAAACAACAAACTAGTAAAAAGAAAATCTGATTAAAAATGTTAAGAGATCAATGAAAACTGATTTTAAAGTAGTTTTTATTCCATCGTGTTCTGACAGGACAAACAACAGAAACTCAACATTTATTTGTCTGATTCACCTGGCAGCAGCTAATGAAACAACAGATTTAAAGTACTGAATTTATGTACTTTCTTCTAGAATGCAACTACCTAAGTGACAATACGTTCACAAATATGGCAATGTGCTTTCCTCTCTATTGATTCCAGGTATAAGCAGTAAAAAGAAAATCTGCATTTATCATTTGTGTCCTTTGGAAATGAGTACACAAGGGAACAATCTAGTTATAAACAATATGCAAGTGTTAGCATTTACTTAGTGCCACACTGCAAGCAAAAAGAATGCAACTAGTTTACTAAAAGCATTAAAAGTAATCAGCTGGCTAGACTGTTATCAGTTTTTAAGATCTTGGATTGCTGCAACATTAGGGCTTTTGCTTACAAGGAATACTGAGAATTTTTAACTCCATTTATTGTAAAAAAAAAAGAAAAAAAAAACTCAAATGGACAGAACTAATGGTATTTTCATCATACAAACCAGCAGTGATTTTTCCAATCACTGGATTTGATTCAGCTAAAGAAAACTGAAAGGGAAATAGTTTCTAATTATATTTGTAGTGTGCCAACAATGTTCTCATGCATTATACAAAAGTTATATAATCCCTGCCATAAGGAATTTCAAGTGTAGTTCAGACAATATTATCAAGTGGCTCTACAAGTTTAAGTGTTATTACTGGAAGGGCTGTGCAGGAAGAATGCTAAGGAGAAAGTCATTATGTGGTACAGGAGAAAAGGAGAAAAACTACTCCCAGCAGAAAGAACTACACATACATAAAGATGCAAAGCAAAAATAGCTTGAAGAGTATACCATAAAATATGGATTGGTAAACTGGGTGAAGTAGGAAGGGATTAGCAAGTGTTAATAGGAGGAGAGAGAAAGGGTCCTAACGTAGTGGACCAGAAGCCTTAATTTGTTGCAAAAGTCCAGTTCTAGTTACTATCAACCTGGGTGGCCAAGCAACATTAGCACGGTTAAGTGTGTGAGCGCCTACACATGATTTACAAAAGATTACCTAGAAATTTTAAATAGGAATCCATTGTGTCAAAAGCATTCCGACCTGATGCAGTCTTCCTTGAGTTCTCTGCAACAAAAGAACTGCTCTGTTGTTTTTTTACTACAGAAAAATGAGTGAAAGCTAAGAGCTGTCATTTTCCAAGGAAAGCTGCAAGCCTAAAAAGCTTGAGAACCGCTGATCGTTGAGGGAGGAACCTGACCAGAGTGGCAGAAAAGGAAGTTGAATATTTTATATGGAAAGATAGGCTACCACTAAAAATCCCCAGATTTTAATTAAAAAGCATTTTTTGGAATATACCACCCTCTTTGACACTCAAAAAAAATTATCAGTAGCCTCCACATGCCATTTCCTCTCCCCCTTTCCTTTCTGTACAAACTGTGAGGTACAGTTTCACAATATTCATATATAACTTGAATGTATTGTTAAGGGTGATGCTGAAGCCATGATGTCCCAGGAATTATGCAGGCAGCAAGAATTTTTGGAGGGTAATATATAATTCGTATAAATTTACAAATAATATACAAATTCTGAATCAATATCCTGATCCCATATAACGTGACAGCATCTGTCTTATTTCAGCGCATAACTACATTTTAAATATGTATGCAAGTCACCAACTTGTTTTTTGGGGGCTTTTAGGGTGGGTTTGTTTGTTTTTGGCAAACTATACAACTACCACTGTTAAGCAAAGAAAGCCTTAAGTCTGTTAATAGTTCTTCCTCCTTACAGCACTATTAAGACAGATTCTGCGGATGTGGTATCTGGCCAAGATAACCCTCTCCTCCCTTATCTTCCTTTCAAAACAAAATAAAAACAAAACAAAAAAGCTATTTTAATAGCTTCCAGCTGAATCTAGTGTTTCTACACTGCTCATGGGCTTCATACGACAAGCTTTAAATTTGTATCAAAACACAGGTGCATGATGCACAAAGTGAAACAAGCTGTTTGAAGGGAAAAAAAAAAAAGAGTGGTTTTGATTTATTTCCTAAGACTACAAAATTGGCTCTTAAAGCCAAGAGAAGAAAGTTCTTAAGCTAAATAGGTGTTCTTGAGCATTGCTCATCTTGTGGAAAGGGGGAGGTAGAAGAAAGAAGGGGAGAATCTGAAAATCTACTTTTATGCCTGAAGTTGTGCATCTTTATTCAACTCAGTCTCCTACAACATAACTATAGATACTAATAAGTTATAGTTTAGGCCTTAACTAGTTAAACACTATATATTACTATGAGAACGATATATTACAGCTATGTTTATCACAAAAGCTTTTACCTGTTTTATTATACCAGAAAAAGCACCTCTTCTGTTGGCAAACTGATGTCTTCTTTCATCCCATTTACAATATTTCAAATGGCTAAGTATTTTGTAGGCAAATATTTTTAAATAATATTCATATAGAAGGGACCTCATCGTTCTGATAATCTTAATAAGTTGCATTTCTAAACCTGCCCAAACACTGGCAATGGAGAGCATGGATCTCTCTACACATATAACAGGTAAGTCTTTACAATACATTCCCCAAAGTTAGAATACTACATATTTTAAAATGTAATTCCTTCCCACTGAGCATTCACATCAATGCCTTTTCGATGGTTGTGCTGCTCTTCATTATAACTGGACAAAAAATCCTCTAAATAACTGTCGCTACAAGAGTAGTGTAAGTAAGGATTTCTTCGGGAGATTTAAATTTAACACTACTAGACTCTCAGTTTTTTTTTAAATAAGTGCAACATATTATTTTCATATGTTCCATAGAACAGCACTATGGGCAACACCTTCCTAACACCACCCTTAGTCATAACTTGTTTTAGCACAGTCCTTAAAAAAATGACACTTAATTGATGGCAACTAATACATATACAGTTTTTTGCCAACATGTACATGCATCAGTCTTAATTCTAATTTTAATGGACAGCTACCGTTAGTTCATGCAAAACAAGTTATTCTCTTCTCTAAAGTCACATTTGATAAAAGTTTTTGCCTTCCTGTCAACAGTTAAATATATTGCTCACAACAACAATTTTAGGTTAGCGACGTCATTGACATGCATGAACACTCCTCATACGTGAGGCTCCAACAGCTTGTATCTTTTAAAAACTATTCTACTGCACACTTCATTGCTTCTGCAGGCCTAGAGCACCACGTGTACCAGGGTCTCCATTCCTCCCTCCATACCTCATTAGAAGCCATTCTCCCACCCTGCTCCATTTTATAGACCCTCTATGGCCCAGCCTCTCTCTCACAGCAGGGGCTTCATTTGTCTTCCTTTCTCTTGTACCAGGGCTGCATTCTTCATTTCCTCCATTCTTTGTCTGGCAAGTAAATTATTAAAACTGTCAATATTTTAGAAATCTAAAGGGACAATGGGCAGAGATGAAACAAGGAGTTTTTTATACTAGAATGTTTTAATTGCCAAAAAGCTCTTTGTTCTATAGGCAGTTATTAACCTGGCTAAAACATGGTAAGTCTGCTAACCAAAAATAAAGGACTTGGTGACCCCCCTATTACCATCTTCTGTTTTTTAAGCTTTTACCAAAATTCATGCCTTGAACAGTCCCTGAAATTCTGGAATCAATTAAATATGGCATTCAAAAGCTAGCGTTTCTTTGGATGTGTCAAGTTGAGAAAACAGCTTAGCCAATAAATCCCATAACTTATTTTTAGCTCTAAAATACCAGCTAATTTAACTATTTTTTAAAATTAAATGCAGGGTTGTATGGCTTTGCTAAATAACGTTGGATTGTTTAACGTTATAAAAAAAAGCTGACAAGGTTCCTCCTCTTTACCACTGGTTTTATTTACAAGGTGACAAACTTACTTCCTAGCCTTTTCATTTTAATTCAGTTGCTGAAGAGATAGGTGGTTCTACCCAGGTTTCCCATTCTGACTTATGGAGTAAACACAAAATATCCATGAACAGAATTAATTCAGATGTCCATGCACTTGTATTAAAGCAAGACCATCTTTTATTTCAGGGATGGCCAGCTTGCAGCACATATGCTTCTGTATGGTATGCAGCAGCCTAGGAAGGGGACAGGCAGCAGAGGCAGATAGGAAGGAAGCAGAAAAAAAGAGTAGCAAATCAGGCATGGTGCACAGGGCGAGGAGCAAAAAGCAGCGCAGCAGGTTGGGTGGGGGGCAAAAGAAAGAGAACAGAAAGCAAAGCAGCCAATAGGGAAGAAGAGTGGCACTCAGGGAAGGTATCAGGCTAATTCGTAACATGCCTGCTAAAAAGGCTGGCTTCCAGCGATCTCTAAATCACAAGCAGGTCCTTTATGCGGGCACTGACCAAACCACCATTACTGTCCTTACTTAATAGTCTGCATAATTGTGCTCCACATCTAAGCGTAAAAAATGGCATGAGATATTATGGTTGTGAATCAAAACGAATGCAGTGATATCTATCTGCACTACATAAAATAAAAATGTTTATTTTTTAATGTGTTATTGGTCTAAAATTTTAAGGCCATTTACAACAAGACAGTTTTTCAGCATAACCTAAGGTGTGAATTTAAACCAATATAAACTTATGTAGTCACTTGTCCAGGGAAGAGTCTTGTCTGAATTAACTTGTCACTTTAGAAGAAGGGCTGTGTGTGTGTAGGATAAGGTATGTCTACATGGGAGAGTGTTTCATATATACATGATATGCTTGTATGCATGCATCTCTCATATGAGAACTCTCCCATACTTACTGAATTACAACTGGCAATGCTTTTCTACATACACACCAACTAAGCATAACCATGTGCACATAAAAAATTGCCTCAAGGTAAAATAGGGTGTGAACCTACAAGAAGTCAGCTAATCTATGGTCACCGCCCATGTGCACACTTGCCTCCCAACAAATGTGAGATTCCTAATTCCTTACAAGGTGGGTTACACCCTCCTTACACTTACTGCAGGATGAGAATGCATGAGTAGTTACTGTACAGCAGCTGACTAGCTATAAATTCATGCCTTTACTTACCTCAGAGTAACTTGTCACATTCTCAGATCTTACGATCAATTTACAACTGGACCAGTTTAGCCCAAACTAAGGTACAACTCCTTTATCTCAGCTCAAATTCTATATTATGTTAATTAAATTAAACAACATGATTTATCACGTGTTAAATGTAAATGTAAAGTTCAAATATAAAACCTCTGTTAAGTATGTACAGATAAGCTAAGTTTAAATTTGCATTCAACAGCCACAGACAAATGAGTCAATGCTTATGACAAATCAAGCTTACCCAAGTTAAAAAACTCAACATAACTGGATTTAACCCAATCCAAATAATGCCAAATTTACCCTTGGCTGAATGGCTGCTAAATTGTTGTGCTTACCTTTCAATGCATAACCTACTTGTTTCTCATGGTTTCACATGCACAGCCTGCTCATTTGTAGACAGTAGCCACAGTGCTATTTGACTCAGGTTTGTAAATCCAGGTTTATGCCTTGAGATTTGCCTCTCCATTCATGGGCCCACAGCCTTAGCTTAAGCTTCAGCTGCAAATGCAGTGAAACAGGGAAGGTCTAAAGACAAATGATTTCAGCAGGATCATCAAGCTAACGATCAGGAGGGGGACTACAGAAAGCTACTGGGTTCTCATCATAGCACAGGAAGCGAGATAAATGTTAACTTAAGTTGTATCCCAGCAAACTTGTCATATCATTTTCTCTGATGACTGTTGAAGGCTAGCTGCTGTTGTGACACTGTGTCACCTTAAACCTATCTACATTAATTACATACGAATAATCAATGTTTCAGATTATACATGGGCATGAGATTAAAGAGTAAATGTTTTCGATCCGAGCCTTCAAGAGGCCGATACTACACAAAGGCATAATCTTAAATGGAAAGCAGCATCGCTATGTTTGATGGAAAACATTTTTACAAAGCATGTTTTCAAATGTATTTTCTGCATATCCAAACTACAGGCAATATCAATATCTATACAGTGAAGGGCAAAACAGATCCATTACCAACCTATACAAGTTTCAGTGGCCAAATCTGTAACACAATGACTGGACAAATGAATCAGGTGTTCTATTTGAAAAAAGGATGCAAGGAAGTAATTTGTTTTATTGAGAAGTTGACAAAAGGTCCTGATAGATGTTATTTCACAATTCTTAACCTGCGCTTTAGCAAAATAAATATGGTCCTAACAACTTCTCAAGAGTGATGTTGGCCAACTGGTGTGACAGAAGCTACTCAGTAACGTTAACATATATGGTCAGATCTTTTTGGTCAGCTGAACATCTACAGTAGTATGTTCATAAGAAATTGAAGGATGCAGAAACAACTCACTTATAGCAATAAACTAACGCTATCACAGGCAAGATTGTCAAGCAGCAGTGCTCATCTGCCATGAATACTCAAAACAAGGAAAAATTATTTGGATCAAGGAAGTTAGTCAAAATGAAAACTTAAGTTCTTAGTCTCAAATTGTTTTAAGAGCATTTCTAAGCTTTCATTTAACAAACGTAAGTCTCTGGCTTGCTCACATCAAAACCCATAACCCAGCCGATATAGGTGTAGAACAAGTGAATTCACATGGAAAACAAGGTACCCAAAGTATGAGAAGTGAAATAGATGGCTGTGACGTAAAAACAAATTGAGGCACAGATTCTTACCATGCAACCTTAACAGGTATTAATTCAAACTAGTCTAACTCAGATCATTTTAAAAATCAACAAGTTTTAAGGACTGTGTGATACTTCAAAGAACAATTTTTATGTGGAGAAAAAATACCAGTATTTAAAGCACTGAGAA
The DNA here is from genome assembly GCF_001723895.1 of Crocodylus porosus. NCBI lineage: Eukaryota > Metazoa > Chordata > Crocodylia > Crocodylidae > Crocodylus > Crocodylus porosus. Next base: position 83,919,630 of record NW_017728906.1, on the reverse strand, counting down.
GGAATACCGTAGTGCTAGTCACAGGTTAAACTGTAGATAAGCATCTAGTAATTTTTATTCATCCACTAAACAAAGATTCATTTTAGCAAAACAAAACAAAATTATCCCATCACTAGACTCATTGTAAAGCAAAGGGAACCAAAAACCATCAGGTAGTACTCCTCTCTACTGGAAAAGTGGAAAGACATCTATGGCACAACTCAGCCTACAACATCCTGTAAAACTAGTCCTCCAAAACAGATTGTTAAAAGCTGAAGAATACTCTCTGCATCAAGTCAACACGCCTCTTTAAAGGGAAGATGAAGAACCATACAGAAACAGAGTAGATGTGAACTAATACATGCCCTGCCTACGACATAACCTGGGCCAGTATGTTTGGATACAAAATTTACTATATAGTCAGCAGATGGCTGATAATGGATTCACAGCACTCATCACTAGACTTGTCTCAGATCAGATGGTCACCTGGGCTTCAGCTGCAAATAACTCAAAACAGGTCTCCCTCAGGGTTCATCATAAATAACCAACTTTAAAGTCATCCAACCACTTCCTGTATCCGTTTGAAATGTAGTTTAGCGGCTACTTATTTTTTAGACATTCTTTCATAAGGCAATGGCTTGCCCTGCAGAAACAAAGATCTAATCCATATAAATGATGTAGAAATTTATAATTTCAAGGTTTCTTAAAATGACTGGTAATTTTAAAAAAGCCAAAAACAAACAAAAGGAAAAGCACTGCTTTCTTCTTCAGTATCTCCAAACTGTGTTAGTCTGATAAGTGAACATGTTTAAAATATAAAACCCTCATATTTGACAGACAGCGTCAGACACCAACAACCTAATCCTCACATCAAGCTGAATCAGTTTCCTAAAGATTTGAGAGGGAGATGTCAAAGTTAAAAAGAAACCATAAAGAACTTAAAATTGGAATCATGCGACTGCTGCAAGGGACTATTTTTACTATGTACCCTACACTAGATGCTTGAGGCACACTGGCATACAGTTTATGAAGCCACTGCCATTACACTTATTATAGTTTCTGGCCTCTTTGTAGTGTTGGTGCAGAACATAGCAGAAAAGTTACAAAGGGTATTTAAGATCTGATCCTAATGACTGCGAACAGTAAAAAATTCTAGGCTTGACTGTGGTTGCATTGTGTCCAGTGATTGACGCTCTTAATTTCTCAAAATTAAATATACTTTCCACAGAACGTATTTCCTTTGACCGAGAGATCAATCTAAACACCAGCACAAAACCATTATTTTCCAAAACAACAGATTTAAGCCAAGTGTAACCTTTTCTGATACTTTTCCTTAAGTAGTAGAACAATGCTAAATGATGTGTAGTTTCATGGACTGAGCAACACAGAGATTATAAAAAAAACAAACAAACAAAACCATACATAATGAGTAAAGTGTTGTTTTCAAACATTTTTTTTAAAAGAGTAAAAATAATATAATTGTACATATTAGTTGTACTTCCATAAGTACATATGAGACATCCAATTTTTCAGGCTGTAAACTAGACTGAACTATAGCTCTTTCACTGACAACTGTTCAGTCACTATTTCTATATTTACTGCTCTGTAAATACTAAAAATACCGGTTGGGTTTTGTGCATTAGAAATGCACTACATTACATGCATTTTGGTTTTCAAGTTATTAACCAATTATTAAAAACCATTTCAAAGGATCAGATCACAAAAACCCCTGCTAAAACCGATGTCACTGTAAAAACTTACAATGATCTGAAAAAAATGAGTTCTAAAAACTGTTGGTACAACAAGTTTTGAACAATTTTAAAAATGCACTTCTACACAAATTGCAAGCTGAATAATACCTATTAAATACATTTTGTATAGGAAGAGAAATTTAAATCAAAAGTAATTCTAAAAATGAAGATGAGGTAGAATACACTACACTCTGGGTAAGCGAAGAAAAAATTAGGCTCGCAAGGCACCTATATAGCTGGAGTACTGTGTCCAGTTCTCTGCGCTCCACTTCAGGAGGGATGTGGACAGCATTGAGAGGGTCCAGAGGAGGGCGACCTGCATGATCCAGGGACTACAGGGCAGCCCCTACAATGAGAGACTTCGGGACCTGAACCTGTTCAGCCTTCACGAGAGAAGGCTGAGGGGGGACCTGGTGACAGTCTTTAAACTCACTAGGGGGGACCAGAAGGGTTTGGGAGAGACCTTGTTTCCCCTAGCGCCCCCCGGCATAACAAGGAATAACGGCCACAAGTTGTTGGAGAGTAGATTTAGATTAGACATCCGTAAGAACTACTTCACGGTCAGGGTGGCTAGGATCTGGAACCAACTTCCAAGGGAAGTGGTGCTGGCTCCTACCCTGGAGGTCTTTAAGAGGAGGCTTGATACTTACCTAGCTGGGATCATTTGAGCCCAGTTTTTTTCTCCTGCCCTGGAGGGGGTCAGACTTGAAGATCTATAAGATCCCTTCTGACCCTACTTCTATGATTCTATACGTGTGCTCCGGGGTGGGGTGGAGGGGTGCTTTAATTAGAACGGCTTTGGAGAGCTGCTCCAATTAAAACGCCTGCAGTGTGTTGTGTATTCAGCATCCTGCATTTCAAAATGGTGGCAGGGGTGCTTTAACTAGCGCCCCTGCCACCGTTTTGAAATAAAGGGACACCGAATACATGAGATGCTTCATCATGCTGGAGCATTATGTTTAGAATGCTCCAGCGTTACAATCAGAAAGTATTGGAGCGCATGTATAAATGCCCAGAGGTACTACAAGGAGAGGCTGTGGGAACAATTAACAATTAAGGAAAAAACTGCCTGTGGGGGAGGAGGGGGGAGGTATAACAACAGACACCTACTCTGAGTAAAGAAATCCCCACATCAGGATTTAACAGGTTTTCTGTGAACAAAATGCGATATTCTCTGATAAAAGCCATCTGCCTGGCAGATATTTCTGTGATGAGGTAAATCACAGATGAACTAAAGTTATTCCTTCAGTAAGGATCCAGAAGTAAGCATCTGGAATTTATGTACCAGCAGTAACATAGCATTAACTAAGAAAATCCATTTTTCTTTATAAGAGTGCTTTTTATTAATTTATCTTGATAAACTTGCACATTGTTTACAAGTGGGTTTGCAAGAGATGGGGAACACGTCCGAAACTCTTCACCAGTTTCACAAATACTCATCATGCAATTTCATTAAAATGTCTAGTTAGATGTAGGGCTCTGGATATCTGGTGGCCTCAACTTGCCCGTTGGAGTGAGGATGCAGACCTCACAAGATCAGACTCATGAAAAAAAATCTTAGCAAAATACTTCTGTGAATATTAAATATAAAAATATGCTAGAACCTAGTATTTAAATCTTTTTCATGAAGATGACGCTGAACAGAAAAATGTCATTTAAAAAGATTAATACATTAAATAAGATATTAAATATGATTCTTTTAAATTTTCAGCTTTCAGATAATGGCATTAACTGGTTGAATGAATTAAATTTGAGAGCACCAAAGCAAACAGTTTGCTTTTAAACTAAAAAACCCACCTGAATCTGTGTCCTAAAATATTGTGGGTAGCAGCATTACTTACTCAACTATACTTCCTGTTTTACGGCTTGATATCTTTTTAAAAGAACAAGTAGACTGTTGTAGTTCTTAAAATAGATTTTAAGATGCAAAAGAGGAAACACCAAGCAAGAATCTTTGCTGTCAGTAAAATCATTTCTAAAAGCTGCTGTTTTTTCTGAATATTGTTTAAGTTTACAGAGGAAGGTATCAATACAAACAACTCACTTTTCACCTATTCCTATCTAACTCATTTTGAAAGTAAATTTTCAAAAGAGGACTAACTTGCCACAAGTTATTTGCTGAATCCTACTAATCTCTACATTAACGGCATTGATTAAAGCCAATTGAGCATGCAGAGGTACAACTGGGCAGCATCTATAATGCTATTTTAACTGTTCTCTTCCTGCATCCCACCTCCCACCCCCAAGACTGGATCTCAGGGTGGTGCCTGGGTCACTATGCCTTTGTTATACTACTGAGGCATGCCTACTATTTCTTTCCTGCCTACACTGCACTCAGCATAAGCTTCCATGTTCGCACCTAATTAAAGATGGTTGCACATCATTCAGAACTCCAGTGAGGCAACTGATCAGTCCAGCAGCTGCTTAAGCTTTTCAAAACATGCTGGCTTTGTCTGGTGTTGATTCAGACAATTTGATGACAGGGCACTGAAGTAGGTTTGCAGGATTTGGCCAATCATCATGCATGTTAATCAGTTCATAGTTGCTGATCCCACCGTGTTTCTTAGCAGCACGGGTGTCAAAGATGCAACCCCTTGGGCAAGTGGCCCTAACACTGAACTCTTAGGAACAGAGTCCTATCAGGGACATGCAGTAGTGGTGGGAAGGGGAGCAAGTGATGGCTGCATTAATCTACCCAAGGTGACTCCATACCTGGCCCCTGATGAGCCCCAGGGCCTGGGTAATTGTGATATCCCTACTTTAGACTGTATCTACAATAAAGGAACAATTGCTGCTTTAATTACAGCAGCAGCACTCAGATAGCCAGGCTTCCTACTGTAGCTCTGGTAGCTCTTCTGCCAACAGAACTATACCAGCTTCTCCAACAACAGAAATTGTGCCTGCAGAGCTGTTTACTGTAATGCGTGATCTTTTCTCATCCCTTGCTGACACAGCTGTGCCAGCATAACTCTGTAGTGTAGACAATGGTTTCGGCAGCATCAGCACAACCCACACCAAAATGCAACAGCTGCTTGCTTTCTGCTACATTATTGATGCTGAGAATTAACAGCGGGGAGAAGTTAATTTAACTCATATTAACTAATATTAAACCAAGATTATGAGTGCATTTTGGACAATCAATTCACAGCTTAAGACGAAGACAACTGGAAAGTGACCAGAGAACTGTGTGAAAACAAATCAGAAGAGCTTCCCTCGCACTCGACTCAAATAGATACTCAACAGAAGTGGGGAGTGGCAGGTCAATACATTGACAGTAATTCCCTAATTTAGTGAGAGTCAAACTTTTTGTTAGGCGTACCACAATGCACAGCTTCAGGCCTTCCCTAGTGCCACTCCATCCCCTTTTTCCTGCCCAATCTGTTGCTCTGCCTTCTGGTTCCTTCTTCTTCCCCAGTCTGCCACTTGTGGTACACAGGCTGTCTGGTCCACTTGGGGTGCACATGCTGCAGGTTGGCCATCCCTGCCTCAGCTTCTCCACCAGCACCTGACTACTGGTGCATCACATCTTTTATTTCCAAAGTTTGGAACCGCTTCACTGATTAACTTTGAATACAACGTTCTTTACATATTTTAAACCTTTTATTTGTCCTCACATGTGCAGCCAACACTACAAGAACAGACATGCTGAAAATTGTGCTTACAGGGCAGAACATTGTTGCGCTTAACATAGTAATTTTTCAAAATCTTGCCATTTGTAAGTACGTTACTGGATGAACTTAAGGCCCTTTTCAAAAAAAGAAAATTTCAAAAGACAAAACAAATTCGCAAGAGTGAACAGTAGAATTCAAGTGCCAGTTGACTGTGGATCTCTAAAGTGACAAGCAGGATAAGTCTTATTCGGTTTATTTAGTAAATAGGTCTGAAAAACAAACTCCTATACTTAGTTAATACTAATACATTATGCTTTTACAGTTTTGTTTTGGCTAGTGCTTACTGTATTTTGAAGGATTGTTACAAGCCCCAACTCATGGATTACAAACTTTAAGTAGACTGAAAAACAACTTTTAAAACGTCAGGCATTTAAAACAATACCAAAGAAAAGAACAGACACCTCCCTCTTAGGAAACTGATGGAATATCATCTACAAGCAGAATGCTGCCTACACAGATTTGTTGCCTACGGCCTAGACTACATCTATAAAGGTCCCAAGCAATTCAGCTTCCACAACCTTATTGCTCAGCCTAAATGATCTAGTTAGCTAAATTTTCCCTGTGATAGTCAATTTTCCCATTCTTAATAAGCTATTGTTACATAGTCCTGCTCTTCCTTTGTGAGTGACATATAGAGGAGTCTAACAGCAGAGAAGTTAATTTACACTAAAAAGCTTAATTTTTTTTATGCAAGTAAAATAGTGTTCCTTACTTTCTCATAAGTTTTAAACATGTGAAGCAAGATGCCCAGAAATAGGAGGTAACCTATTTAAATTTCTCTGCCCCCATAACTACCTAGCATGTTATAAAATTTGGATTTGATCCAAATGATTTAACATTGACTTGCACAACAAGACATTATTTTTGGTGTAAAGAATCAAAAGAATTTCCCCAAAAGAGAATTTGTTCAAAGTAAACATTTTGTGTTAGGAAGCACATCTTACCTTTTCTGTTGATATGAACTGAGGCCAAGAGCTGTCTCAGTCTGTAAGAGGAAAAAATAGTTTAGCTTGCAAAGGCACATCATATACTTGCTCTTAAAAATACAATTCTGACAAATAAGGAGAATAGATTTTAAAAGATCAGAAGGCAAGTTTCAATTCTGGAGCAGGAAATCCAAGTCAGCTTTTGACAAGCAGCCATTTCCAGGGGCCTGAAGAAATCAGATTGCCAAAACCCCACAAAAAAAGTAACCACTGCAGTTCTAGTCAAGGATTAAGCAATCAGTAACAATTAAGTACATAGAAAACTGATTTAAGTAGAAATTAAAACACAGACCCAAAAAGACAAAAAGGGCAACAGTTTAGGACCAGGAGAAGAGGAAAGACTGCCATCCTAAATGCTACCAAAAGCTATATTAAGGATAAATGATACTAAGGGTATGAACACATGTACGTTTGGAGCCGCATTAAAAGTAGCTGTTCCTTTCTAATTGTATGGGTCTTCTTCACATAACATTTCCAATGTAACAAAACCCCTCCAACTTCAATCCTGGATGAAACAGCATTAAAGTTGGAGGGGTTCTATTACCTTTTAATCAGTCTCAGCTCCCTCACACACAACATTTAGAAAGGGCTCCAAATGTTGGTGTGTCCACACCATTAAAAGAGCAGCACATAAATCAAATGGGAGTCAGAGAAATTGTAAAGCAAAGATAATTCCAGCAGCAAATACAATTAAACCTTAAGTTTCCAATAATATCATCAGAAAAATAATACTATCATGTTCAGCTGGTTAAGAGCTTCATCTTATATGACTTGTGACTCATCCCTTTGGCATCACTTGGCTAGACAACAACAAGATTGTGTATTCTTGGTATGGAGAAAACTGTAATGTTCAGGAACTCCAAGTGGTTCAGAATGCTGCAGTACATCACTTTAGCAATATAGGCTACTGCAAAAGCATATCAGATTCATTCTCTATATTCTGGCTTTCCATAGGATTTCAAACCAAGATCAAAATCTCAGTTGTCATCCTCAAGCCACCCTTAAGCCTACACCTAGTACAGAGCTATCCAACTTCTGAGTGGCTGGGGGCCAAAGGTTGCTTTTGCTGGCCTTTGGGATTGTGATGGTTGTAAGGGAGAAGGCAGTCCCTTCAGTATGCAGGGCCCAAGCCATTTAGGGCCTTATAGGTCAAAACTAGCACTTTGAATTATGCCCAGAAAGCTCCTGGGAGTTAGTGCAGATACTGGATGACTAGAGTTATGCATTCAAAGACAGCCTTACATAGAGTGCATTACAATAGTCCAGCCTTGAGGTTATGAAGGCATGGATGATGATGATGACCAAATCAGAATCTGAAAGAAAAGTCTGCAGTCTTCTCCATAGATGGAGTTGGTGAAAGGCACTCCTAGTCACTCTTCCTACGTGAAGATCCTGGTACAGCAGAGTATCTAGGACAGGGATGGGCAATTACTTGGGCTGGAGAGCTACTTAAGGAGTTTGGGCAAGATGTTACAGGCTGGGTCAGCACCCCCGCTACCTACAACAGCTCATCAAAATTCTCTAAGTGGTAGATTACTAGACCAGCACCATATGGAACAGGTGGGTGGGTACGGTCTCCATGAAGACCGGCCCAGGACTCCCGTGGGCAGGACATGTTTGGCCGGGCATATGGGATGAGGCCATAGCCGGGGTCTTGCGCAGAGCTGCAATCCACTCCCTGCATAGCCCTGTGTTGTCGCTGCCCAAGATCCTGACCCTGGCCCCACCCGCCTGCAGCCCCATCCCATCCTATCTGCCTGGCTGAGCACATACTGCCCACAGAGGGCCTAGGCTGATCTCCACGGAGACCCCGCCTGCTGCTCTGTCCATTGCCCCCCGGTGGTGGGTGCATGGTAAATGGGATTCGGTGCCCAGGCAGCAGGGCTGGGTCTGGTGGCAGCAGCGACACTGACAATGGCAGCTGGAAGGAGCCACTGCTGCCAGAAAGCCGAGTCTGGCTGCCAACCCACCCCAACACCGCTGCACATCCAGGGGGCAGCAGAACCAGCTGTATGTGCCGCAGCCCAAGCTGCCCCCTGTACCTGGGCTAGACAGAGGGACCCACTGTGGGTCAGATAAAATCTCTTGGTGGCCCACATCTGGCCCACACTCTGTATTTTGATCTAAGAGGACCCCAAGGTTGTGAAGCCAAGTGACAAATGGAGGTCATACTCCATCAATGACAGGCATCCCAGGGATCTCCCTCCCACCCCCTAAGTCCAGTTGTCTGCCTGCCACCATCAGCTCTCTTGTCTGGATTCAGTTTCAACTGGTTTACACACATCCAGTCCCCAACTGCAGGCAGGCACCATGAAAAGGCTGAAACTGCAGGACACCTGGGTGCCACTGTCTATGGCCAAGGTCAGCATGCTATTCCACACAGTAACCAAGTTACTGACAAGAGCAGCTGTCAAGGTGACTGAGAACGTCTCAGGGGGTTCTAAATCCGATTACCACCATGAGTCTCCACAGGCAGACCAGCCTAGCTGGTTCATCACTCTGACGGAGAGCAATATGGGTCTCTAGGACAGTGGTTATCAACCTTTTTAGACCCAAGGCACCCATCAGAAGTGCCAGCTCTTCATTTTTACATTTGTTTGGGTTTTTTACCATTGCAAAATATTAGAGCAATTCTTCTGTTGCAAAGAACTCATAAAGATCACAACAGGTCACAATGTTTTTAATGCTATGGATTCCTATTTGAAATCTCTGGGTTTATCTTGTGAATCAGGTTTGCACACCTAAGTAGAGCTAACGCTGCATGGCACCCTGCAGAACCCTTGTAAAGCTCTTAAGGCATCTCAGGATGCTTTGGCATCTTGGTTGAGAAGCACTCCTTTAGGAGGTAGTGGTCCAACCATGATAGAGGTTTTTTGACAACATCCCTGATAACTGAAGCTCCTGTATCCAAGCAGATGCAAAACTTAGGGTCCAGTGTTTGCCTTGTTTCATGGTTGGCTCAGTTTCTATCGGGGATAGCTCCATGGTGGACATGGATGCCAAGAAGTCCCGCTCTGAATTTTTTTAAGTCTCCCAATACAATAAGTCTGGGCATCTTCAATACTGCCCCAACACCATCTTGGCTGGTTGAGTCAGGAAAACAGCTGTGCAGCAAGGTGGTAAGTACACCAGCAAAATCCCCAATCTATCCCTGGCCTCAAGCAAAGGGGTAAACACATTCCACTGCAAATCATTTGTAGAGCCCATGCCTTCACTATTGAGCCATCTGAAGTCAGAGCAACCAGCTTTGATTTTAGTTCTCAATCCTTTAATTCCACAACACCCCCCGCCCAAATTATTTAATTCCACATCTTAACCACAGCTCTCCATGGTTCCAAGTTAACCGTATTGGTAAAAAAGGCCTCAACTTTGCAAATCTAAAGGACATGCTCATGAACAACTAGACCTATTCATGGATTCATTTGGCCCCACAGTAATAAAGCTTTGTTTGTTTGCTTTTGCAGATACTTCTTGGGGATTTTGTTATTGGTTCCACTAAGATAATTTACTCCACAAGCATTGGTTGAAGGCCAGTTTTGCTCTGCAAATTACAAAAGCAACTCAGTTCTAAAATTATGTTTGGTGACACTGCAATTAGAGTAACATTGGCTACCTGTTTGATCTCTTCATGTTACATTTTATGGCAAAATAGATGGTATGAAAGTCAAGGAATGTTTACAAATTCAATTGCCTGGCCCTGGTGCTAACCTCCTTTTTTGTCTTTGCCCAGCAGTATGAGAGAGGCAATCTATCTCCAAAAATCAAATTGTGCTCTGTAGCATCAGGTAATCGCAGTCTAAGAGAGACTGATTTAAAAGCAAAGCTATTTAAAGTCACCAATTTTGTGATTTAAAATCATCAAGAAACTTAATTTAAAATCAATTTTAATCTTCTTTTGCATTTGTGCTGTTTATTTTCTTAAGTAAAGGTAGAGTTGCATTGACTGGCAGCTATTAAAAGATGTTTAGCTGTAAATCAGTGTAGCCTGTATGCTAAATAAGCAACTTTTTACTAGCCAGGAAGATAAACAGCACACATTTAAACATCCACATATGTGATTTGATTTTTACTTTTTAGTATACTAAGTGTTAGTCTCCATTTTCTAATTGTTTTTCACTTGTGTCAAAGTTTTCAAATGTAAATTAGAATTCAATTATAAAAGAGAACAATTGTAATTTTAAAACTATAAAATAAAACTGTATTAAGTATACCTTAAGGAAAAAACCCAACTATATTTTACTTTTAAAAATGCTTTACAAAGTATTTCCTGTGGTTAATGAAATTATTATTTCTGGTCATGTCCTTCAAGACTTAGAGGTAATTTCTCCACCTCATCCATTTTTTTAAATGTGTAGACTGGAAGAGGAAAGAAAACTCTGCTACTTTTAAACTGCCAACTGGTTTCTCAGCTTTGAATGAGCTTGTTACCGAGCTGAACCTAACATAAAGAAAATACTCTCTCATGTGAAGAAAAACCAACAGCTGTAAATAGCATTTTAAACAAACCAGGAATCTGTTCAGCCCATGATTTCTCCCCATTCAATGATATGACTATTTTTTTTTTTTATAACTGCAATAATTGGAAGCAAGCACTGTAAGTCTGGTTACTTTTATGAAATTATTGTAACATTATAATAACAAGATTATAATAACATAAGATGTAAATAAGCTAGTCATTTCTCTCTCACACACACACATTTAATGGTACTTATTAAAAAAAAGTTTGTTGTTCACTCTGACCCTGGCTTAGTTGGTGAACAGAAATATGAATATTTCCAGCCAAAAACAAGTGTTGCTTTTGAACTATAACATTAGGGCATACAGCTTTCATGCTTTATTCTTCGTCATAAAAGCAAATCCAACTACAAGATATTGTTGCTGCTGGTCTTCAGCTTCAATGACCACAAGGTTCTAAGAGTTCTAAGAGGTCTTACCATATTTGCTCAGATATAACATGATCCTGAATACAAAATGACTCCCCCAGTCATTAGATTGTATGTATGGGAAACTTATAAATGTTTTGAGTTGGGCCACAGCATTTCAAGCCATGGTGACCCCATAACACTTCTATACCTACTTATGTATAGTAAAAATGTTTACGGCAGCACAAAGTAAAAGTCAACAACCATCCATGCCCTTTGTCATGCCATAAGTTCCCAAATTTGTGCCTGTGACAAAAGGCAGTATTAAGTTGTACCACTGTTTTGCAGCAAACATCTGTTTAAGGTTGGAGAAGCACAGGAAAGCAGTGGAAAGGGAGAAGTGGCAGTGGCAGGCACTTTCCCTGGAGACACAGCAATGACCAGGTTCTAGCACCTGCCCACCCGTGACCTGAGCTGGATCATTCTGGCCTGCAGACTAAAAAGGTTGCCAACTGCTGCCCTACACCTCTCTTCCAAACTGCTACTTGGGTAGAAGATATCACAAAATTTACTCTCTTCCCCTTTAACCAAAAGCTTTTCTGCTTATGTCCTTTTCTTCTTCTACAGAAGGAATACATAGCCATTCTTCTAAAGTGGGCACACCTACATGAGATGCTAAATGCACAGTAGCCTAATATTACTGTGTAGTAGCATGTCATGTCAAAAACAGTGCTAACAAACTACTGCACAGTAGTATTAGGTACTGTGCAGTAGCACCACTAAAGGCATGTGCTGGCACAACTGTGCAGTAGTGCAAGTTACTGCACATTTGATTTAATACTTAGTTATACAAGTAGTAAACTTAATGTGCAGTAACTACGGCACATTAATTAACATGTACCCTGTTACAAGCAGTTCAAATCAGCTGTATTGAATATTCATTCCATTCACTGCCCTTGTCCAACAAACAAGACAACTAACACCTGCTCAGAAAACACTTCTTGACCTACAGGTCTGGACAATAAGATTTTACTAAAATAGTGTATATATTTGAGTCTAATGAAAATAATTTGCACTCTTAAATAATTTCCAAGGTATCTATTAATAGTGATGAACACTTAGGGGTAGGTAATGCTAATCATGCTGACTGTTAAAGAATGAACCGAAGAACAGAGCTTACCAACTTTCCAGTCATCACAGGCTTCTGGGAAATGTAGGGAAAAAATAAAGTGCTTTATTGGAAGAGGAAATGCTTCAGCAGGGCTTTTGGGCTCTTTTTAATAACTGATTCAGATAAAAGCACCAAAAAGCCCTGCTCAAGCACATTATCTATACTGAAATTGGGTGAGCTGGGTCAGACCAAAAGCCCCGCTGAAGCATGTGATTTATATAGAAGTTGGGCAAGCTGGGTCAAACTGACAAGACGTCTCTTTTGGGCACATGCTGCACTTGGTGTGGGGGCAAGCCAAGCTGAAAGTAAAGCACTATTTGTTTGTTTTTTCATGTGTGTAAGCAGCCACAATGATTAAGAGTCTAGACAAAAATTTATTCTTCACTTGTAGTCCCTTGTTCAAACAATCAGATGGTACTGCCTCTTACGTTAGTCATGTGGTAGTTTGGTAAGAATTTAAAAGATCTGATTATCATGTAGGAAGATGTACTGTAGCAGGTACAGTTCCAGTCTCAAGACATTTCAGACAATCCTGGCCAAAGAGTAAAGGCCATTACAAGTTTTAGAATGCCTTTACTCTTTGGCAGATATAAAAAGTTCCTTATTGTTTTAAGTTTGACAGCTTGGTCATTAAGATGCCTTATGTCAGTCTTGATCCAAAACTGTATGCCAAAACAAAAATAGGAATAACTGAAGGCTGGAATTAAACTCCTGAAAATGACAGAATAAATAGAAATATACATCTAACCATATTTGACTTAATGCTATTATTATTGCCAGGAGGTGAGTTCTCAACTCAACTTGTAATTAAACGACTGAAGCTGGAAACAGACATAATATTTGTGCCACCATAAAAATGTTTATGGCAGCAGCACAAAGTGAAAGCACACAAAGACCTATGCCCTTTTGTTAGGCCACAAGTGCTGAAATTTGTGACCATGACAAAAAGCGGTATTAATTTGTGCTGCCGTTTTGCAGCAGACATCTGATGGTTTTAAGGTGGGAGGAGCACGGGGAACCCAGAACTGCCCACACTCTCCAGCTGCCTTTGGGCAGGTGTTCCTGGAGCTTCAGGTCCTGATCCTAGAAACCCTGGAAATTTCCTTCCGGGGAATTTGCAGGGCATGTAGGATCAGCCTCTGAGAGCACGTGACTGGGTTTCTGTGCCTGCAAAGTTGAGCCCAGGGATTTCAACACAGAGCATGCCTCTGCAAATGGGGAAATCTGCAGTTCCCCCATTTGCAGTTCTGATTTCCCCCATCTGCAGTCACACCTGAGTGCTGACCTGCAGCATGGGACCCCTGCCACTCCCAGGAGCAGCAGTGGCCTGGCCCTGAGGGACAATAAGCAAGGTCTGTTTCACCCAAGACATCCCAGCACAGCTAATCTGCTTCATTTGGTGACATCTGTTTACAGCCTTATGCATCTTCATGTTTCTTATTTTATGCTCCGAAATTCTGAATATGCTTAAGAGATTAGGATGCTTCACGTAAGCAAGACTTAGATCATAAATTCTGCCTATCATTTTCAGAAGAGAGTTTATATACTTCTTCTCTGTAAATGATTTCACCCCTCCATTAAAACTGCAAATAGCAAGTAAGAACCATCACCAAGATGCTTTCACATTTACACAAAAAAGTGTTTCTTTTTGCCTGCTTTACTGCAAGTTAATTGCAACACAAGTAAAATTACTTCAATTTCAATTATTCTTTTGACAACAAGGTGAATCAGGTTGATGTGACAATAAGAAAGTGCCTGAACAGTTCATCAGCTTCATCCAATCACTGCATATATTAAACCAAAAGCAAATCTGAAAAGGCAGCTTCTCCTGTCTTCTCCAATAGAATACTGTTCTATTAAATGCCAGTCTCATGCAGTATCCATGACGTGCAGATCCAAAACTCAAGGCTTCAATAGCATGTTCTTTTTTAGGTAATTTTTTTCTTCAGCTTCAAATGAATGTGCGTGTTTTCTGCGTTGCAGCTTGGCATGCTCTTTTCCCCCCATTTGACTCCACCCACTCTCTACCAGCTGTCACAACCACCAAGAACTAAAACTGTGTGTCAGTAATTCCTTCGCAATCCACTGTTTATGGTAAAGGCAGTGCTGGGCTGAACTGAGAATTGCTAGTTTCAAACACTACAGGAAAGACTCATGTTCCTCATTACCCATGCACCGATTTTCTAAGCAAAAACACATCACTCTTTCCTATAAGAGAAACTGCCTTCAGTATGAGCATTGGCAAAAAAAGCTTGAAGTCTCACTTACATGAGCAGAAGAGTATTACAATAATAAAATGGAGTTACAACAACAAAATTAACATGGATCAGGACTAAATTTGTTTCCAGCTGGTTAGGTTAAATATAACATGAGGCACTTAATTTACAGAAAAGGGTATATGATTTTAAAAAATTAACTATAGGTCTGTGTCCAGAACTGAGATGAACACAAACAAGTGGTATTTAGTTGTGGTCACTTGTCCTTCATGAGTAGGAGACATTAAATTAGATCCAGTACCTTTTTAACCATATTTTAGGATTAGCACCTTAGAGTTGATCATATCTTTAAAATTCTGAATGTTATGGCTTTAGGATGCTAGACAATTTTTAAAAAATTACAGGTAAGATTTTAGGCAACAATAATATATCAGACACCGTCATCCAGCTTCAAGCTAAAGATGTTCATCAATTGCAAGAGATGATTTATATTGTGATCTGATGGATACGTGAATTACAATTATATATTTCTTCAGTTTATATAGGTACAAGTAATCACCAAAGCAAATAAAGGATCAATTTTGCAGACAGTTTCTCTGCTGAAAGACATAGGTTTGTCACAAGTTTGTAACTCTGTAGGGCATAGTTGAGCACACCAGAAATTGGCCAACAGCATATAGGACCCAGACTGAAATGTATGTGGGACAGGTAAGGGTGAGGAAATTAAGAGTTAGCAGTACAGTGTTGTTGGAGACACTTTGCAGCTGCCAAGCAGGCCTTATAGGTGTAAGTTCTTCCCCACCTCTTTGCCTTCTTCATGCCAGAGTACTCTAGGATGCAGTCAGTACAGAATAACTGGAGCTTTGTAATTCATCCAAAAGGTGAGACTTCCAGGCACTCACGGGAAGCTTAATGGGATGAGAGCAAAGGCACCTCTGGCTTACTGGCCAGCTGGAGGTATGTAAATAGACAGATGTCTGGCTTCTGTTGATGGATGGGCTGCACCTAGACCAGGTTTCCCAACCTTTTTCTAGCCCAAGGAACACTTACATTAATAAAAATATTATGTGGTGCACCTGGTTAAGACATTCCTCATCCTCATAGGTACTGTAGCTCATTGCCATGGAAGACTGAATCTTCAGTCCATATTGGGTAACTAATAGTTCAACTGTCAAAATGCAGAGTGGCATTAACCTAGCTCTGTAGTATTTTCTGAAAACTCAGATAGGATGGTAGGACAAAATAAGGGTCTCTGGCCTAACATGAGGAGATGTTAAGGACAATGGAACAGAATTAAAGTTAATGGTGGAGCTAGAGCTGCAAGTTTCAGGCACAGTTTTTAATTATCACATTACCAACAATTTTTTAAAATATATAATCTTAGGAATTGGAGAACTTCCTTGGGCTTTGTGTTTTTAAAGACAGTATCAAAGCCCAAAATGCACTGTAATTTGTATGTTTTCTCCCTCCCCCCAACTTTTATTTCTTCAGTAACTACATTTTCACTGACTGGTATTATTGCATACTGGCCTCTACCTTCTATTTTATTCCATCCAGGAAGAGCACAGACCAACTGCAAATGTTTCCTCAGCCTGATGAATGATGTTTGTACCTAAAAGCTTCCAAAGAACAATTTCTCCAACTATTTTAGTTGGAAAAGATATCCCCAAAGATTTACCCATATAACTTTGCCTGCCTTTGAATGCCAATGATCTCATCCAAAACTTGCACAAACTTCAGTAAATAGAAAGAGCTGTATATTTATTTATTGGGCATTTAAAAGAAATTCATGCAAAACAACAGGCATTATTATGGTGATGATAAAATACAGGTATCAAAGTAAGACCTGACTCTCCCCAGAAAATGGGAACTAGGATGTCAGAGGGAAGGAGACATTTTAATTAATAAAATGGTTTTAATTTCACATTCAGATATATTTGTCAATTAATATAATATTCATTTACAAACAATCTGGTTAAGGATTAAAAACTTTCAAAATATGTTACTGCCAAATACAGAAAACAAAATAATGAAATCTGATGGATAAGAAGAATATATTTTTCTTTCAGCATTCAGTTGATTTGAAGAACACAGATTTGTTTTATTTGAAAACTCCCTTTCATTCTCTAGTAATATCATCTTAGTATCTAGGATTTAAAAAGTGGAGACAAATCTTAATAAGCAAAATGCTTCAGTACTTGCCAATTCAACCTGACTTTTTATAAGAAGTTTTGCAGCTAAGACTGCGTTCATATTGGGGTCGCTGCTGCTTTAACAAGATAGTAGCAGTTCAAAGATGTTCAGGCCCCTTGGCCTGCAGAAGTTTTTCTGCTGCCAGGGTTATTATATCAGATGCTTCACATGACAGACACTCTGCCAAAAGAAGCCTTCTTTTCCACCAGCAGAGCTGTGTCCATCCCAGGGGTTTCGCTGACAGTGATACTGGCTACACGACGTGATTTTCTCATGCCACTAGCTTTTGCAGCAGAGACAGCAGAATTTCATAATGCAGATATATGCTAAGAGTTATACCCAGCAGTGTTATTTAACAAAAGACCATGTGCCAATATTATTAACCTTTTTCCAACTGAAATGAATAGTAAAATTCACATTCCATTCTTGAGCACATTGGGATCTCTGTCCCTCAGTTTCCTAAAAATTAATTAGTACATCCCATTACTAATACCTTCAACTATGAGTGTTACGAGTCAGTGTTACTTACTGCTATTCCTTGCTCTGATCCCTTTTTAGCCAATCTGGATACCTGATAATACTTAGCAGCTGGCTGTAAATATTTCAATTAAAATATGGTAGGCCAATATTCAGTCACTTCTGTCTGAAGAAACTTGAAAAATGAAAACTTTCCATACAAATCATAAAAAATAAATATAATGAAAGGAATAAGTTAAAATAAAAAGGCAAAACCCAGGATAAACTATAAAAATCCTACATTTGGTTAACGACTTGCAAAAACCGGGGGGGGGGGGGGGGGAAGGACGATTACAGTATTTGTGCTGCTTTCCAAAACATTTGCTAAGCTGTGAATTCCTTTTTGTTTTACGAACTACACTTATGCTTGCACACTACATTAACGGCTACAACTTTCCCTTAGTAGGAGAATCATACGCCTGGAAAGCTGAAACAGCCTTTAAAGGATCATCAGCACTGACTAGTTATATACCCTGGGAGAATAATGGAGATGCCTTGAGAGATCTCTTTTTCAGCAACTTTTATAGATTTTTACCAATTTTTCAGGGATAGAACATGAAAAATAGCAGCAGAAAAGAAACCAATATGAGTGAATCAGATTTTCTCACTAATTCTCTATTTAAAGGAGCTAGGGTATGCTTGTTTTCCCAATGGGAAAACTGCCTTGCATTAGCATCAGTACTTACTAGCCATTTAAAGTGAAAAGATCAACCAGCTTATGACAAACACTGCCATACTTGGAACAGGTGACAAAGCTTTAAGACAGAAGTTGCAGAAACTCTTCTAAATGGTCCCTAGTTTTTGATGAATCCCTCTCTCACATGGGACAGGAGCTGCATTCAATCTATAGCCAGATGTAATGAAAGGTAAAACCAATATCAAAATATTTATTTGGAAAGGTTTTTATTTACTCATATACTGTATTTTTATGTATTTAATAAAAAATGGCTTTGTGTTGCTTCTACCTCAACAATGACCAGCACATCGCGACAAGAGACATGCTCGGATGGGATGGGCTCCACCTTTCCCCTAAAGGTAAGCGTGTGTTTTCTTCTAGGTTGGCAGACCTCCTCTGGCAGGCTTTAAACTAGGCTCGTTGGGGGAAGGGAAAGACAAGGGTGGAAGAATCATCAGACTGCCAGACCAAGCAACACCCACAAGTACAGCCCAGCCTAGACCAACGAGCGAAACATATATACAGGTAAGCAACAGGGGCCAGAGTAATGCTGAAAGTAGGGGGCCAGTGCACACCTCCACAGGAGGCCTCAAATGCCTCTACACAAACACTTGTAGTATGGGAAACAAGCAGGAGGAACTCACCCTCCTGCTAGCTAACACCAACCCAGACATAGCGGGGATCACTGAAACGTGGTAGGACTCAACGCATGACTGGACGGTGAATATCTAGGGTTATAGGCTGTACAGGAGGGACAAGACACCAAGGAAAGGTGGGGGCGTGGCACTCTACATTAAGGAGGAATACCCATCCTCGTCAATTAACAAAGAATCAGAGGAAAGGCACTCTGAAGGGGTTTGGGTTAGAATACAAGGCAGCTGAGGGGAAAGAGACTTAACAGTGGGGGTCCACTACAGACCACTCAACCAAGGGGAAGAGCTCGACCACGAATTCTTAAGTCAGCTCATGGAGGCAGCGAAGTCAAAGGATGTGGTAGTTATGGGGGACCTGAACTTCCTGGACATCTGCTGGGAAGAGCAGTCAGCCAGATCCGACAGCTCACATAGGTTCTTAGCCAGAGTGCAGGACCGCCATCTAACCCAGGAGGTGCACAGCTCCACCAGGGAAGACGCCTTGTTGGACCTAGTGCTGGCCACAGGTGATGACCTGGTGAGGGGGCTGTGGGTGCTCGACCACCTGGGCGACAGTGATCATTGCCTGCTGAAATTCATCATCCAGTTCAAGGAGGCAAAGGCCTGCAGCAAGGCAGCAGCCCTAGATTTCAGGAGGGTGGACTTCAATGAGCTAAGAAGAATAGTCGGGGAAGCACTGAGGTCCCAGAGGGGAGGGGAGCCAGGTGTCCAAGGAGAGTGGTTGCTCCTTAAGGAGACAATCCTCCAAGCCCAAAGGGAGGTAATCCCAACGAGGATCAAAGGGAGCAGGAGGGCACACAAGCCCCCATGGCTCACCAAAAGCATCCGGGAATGTCTCCTAGCAAAAACAGAGGCGTACACCCAATGGAAAGGAGGGGCCATCACCAGGGATGACTATATTGCAGTTGCTCAGGGACAAAGGGGGGCAGTCAAGAAGGCCAAGGCAGAGATGGAACTGGGACTAGCTTCCCGGATTAAGGACAACAAGTCCTCTTTTAAGTACGTAGGGGGTAAAAAGAAGGTTCTGGGTAATGTGGGGCCCCTGCAAGATATGTTAGGAAATTTGGTCGTCACACCAGACGACAAAGCCAACATATTTAATGATTTCTTTGCCTCCATTTTCCTAAGCAGGGACCGGAACAATCACCCCCCAGCTGGGCCCCCCTCAGGCCCCAGGGGAGGCACACCTAGGCCAAGGGTTAGTGAGGAACTAGTTAGGGAACTTCTGGAAGGACTGGATGTATTCAAGTCAGCTGGTCCAGACGATCTCCACCCCAGAGTACTGAGGGAATTGGCTGATGTCATTGCAGGACCCCTGGCGCAGCCTTATGAGCACTCGTGGTGCTCTGGTGCAGCCCCAGAGGACTGGAAAAGGGCCAATGTGGTTCACATCTTCAAAAAGGGGAAGAAGAAGGACCCGGGAAACTATAGGCCAGTAAGTCTTACCTCAATCCTGAGCAAGTTTTTTGAGAAAATTATTCTGGCGTATATCTACGAGGGGCCAGCAGGGGAAATCATGCTCAGGGGCAACCAACACGGGTTCATTAGTGGCAGGTCCTGCCAGACCAACCTGGTAGCCTTCTATGATCAGATCACCAAATCATTAGATGCAGGGGTAGCAGTGGACATAGACTTCCTGGACTTTTGGAAGGCCTTTGACACGGTCTCTCACCCTGCTCTCATTAAGAAACTGGGGGACTGTGGTGTCGACAACCACACAATCAATTGGGTTGCCAACTGGCTAGAGGGCCACACCCAGAGAGTGGAAGTAGATAGGTCATTTTCGACCTAGAGGGATGTGGGCAGTGTGGCTCTGCAGGGCTCGGTCCTCAGGCCCGCACTGTTCAACATCTTCATCAGCGACTTGGACAAGGGGGTAAAAAGCACCCTGTTCAAATTTGCTAAGGACACTAAGATGTGGGGGATGTGGGCACGCTACAAGGGAGGAATAGGCTGCAATCTGACCTAGACAGATTACAAGGGTGGGCAGATGAGAATAGCATGGGATTCAACACCGACAAGTGCAAAGTGATGCACCTGAGGAAGAACAACCGGCACCATAGCTACGGGCTGGGGAACTCCATTCTTGTCAGTACAGAGGCAGAAAAGGATCTTGGAGTCATCACTGACTCCAAGATGAACATGGGCTGGCAGTGTGGGGATGCAGTCAGGAAGGTCAACCATACCTTGTCATGCATCCACAAGGAGGAGATACTCCCCTTCTATGTGGCACTGGTCAGGCCGCAGCTGGAGTACTGCGTCCAGTTCTGGGCAATGCACTTCAAGAGGGATGTGGACAACATAGAGAGGGTCCAGAGGAGGGCCACTCGCATGATCAGGGGGCAGCAGGGAAGGCCTTATGAGGAGAGGCTACGGGACCTGAACCTGTTCAGCTTTCACAAGAGAAGGCTGAGGGGGGATCTAGTGGCCTGTTACAAACTAGTCAGAGGGGACCAGCAGGGACTGGGGAAGCCCCTGTTCCCCCGAGCACTGCCAGGAGTGACCAGGAATAACGGTCACAAACTAGCAGAGGGTAGATTTAGGCTAGATATCAGGAGGCGCTACTTCACGGTCAGGGCAGCTAGGATCTAGAACCAACTTCCAAGAAAAGTGGTGCTGGCTCCTACCCTGGGGGTCTTTAAGAGGAGGCTAGATGTACAGCCTGCTGGGGTCGTTTGACCCCAGTACTCTTTCCTGCCATGGCAGGGGATAGGACTAGATGATCTACTCAGGTCCCTTCCAACCCTAGAAACTATGAAACTACGTTGGCAAAACAATAGAGGTGCCTTGAGCCACTTCTCCAGCAACCTTAAGATACAGCTGGAGCATGAAAAGTCCCAGCAGAAGAGTAAAAATGGTTACAATGTGAGAATCTGCTCAGGACAGTTTCTCTTTGATTCCCCTTGCTTAAAGAGAACAACTAGGGTAGGTTAAGAAGGCAAATGAAATTTTACCCACCTCAGGAACAGTGACCAAACTGCAGAGATTTTCTGTCGAAAGGGCATTTAGGTGTCTGTTTTGAAAAGACGTGTAACTCATGCTAAGCATAACATGCAAAGCTCCTCTACAAAGCCAGTATTCCTTGCTTTATTTACTATGCATCCTCCAGAGTTAAAAAACTCTGAAGTACCCACAAAACAGGGACTCTGAATAGGGACAGGAATGACCCTGCCTGCCTTGAATCAGGAACTGACTTCTTGAGGTTCCCCAGGATGCTGCTCACACCCAGTTTGGCTGGATGTATAAAGGGTGCAAAAGTTGGGTCCAAGAAACTGCCTGGAGATTGTCCCCAAGGGGTATTCTGGCATGTAGTAAAAACATACAACCAAACTTCCTACAATGGGCTGAAATCACTGACTTGTTTGAATATTCTCTTATCAACAGATAAAGAATAGGGTATGCAACCTAAAGAAACCATGTTTCCAGTTTCTTTTAGAATTTCTTTTTCTGAACCCTACATACTGAAATGTTAAGTTTCCTAAATAGGTAATTGTCTTCAAACGTCTTGGGAGGTCTGAAAATTCTTATGCAATAATCTTCCAGATAATTTTAACAAAGATCCATCAAGTAATGATTTACAATGGACCTTAACCTACTGTTATATGGTAACAAGGCAACTTTCAACTTAAAAAATAATCTGTTTGCTACTTTGCAGTTTGAGTTTTTGAAAGGCAAATGAAGAACGTAAAAGTAGTCGGTATCTTAACCTCTACTGGTACATTAATGAGATCCATGACACCAAATAAAAGGAAGCCTAATTAGCGATTAATATCTTGCTTAAGGTAATGAAAGAATAAATACTGTATTTGTAACCTGTTAGCTGAAAATGGATCAAGAATGAGTCATTTCTGCCCTACTCTTTCATTACTTAAACACACAGGAGGAAGCAAAAACACAAATTCACTGTTCACTGTAGATGATGCAACAGTTTCTACTGACACTGATTTTATAATACTCACTGAGGAATACATTTTTTTAAAACTGATGGGTGGAGAAAACAATTTTTATTGGGTAAAATTCTAAACCATTTCAAAGGTTTACTTGAGTCTCCGTTACAAACTAGCGCACTTGAGAAGATACACACATTCATCTATTTCACTGCACACACAACATTGTGTTTTCACAATTTTGTATTTTACATCATGAAACTGAGATGCTATCCTGGGTTTATGAAAGCTGGTATACTGCAACTTGCATAAAATACCTCTGTTAAAGTTATCACATCATACACAAGGCAGGAGTCCCAATCAAGGCATTACAGGACTGATCTCCAGGGATTTTCCATTTGCTGCAGAAAAATGTAGATTTTCCCTTTTAAAGGAGAAAAATGGAGGAACTGCAGGTTTCTCCTTCCAGCCTGCAAGGGGCTGTTTGGGGCTGCTGGAAGTGGGGGCAAGGCAACTGGAGGCAGTGGATGCCATGTGTGTGTCCACACACGCACATGACTGGCATACAGCCAGGCAGGGTGGTGGGAGCAGCCTGGGCAGCATGCGTAGACGCGTGCTGCCTGCCTGCCGGCACTGGGGGAAGGTGTCTGGGTGCCAGGGCTTTGATGGGGCAGGGGGTCTGGGGCAATGCTCAGTGTTGCTGTTGCCACCAGTGAGCCCAGCTCCGCGCTGCTGCCTGTGGAGCCTGCCCTCAGGCATTTGTCTGTCTACTGGGGGGTCCTTCGGGGACAGCAGGGAGCTGCATGGCTGGTCTAGCAGCACTGGGAGCCATTGCTCATGCTCTAAGGGGCACAACAGCCAGCAGATACTGCCCAGGAGGGCAGGCGGCCATGGCAAGGCCACCTGGGCAGCGCAGGAGCCCCAGCCCGGGGTAAGGGGTGTCACAGGCATCTCCTCCTTCTCCCTCCAGCATGCATCCAGGCTAGACTCACTCTATTGCCATCCACATGAGCTGGAGCCACCACAGCTGCCGTGTTCCAGCCCAGATGGGACGGAGACCGCTTGGAGCTCCTAGCCACCCCCTGCTGCTTGCAGCATGGCCCAGGCCAGAGCCACACTCCACTTCACGCTGCTGCTGTGGAGTGCAGTGCTGGTCCTCCCCACCGCACCCCAGCTCTAACCTGCAGTGCAGGGCAGTGCATGGTGCCCCAGCTGCTGCCTGCACTTCTGCATGAGGTGTGCTGCATGCACCTCATGCTGGAGGCCATCTTCACAAACCACCATCCTCTGAGCCCAAGCAGGGCTGGGTGGGGCAAGTGGGCATCTGAGGGCACCCTTTGGCAGGACTGATGGGGAGCAGGGGGCTGCATCTTGTTAGTGAGGGTCCGACAAGAAGAAATCAAAAAAATACAAAGTCGACAGAGGAATCAAGTGTACAAATACAAAATGGTGAATACCTGGCTAGGCAGAAGTACTACCATAGAGGATCTTGGGTTCCAGTGGGTTAATGTGATGCTGCTAAAAAATGGGCAAATCTCATTACAAAAGTTTTGTTATCCGGCACTTATGGGAATGGGCGGTGCCAGATAACAAAATATGTCGGGGGCTGCTGCTTCTTCCGCTGCATCCAGAGCATCTCTGCCTCTCTCACCCCATCACCGACCCTCCTGTAGGCCCCACGGGACAGGGAGGCGGGCCCCGTGCAGCCTGCTATGCTATGGGGGCTCAGCAGCACAGGCTGTTTTGTGGGCCATGGGGGCTCAGCGAAACCAGAAGTGCCACGGTGAGCACTTCCGGTTTCACTTTTACCTTACAAGCCAACATACTAGTTAATAGAGCATGCCAGCTTGTAAGGTGCCAGTTAAGGCAGCTGTTACTGTACATGATTTATTAATAAAAGACAGGAATTAATCTGCTTCAATCAGTGCTATGAGACCTCCACTGACAGTAGTCTTGGATTTTGAGCATCACTATTTATGATGCAGAATACTGTAGAATCAGAGGCTTGGAAGAAAAAGTTTCCTTTATTTAGAAAAAAGGACAACTAAGGGGTAGACATAAAACTTCTAGTCTGCAAAATACCCCCTATAAAAAAGATAAGTGATTAACTGTTCTTCATGTGGCAGCAGGGGAAGAGGAGGAAGAGAGAAGAAGTAACTGGGCTAACTTTGAGGAAAAACTTTCTAAGCCTTTGCTAATAGCTAACCTGACCATACAGATAGTAAAACACTCGGATGGGCTATGTAGGAAGGCCATAGGATCTCCTTCATCAGAGGTTTTTAAAACAGGTTAGAGATCTATCTGCTGGGGATGTTCATAGTAAACTTGACTGGCTCTTGCTGCAAGGGGGATGGATTAGATGATCCTAAATCCTGGATTTTTTCTTTTGAGTTCTAGTAAATAAAGAATAAATTGTACAGTCTACAAATGCATTTGCTTCACTGGGAGAGTAAATTCTCTCTGTGGCAAAAAAGTTTGCTTTTCATCCCAAGAGATACTGCTTTTAAAGGCTATGGACAACTTGAACACTTGAGTATATGTGACTAACTCTCATAACTGAATTGCATACAAAATCAGTTACCTTTAGTTTTAAAAGGTTGAACAACTTTGTGTGAAGGTAAGATAACACTGAACTTATTGCTGTATTGATAATACTCATTCTACAGTGATGAATGGCCTAGAAAAACTTTTGACACTAATAAAAAACATATGTGATCCACTGAAAGGTAAATCCTCAGCATTGAAAAGTGACAGTGTAAGAAAAAATAGATACCACAAAATTTACAACCTCAAAAATGGCTGGTCCACAACAGATTGAAAGCTGAACTAAAAACCTGTTTGGGTTGGACTGATCACTTGAAATATGAGGACCTGTCATGGGTATTTATTACAAGAACCTACAGAACAATACAAAATAATTCTTCACTGTTACAGTGATAAGATAACAAATTAAAGAAGCTTGAGAAACACACTCTGTAATGAGGATCCAAGAGAACTAGCTTTTTATTTGTAAACATTTTGTGGCTTTAACATGTCTATACTATTTTGAGAATAAACCATTTGTTTCCTGTATTACACAGCAGGAATTCAACACTTGAATAAATTCGGCCTGCAGTTGTCATCGGAAATCAGTCAACCATATTTAACTAAAGCAATTTCCTACCACTTGCATCTGATATTAAAGCAAGAAGAATTTTAAGAATGCTTTTTTTTTTTTTTTACCATTTACACCATTTTAACACTTTCACATACTGGAAGCAAGGAAGTCAAGCAGACAAGGGGAGCTCTTTCAAGTTTTGAGTGCTATTATGATTAGTGGAGTAGTTACACTGAAAACACACTTTGTAGTAGAATCTTTAGATTTGTGGGAATATTCTTATTGCCTAGTTTTAAGAGTCTTCTAAAATCTTTTTTTATTGCTTAAATCACAGGCCAGATTTCAGTTGACAGTGTCCTTTCAGCTAAGGAGACTTGACTGAACCTTCTTACACATTTCAGTCACTTTTAATAAAAGAGTCACGCTGTGTCATCATCACTAAGAGAAAAATTTTTGTTCATTAGGAAGAGATGGAGAACAGAAACATGTGCTACCTGGCAAACTTCCTACAGAGAAATCTACTGTATAAATATAAACTAATTTGTTGAATCTATATATTATTAACTTTATACAGAGACTTGATCTTTCAACCAAACCTATACATTTCCTATGTCATAATTAATACTCAGTATAATACAGTACTTTTTTGAGAATTTCAAAATGCCTATGTTATAATTAATACTCAGTATGAGGGGTGTACCAATAGAGATTTTTGGGGCTGATACAGATAGCCAATTTTTAAGGAGACACATTGGTCTATACCAATCCAATTTCTGATACAGTTGTGTACAGCTGGTAAGTCTGTTGTGAGGGAAGAGGCAAGGGGGGCAGATTAAGGCCCCTGTGATGAGGGAGGGTGTGGAATGGGGCAGTTGCTGCCCAGCTGGGGTGGGGTAGGGTGTGGGACGGAGTCATACTCATCCTGGGGGGGGCACGGAAACAGGGGAGCCGCTCTCACTGCTGTACACACCCCGGGAGAGCATGGGAAGGGGAGGGGGGGCATATGTCTCGGATTTGCACAGGGTGCAAGCTGGGTAGGCTGTAGCTGCAGGCTGGGGCTGGCACCGGGCAGGCAGTAGCGGTGGTGCTGGCACTGGGAGGGGGCTATAGGAGAGGGCTGCAGCCACCCCAGAAATTGCCGTAGCCATCCCATAACTCCCCTCCCAGTACCGCTGCTGCCTGCCCTGCACAGATCCAGGGGCACATACCCCCCTGGACAAGCAGCAGGAGCCACCCCCTTCAACCCTAACCCCTCCTGCCCCCTTGGGTGAGCAGTGGCTCCATCCCCAAGCCCCACCCCCAGCAGGGCAGCACCCGCCCCAGCTCCATATCCTCCGCACCATGGGGGCCTTTACTGCCCCCCACCACTCCTCCCCTTCCACCACAACAGACTTACAAACTGCACGCAGCTCTCCATGCTGCTGGCTGTGGTCCTCACTGCCTACATGCTGTGCTGCAGTCACGCGCATCCCATGAGACATTTAATGGCCAAATTATTGGCCACATCAGGCCAATTTCTGATAGAAACAATTTTCTTTATATCAGTGCAAATCCGATATTGGACCAATGTATCGGTGCACCTCTCCTTGATATAATATAGTACTTCTTCTGAAAATTTCAAAGACTACAAGCAGTTTTTCAAATACCAACAGTTAAAAATAATATATTTTTCAATTGTAATATTTATTTTCAGTAAATAGGGATACAGAATCAAATGCAATTTTTTTGTTCAGTTGATTAATATGCAGCTTTATCTTGTGCCTAACACACAAAATAATGTTTTGTATTTTGCGTGTATTTTTTAACCAAGAATAAGGAAAATGAAGGGTTAAAAGTCTTCTATGACAGGACTGTAACACTTATGAATGAAGTGTTGAAGAGAATGATATTTAAACAAAGATCATTATATACTGAGTCACACAAGGGAGTGTTAGTTCAGCATATTTTAAGATGTGCATCCAACATTAATGCTTTCTTTTAAAGAGTGCCCTTCATTCACATCTTAGAAAAAGTGTTTGTCAGATAGGGACATGTTAATGTTAAACCTGCATATGTAATCTTTACACTGCTTTCCCATGTATAAGCATGATATTAATTCTGTGATGCTTTAATGCTTGCATAATTTTTTTTTCATTAGATGCCAGTGGCAGTAAGAATGAAGCAAGCATTTTCTAGAGCTTTTGCCTCACTCATTGGAAAAGATGCATAGAAATCCCAAGCAGAGTAAAGGAGGACAGGTAGGGGAATGCATACTGGAACACCACATCTTGAAGAACTCCAGTTATATAAAATATAAATAGCTTTTCTTTCTTCTAGTTGGTACTTATTCCTGTGTGTATTCTACCGTAAACCACCAAGCAACAGCATATCGGCTAAGGTAGTAGATGCTCAAAATCTTACTCTACTACTGACTGACTGCCTCACACAAAGGGGTATTAAGCAAATGTTCTATTAGTGCAGAATTCTAATATAATAAAGGGCTTTCTCCTTCTCTCTGTCTGTCCCTGATGCTTTTGAAGCACTCTGGTTGCTGAAACAACCAACCAGAATGCTCCAAGAGTGTTAAAGACAGGAGGCAGCGGCAGCAGAGTGCCACCGTGACGGCGGGGATGGGGGGGAGGGGCAAGGCCACCCCCCCGCCCCACCCCCTGAGGCAGCAGAGTGCCACTGTGATGGTGGGGATTAAGCAGGGTGCTGATGGAGGGGGATAGAGGGCCAAGCTCCTCCCTCTGGGAGGCGGTGGTGGCGTGGGGGAGGTTAGGGTTAGCAAGCTTCCCCCTCCCCCCTATCATTCTTGACAGGCAATTTGCTAGTTCTTTATGAAGATGAGTGAAACCCCACATTACTGCCTTTGACATGAGTTAATGATGGAAATCACTGAAACAACATGGGCCCTGATAGAATGCACCCAAACACAGCCTAGGGTCTGTTTCACCAAGCCCATAAAAAGGATAAAATACCTAGAGATCCACTTTGAAGTCTAAGAGGAAACTACATCACCTTTCCTTTTTCTCCCCCCACTTTGAAATCTTCTGAACTATCTTATCTTTTGTCAGTAAAAGACCATGGGTCTTTCTATCATCTAAAGTACATCCTTCTATGCCTTCACCCTTCACTAGGAGCTAGAAAAGCATCTAAAAATGTGCAAATTGATTTACATGGAACTCTACTTGGGAAGATATTTTGGGGGTGGTCTAAATGAACACGGAGTGACATAAAGGCATTCAAATTCTCTCACCTCTTAGAAAGTTCATTTGTACAAAAAGTTAGAGAAAGAAGCATAAAACTAATGTCTCTTATAAAAGGTTCATTAGGGCTCATCATAAGAGAGATCCAATATTGGTGGTTTCAATACTGGTAGGAAAACTCAGGATTTTTTTTTCAGAAATGTTATACGTTGGGAGAACATACTGAAATCACCTACCAGCAGGTGGAAGCCATTAACAAATGTCTAGAGGAGAGACCTTGAGACAATTTTCAACATGTCATCCAGCATGTCTGCACTGACTAAAAACACTGGTGACACCAAACCTGCAACAATCCCAATTTGGACATGGGCTTTTTTTTTTTTTTTTTTTTTTTACAAATTCTTTCCTACTATTACATAAAATCACAAAGAAGTAGGATGTGAAGGGTCCTTGAGAGGTCATCTCCAATCCCCTGCCTAAGACAGGATCGTCCCAATCCAAACTACCTTGTACAAATCCATTGTCTAATTCAGCAGTTCTCAATCAACCTTTTTAGATTTAAGGTGCCCCGAATAGATTTGAGGCACCCCTCAGAAAAAATGTCAGCTCTTAGTTTTCACTCTTTTTTTGACTACAGAAAAATAATAAAGCAGTTTTTCTGTTGCAAAGAACCTAGAAAGACCACAACTGGGGATTTATTTGAAGTCTCTGGGTTTATCTTGTGAATTATGTTTGTAAACCTAACTGTGCTAACGCTAGTGGCACCACACAACACCCTTGAAAGTACCTCAAGGCACCCCACAGTGTAGTGGCATCCTGGCTGAGAATCACTGGTCTAACCCTTAGCAAAATCAGATATCCCTCCCAATAAAAATTGGTTAGGTAAGTCTGGAGGTCCAGCATAAGAGTTGAGTGTTAAGAGTGAGACAAGCATAGAGCTGAAGAAGTTGCTATCTTGGCAACAACAGGGACACTAGGACGATTCTTGTTCTGTCCTGTTTGATTATTCTCAGTTATTTTAGAAGGGAACTAATTAATTGACAAATTACTAGGCAAG
The DNA here is from genome assembly GCF_001723895.1 of Crocodylus porosus. Lineage (NCBI taxonomy): Eukaryota > Metazoa > Chordata > Crocodylia > Crocodylidae > Crocodylus > Crocodylus porosus. Next base: position 83,889,727 of record NW_017728906.1, on the reverse strand, counting down.
GATGACATCTCCCACAGGATCACACTTCTGAATAACAAAAACTGACATTTCTGTTTATCAACAGGCAGCTAATACTACATGCCAGGGTCCACTGATATCAACAAGTCACAGATTTCCCCCCCACGATCCGAACACAAAAATTACTTGACAGTGTCAGCAATTCAGCCGTATTGCTTCCAGGCACAGTCAGGAGGAAAGAGCTCCCTTCTTCATGTTTCTTTCACTGTCTGATATTGCTCTCATATGCTGTCTGAGTTGAAGAAACCACTGAAATACCTTGAACTCAATGAACTATTCTTCATTCCTTTCTACTAGATAGACTATTGAGACATATCAATAAAGGAGCATTACAGGCTACCCAGGTATGGTGGCCATACCTAGCTATGATGCCAGCAACATGTAAAATCATCAAAGGAAAAGAGTGAATGAGAACATGCCTGTCTGATACATTTTTATGCCTGTCCTCTGAGCTGTCTTGTGATTACTGTGGCTCAGGAGCTAACTGTAAAGGATTATGAACCAAAATGACTAGGTCTTTTAGGAAGAGAAACACACTCAATCTTTTCCCATTTGGAAAATTCTAGGATTAATGAAGCCTGGAAGAGCACGTGCCTGACCCAATGATTTCTGGTCATCATCCTGTTCCAGACTTACACTTCTTTCTTGTCTCTATTTAGGGACCACTCCTCTCTGGTCATCATCTAGTTCTACCCTTACACTCCTTTCCTGTCTCTATTTAGGGATACTGCTGCAATGAGGCTTACGGAGGAAATTCAAACACAAGTTGTAGGAATCACAGAAGCAGTGCCTCCTCAATTGCAAGAAAAGGGTATTTACTCTGTTTTTCTTTATTTCATAAAAGAAAGGAAGTTGCAGAATAACTGTAGATCCTAGACTGCTCAATACTTTTGTTCAGAAAGAACACTTTGGACCAAACAATAACCTCTTCCTTGAATCATCTGGATTGTTTTGCAACTGTCACTAGGCAGGATGCCTTTTTCCATATATGTTTTGCTCCAGAAAATACTAAATGCTTAAAAGGATTACCAGTGCAGAGCGTGCTCTTCAGACTTTTGTCAGCTCAAAGGTGTTCATAACGTGCTGCTACCATGGCCGCATTTCTCCAAAAATGAAAGATTTGATTAAGCCTATTTAGTGTATAAGATGATAGGCTAATTTAGGGGTCTTCTTAACGTCAGGCAAAATGGACATAAAATGCATCCTAACACTATGCTTAGACTCACTGGTAAACAGAGAAATTTCTGCTAACCTTATCACAAATACAAAACCCCAATACAAAATTAATAGGATCACGACTAAATTAAGTCATAACAATAGTCTATTTTCCACAATCGAGATTCAAAATGATGAAACAATTTGCTGCCTTTTACAACACAACCCTACTGAGGTCACATTCAAGATATCCATGTGTTCATTGTTCCTTATTCCAAGCTTCATCTATATTACCTTAAACACTGAGATTCCTTCACCATGCCTCATCTCTCTGTTGGTGGCCAGCCCAAAGACATATTTGCAGAGGTCTCCCCTTTATGCCTCCTTAACTACCACTAGATTCAAGATGTATGAGAGAATCTTGTCTTTCCATAAATATATTAAAACTTAAACAACACAGATGGCTTGTACAGCATTCCTGCCTCCATTTAGTGGAAAACATGTTCAAATTAGGATGACCGTCTCCAGTATAATGATTTATGGCAGTGAGGGCCAATTTGTTTGGCAGGCATGCCACAAGTTAAGTTCCATGCCATGTCACTCCTACCCTGCCTGATCTCCTCTGCTGCTGGTTCCTGCCCTCCCCCCCCCCCCAATTGGCTATGTGACACATAGGGTGCAGACAGAAATGCAGCTCCCCACTGCAACTAAGAACACTCTGCAGGGAGTGTTCTGAATTACAGCAATCCCTCCGGCCCAAACAGAAGTTCACTCTCTGTTCCAGGGGGAAGGGGAATCTAGTTGGTGGCTGGGAGCCTGCAGCTGGTTTCCCCTAGCAATGGCCCCTCCTCTCTCTCAGCCTATTTCAGAATGGAAGTGGGGCAAAGGGAGCAGAAGCAACTCAGTCTAGGGGTTCCCCAACTGTTCCCTCCCATGGAAGCTGAAAACCTCAAACTCCCTCTGCTCCCTTTACCCCTCCCATTCTGGAAACTGCTGGAGGCTGGGAGGCAGCACAGACAGAAGTTACAGAAGAAGCTCTATTTTGAGAGGTCTTTGCCTGACCCCTCATGAAATTGAGGGTTCAGATTTTCACCCAATCAGCCATTTTTGAAGCTGCCTGCAGTCATACATTTGTGTTTGGTCACAGCTATAGACTGCTTTCTGTGGCCATATTGGGTGAAAATTGTCACTTCTGTCTGCACTCATACAGACTCCTTGAACCACCTGCAGTACATATGCTGCTGACTGGCCACCCTTGATTTATGGATATCAGTAGGTACAAAAATCATCTCTCTGATGCAGAGAAGCAACACGAGCATGGCAGCACTGTACTCAGTATCGGTCGCATTAAAGCCACTTAATCACCAGATCTCATGACCCCTTGAATGATCAACTGTCAAAAAGGCCTGTTTGCCAAAAAGTTTGCTATGGCAGGAAGCAAGGAACTCAAACAGCTTTAAAAATATATCCCTTAGCAACCATGGCTTTAGCTCCACTAGCATTAGCCTTGCACTGGCTAATGTCAACAAGGGACTGGTAATCAATTGTGTTAAGCACTGTCACAAAGTGTCACAAAGATACACTTCAAGCAGTTAAAATACCACAGTGCCTAAAAACAACCTGACAGCCACTGGGATCCCCATCTAATGGTTCTCTTCTCTCCCATCCCTGCTCTACCGCTATAATTAGTGGAGTTGATTAGTGGCAAAAATTTTAATACAATAGCCTTAATGTAGACACAGTCCACATATATGAAAAGTTGCATGTAATGGAATATTAACGCTGCTGATATAACAGTTTATCTAGCAACTTGCAGTAAAGCAGAGGAAAAGACAAAGTGCATTAAAGACAGATAGCCACAAGAGAAAGTGAACTTTAAAATACCTTTCTTCTTCTATTACTTTAAGAACAAACAAGATCCACAAAAACTGAGGGGTAAACCAAAGAATACAGTTGGTTTTTTGTTTTGTTTTTTAGGGAAAAAAGCTTTCATCCTTTATCATTGAGATGGTCTGCTTACCTGCAGTAGGCTTCCTTCATCGAATCGTAGCACGTCTATTATGCTGTCTGACTGGATGAAAGCTGTGAAGTAAGAAAACAGTCCATTACGTATGGAAATACACTTTGATCCCATAATGCCAGCATGGGCAAACCTCCCCCCACCCACCAAAAGAGCTATAGTGGTCTTCCAAAATTTTTTTGAGAGCAGCTGTTCATTAAATCATGAAAATCCAAACACCTCCCCTGCCACCACCTCCATTCTCCACCATCACCTAAATCAGCAGTGGACAATGTTTTCACACGCTAGGCTGAAACAACACAGCTCAGATCTGACATAGGTTACTGCTTCTTCCTGCCACCTAGCCATGGTGTGGACAAAGCTCCTGTTGCCAGAACACTGCCAAAGCATTCTGCCACTGAAATGCCACTGAAACTTCCCAGCTTTGGTCCCGTGGACCATGGATTGCTGACCCCTGGCCTAGATACCCAAGCCATTTCTTACGAAGTGAATGGTAATAAACACTCTTGGCTCATAAAGGAGATTTACCCTCTGATTACCCTTTGTGGTAGGGGGAAGGAAAGGAAGGGAAAGGTGACTGGCTCAATTTCAATTTCCCACAATCAAGAGAGGTAAAAGAGGGAAAGGGGCCAGGAGGCTTCCCTGGCTGACCAGAGAAATCCAGGGCAGACTAAGGGCCAAAAGGGGAGCACATAAAAAGTGGAAACAGGGAGAGATCACCAAAGAGGAATATACCTCTTCTGCTCGTGCTTGTAGGGAGGCAGTTAGACAGGCCAA
>NW_017728906.1:83867430-83885746 GCF_001723895.1 Crocodylus porosus | reverse complement strand
GGGGCGCATATAGATACCCCATTTAGGAGTAGGGGCAGGAACATCGGTACCGTCCACTAGGGAAACAGAGGCAGCCTCCCATACAACTTATTGGTCATCAAAGTTGTGGCAGGCGAGATTCTGAGGGTGCTAAGTTCACCCTAACGTGACGGTAGGGGGCGCTAGGGAGTTCACGGCCGCCCCTAGGCCCCACTCCCTCCCAACACCTAAATCCAAAACTGAAATTCTGAAAGCCCTTATTCAGCAGCTGCCTAACCCCTGAGATCCCTGTGTTAGGCAGTAAAGTTCCCCAGGTGCATGCGAGTATATGCAAAGCCTACAAGTGCCTCAGTCTAGAGACAGGCTCTAGCAGCTCTGCACATACAGCACACCCAAGCTTTATCTGGATTCACAAAGTAGGCATTCCTCCACCTGTTTTCCCTGAGGGGTTCAATCTGGTGAGTAGTCTCCTAGCTTGTCTACTAGATCAAGCTGCATACAAAAAGCAACAGCTGCCACTTTTAAAAGACAGCAGGTGGTAAAGACACTTGCTGGGCAGGGAGCCTTCAGTTCCATTCTATGTTCCAAGAACCCTTTAATGTAAAATACAGAAGTCAGTTGAAAAATACATAAACAGAACTTGGAGCAGAGACTAGCTCATCCTCGCTCCCGAGATTACCTTTGTCACTGGGCTAGACTTGTGCTTACTCTTATGCTGGCCCAATGTTCCCTTCTACAATCCTGGGTTTAGAACAATTTTTGAAAAAACACACCTGCTTTGTAATGAGAATGAAGCATACTGAACCATCATGATGTCATTTTACAGGATTACTGTCAGCCACAAAACCACAGAACTCTAATGCAAAGTTTCTAATATAAGCATAAAGTACAGACCAGCGGCTCTGAATACTTAGTTCTAGGGTACTGAAACACTAACTTCATTGAAAGAAAAGCAACCTCACATTTACTGAATGGTGTGTGCACCTTAGCAGTTACTATGGAGTAACTGGTCACAGTTACACCCTAGTTTACCACATGCCGTAATTTGTTTGTATGCCTGTGCCCTTAGTGCAAATACATTCTGTACTACATCAATACTGATGTGAGTTGGAACAGGTCATTCCAATCTCTGTTTTAATCTTTGCTTTGAATTAACTTCCATTCAGACATTTAAGTAACTCCTTTAATAGCATAATTGATCCATGCATGCACTTGGAAACTAAGTTAAATATACACACAAAAACCCCCAGTAAAGGTTCTTTTAATTGCAGTTCTGAGTGGCAATCATTTAGCTGTCAGGTACTTAAAAATACAACAGTCAAACCTAAGTCCACACAAACAGACATATCATACGCTGAATTCCACTAGAATTTAGTCTCTGCATCCGAGTTTGCTAGGGCTATAGAATCTCATGAGGAAGCAGCTTTTGACCTTAGAAAATTAAACCCTAGGAACTAAGAACAAGAATTTCCAGATACTTTAATTCATAACGGACTAGTTCTCCGTCAAGCAGTTATCTTGCATTTTAAAGCTTTTAAAACTGTCCATCCAAGTTTTCACAAATGAATTGCAATGAAAAGTATAAAAATTTTTAAAATGTTTGTAGATTGCTTTTTAAAACCAAGCACATAAAACAGAACGGTATTTACCCACTATATAAAAATGTTACATCCATCCTTCTATAGTCTACATACAAATTTATCTTGGAGAACTAAAGGTGGACTGTGAATAATTAAGCCTTTAGTTGAAGTGCCAGCAAATACCTTTCCTTCCAATTGTTGAAGGTATTAGATTTAAATGTGTTAAATGACCAGTAGAAAAATTTATGCATAATAACATTCCTTCCCCTTAACCGAGTTTCAGCTGCTTGTTCTTTTGCATCATAGCTCCGAGTTCTCCTGCTGAGTCCTGTCTACCCTATTTTTCCTGTAGCAGACAAGTGCAACATAACACAAAAAAACACAATTCAAAGAACTTTTCAGATCTTCTACATACTTCATAAGTCAGCTACAAGGCAAAACAGAAAAAAGTCAGAAAAAACTCTGAAATGACTGTTTCTATATCTGAACTTCCTGAAGCTACAGAGACCAGTAACTTCATCCATAAGTTTGGGAGGGGGAGGGGTATGCATGCAGCGGCTCACACACTGTAGCTATATAATTCTTACTGCCAAACAACTTGAACGCAGACATCCCTTCTGTAAAACCCACAAACTTTCCTCAGCCACTCCAAGTTATTTTTGTCTTCACCACAAAGCAGCAGATGTCAGGGAAGACTTATGTGGATGAATGTGTTAAATAAAAGTGCCCTTCATCATTATATCATTTAAGAAATGTTTTCAGGGAACAGATGACAGTTAAAGCCAGGTGAAGTCACATGGCCAGCAGCCAGGCTTTGCAGGGTGCTTTGTAACAGTTGTGCCTCCTAAGTCAGACTCCGGTCAAGTTTCTGTGGTTGAACCTTTTATTTTGAGCATACTTAAATTCTCAAGCCTTTGTTTCCTTTCTATTGATGATTTCATCAGAGCATTTTAAGATTAAACTTGTGTTTCCAACCAACCCCCAGACTAAAGTGAAAAAAAAAATTGCTTACATCAGATAAAAAGCTGGGAAGACTGTATTTTATGACTCCCAGTGCTGACAGGTTACATTTTCTGAATACAGCCAAAGTTTCCTATAAAGTCATTACATTTTATAAAAATTTAAGTCAGAAGGAACCACTAGATTACCTAATCTGACCTTCTTCATATGTCACACCAGAAAGTAGCAACCACATTCCCCACAGCAAACTCAAAGATACATTGCTACATGTCCAATTATTTAAGCTATATTCTCTTTTCTTCATTTCTTGACAAAGTATTTCTGAATGCTCAAACATGTTAAGGCATGCTTCATGGTTTAGCATGCCTTAACATGTCTCAATCAAAGAAACGTGACTTGACAGGGGGTGGTGGTGGAAATCAAGCTAGGGAGAAAAAAGATACATGGAAAAGTCTTTCTGTCCAGCTAACTTATTGTATGGGTCTCATTACTCTTCATTTACCTGGCAGGCATGTTAGTACTATGATTTACTTTCATGCTGATAAAAGTAATTGCCCTATATCCTCCTTACTTGATATACCTTTTTATGCATTTCTAAAAAACTAATTTCCCCCAATCTTCCTTGCCCATGTTTCAGATTATTTTAACCTTTTCTTCATAAGCTTTATTTATAAAAATTGTAACCATCTGTTCTATCACTTAGAAAATGTGATGCCCAAATGTACTGAAATGAGAGCAAGGTAATTATTTAAAAAAAAATCTTTTGTACATTAAATTAAATTTAAAAAACACTTTTGATTTCCAGCCCTCTGTCTCAATGAGTAAGCTCACTGCAAAAATTATACCTATAACTATAAACAGTTATAATATGCTGAAAGTCATTTGCTCACATCTATGTAACTGCAATTACAACATGCATATACTTATTCAACAGTGTACCTAAAAGCAGATGAGTAAGTGTTATAGCTTTGACCATGAAATGACTGGTTACTCACAAAAAAAATCAGACTGTGCAAGTCATCCCATGCAAGTATATACTCAAGGCCACCTAACTCTGAAAAAACCCCAAACATTTGGTTCAGATATTCTGCTCATTAGCCTTTCTACTCGTCAATTAAAGTATTTAGGTTCTGCAAAGTTAAAAACCATCCGTTTCTAGAAGAACAACGCATAGGACAAGAAAGAAATCCAGCAACATGCAAAATGCTTGAGAAAAAGTGTTAAACAGCTGGGTAAATAGATTCAATTATGTAACATCATTCAGAAGTGTGAAAATTAAAGACAGACAGTATTCTAGGAAAATTATGTAGGGTATAACAGCCATGCTCATAATGTGTAACTTTTAATCAAGGACTGACATCCCATGAATAAAGGAGAACAGCAGTAAATTGTAAACACTCAGCAGTAACTACTTTTCATCAGTTTGGAAGTATTTAAACTTATCTCATCTCAAGAGTTGCACACAAATTAACTGGCTGATAGTTTCAAGCTGTTCTGAAGTCTCAGGCACAAAACTAACTGTACAATAGAAAAGCGAATCTAAACTTTTATTTATCCTATAACACATGCGTCTTTATGCTAAAAGTTCAAAACTCCCCCTACAGACTAAAGCACCTCAAACAGAGCCAGAAAAAGATTGGTCAACAGTCCTTTCCCCTGTGATAATTATGTAGAGACTGAATCACCAGACTTCCTTCCAGTGGTCCATAGGAAGGGGAAATACTATATTTATTTGTGGGGTGGGCGGGGAAGCTCATTTTACACTTTATTTAATGAGGTTTTCTCGTATTCAAATGTATCATCAAACAGCTGCCAAAAGCAGCATGCGCTCAATACATGAAAACCAATGATAAAAGTTGATCAAACCCAACCAACACCAAATACGACTATAAAACACATAGCTCATATTGGGCAAACATACTGATAGAAACCTTTCACAAATATAGGTTAGTACAGCCCATCTAATTAAGACAAAGTGTAGTGTCCAATACGCTCAGTCTCCTCAGCAATGACACTTTTCAAATCATGGTGAGCCACTACACTGAAGTAAACATGTATTCATTCTCACAGCTGAGCTGTGCCTTTCTTTCCCATTTTGAATGATTCCCGTTTCTTCACCGACCTTAAATAGCTGGCAAACATCCCCATGTGGAGCTCCAAACAATTCACCCAGAATCCCTCTGTTGCCCCCTCTCTCAGCCCATCACATCTGATTAGTGTGATGCTGCCCTCCATGAGTGAGAATGCACGAGGCTGCCCTGCACCTCACCTGCAGCATCCTAGGACTCATGACAAAAACACCCAGTTTGAGTCATGAGTAGAGGCTAATTAGCATGTGGATCCCTTTTGCAGGGGGAGGGGGCATCTGGAGTATGCACACAATGCTGAACTGCAGGGTCACTATGGCTCAGCCCACTGAACTGTACGGTACATAGTGAGCCTTTTGGCTTTGGACTAATATTCATAGTTTGTACTATACAGTATCTAAGTAGGTACAAAAGTGCTGCTGAAAAGTTTTTATGGAATGCCTGGGCTAAAACTTGGAACAGTTTCAAAAAAAGATAAAATGCATCAATTCTGGATGAACTAAGTCTATGGGTACGCTGTCGGTACACTTATTTCAAAGCCAGTGTTTCAAATTTGCCACTCATTTCCATGTGCTCAGGGGGAGCATGGTCTGACAGTAAACAGGAGGGGGGGACAGGGAGAAGGGGCTGCAGGGGGGAGCAGAAGGATTCCTGAAGCCCCAAATTTATTTTCTCTGTTGTAACAGTGGTAAGGGGACAAATTCAAGCCAAACCTCCAATAATTAATTCTATACTTTGAAATTAATAACAAATGTATTAGTATTCCATATAATCAAATTATCATCATGGGGGGTCATCAAATTTAGGGTCATCTTATATTTGAGTGAATACAGTCCATCAGGTTGGAAAAGGGGTCTAGACAGAATGAATACAGCTAATTCATCCCATTAGTACACTATTTAAAAGCAAGCCATAAAACAGAAGGTGCCAACATACAACTGATTCACAAGATATGCAGGAGATAGACCAGGACATTATGACCTAGCCTGAGGGAAGGGAAGTGAGCAAGTCTCAGATTATGGCCAAACAAAAACCTAGCCTTGGGCAGGTCACATGGCTGTGTGTATGCATATAGGTCTGTGATGGTACAGATGCTCCAGGGTTTTACTCCAGTACCAAGATGTGTTATGCAAGACAGTTGGAACTTGTAAGGAATCATGTATACCCAGAAATAGAGGAAGTTTCTCACTGAAAATTAGCCATAGTACAAGCTAATATTTCTAGGAGAATCTTTAGAGAAAAACCTAATGTGCATTAAGGGTTATCCAACACCTAAATTCCCCTAACTTTTTTTAGAAACCAATTTGAAGGAAAACGACTATATTTAATTAAAAACCCAAACTACTTCCTTTTAATACCATTCCGTTTCAATGTTTTACGAGTCATCTTCTCCTCCTTACAATTTTAATTTTCATCTACAAAGTTAAAACAATTGTTTTTACTATTTTTACAAATGTTAATAAATATTGACTAATGCTTGAGAGAATACCATAATGTTCAATATGTATCATTTCACTCACTTCAAGGTGGTGGAGTATTTCAAAATTCAGGAAGTTCTATATGCAGTGAAATCTGGTAATTACATTAGTCACTAGGGCAGCTTGTCCTAATGGCAGTATTAGCCAGTACATTCTGCATGCTCCACCAGAGACCTCATGGATTTGTAAACAAGGCAATTTGACTGCATTATCACCTGTTAAAATATTAGTCATTTTTAAATGTACCACATATAAAATTGCAATGGAATTTGTTCCTGATAATTAGTCAGCTTAAAAATACTGACCTGTGCCCTCCATGAGATGACCGCTTTCATAGTCATGTAAATTGTATATTAACCATTTGTGTGTCTAGTCATACAATTCTCATAGAAGACCACAGCATGTACAACTTGTCTTCAGAATTTTTGTAGTGTATTTTTGTCTTCTTTATAAATGTAAAAAATCATTTTTACGGTCAATATAGCATACAAAATACATTTCATGAAAAATTGAAAATGGATAAGTACTGATACTTAGTTCATAGTTGCCAATCCCACTGGAGTAACAAATTAACCAGATTTTTACTATAATTTATTTGTCACAAATGTTTTGATCATCTGACTCTAGCATCCCTCTTGGATAGAGGCTAACCTAACTGAGAACAGCTTGAGATGAATGCTTTTTGATCTTTCACTGAAAACCACAACAACTTTTTTTTCTTTTAAAGAGACTGAAGAAATCAAGGACTAATTGCCAGGATCCTTTTATTTTTGTGATAAGGTATTTAGCAGAATTTGCATATTCACTGGAATCTGACAGGGTTTTGTCAGGTCACTGGGAGCACTTCTGCTATGGCTTTGACCTCACAGGCTCTAGGCTATCAACTATGTGGCTATGAACAACCAAAAATACATGTTCTGGGTCTGAAATGGAAACATGCCATCACTTCTGATACAGGAGGAAGTTTCCTCAAGACACAGGTGTCCAACATCTGGCCCCTGGGGTTCCAAGAGGAGCTGAAAACTCGGGGATTGGGGTGAGTATTGGCAGTACCGACCACTGAATTTCCAGCTAAGGAGCCATGCTGAATACCTGTGCTGGTGGAATAGGGGGGCAAGAATGAACAACAGTAGCATTAACCCTTGTGCCACTGCTGCCACAAGGCCTGGAACCAGCCCAGAAGGCTCCTCAAGACCCAGACTCAGCCCAGGGATGCAGGGAAGTTTGACCTCACTACTCCAAGACATTTACAAGAAAAAGGGAAGGAAGCTCCAAGTTTTCAGAAGAGGAACCACCTTTGACCTCCTTCTCTAGTTACCAAACATGCAAAAATCACCTCTTTTTCTTATACATCACCGTAATACAGTTCAATAATATTATATAATATCCAGCTATACCTCTGCAACTTTGTCTTCACTGGGTTTGCATGGACCTGTCATTGGAATCCATGTCAAAACAAGGTAACTAAATCTGTCCTAAAGGAGTGAAAAGGGCCAGCTGGGGACACCAGGTCCCTGCACACAAGTTAAATTCAGTCTTTCCGTGAGCCTAGGGCTTCCCAAAACCATTTGGAAACAAAATAGACTGATACCCAATTTATTGGAAAAGGCTTTTCTGTAAACTCTGCAGGCTCAAGAGACCCTATTATCAACCTACAACAATTCTACCTCCACTCCAAAGATTCTAGCCCCCACTGCCAATACCTCTAAAACCAGAATCCTTCAGAACACAGTATAGTCCAAGAACCACGTGTTCAGGAAGTGGTCTGTGCCCACATCATGCAAAAATCTATGGACATTTCTTTAGAAATATATACAGTTATTACTATTGGGGTGCACCAATAAAGATTTTCTTGGCTGATACCAACAGCTGATTATTAACCAGCCATATCAGCCGATACCAATCTGATAAAAATTTTACAGGAATGTGGCCCGGCAGCTTGGAGAACAGCATCTGCCAGTAAGTCTGTGGGGGGAAAGGGAGGAGAGAAGGGGCAGTCTGAGGCCCCCACAGTGTAGGAGGGAATAAGGCAGGGCCTGGGGTTGCCCAGCCAGGGTAGTGAATGGGACCCCGAGGCCAGGAGTGGGATAGACCCACAGGCAGCTTGTCCAGGAGGTGTGGGGGGGGTTGGGCAGCTCCCCACTGCTGTACGATGGCTCCAGGGGAGGCCTGTGCACCCCCAGATCTGTGTGGGGAGAAGAGGTGGGCTGTCTGCTGCGAGCTTGGGGCCAGAGGCAGGGCTAGCTCCTTCCCGGTAAGGGGGCTGGGCTTGGAGCAGGCGGGAGGTGGCAGTGCTGGGAAGGCTGGCTACAGGGGGCAAATTGTAGAGTGCCTATAGCACCCCCAAGCAGCCCCCAGCCCTGCTCAGGGCACTCTGCTCTGCTGCCTTTCCCTTGGGAGCCCTGCACTCGCCATGCATCTCTTGCCTGGTCCACAGCAGGGGGCTCCCAAGGGAAAGGGAGTAGAGCAGAGTGTCCCAAGCAGGGCTGACACTGGGGGGTCTATAACCACCCCAAATTTAACCCTAGACCTCCTTGTAGCCACCACTCCCAGCACTGCCACTGCCTGCCCTGCACAGGTGAGCCTGTCATACTCCCACCCACTCTGAGCCCAGGCCCAGCTCAGCCCCTGAAACTGGGAAAAGGCTGAAGCTGTCCCTGGTTCCAAGTAGGCAGCCCGCCTCCACCCCCTGCAAAAATCCAGGGAGGCACATGCCTCCCCGAGGGCTGTGCTCAGTGGCAGGGATCCACCCCCCTCCCCACCCCTCCAGATGACCACCCATGGCTCTGTTCCACTTCCAGCCCTGTGTCCCATTCACTGCACTGGCTGGGCAGAGCCTACCCATGCCTCGCTCTCCCCCTCACCATGGCCACCCTGATCTGCTGCCCCCCACAACCCTTCACTCCCATAGACTTACTAGCAGGGCTCTGCTGTTAAAACTGCCAGGCTGTATTCCTGGCCACATATATGTGTGTGGCTGCATACATGGACATGACATTTATTGGTGATGTTATCAGCTACACCAGCCAAAAAATGGCCATAGCCAATAATGTTAATTTTCCTGTTATTGGTGACAATCCATTATGCAACCGATATATCAGTGCATCTCTAATTACTGTACCCCCATTAGGGACTGTTCCTCACCTTAAAGAAAAAAGAAGGAAGATGGGATTTTCAGATTGCCCAAAAATTGAGAGAGAAAATGGAAGAGGCCACATTGCAAGAACTACATGGACCCCTACTCCAACACCTTTAGAAGCATAAGGTGTAACTAACATTAGTGTTCCAACAATGGGAGCAGCAATTAGCCATAAGCTGCAGCACTATGCAAAGTGCTGCTCACCTTTTTTGGCTTCTTTCCCACAATCCTGCATCCTTGCCCCTCCCCATCCAAAGTATAATACATGAATACACACATCTGAAGTCCTGTGTCCAGTTTTGGGCTCCCCACTACAAAAAGGATGTGGATAAGCTGGAAAGAGTTCAGCAAAGAGCAATGAAAATGGTTCAGGGGTTGCAGCATATGACATATGAGAAGAGGCCGAGGGAACTGGGTTTATTTAGTCTGCAGAAGAGGCTACAGGGGTTTGACAGCAGCCTTTAACCACCACCTGAAGGATGGTTCCAAAGAGGATGGAGCTAGTAGACTGTTTTCAGTGGTGACAGAACAAGAAGCAACCGTCTCAAGTTGCAGCAAGGGAGGTTTAGGTTAGATATTACAAAAAACATTCTTACAACACAGATAGTAGTGCGCTGGACCAGGTTACCCAGAGAGGTGGTAGAATCTCCACCCTCGGAGGTTTTTAAGACCCAGCTAAACAAAGCCCTGTCAGGGATGATATGGTATTGGATGGTCTGGCTTTGAGCAAGGGGTTGAATTAAACGACCTTCCAAGGTCCTTCCAACCCCTATTTTCTAAGGCACCATGAACGCTTGAGGCTTAACAGCCATTCCCAAAGCACGGGCATCCCAACCCACTTTTAAACAAACAACTGAATTTGCTTTAGCTGCCTGCACCAGTGGTTACAATCCTAACACTGATCCATCCCCTAACTCAGGCCAATCTCCAAAGGGAGCAGCACCTCAGATCACAACCAAAAAGGATTTGGGGTTGGGCCGGGCAGCCTTTAACTATTTGAAAAGGGGTTCCAAAAGGATGGAGCGAGACTGTTCTCAGTGGTGACAGATGACAGAACAAGGAGCAATGGTCTCATGTTGCAGCAAGAAAGGTTTAAGTTGGATATTAGAAAAATCCTGTCACACTAGGAGGGTAGTTAAGGATTGCAACAGGTTACCCAGAGGTGGTAGAATCTCCATCCTTGGAGGTTTTTCAGGCCTGGCTTGACAAAGCCCTGGCTGGAATGATCTAGCTGGGGATGGTCCTGTTTCAAGCAGGGTGTTGGACTAGATGGACCTCCTGAGGTCCCTTCCAACCCTAATTTCATATGATTTCAATTCTCCTTCCTTCCCTCCCTCTTTCTCACAGAACTAAACAGATCAGACCAGCAACAGAGAAGAAGCAAATCTACTGAGGAAGAAGGTACTACCTTTTACATAGTCGAAAGTAGTTAGTTAGACATTAGTTTTCAGGATGGCAGCTACTGCACTTACTTAGAGAAGCAGCAGCAGTAATATTTAACAATGTGACAGAATATTTCAGATTCAGTTTTGTGCTGCATAAATTAAGGCAGAGATGGTGCAAGGCCAGTCCACAGGCCTGATTGGGCCCAAAGATCCCCTGCCCTGTACTAGGACCTGCACTGCATGCAGCACCAATTTCAGCTGATCCTGAATTCAACATGCTCCAGCCAGCCTGGGAGGCCAAATATAAGGGCTCTGGTGAGCCAGATCTTTGACACCCCTGCTGTAAAAAATAAGAGGAAAACAGAAAGGAGAGAAAAACACAACCTCATCCAGCACAAATGCTGCTATTCCAACTGGAAGTTCATTACAAAATGTTCCTGGGGGATGGGGGGAACCAGCAAGATAATTCATAATCAAATAGAATGCAAAGTCACAATACATATGAGCAAAGGTCAGTAAAAGCCTTGCATCGGCTAGTGAGAGTTGTTTGGCACTAATATCATGCATTGCTTAGCAAAGTGGCTCAATGACTTGTAGTGCAGGAGTACTGACCAACAGGAAAAGGTAGGCTGAACTGCGTGATAAGGCCAAAAAGGAGAGGGGGGAGGGGGAGGGGGAAGTAATGTATAAAAGTTGCAAAAGTGAGAGAGCTAAGGTCAAAACAAGACAAAGGATACAAAAGTAGAGTGTTACAGGCCTTCTGAAAAACAAACCAAACATAGCATATTAAAACAAGTATTTAGAAGTGCAATGCTGAAAAAATTAAAAAGATGTAGTTCATCTGCTTGAGAAACTGAGTAGCTCAGTTCTAAGAGGTCCAAAAACAAAGCCCTCCACAGACCATTTTATGGATTCAGATATTTTAAGACCAGAAGAGACAACAACGATCCTTTATTCTTACCTCCTGAATAAGGTCATATAATCATCCAATAATCCCTGCATCAAGGGTTATAGCAACTCTTTTAGGAAGACAATTAAAAGATAAGAATCAAGAGAATCCCCTCACAGTCCTTACTAAGTCATTCCAATGGTGAGTTACAGTCCATCTCAAACATGCATCTTGTTACCAGCCTGATTTTGTCTAATTTCCCTTTCCAGCCATTGGATCTTACGTCCTTAAGTGAACTAGCCTTTTACTATCAAAACTCCATAAAAGCATTTTACAATTGTGATCACAGCCGTCTCTCAAACTTCTCTTAGACAAGCTAACTTGAATCATTCTTGTGGCTCTTTACTGAACCCCTGTTTGTATGGCTCAGCAATTATGCACACACTTACTGACTGACTGAAACCCTTTCCAAATCAAACATCTTTGCCCTGACAGATGGGAACCAAAGTTGTATGCTAACATGTCTATCATGATTTAATTCTAGGTCAGATTAAGGATACAACTTCAGATCTGAGATAACTGATAAGGGGAAAATAATAGCCTGAATGTTTTTTTAAATTAAAAAGAGAAGTTAAGCCAGTAGATATTGTAGGGGGAACAAAAAAAGGTCTGAAGAGATTTGAATGTTCTCAGTGAAAGAAAAAAGATTACAGAAGAAGTAGAAGCAAAAGTGGCCCTGAGCACTTTTATTCCCTCTTGTCATTTTGGCAAGGTGACATAGGCATCTGTGAAACTTTTGGACTCAAACTATATATCCAGGACCTATTGGAGCAATAATGGGAGTTGATGCATCTGAGGAGTTGGAACAGAAACCCAGAACAGTCCAGGAGCAGTGAATGGAATTGTCAAGTAGGATCTTGGCATGGTTTTTATTCTTTTATCCAAAGGGGCAACAGAAGTCTATCAAGACATGCGACTTTAGCTGTTACTGAACCAAAGGTTTGACCCCGGAAGTCCCTAAAACAGCAGAGCTTGGAGCTAGTTTGTCACTCCTGGAGAGCTCTTGGAATAAAGTTGCTACAGACTGCACATTGTGAAGGACAGTGTGCCCTTCAGCAAAGCAAGCCAGACCTGTCAAATCAGTGTTCAAACCAAAGAATTCAGCAGAAGCAGCACATTCAGATCTTGGCTTCTGACTGTTTAGATCTGCCATCGGGTTCTTGAACCCACACCAGAGTGCAGGAAATAACAATGCAAAAGCAAAATAAAAAAAAAAAAAGCAATAAATCTAAATTAATCCAAACACAGAGATTTAAGACCCTGAATCCCTGAAGAGGCTGAATTCAAGCTAGATGCACCAGGGGGGAAGACTCCTGGTTTATCTGCAAACTTGGGTTCAAAAGAACTGGGCTTACATGGGCACCTCCTGCTTTTGTGTCTGCTTTAATAGCTTTGCATTCAATGTTTAGAAATGGAGAGAGGAGGGACAGAAGGATGCTTGCAGGAATTCAGACAGACATGGCTCAGTGTTGCACCAACTTCAATGCCTGCACATGCCGTATGTCAGACTGCACAAAGAACACTTCAAGAACACAATAATCCTTTGCCAGCCTTAATAGCCTGAGAACAATTTTTCATTTGGCTGTATTAAAACATTTTCATATAAGCCCAGTTAACCAATATAACACACTATGTAGAACAGACCACTTTTTTATCATTTATCACATCACCAATTTATGGGATTTACCAGATTTACTAGTAAATATTGTTATTAATGATTTGGAAGAAAAATATCACTGCACCAAGAACAGATCCCTACAGAACCTCAGTGAATGCTTTCACTGAATAATTCCATATTTAGAATGACTTTGTCATCTCAGTCAGTTTTAAGGATCATGTGGTATTGCTACACTTGTGTCAAGATGGGGTCCCAAAAAACTCCACCAATCAATGAAAATGGAAGCCATGAAAGATTTTTTTTTTAGTCTAAGATAAAAAATGTCCATCTTCTTTTGTCTATAACTCATCACAAATATAAATTATTTCACAACCCAAACCCATGACAAGCTACACTGAAGTAATCCAATTTCATACCATTTGGAAAGGATGTCTCCCATAGAGTACTATGAGCTACAGGGAGGGAAAAAAATTGTACATGGGAGAAGAACTGTATTTTTTTTTTAACAGCATTTGTTCGTTTGTGAGAAGATAAAAAGAAAAAAAAAAGCCCCATTTTCCTGCCCTAAGTTGCATCTCTGCTTCAGGCTTTCTACTGCTGGAAACAGGATGATGAACAAAATGTAGATGTGGTGGCAGCAGTCAAGAAAAGAATGTACTCAAGGATGCAGTACTTTAGAAATTTGATTCTTACAGTCAAAAAAATAAGATGTGCATTTTTTAAATTTTGTCCAAAATAGCTGGTACAGACAATTTACCAATTAACAAATAATAGGTTACGAGCCTCACCATGCACTGGCCACGTTGAACATTTAATTCAGATGGGGAAACGGCTGTTAGTGTGGTATTGGATGCTCTGCTGGGGTGCTCAGGGGAGGCTAGCTTTTGTTTTGTCAACCTAAATAAGAGATGTACATTCCTTGATTACTGTTTGCCTAGTTTGTTGTGTGCTTATACTTAAATGTATAATACAGCAAATCAATGTATGTTCCAGTGTAATTGTGTTTGTTTTTGCTTTGATCTTAAAACAGAATACTGTAGTCCCTGGAGTGTTGGTGGAACTTCTGGCTTTTTTTTTTTTTTTTTTTTGGTGTGTGACTGGAAAGACACCTTTAATGTTATATGCAGTGACGCGCCACGTCATCTACAACTCCCTTTGCAAAATCCTAGATCCATTCATGGCTGTAGCTGCCTGCTCTGGACTACCTGGAAAGTGGCACAAGTCTGGTTTCTGCCTCATGTTCCTGACCCCACCTAGCTTGTGGTTCAACCCAGGGTGACTGTCCAGATCCCAGTCTTTTACAAACATCAGCTTCTTGATCCTTGACTCCTGATTCCTGACTCTGCTTCCCTGATTTTGTCCATGTCTTATCATATGCATCCACAGAGCTACTGAATATGTACAGTTGGCTATGCACTGACCGGGCAGTGTTTAGTCAGTAGGGTAAGATGTAGGAGGTAATATCACTAAATAGAGAAGTCTGAGGCCTATGAATCTGGGAAATGCAGCACTGAAATGAGGAGGCCCTCAATGCATCTAGACTAGGCCGTAAGCCTATGGCCAAAACATGATTTTTTCCTATGTAAACAAATTCAGCAATTAACACAGCATGATGGCATCATTTGGGTACTGCAATAAATACTCAGTGGACAGCTTATTACAGTTGGTTTGAGTAGATCTGTGCCCTTGCCTATGGAAAAATGTAACCTTAAAACCTGTATGTGTGTATTATGTTACATTCAGTTATGCCTGGTTACTACATTGACTAAACTCAGGCACTACAATACTACAGTATAGTTACAGACAAAAAGAAGCAAAGAACATTTTTCTTTTTGCTTTTTCCTGTTAGCCTTGCAGGCAAGTGAGTAAGCTTGATTCTTTCCCAGCCTGCTAGTCAGTCACCAAACCTTTACTGTGGATGACCTATAAGCCACAGACGCCTATCATTCACTTTCAGCTTCCAGGTTAAGTTGTACAGTTGGGTTGCAGGGCTTACAGTAGTCATAAACTGAACATATCTGATCTGGAAGTCACTGAGAACTCCAAATGCTTGACATTATTTTTAAAATTAATGTTTCAGAGTAGAACCAGTTACCTTTAAAAGTTCAAATATAATATACAGTAAATACCCATATTTATTTATACAAAGTTTTACTCTCTGCAAATATTATCTCAAATGCAGAAAATACACAAGCAGTGGCCATTTCAAAACATCAGTGCTGGAGCACTGCTGATCAATTACTGATCAAAATTAAAAACCTTAAAATGTAACATTTATTGATTACAATGCCTACAACCTTTAGAACAGAACAAAGTGGGGCCTCATCATGCTAGGTACTATATAAGCATATCATGGGAGCTCTTTAAGAGCTTACTGTCCAAGGCCCTGAATCTGCAATTTGTTATCCTCCATGGACTGCCATACATATGGATGCAACAGTCTACCCACAAGGAATAAAACGTTAGGGCTAGAAGAGGAAAGAATCCAGAAATGAAGTGACTTTCCAGAGGTTACACAACAGGTCAGCTCGGCGCAGAACCTAGGGAGTGAAAGCAATTCACTCAGCGTCACATCATGGGACAACAGCAGAGCAAGACACAGAACCAGGTTTCCTGGTCTCACTGTTATGTTCTAATCCCCAAACCATTCTTTTTTTTTCTTAGAATTATGATCATAACTATCATTTGCTTTCAATAGCCTCCCTTGAAAAAAGGACACAGGAGATTAAGGAAGCGTTAAGGCAAAGTTTAAAACAGATTCTTCATTCAAGGTAAACTGACTGTCAAATTTAGTTGTTTAAATAAAAGCTGCTCCAAGAAGAGGACTAAAAAGTATTTTTAAGACTCACACTGCCAGATATTAAAGTTAACCTGCTATTACACAATCCTGCTTTGCCTACTCCAATCTTGGGAGCTGACAGGTAAAAGAGCTACCAGAACTTGACTGAGCAGCCTAGATTGGCTGTTAGTTGCTCAAATAAAAACAATTTTTTTCTGTGATTTATCGAAAAGCAGTGTTTTCCAAGGTAGAATGTAACTGAATGAGTAGCGAGAACAAATAATTTTATACATCACAGGTATGAAAAATTCTGTCAACAGATTGTATGAAAGGGGTTATATACATCAGCTAGTAAGCAAGAAGAGGATTTCTCTTGCTTTAAAACAATATACCTGGCTTGGCCTAAGACTTATACAGGAATTAATGCCATGTCTGTGCCTTATCTAAATTTGAAACCTGACTAGTCAGTACACAAGAACAGTGGAAGATAAATAGAAGAATTCTAAAAAAGAAATCTCTGACACTATAGATGGAGAAGCTTTTATAATGTTAAGAATGCAAAAAGTAAAGTAGATGATATCTGCAAAGTTTAAGCACTCTTAAGAGTTACATCTTGCCCCTTAGGGTTGGTATGAGAACAATCAACATGAGTGAATGCAACTTGCTTACTGGTCTGCAGACAAACTCCAGTCCCACTGAGAAAAAGGAACTGATGCTTTTTAAAACCATGTGAGCAGCAATGACACTGATGCTCTGGGCACCCTTCCTATCTCCCTGCCTTGGGGCTTCCAAATTGATTTTGTATACTGATGTAAATTGAGATCAAGAATAGAAAGATTTGTAGCTAACCCAGGGTAACTCACAAAAGTAGGCAGGTATCATATCTTGCTGAGACATGGTGGAAAACAGGTAAATACCCTCATTGTATAAAGCAAACAGCTATCCAGGGATGGATATAAACAGATAAAACCTTCACTAGAATGAGCAAGTTACCCCAGTTTACCTAAACTTGGTTTGCATGTTTGTACCATCTCACCACCATTATTATTATTATTTTTTGCACTGGCATAAACATTTTGTTTGTCCAGGGCCTGAAAAAACTCAGATGAATTTCAATCAACTGATAAAGACAAGGACCTTTATCAATTTTAAGGGCTGGTCTACAAAGAGTTTTTCTACCACTGTTGCCAGATTTGTCTAAAAATCAATCTAGTTAAAGCAGTACAACTCTCTAGCACAAACACGGTTCACACAAATGTGATAATGCTGGTGTCACTAAAAGCTCATTCCCACAATCTGAATGAGGTCCTTTTACCTCAGGACCTTTCTGGGAGGGAGTGAGCACACCAAAAACAGCTTTGCTATCCACATTAGTCAGGGCTTTAAATACAGAAAACATGCACACTGGCAATCATTAAAGGGGTCTTCTACAGCACCAGCATCAAATTCAATGAGTTCAAGATGGCAGAAGCAAGATCAGGGTATATTTTGAGGCATTAAGGCATAAGCTATATTAATACAAGCAACGGCACCTTCATGATTGAACTTCTTGAGGAAAGCACCTATGACATGGGCTGCAGCTTCTACCCTGCCTCTAAAACAGCACTGATTTCTCAGTGACTACCAGCACCCTCCACAACCAGGAAAGCAACCAGCTCCCATCAAATGTGAGACAGCCATGCAGTCGGGAGGCAGCACCTGCACCAGGGCATAAATCAACCACATCCCTGAAGTTGAAAAGGGGGAGGGGGAGGGGAGGAAGAGGAAGAGGGCTCAGAAGCTGGTATGGGAAGAGCTTTTCCCCCCTCTCCTCTTCCTGAGAATAGTCCCACAACCACCGAACACGGTGCCTGGTGGCTCATGAGATGTTGGGGAGCAGGATAGGATGGGGGTGGTGAGGAGCAGGTGTCCAGGAATGGCAGGTCCCATACACTGTGCCCGGACACGCACGCGGTGTCACACAGTCATTGCCACACACACAGCGTCAGTGTCACAGTCACTGTCACATACACAGTGCCACACGCACTCCTCGCCCCGTGCCCCTGTACCCAGGCTGCAGCCCCCACAGCGAGGCCCCGGGACGGTCCGGACTCTAGGGGGGGGAGGGGGCGCCGCCCAACGAGGCGGTGACTCTAGCCCCGCGCCCAACGGCCCGCGCTGCCTCGCGCCCTGCAACCACCCGTGGCAGCGGCGACGGGACGAGGACGGGGACAGGGAGGTGCACGATGGAGTACGGGGGCGCTTACCTTCCTTGTCGGCCCGGGCCGAGTGCACGAGGAGCGCCACGAGCAGGCGCAGCGCCGCAGCGGGGCCCCAGCCCCTTCCTGGCCCCGGCTGGGGGGCGCCGGCCGAGCGGGCCGCG
>NW_017728906.1:83848114-83867330 GCF_001723895.1 Crocodylus porosus | reverse complement strand
ACCCCGCCCAGCACCGCCCCCTCGGCGCGGGGGAGGGAGGGCGGGCTAGCCGCCATCTTAGGTATGGGCAGTGCTTCCTGCCTCCCCGCCAGTGGAGGCCGCCTGGTGCAATGATTCCTAGCGCTGAGCGACCCTCCTCCCCGGCTCTCGTCCACTCAGCTGCGGGGAGGGAGAGGTGGGGGGGGTGTCTCTTCTGCCCGGCCTCAAGATGGCGCGAGAGGAAGGGCAGGCCCCCAACGTCGCCGAGACGCTCTGGCCGCAGAGCGAGTTGGTGTCTATGGTGCACGGCTGAGTGGGAGTGGGGCGGAGATCTCTCTTCCGGCCTCCGACCTGTGGCTGGTGCAGGGTCTGGGAGGAAGGGGCGGAGCTTCCTCCCCTTGGCCCTGAGGGGAGCGGTTGGTCCCGCGTGACTCCTCAGCCGCTGGGGTGTTGCCAGGCAACGGGCTGCGGGGCAGGGGCAGCGGCGCGCGGGTCGGGGCAGGGGTCCCGACGCTCAACAGGGTGGACAGCGCCGCCCTGCTCCCAGATCAGGCGGGAGCCGGGGCGCCGGCACCTCCACAGGCCGCCTAACTAAGCCTTTGCGTGTATATATGTGCGGGCGTGCACACAAAGGTATGCATACACACGTGTGTGTGGATATATTTGTATAGCTATGTGTGCACACGCATATAGGCACGTGCGCATATACACACATCCACTCGTTCTTATAAAAGGTATCATATTTACTCAAGCTTGCTTATGTGTATATATACACATATACACAAGCATATGTGTATATACGTGTGTTATACATACGTATACTTATATACTTGTATATATACACATGTGTATGTATACATATATACGTGTTTATATAGACATGTATATGTGTATACATACATATGTACGTATACACATGCACACATACACATCCATATGCATACACATACACATGCATACACATACACAAGTTCCTCCCAGCTTTCTACATCACTTTTGCATACTTTGTGGTACTGCCATATAGAGGGTGACCCCGCTTTCTAGAGCTGTCTTGAAACTTGCTATACAAATTATTCTTGGGGATATGGTCTTCTCCCATTCTCCCAACATGTCCAATCCATTTGAACCTTTTCATGTTGATAAGAAGGTGGTTTCTAGGTGCGTCCGTCCTGCGTTCTCCAGTACCTCCCTGTTTGGCATTCTACATTCCAAACTTTACTTTCAAGATCTTAGGCAGACACCTCATGTGGAAAGTGTTCAGTCTCTTGATATGCCTGGCATATGTAGTCCATGTTTCTGAACAATAAAACAGGGATGACAACAGACAGGTCTCGTAGATTCTCGCGTTCCCCTTATCTATTAGTTTGCTGCACGTTTCTGTAATAGCCCAAATTTCTTAGCTGCTTTTCTGATTCTGTTAGTCAGTTCAGTCTGAAGATCAAGATTCATGCTGATCATAGAACAAATAGCAAGAACTGTCAACAACTCCACAAGATTTATCCTCCAGAGTGATATCAGGTATACGTCCTTGGTATTTCACCGCCTTGTTACATGATCACAGTCTTTTTTAAACTAATTGCTACCCCAAAGCTCTGACATGCACATGTGCATACATATCTTGGCAACTGTTAGACCTCTGGATCATGGTGTACACTCAAGGGGTCTAAGCGACCATCACGCCGAGACCTTCAGTGCGTATGCCTAGGCAAGAGTATGGAGGAGTGGAGGCTGCCCTAGCCCTGCCATGCCCCCTTTTAGACCATAGAGACAGAGTCCAAAGGCCAGACTGAGTCCAGATGTTCAGTGCCTCAAAAGTTGTAACTTCAACAGATTAGAGCTGCTGCTGACTGCTTAATACCTCAGTGGAGGTGTGTTTCTGTTGGGGTAATGTCCCTTAGCTTTTCTCTAACCAGGAAGTATGCATAAGACAGTGGGGCTAAGGTTTTGAGGTGCCCTGTACTCGCTTTACTCTGGAGGTTATAACAATGTGGAATTTTATAGGAGCTACCCTGCTATGAGCAGCTACACCACATTGCCACCTGGCCCACCAGTTGGATGCAGCTCATTGGACCTATATATATATACACACATATAAATCTTATAAAATAAAAAATATATAGGCAGTTCTAGAATTTAAAAAAGGGGGGAGAGCAGGTGGTTGGTGTGTGCAAAGTGGGCAGTATTTGATTCGGATTTGGATTTGGCCCAAATCAGGGTACTGTGATTTGATTAGCTGATTCAGATCACTGTCCTGATTTGATTTGGCTGAATCTGAAGATTTGATTCTGATTCGGAAAATCAGCAATTCAGCCATAGACACAGCTTTGTATGTCTTTTCTATGTACCTCAAGGTCCCAGGCACGGCTCATGAACGCTGAGATGGTGGGATGGATAAAGCATCCCACAGGCGCACGGGGGGGTCTGCCGTCAAGTGCATGGGAAACCCCCCAGCTTAGTGATTGGCCGTGGGGGGACCCCAGTTGCCCTCCCCAGACCCAAGAGGCACTAGTTGCTGAGCCAGGGGATAGGGGAGACCCCACGCGCCCCACGGCAGACCCAGAAGTGGACTGGAAGTACTTCTGGTCCACTTCCGAGTCCAATGCTGAGTGCGTGGGGACCCCCTCATGCTCCCATGGGATGCTCCATCCACCCCACCTTCTCAGCGTTCATAAGCAGCACCTAGTACCTTGAGGTACATAGAAAAAGCATATAAAGCATATTGCCAAAGCGTCAAATCTCTCTGAATCTCTCTGAATCAATTCAGATGCTTCCATTCGATTTGGAGATATTAATGGGTCTCTTGATTCAATTTGGATTTGGAGAGTTGGCCGCTGAATTGGATCAGCAACTGAAGTTTCGCACACCCCTAGCAGATGGTATGGTGCATCATCACATATAAAACAACACACATTTTTTTCCACTTAAAAATAAACTAGAAGCTTTGGGCCTAGGGCTGTATTATTTAGTTTAAGATCGAAGAAAAAACAAACATAACTTACTTGGAATTAGTTCAAAACAATCTGTACAGCTTTGAAATAGGAGCTTTATTAGCAGGAGCAGCTCACAGCAGAATTGCACAATATAACATAGCTTGATAGGTGGAACATCAAGACCATCAGAAAGAAGAGGGTCATTAACACCTGTTGAATGAAGGGATTAGAAGGGATCAGTTAGGTTATAAAGAGCCAGGAAGTCAAACGACTTCTTCAGCACTCCCTGATTAGAAATGCTGCTGCTACTGCAAGGCAGTTGGTTTTAAACTTTGGGTGGGTAAGGAATCAAAGGGAGGGGGGTTGTCCAAGTGCACCAGTGCATCCCTCCTGGATGTGCCCCTGTATATATGTATATATGTGTGTGTATGCATGCATGCACACCGGTGTGGGTGTGTATGTATAAGAAACACACACACACACACACACACACACACACACACACACACAGAGCTCCCATCAGGTTTTCAGCATCACTGGATTCAAGACCCCTTGGGAAAATGTCAAAATATAAATTATCCTTGAATCCTAATGAGCTAAGACAAAAATTCTGTCAGAATTTCTTTTATGTAAAATATATTTTCCTCTCATAATTAGGTGTAGAACTAAGAATGTCCTCTAATAGGAATGTAAATACTTTGTGTGATTAAAAGCCTGCTATTCAACAAAAATCACATCAATAATTAGCCGATTAAGGTCAAGAGTGACTTAATCAGATGGTAGGTTCTACAGAAAAAATGCCAGCCATACAGATTTTGTGATGGGCAGCCCTAAGTATTCCTGTGGTTGCCAACTTTGTTACTCTGAGTGGCAGAGAAATGGTACATTGAATAGCACAAGGTATGCAATTGTCATGTTTGTCAGCCTTTTGCAACTAGGGATATTTCTGAGTTACCTTCTCATTGTTCCACTAAATCTTGTAAATGGTGACTTCCTTAGGTCCTAAGTTTCTTCTCTGTGCTAGTTTTCCTAGAAGTCAGAGGTGCCAAGGGAAAAATTTAGACTATCTGGTCTATGTTCCTGTCAATACAGATTTGTTTCCTACAGCACATTTTCTTATCCACTCCAGTTTTAAATGTCCCAACTAAAGTGGTTTCCACCACTTCATTTGAAGATTTACTCAGCCTTGGTACTTCCCCAGGAATAATTGTTTTCTTAGATTCAGGCTAAAATGATCTTTTTCTTCATTTTTTTTAAATTACTTCTACTTAGACCTATGTGTGCCAGACTAAATGCTTCTTCCCCACCCACGATGCTTGTAATATCTCAGAATTTGTAGAATGGAGGCATGTCTTCAGTCTCCATTTAGTCATCCTATAATAACAACAGTATACATACTGAGCTGTTGTAATCTTTATTGAAAGTAATTTCTCCAAATTATTTTTCTTTCTTTTCCATAAATTGTCACCTTTGTCTTTATCTTTTGTAGTGTGACACAGAAATGAATGCAATGTTCCACGTGTGGCCAGGCCCGATTCAAAGATGGCTTTGTTTTGTCTAGGAAACATATTAATGGGCATGACTACATGTGCCTCTTTTAGCTGTGATTAGCCTAAAGTTGCCATTTTTAAGGTGGATTAAAGGTGCAGGTCTACACGGGCACACCCTTAATGTGCCTTAAAAATGGCGATTTTAGGTGAATCTTGCCTAAATTTGATACCTGCGTTACACTCATTGTTCACATTGCCCCAGCTGTTTTCCCAGCATGGCACCATCCACCACCTGCAGGTTCTGTGCGTACAGGGGTGTTGCAGGGCACTAAGGTGCCTGCTCCTATTAGAGCAGAGATTGCCTGGGGGGGGTGGGGAACACAAAGGGCCAGATAAGAGCCCAGGTGCAGGTTGCCATGACAACTGGCTAATGAGGGAATTGGCCGCACCTGCACCTGGTTAGCTGGCCAGAAGAAGAAGGGCCCTAAGCCCATATAAACCCTAGGGCTGGGACCTGGCAGTTCAGCTGCCTACCAGCAGCCGAAGGGGAATAAGCCTTCAGGGAGGAAGGGTTCAAAGATGATATAGCCATTGGATATGCTATTCTTAGGGCTAATGGGGCACCCAGTATTAGAGAGGGAGTTTTACTCTTTTAAAGGGCCAGAGCATGCCTTGCACTTACTTATGTTATAGCCCAGGGGCTTATGTTTTGTTTGCCGTTTTATAAGAGCGGTGATTTGGGTGACACTATTTGGGGAAGGAGGAGGCCTCATTGGGGTCCCACTGCAGAGTGGGGACCCTGGCACCAGAGAGGGCGCGGCATTTGTGAGCCGCGGACAGCCCAGCACTGAGGGCTGTGGAGAGCCCAGTGAGGGCAAGGGGGCAAATTATACCAAGGCCTAGGCAAGACAACGCCAGTACCATCTGTGAGGCTTGGGGTGTGGTAAAGGGGTGTTTGGAGCCACGCATATAGCCCATAAGGGTAGGGTGCCCCCAAAACACCCAAAATGAAATGGGGACCCATAAGGGGTCTGGGAACCCACGGGGTTCAGAGAGTCCAATAAACCATGTCCAAGAGGACATAAAGGCAATCTCCCTATTTTTACATTTCCATCAAAGATGTGGTGGGCGAGAACTGAGGTTACCCATCAGGCTGAATTGGCACAGTCAAGGGGCCTTGGGAGATCACGGCCATCCTTAAGGACCCCGTCCCATGACAAGGGGGCTGTCCAGGGTGCTGCCCAGGGCAAGCTGCAAATGCATTCACCCAATGTTTAGTGTAGGTTTAACTAATACACTGGCTAGCTACATTAGCTAATATGCGAAATCATTTAGCTGGTTAAGTTCTAACCTAGTCCCCAAATCCAGAGAGAAGGGGACTATTATCAATTTGTTCCATGCCATGATGCTTCTGCCTGTACAACACTAAATAGCACTGCTACTTTTCCAGAAAAAATGTATTTCTGATCCCCACAAAACTAGGAAGGATCACAAACAATTTGAAGGGCAGGTTTAAAATTCAAAGGGCTGTTGATAGACAGGCTGGAGGATCAAGCTATTGGCAACAACATGAAATTCAACAAAGGAAAATCTAAGGCCCCTTACATGGGAAAGAACAACAAAATCACCAAATATATCATGAGGAGACAACTGGCTAACCATTAACAACAAAGAATGATTTGTGGGCCTTGGTAGATCACAAGCTCAACATGAGTCAGCAATTTGACGCTGTGGGGAAAAAATGGTAAATGCAATTTGGGGTTGCATTAACAGAAGGACTGCATGTAAGGAAGTCATAGTATACTCTGCCCAATACTGTATAGGCTGGGGGGATGGGGTCAGAAAAGTAGAGCCCTGGGGCTGGGACCAGTGGCTGGGCTTTCCCACCACCAGGGCTGTGCTGGGAATTGTACAGAAAAGGTTCAGTTACATCAGACTTGCTGGACCTGATCCAAATTAGACTACCTCAGAGATACAGTTAAATTAGATCAGGTCAGCCATTTTTAGATCAATCTAACCTTCCTGGACTTCTGTACAGCTCGCAAGTAAATCCCTAGCTGAGTCAATCTAAGCGTAAGGTCTGCACCTGGGTGAACTAAGTTAAATTAGGTAGCCATTTTTAACACAATCTAACCTTCCCCTAACCTCCCTAAATGTCTGCATCTAGTCACAATAAATATAAAGAAAAAGTATTCTCCCTTGCCATAAAGAACAAGAGACATAACAATGGGTTTAAATTTCAGCCCAGCAGATTCATGTTAGCCATCAGGTCAAAATTCCTAACTGGAAGAGCAGTAGGACAGTAGAACAAACTGCAGAGGGAAGTTCTTAAAAGCCTCCAAAAGCTCCTTTTAAGTAGCAGCTACGTATACATCTGTCCAAGATGAAACAGAAAATTGTGCATCTGTGCAGGGGTTTGAGGTCCTTTTCAGCTCTGCAATTCTATGATTTCATCATGTTTACAGTCCATTATAATCTTTTTCGTTACTGCTTCTCAAGTCTCTTGCCTGTTAAATATTAGCATGTTTGAAATTATCCCCTCTACCCAGATATTGTAGACTGCATTTCCTGAGTTTGTTCTTTCTGTCCATGTATCTAATCTCCCTAAATCACCTTACATTATTTCTCTGGTTTCACTAACATTTGTAACGTCTCACAATCTATTGTAATCTGCAACTGGTATTAACCTTATGCTTGCTCCCTCCTTTACAATGATTCGAAACCTCCTAGATTCTGATATTCTTTCATTGTAGCATCTTTCCTCACAGATTCACAGATAATCCTGTTTTCTTCCGTGGCAGTTCCTGTGTTGTGACATGGTAATCAGTGGAAATAGGATATCAGAATGTTGCCATAAAAGGCTGTATCTCCAGACACTACTCTCTGACATACTTCGCCATTTCTCATTACTCCACAGCAGTGTCTGCATGGAGTTGGGTGGAAATAATTCAAGAGGCTGACTGGGAGAAACCAGCTCTGGGCTGCAGCCTGCTGCACTGTCTGTACCAGCTTCAATTAATTTTAGGCATTGTTTCAAACACATTATTAAAATCCCAGTCTACTACATCCACTTTCTTTCCTCCATCTGCTGATTGTGTAATTCCACAGATAATCAAGTTTGTCAGGCAAGATGCATTCTTAATGAACCTATGCTACTTTTTGCTTATGATTCTATTATCTTCTAGATACTTAGTGGTAGGGTTTTCTGTCTTTAAAATGTGTTTTGCTTGTATTTTATGCCGAATAAGTTACTATTCTGCTCATATATCTAAATTCAATTACAAGATAGTTCATGTAATTTTTCTTCTTTTATTAAACTATTGAGAAAAAATAATTTTTTAGGACTTTAATATTTTATGAAATAAATATAATGATAGAACAATTATATTCTGTCTTTCAAAGGGGAAGAGAGAGATGGTCAACTTCTGATTAGCCTGGCAATTTACCAACTGTGCACTTTTACTGTAGGGTTTAACCTTCTGGCACAGCACCATACAATCTCTGGGACAAATATAAGAAAATCCTGCATGTGGTTTATCTTGAGCTCTACTAGTTTCCTCTTATGAAAGAAAGTAATTGCTCTTCTCTCTGCAGTAATCTTGTCTCTGGTAGCAGTCTTACAAGCTGTGGTCTAGTCACTACAGTCATGTTGTTGTGACTCTCCCTTTTGTCACTGAACGGTTCTCTTCTTAAGGTACAAGTGGATTGGATTGGGTTGAAGATGGTTCATTCAGTGCATGATCCTGCAAGCTGACCTACATGCTGAAGGTAGAAGGTCTTTGGGAAGCCAGAATTAAGTCCTCAAATTCTGATAGAATAAATTGATTAAAAAATGGATGTCAGGGAAGAACTGATTCTTTTTGTGCCTTCACTTTATATGTACATATCAGCTTTTACTTCTAATAGATTAAAACAACTCCTAGGGGAGGACTTAGATTGGCTGATTTTTTTTTTTTTATTGATAGGCTTCTCTTTGACCCATGAGAGGAACTGGGCCTTTTCTTCACTTTTGAACTGACTTGTGTTGTGTGACATTAAAACTGAGTGGGTAGGTGTCTGGATTTTCCTACCCTTTTCAGGTGGTGGGCTTCACCCTTGGAGCAGGCATTGCTTTGGGTATACACTTCTGCTTTTTGGCGTTCCCCGTCACTGTACTTTTTTTCCCTCAGACTGTATTTTATGCATCTCAGTTCTCTCTCAATAGTTGAATTCCCCTTTGGTACTGGGGGTGGACTTTTAATATTTTCATAGTTGTTAGGGGCTGGAAGGGACTTTATCTTTCACTTGTATTTAACATTCTTGAATAAAGTGCGATAAAGGGGTTAACAGACTCTGATACTTCCCCTGAAGCAACACAGCAGGATTCAAAAGATGGTTTCTACCAGTGATGTTTTATTTTTATTCATTAATTTATATACCTTTACAAGACATGGAGCCTGTACTATCTTATCTGCCACAGCCCTGACAGAGATATTTAGAGATTAGAGCTAGCCCCACAATCTGTGCTGTGTCATGGGAGACTGATGCCACCTTAGTCAGGGAGAGGCAGGTGTCTCTTCCCCACCTCTCCCAATCATGGCTAATCTTGCTGACTGGGGAGGGGGTTCCACTGTGCCTGATCACACTGATGGGGAAGCAGCTGTGGTACTCCCAGCAGTGGCCAGCCACAGTGCTTCATCCAGCACTCTCACTCCCTGGATGGTGCTTGCAGGGAGGGCACCGACACTCCCACCTGCCTCCCTGCCTATCACCTACGTGGAGAATGCGGCCTGTCAAGTGTTGCATCAGGGCTCTTAGGGCGTGCACATGCACCCACTATGCATCACCACTGCTAAGTGTGCTTGGTTTATATGCACAAGACCTATGTTTTTGAAGGGTCTACTCCATGCCTAAACTTCCTCATACACCAGAATATGGAAAAATTCACAGGGGGGGAAGGTAGTTATTAGGGTAAGAAATTTCAGGGAATTACAAGGCCTAGGAAGTTGTGAATTTAGGAACCCGAATAAGTAGTGACATACATTTAGCCAAAAAAGCAAATTCATGATGCTCATAAGTAAGAGGAACTGAGACAAGGGACTCCCCCAAAATTTACTGACCTTACTTGTTTCACATTTGATGCAGGCCTAAGGACTTCTGTGGAAATCTCTCTCCTCTCTTAAAAGGCTATTTTTACCTCACAATGAGGCTTCTCAACAAATCAAATTGGCTCTCCCTATACTTTCCACAACAACAGTACATATACCTTTTGCTTTTTCTCTAACAGGAGAAACAAGTCTGTCTCTAATGACGGTACTGCTTTCAAAGGTGAAATTCAACCTCATGGATATATTCAAAATAAGGCATCTGCAACACTGAAATACCATTTAATACCCAAAGTAGTATTTAGTGAGGCTTAAATGATGCCTGTTCCTTGTGCTGGCCTTCTGAACAAAGTTTAATTTCATTCCAGGGAAGTCCAAGCTCTGAAATGTAAATCACTCAATTTTGGGTTGCTGACATAAAGGATAAATGGGACGATATTCCAAAATTAAAGAAAGTGAAAGCAGGGCAGCACAAAAAGGTTAAATATATGTCACTTTTAAAGGCAACTTTTCAAAACCAAATTTACCCATGCCAAACTAGACTCCGTGTATTGAGTACTAACAGCGAGCATCAAAATCCAAACCCAATTGTGCAGAGAAAGGCTGAGTGGAAATAGGGAGTGAAGAGGACACAGAACGTTGAACTAAACAGGAAGCACTTTCAAGTCCTGAAACTCTGCGGAGGAAGATGTCCCACCAACAAGGCCTCACCAAGTGAGCAGGCCATGATTCAATGGGTATGTCTACATGTGAAATTAATGCAATGAAATAAACTCTGGTGCACCATATGTACACATGTGCCCCAGACCACAGCACGTTGAGCCTGGTCTGCTCAGCCCTGGCTGGGAGGGGACCCAGGGGGTCAGCCTGCCAGCTCAAGACTGCTCCAATCCAGCTCAGTGTGCTGTGGAGGGGCTGGCTGAGGCACAAGGGTGCTCCAATGTGGGGCTAGCTGGTAAGCAGCCCCCACACTGAAGCACCCTCGTGCATTGGCAATGTGTAGGGGGTGCACACAGATTGTCACAGGCCAGCTGGGCACTGTGAGTGTATTGATTTTATCACAGGCCACAGGCTGTGTGATTCAGTTTCGGATTGAGACAGCAAATTTGGGAGTGAAATGAAGGCAAATTCATTATAGCTTACACACACACAACAGTTAACAGAAAGATAAATGCGATAAGCAGATAATGCAGTATTAAAGAGCTAACAGTAAATAACAGATAATAACAGATAGATCAATTCTGTTGCAGGCCAACTGGGCACTGCAAGGGTATTAGCCACTAGGCTGTTCAAAACAACAGATAGACAGACATGGGTTGGCAACTTATCG
Source organism: Crocodylus porosus (assembly GCF_001723895.1). Classification (NCBI taxonomy): domain Eukaryota; kingdom Metazoa; phylum Chordata; order Crocodylia; family Crocodylidae; genus Crocodylus; species Crocodylus porosus. The sequence continues at coordinate 83,856,517 of NW_017728906.1, read as the reverse complement.
ATAGTCCCTCAATGCCAGGTGCACGTCAAGTGATTCCAGCAAAGTCCAGCATCCCCAATTGACACTGTCAGAGGGATTACCGGGGAAGGTCCCTTGATCAGGATCCAATCCTCACTCACACCGGGAGTCTGGGGTCTGGGCTTGGAACAGAAATGACCATTCTGTTCCTTCCTTCCTGCTGATCACTTGATGCACATGCTTTTTATACCTACTTTTATGCTAATATGTTGGCTTTAGAGCAACTCACAATGTTACCCTATAGCTGTTACCCTATGGGATTGAAAGGTGTTAAAATTATCATAAAAGGTTACTACCCAGACTCGGCTTTATCCAATAAGCAAATTATGATGCAGTACCTTTAGGTTTGAAATTGACATTGCTTTGCCTAAGTCCCACCCCCTTTTAGGCTTCATTTGAATATGCTTTCTTGGGACATGCTTTCCTGGAATGTATTGGGTGTGCCAGGCAGTTGGATCCAGTTTTATCATCGAGGCTGAACCCTGAGCAAAAAACAGTTAGGTCACCTAATCTCGCAGCTACAGCTTTGCCTATGGGGTCCAGTCAATTTCATGAACAGTTAATTTATCATTTTGGTTAAACTTATGACAGACAAGTTACATTTGCAGTTTACAAACTTACAAGCTTTATATTAACTAATATTACCTGTTTAGGCAAAATACCAAATGTCTTCAAGAAGCACATATTTATTGCTTATTAATCCCTCTGCTCCTAGCCATCACAATGGGTGCATGTGCATCTCCTGAGATTTGCCATGCATCCCCTGGAAGCACCAGGCGAAATGTACGTCTGGTTTCACTGCTGGTGGTTCCAGGCTTGGTGATTGGCTGCTGGGGAACACCCTCCTCCCCATCAGCAATCGGCCACTGAGGGATCCCCCCCATCAGCAATCTGGTGTCCCCCCCAGATTCGGGAGGTACCAGTCACCCATGCCCTCGTGTTCCTGCCAGCTGGATCAGCGTCTACACGTGCACTGCTTCAGAGTATAAAACTCTGCAGCAGGACAGCACTTGTATTTACAAGTACTGCCCTGCTGTGGAGTTTATTAGTTTACTCCAGCCTAACAGTCCTGCATGTATAGATGTTGAGATGTTTACTGCGGTTCTAATTAGGCAGCTCTTCAATAAACATCTCATGTAGATGCACCCAGTGTGATCAGATTAAATTTTGGGAGGGAGAATAAAAAGAATACATCTGATCTCAATTGCTCGGGCAGGAAGTAGGGTAACAGATAATCCTGTACATGCTTTGATCCTATATCATAATAGACTTTTTATATTAATGTTTTCTTCCTGGGGGACACTACCTGGAATCAGTAGAAAGGCTCTACTACCCATACCAGTGGAAGTTTTAACTCTGATAGGTTCATCCAAGCTGAATAGATTGCAAAGTAGGGTCCACACCAAAACCAATTGGTTTTCTTGATTGGTGTCTGAACTCTAGGTCATCAGCTAATCTGCATAAAAATGTTACATTTTGGAAAAAACACAGTAAGAAAGCTATTCCAATATGCTGCATGATAGAAAGAACTGGGGAGCCTTGTTCCTCTTACCTTGTGTAAAATCTGATGGCCTGGGAAAGAACAATTTAAAAAGAAATATTAACTGGTGAATTATATACCTACCATGGCAGGCTACATTATAATAACAAAGCAAAAAAAAGCTAGAAAGTTCCATTATGTTTCCATAGCATCAGATAAAATAGATTTATAATAGAGAACAGCCAGAATCAGAAAGTAGAATTTGAGACCTTTGGAAATTCAGCAGGAGGATGAGACTCAGAATGCAGGTATCTGAACTTGCCCAGACAGTTATAGCTTGGCTGGGATCCAAAATGCATGGATTTCACCTGGATCCAGATTCAACCAGCCAAATACTCCAAAACTCCAATGTTGAATTATTTATGCTTCCCATTTTCCTGCAAATACCTCCTGCAATGTCAGGATCTCAAAAGACTTTGAAAATATAAAGTAATTAACTTTACAAGTCTCCTATGCATTCAGTATATATTGTAACCACTTTACAAACAAGAAATTGAGTTACAAAAAGGTCAGGTCCACAGCAAGAAATTCTGCAGAGTGGAAATTCTAACAGCCTCTTAGAATGACTCCTGCTACCTCGCTAATTAAACCTGTTGCCCAAAATTTTAACATATATTTATGAAAACAGACAAGGAGACATTGCTTTTGAGGAATACTTCTGTCCACTAAGGAAAATGTCATGTCAGATTGGCATTCTCTATCTCGTAAAATAATCTAATTTGTTAGTAGATTTGACTGTCCTCTGATAGTTCTCTTGTAATCCTAAAAGGCAGCTATATGCAAGCCTGTACAAGTTTTTGAAGTTGCAGTAAAAATTAAATTATTTATAGTTTATAGTTTTCTATAAAACATGGTCATTTTCCATGTGAAAACACCTAAAAAATACATAATATGCAGCAGTTTCTTCCATTTTTTTTTAAATCACAGATTTTCAGAGAGGATTTTATAACTGGTGGAGACTGCATTCCCAATTTTTTTTTTGTTCAAGTTCTCATATATGCAGAAACTAGAATTTGCATTAGAAAAGCTGTATTTGAAAACACACAAAAGTAATGTAGATTTTTTCTTTTAATGGCAGGCACAATTTTAGAGATGATTTTGGAAAACTCAAGACATAATGCTACTGTAATACTACTGTTGCTGACTGTTCTTGCTATAAAGGGAAAAATATCAAACCAGATATAAAATCAAGCACAAGAATCAGATCTAGGTCTTCTGGCAGGGGAGAGTCCTATGAATCACACTAGGAGGCACAAAGACAGGCCTCTGATGTAATTATTTTACAAACTGGTACTGGCTATTTGAGCACGCTAAGAAGATTGCTGATGTGACATTCCCTGAGTGCAGCAGCTTGCTTTGCGTCACTGAAGCAGCAGTTCTGAGCCACTGTAAGCATGTGTCTTGGCTCTTATATTATCTACAAACAGGCATGAAAAACAAGTGTGGCACTTGGTCACGCACTCACTACCCTATGTCACACACCTCTATCACTCTACTGGTGTCTCCTGAGATCTGAATCCACCCCCAAATGACAACTTTGTCGTTCAGTATTTATAACCATGCTCTGATCAAGAGGCCACACCATGGAGGATTGTTTTTGGGGCTTCTGCCAGAGGGGCTTATGAAGCTCCCTCTCTGTGACTGTCCCTGACACCCTAGGTTTTCTTGGATGTTTAGATGGAGTTCTGAGGATATCCACAGATCTCTCAGATTGGTAATTGGCCCAATCAGCACTCAGATGAACTGAGTCACACTTACTTGCTAGTGAGTAATGCAAGGCACTCCCTTTCCTAGGGAGTAACAGGTACACAATGCTCTTGTTGAGTCTAGGTGCTAGAGACTGGAGGCCAGATTCTGCCTTTATCCATGTGAACATCTGGTAAATAAGAATGGCTTGGCCCACAGTTTTTTACTGACATAACTCTGTTTGTCAGTGGCATTTTCTTTTACCAATACAGCTAGATTAGTACAAGCCTTAGGGCAGCATTTCCCCCTGTCGCCAAATGCTACTGATTTGCTGACGATTCCCTAGCTGTAATCAACAGTCGTGATTTTCAACCTCCGCCTTCCCAAAACCTTTAGTGCTTCCCTAATGAGGGTCATGTCCCATTCTTTGAGAAGCACTGCCTGAGGGTACGTGGCACTGGGGACTGTTCCTTTAACCACTTGGACAGAAGAATCTAGGTTGGCAGACTGTGAACTTCACAGTGTGAAGCTATACTTGTTATGCACAGCCAATTGTAACTGGACACAGAATTAAAGAAATCCCTTTCAAATATCTTAAGTACTAAGTGACCACTGAATACCTCAGTGTGGACCCAGCTATATCAGTATTAACATGTCTTGCACCAGAACAGTGTAAGCCCGTTGCCCAAAATTTTAACATATATTTATGAAAACAGACAAAGATAAACTGCTTTTGAGAAATACTTCTGTCCACTAAGGAAAATGTCATGTCAGATAGGTATTTTCTATCTTGTAAAATAATTTAATTTGTTAGTAGATTTGATTGTCCTATGATAGTTCTCTTGTGATCCTAAAAAGTAGTTATATACAAGGCTGTACAAGTCTTTGAAGTTGCAATAAAAATTACATTATTTATAGCTTTCTATACTACCCAGTCATTTTCTATCCTAAAACACCTCAAGAAGGTGCAGCAGTTTCTTCCTTTTTTTTTCAAAGTCTCAGATTTTCAGAGAGGATTTTAAAATTGTGCTGGAGATTGCATTCCCAAATTTTCTTATTCAAGTTTTCATATACAGTATGCAGAACCATGGGAATAACACCAGATTTACAGGGTTTACTTGAGTCGGAATCTGGCCCAAAAACTAAACTTTGAGCCTATGATTCCTGCAAAACCCTACATAACCAGGTTGTCTGTTTAAAAAGTTTTCCTATAGCAACAGAGATAGGGAGCAGTTTGCCAATCCATCTTGTCCTTATTGTCAAAGTGAAAGAATACTGACTCATGCCTCTGCTGCAAGTTTGCTTTGTTGTTGCTGTGTTGTCAAAGATCAGGAGAGCTCTAGATGGAGTGGATTTGACACTTGATCCCCATGCAACAAAAAGCTTTCTTAGACTTTTCTTAAGGAGAATAGAAATGATTCAGTAGGTTAACTCTGCAATTGCACATAGTAATGGTATTTGGTTTTTCTCTTTAATAATATCTAAATGAAAAAGAAAGCCCAAAGTATTTTCTTTGGAGTTCATTCATTTTTATTACTGTTATTTTTATTATTATATTTGCTAGTTAAAAGGAATTCTCCCATTTGAATGCTAAGGACTATAGTATCAGTAGACTTTAGCATAGCATAATAACTGACATTTAAAGATAAACAAGATTATTTTATTATTGCCATGGCTCACTTGACATCTATTTGCTTAGACATGTTTAGTCATATTTTGCAGAGTATATAGATGGTAAGAAATTTGTTTTAGTTACCAAACAGATTCATGTTTCCCTTCTATTACCTGATGTGCATGTTTAAAGTTATAATCAAATGTAGATGTTTGGGCAAAATTCCCTCCTCTAGTCTGTGGCTTGAATAGCTGATTTGTGGGCAGCAAAAAATAATTGTGATTTATGTTTCAATGCCTCATCTTTTGTCTTAATACTTTTATAAAAAGCACAAATATAATTTAAGTACGAAGAGAAAGGGAATTGTTTGGGGGCAAATTTCTCTTTTTTTTAATATCACCAAACTGAATAGCATATATATTACTAATATCTCATTATTGCTGGCACAGATTTATTTCCCCCTCATCAAACTGTTCATGGTAGGAGTAGTAATAATCTATGTGTATGCATGTAGACATTTGCCAGGTCAGGAATTGTAATGAACAGATTGAGAACCACATCCACAACCCTTAGGTCCTTCTCTTTCAGGAATGGCCACCCCATGTGTGTGGGGAGCCAGATGTGATTTTGGAGACTTTCATTCCATTTTCCTTCTCTCCCTGTGGATTATATGATATATAACTAAGCAAACCAGGCAGTTAAAATTTTCAGCCTTCATCCAGAACAATGGATCAAGCTGACCCCAGTGCTAAAAAAGAAAGTGCATTACCCACTGACATCAATACACACATCAATGGGATTTTATCTTGGGGGGAGGGGGAACCTAGAGTTACTATCAAGTGGTAAAGGATGAATATTGGTTTTATACTTTCAGAAACTCCACTGATAATTCAATTTGTTGTTTCCAGCTCTGGAAGGGTACACTCCTTTGATGATCTTCCTGCTTCTTTCTCCTAAGTATTATCTGGTTGTTGGTATCCAGGATTGGGCTCAAGTTCTCTCCTGTAGCAGGTTCTAGCCCATTTTTCCCTGATCAAGCAAAAACTCAACAAGTAAAAGCTTTGTTTTCCTGTGAAAGGGAATTTTGTGTGCATCAGTGAGGCTTGTTTGTTGTTTGTCTGTGCTTCTCCCCTTCTTTCTGAAGCCAAGTTGATTGTCCTCGTCCTCCTTTCATGAAGGCTTTCCCTCTTTTTGTGCACTTTTGATCGTCTTTAGGGAGTCTATGAAATCCAGCCATTCCACTGTGGATTGACTCCCAGTTGATTCCTCTTCCCTCTTTTCTCTGAATGAGTTCCATGTTCTGTTTCAGAACGAGAAGGTGAAGCCAGATAAGTAGCGTAACATGGAGTAGGAAAGTGCTGGGTAACGGGAAAGGTGCCAGACGAACGGGTGTCTCCCCCTGCCTGCTTTGTTCTGTCTGCACATTCCAGCTGCAGAAAGCAGCCCGGGGGGGTTGGGCGCGGGCGCGCAAGGCATTCTGGGAATTGTAGTTTTTAAGCATGGGAGTGGAGTTCACTGCTGCTGTAGGAAGAATTGACCCCGTTTTTTGCTACTGAAATCAGCATTTTTTTTTCCCTTCTGGACATGGGCTTCCGTGGCAAAAAAATGGGGCGAAAGATTACTCCTAGCAGTAGCACACTCTACAGCTGTTCTAGAGAACTATAATTCCCAGAATAGCTTGCACTCTGTGGCACTGTTTGTTTTTCCTGCTGTTTCTGCACTTGTAAACCAGGAGGTACAAGGGGGGAGTGGAGGAAAAAAGGTGAGAGTACTGCCTTGGGTGCATTTTTTTATGCTACATCTCAGGATCAAACATAATAGAGTCCATGACTCTTTGGCTGCTCTGTTGCAGCCCTTGACCCCGGTCTCCCCAAGTCCTCATGGTTACTTTCTGCCATCCTATTCATAATGTTCTCCTTGTCAAAGGCTCTGTGTGAAAGAGGAAACCGGGGTATCTCATAAGTAAAACATAAATTATTCAAACAAAATAATTCAATTAAAGGTAGGCTGTTCTCATTCCGCCACATTGTAGTCTGTTCTGCAAAGAAAGCAGTGAGCACTTGAGACCAACAAAATAGCTAACTGTTTCAGTTTGCCGAAATATTACATTTGCTGAACTCTGGAAAATAACCTTCAAAGTGTGTGTTTTCAAGATTCTAAAATAATATCACTTAAGGCTGAAGGAACCTAATACTCGGAGGCTGTGTACAGCAGTTTAGGCAGCCTGTCGGGGTGGTGCTGCATGGTGCTTTACACAAAGCAACATGAGTTAGAGCACCATTGAACTAATGGGCTGCCTAAACTTCTGTTTGCAGTATCTGAGTATTAGGTACCTGTTGGGTGGGGTGGGGGGTGGGCTTGGAGCCTGTCTATATTGGCCCAGGTCAGCAGGTGGGGTTCTCCAGCAGCTTCCCACGAGCACCCCACTCCTCAGCCCTGCTCCCCCCACCAGCTGGCAACTGCCAGCAATGGCTGGGGGGAGGTGTGGATAGAGCACCTCCACGGTATGGCTCCCCCAACTACCCCTGCTGGGGTCTTGGGAGGAGGTGGGCCTGGCCCACTCAGCGTGGGGGCTCCCTTCTCCATACTCTCTGCTTGAGCATCTTGACAATTAGGCAACTGTGGCTGCTGCGCCCAAATCTGGGCCATGGAGGAGAAATGGAGCCACTCACACTTCACAGGCCTGGCCTGGCTCCCCTCAAGACCCCAGCAGGGGTAGCTGGGCAGGGCCTGCAAGGTGGGGGGGATTCTGTTTCCCCCCCTGCTTCAGCTCTGGGCATGGCAGCTGTGGCTGCTGCTGTCAAGATGCACATGGGGGCACAGGGAGCAAGGGAGCCCCTCTGCAGCATGGCCCCAGCCTGGTTTCCCACCACAGCAGGGGTAGCTGGGGGGCACATATGGGAGGGGGTTCCCTCCCCACCACCCTTGCCTGGCTGTGCAGGGAGGAGACAGAGGTTTTCTGTTTTCTCTATGTGACAGCCCAGAGGTGGGGCTGGGACAATACTTGCCTGCACAAGCACCAGCCTAGCCCTGAAAAGCTGCATGGGATACAGGCAGAATCACCCAAAATTAAGCCTCGTAGGGAACCTGTACACAGGTTCCTTAGGGTGCTGTGGCCTAGACTGCCCCTGTCTGATACTACATCAGATGAGGGTTAAATTTTCACACAATTGGGCATTTTCATGTGATGCCCACAACTGTGGCTGCCACAATAGGAAGTATAAATTTGTGCCTTTTTTTTTGCAGTCCACATCTTTTTGCTTTATGGCAAGAGAGTGTGGTTAGCTTGGAGCTGCCATGCTCTCCAGCTGCCCTGGGCAGGCACTCCTGGGGCTTCAGGGACCCAATCATGTATGCCCCAGGAATTCCCCCAAAGAGGTATTGGAATCCTGTTTACACAGAGGATCAGGACACCAAAGCCCAGGAGTGCCTGCCTAGTCTCCCTGCTTGCATATCATGTTTCACAGATTTCATAGACCTTAGGGCTGGAAGGGACCTTGGAAGATCATCGAGTCCAGCTCCCTGCCCAAAGGGCAGGAAGTCAGCT
>NW_017728906.1:83830586-83847217 GCF_001723895.1 Crocodylus porosus | reverse complement strand
AAGGCTTTTTTGAAGTCAAGATATATGACATCAATCTCTTCTCCCTTGTCCAGGTGACAGCTCACCTGGTCATAAAAACAAGTGAGGTTGGTCAAGGAAGACCTACCCACAACAAACCCAGCTGGCTATCCCTTAGGATGTTGGCATCGGCCAGTCCATTAAGGATGGCCTATTTAATAAACTTTTCTAAGACCTTTCCTGAGATAGAGGTCAGGCTGATGGGCCTGTAGTTTGCCGGATCCACTGTTGCCATGCCCTGACTTGGGGTGTAGCTCTGCAAATGTGGGAACCCAGGGAAGCTTAGAAATTCAAACATCCAAACTATCTACATGTATAAGCAGATCCCCAGGATTCCCCCATTTGCAAAGGTGTGCTCTGAATTCTCCATTTGCAGTTGCCCCATAGGATTGGGCCCAATCCTGCAGGGCAGTGGGTGACATTTGCACAGCTGGTCCTGTTCCACGGATGACATCTCTTTATACCTTTAGGTACCTAAATCCTACCAAAGGACCATTTCAGCACATTCGTTACCAATATATATTTTCACCTTAAACTAATAGAGCAGAAAGCACATTTTCTGTGAATTGTACTGCATTTATGCCAGGCCCCTTTGGCACTATAACTTTTTCTTGTAGCTCTTGCTTCTGGGACATAACCCTTTAAGGAAACCATAGGTTGCATTAATTATATAGTTTTTCTTCTAGTGAACAATGGCATCCAATTTAATTTCATCCCTTTTCATGTGACCATATGGAGGGCTCTCTGCATCATCTGTGCAGGTTACTGACTTGTCCTGCATCTGCTCATATAATCACAGGACATCAAAGATCCATGCAGAAAATAACTGCCACACTGAAAGCAATCTGAAAACAGGGTGAGGCCCTAAGGTTGATAGGTTGGTAGGTAAATAAAGTAATTTATGATGGAGCTCTAAGGAAACTCATCTAAATCTTTTAAAGTTTAGAAATATTGCTGCAAGCACTTAGTACTGCATGTAGTTCCATTGCAAAGTCATACATAACTGTGGGTTCAAGGGAGACTTTCCATCCTCTTCAAAATGTAGGGGTTGTATTAATCAATTAATACTAGATTTAGGACAGAGGACTCATCTATTTAACTTAATTAAAAATGGATAAATTTAGACACAGTATAAAACTTCTTAATAAAGCCTTCCTTCTTAGAATATGAGTAAAAAGAATAATTCAGAAATCTAAAACAGTTCCAAACAATGATCTATGCTATGCCCTACGTCTCTTACAATTAATTCTTCTGCAACATCTGTAATCTGCAGGTCATCATCTTAATCCTTGCCGACACATGAAATCATACATTAACTGAGTTATGATCCTCCTATTGTGGATCAAAGCCATCTTCTCAGATGACTCAGAACACTGAAACTATGCACAATTACAACACTGGTTTCCAGTTCCACCAAAATTATTTTTATTGGAACGATTCAGAAAACAGCTGATATTCAGTTTGGCTACACTGCATTGAGATATTTCTGACATGACTTCAAGACTGCTTCTAGAAGCTGAAAGCTGGCTTAGAACAGATGAAGCTGAGTAATCAGTTGATCATGGATGAAATCTGAAGCATGACTTAAGATGTATTTCTGTTTTGTTACGAGTTGCTATGAGAGCTTCAAGATGTTAAATTATTTTGTAGACTTTCTGTTCAGGTCTTGATTTAATATTGAATTCTGTAAAATTACTTTTATAACTATGCTGACCTGGTTATACAATTTCTTTGTTAATTGGGGTTGCTGGATTCCCCTCACCTTACTTATATTTTTCTGGGAACTTTGCCTTAGAAATTCAAGCACCCAAACTATCTACATCTGTGAACAGAACAGTTCCCAGAATAACTTGTAGCTTTTACCTAATCAGATGGACTGAAGTAAATTGACTGCTGTTTTCATGTCACTTACTTTTGTTGCTGATATGTGGGACAGCTGAACATTTTTTAACGTACTGGCTTGCATATTTAGGTCTTTTTGATCTAATCTGATACTAAGGAGAATGTTAAAAACTTTTTACATCTAAGCCAGTTTGAACACTCTTTTCAGGATCTTTTGTTGCATTCACAGAGTTTCACATTGGGTATGCTGCTGCACAAACAATCCATCTGGTTGAATATAAAGCAAAATGATATGAGTCCAGGGCTGATCGAGGCAGACCAAGGCTGCAGTGGCAGGGCCACCCCCTGTGGTCGTGTCTCAGTTACAGCCACTCCCCATGTCCCAGGCTGGGCTAGGCAGTACCGCACAAAGCACCGCCTCCCCTACTGGAAGGGCCAAGGGGAGGAGAAGGGGGAAGAGGTCCCCCCAGCACTGAACAGATCTCCCCTCCCCACCCTGCTGGTTGGGGGTAAGAGCAGGGAGAAGAGCCCCCTTTGGGGCTGGGCAGCCTCACATAGAGCCTCTCCTACCCACCCCATGGTGGTGGGGGAGGAACAGGGGGAAAAGTCCCCCCGTGGGGCTGGGCAGTTTTGCAGAGCCTCCCTCCCTAACCCACAGTGGTGGGCTGGAGGGGGCAGATGAGGAGTCCCCCTCTAGCACCCCCTCCAGAGGGAGGAGGAAGGGGAAGAGTCCCCGCCCTAGCATGGAACAAAGCCCCGCATGGACCTGTTAAGGTGAAGACAGCAGGGAGAAGTGTCAATTTCTCCCTCTGTCCCTTTTGCACTGCAGCTGGGGTCTGCCTGCCCCAGGGGCAACTGCTGCAAGCCCCTCCCCTCTGCTCCCTGGCACAACAGGCAGACCCTGGCTGTGGTGGGGGAGGAAGGGGAAGAGGGAAGAATTAACCCCCTTCCTGCCCAGGCCCATGCTGGCCAGTGTCTCACCACAGCCCATCCCTGCTTGGGCTTGAGAGCAGAGAGGTGGGGCCAGCCCCACCTGCTTGGGCTGTGAAGCAGAGAGCCCAGCTCAGCTCAAAGAGCATGCTGGGATGTTGGGGGACTCTGGTTTAACTTTAACTAGGAAGGGGTCTAGGACAGACATTGCTTAAACCAGATTATTTATTAACCAAATCAGTTAAGCCTACTACATTCAACCAGATTTATCTCAAACTGGTTTTGGGCATTTTGAAACTGGTTTATGTGCACTGAATGTCTGTTCTGTTACAGGTTTAAACCAGTTTCTGATCACTTAAACCAGTTTATGTGCAATGCCTTTCCCTAGCCAGAAAGAGAGGGGACCACTATGCAGAAAGGAATGTAAGAGACAAAATATCAAGAGGAAAGCAAGCAGCAGGAAGCTTAACTCTACAGTCTAATAGTTATAGCACAAGCTAAGAAAGGGCACACATGAGTTATAGTTACTGAACGGTGTATATGTTTTACATTAGTTGCAGGATAAAAAGGAGAAGTAAATCTGAGAACAGGATTGTGCTCAAAGTCTCTAAAGAGACTGACAGGGCAGGAAATGTTTGCAGGATCAAGCCCTTATTTTGGACTTCCCCTAATGCATTTTTTAAGAACTAACAAAAATATTTTATTTGTAGTGTTATTTTGTGGATGATCAATAATTCTTAGTTTAGAACAGTGTCTTAACCTCAGAACTTACAAATCTTTTTTAGAAGTTAGTCTTATATGAGTAAAGAAGAAAATAAAACCATAAACATTCAAAATGATCATTATCAAAATGATAAATGAGTTGAACATTAATTTGTTTGTTAGCCTCAGGGCCTGCTGTTGAAAACTCTCATGAGTTTATTGCAAGTCTTATGATTGCTGGTGTTTTCTTCCTTAAAGTCTTACCTTCTGAAATCATGTGATTATGAATCTCAGCTTTATTTTTTAGGAGTTTTATTATTAACCATTAACCATCATGGTTGTGATGGTTGTTGCAACTGCTTGAGATTCTGTAAGATTCACTACCCAGACAGCAAATGAAACACCTAAACACATACAGATATATAACAGATAGGGAGAAGTAGTGGTGTTGGTCTGAAGTTCAGAAGAAGCCAGAGCAGGGTGGCACTTTAGTGTGCCTGTAGATGTGGGAGGAGGCTGCTCTGACCTGCTGTAATTACAGTGCATCAGAGCAGATTGATTAATCCATTCTGCTGGGGTGTGCTAATTAGCACGCTCCAGCAGCCTTCACAACTCATGTATCAGCGTCCCATGCTTCAAAATGGTGGCAGGGGCACTTTAAATAAAGCTTGTCAAATTACCTTTAGTTAAAGCATCCCCACTACCATTTTGAAGCACGGGATGCAAAATACATGAGACACTGTGGGCACTTTAATTAGAGCTGCTCTTGGAGTGGCTTTAATAAAAGTGCCTCCCCCTCCAGCGCTGGAGCATGTGTAAAAATGTCATTATAGACTAATTTATTCAGAGAAGCATCAGCTTTCATAGGCTACAGTCTACTTTGTAGTAGCATCAGTGGGAATGAAAGGTGAGATTATTCCTTTGAATAAAATATTCTAAGGCCTGATCAGGCAAAGATAATGTATATCAATGAATAACTTGTATGTTTTTCACATACATGAAAAGAGTGATGTTTGAAAAATGTGGCTTGGTTTTTGAGACGTATACATTGCATAATTGTTTCCTAAGGAAGTTTAATGGCTGCAAGGACTGTAGGGTCATAGCTAGTAAATATTAAATATACAATCATGTCTAAATTATCACCAAGTTTATATACCTATTTATTCTACCAATTTGCTGAAATGTCTTGAACATTAAGAATAAATTGTTAAAGGAAAATCAAACATATAAAGGTAGATTAGTATTTTTTTTAGGAGCTAGTATGTTCAGATATATTCAGTTAACATCCTCATTTTAACTAAGCACTTTCTGATTATTTATTAAATTTGTACCATTATATCTCAAATCCCCTAAGACTCAGAAATACATTTTAAATATTAACATTTTTTAACTGTTAGTTAATTTAATTTACTTTCACTTATAACAAAAATATTATTCTACAGAATTTGCAAGGCACATTTCTTACCTTTACTGAGCTAATTACTTTTTGTAGCAACATCTTTTTTTCAAATACAGTTAATATACGTAAGTCTTTATACTCAAGTACATTTTTGGAGTTAAATACAGTAGAAGAGGAAACTCTTGTATTACTAAGTTAGTTTAGAAGGTATATATAGTTAAAGGGATGGACATATTTTTATCCACCTTCAAAGTAAATGAGGAATGATGGCATACTCAGAAATGCTCTTTGATTTGGTATTGGACATTTTCATAAAGTATTTTGTTTTATATTTCTTGTGGCAGATAATGAGGACCTAGGAAGGCTGTTGTATGACTTTAAAGTAGGGGTGGGCAATTATTTTGACTGGAGGGCAGATTAATGAGTTTTGGTGAGCTGTCAAGGGCCTCAAGAGTAGCCCTGCCCCTTGGCAGGTCCCCCTCCCCCTCGTCACCACCATGGGACTGGAATTCCTGCCCCAACTCCTGACCTTTGCCACCGGAAGTCCTTCCTCTTGCCCTAGAAGTACTCCTTTGGGAATAATCCCATGATGCATAAATTACAGTCCCTGACCCCCTATATGTGTAAGGAAAGTTCTTTTAGCCCTTGTGTCATGGAGATTTCCAGTCACATACATCATGCTTTCTTTAAGGGGCTCAGTCCCTTGCAGAGAAGGCTACATTTCCACCTTCAAGACTACAAGAGGACCCTAAGTATCATTCTATGTAGAATCTGCATGGGAAATTTTATGCAGCACACTGTCAGCTGCCATTTAATTATATCTGCAGAAAAAAACAAACTAGCAAGCTACAAAAGTCAGTACTCAAAGCCTGATGCTATCACTCTTGTCTTCATGTGCTGCAGTTTTGTTACTTCTGACAGCTGCTTTGTTATACTGGTCTTTACAGGCTAAGTATAGGGTCAACAGGAAATGAAAGGACCCTTAAGAAAAAAATATTATGAAGCGCTATCTATTTCTGATGAGAGTAGTAAACAAAAAGAAGGCCCTAATGTGAAACACAAACCTGTCAGCAGTGTAGCCATCCAAGGCACATGCCATAAATGCTTTTGATCTGCTTTGACAATAAAGGTAATCACTCAGCCATTTGGAAGAAGGCTTCTCTATTACTAGACAGTTTAAAATTAAGCTTAAATATTGTATTTTCTCTTAAACATGTGCTATAGTTCAACCATAGCTAGCTACTGGAGCTGAAGAGGAAATCTATTCAAGGTTGTCCTATGATTTGTGGGATGAAGTCAGATTAGATGATCTCATGGCTCCTTCCGACTGTAAAATAATCTATTACTTTTTGTATTTCAAAGGTTGTAAAAATATGGCCTGCGGGCCAGATATGGCCTGCAGTGTCCTGTTACCTTCCCTTCAGCCCCCATTCCGCTAGTGTTGCCCCTGGGTCTGAATTGACCCACCTAGAACCTGGGCTGCACATGGTACTGGCTCCATGATCTGCCCTAGATGTAGTGCCCATCCTGTCTGATTCAGGACTGAACTTTATGGGGCACCTGTTCTGACAGGTCTGGGATTCATGCTGCACCAGCAACCCATTTCTTAAGACACATTTTTCTTGTGATGTTTTAAAAAAAAATCCAATGACACTTAATGGCTAGATGGAGAGCCAGTAGAGTATGAGTGAGCAATTATTTTGGGCAGAGGGCCATTTACTGAGTTTTGGCAAGCCATCAAGGACCACATGACAGGCAGCCAGGGGCAATTAAATATTATTTTTCTGAATTTTTTAGGGGCCCCACGGGCTGGATAGAATGTCCTGACTGGCCACATCTGGCCTGTGGGCCACATTTTGCCCACCCCTGCAGTAGAGAAAGTCAGTGCTTCTCAAAATAAAACAGCACATGTATATATGCGTAGAGCTAATTATAATACTTTTAGGTATGTTATTGTAGTGTAGTGTCACTCTGTAATATTTTATTGTCTCCTTCCACACATTGCTTTTTTTTCCTTATATTCTACTCTCCCAAGGGCATGAAAAATATTTATTTCTACTTTTATGCTGTGCTTAGCATACAGCCTCTGTGTTCAATCATAAAATAAATAGCAAATATATTTTTAAAATAGCCTTGGCTAGTTGAGGTTGGTCACACACATGTGTATTTATTGTATGCTACTGTTGCACTGCCAGTTGACTCCGTTTTCTATATTTCTTAAAAACAGCAAACCAGCAGTGTTTCTGATTTATAAGACTGGCATTTCATAGCTTCCAAACTCACATAAATACAACTGTTTTAAGACAGTATCTGACAGCTGGATTTCAGTTTTACGATTTTTAGTAGATAGACTATTTGTAATTTCAGTAAACAATATGCCTTTGTTGATGGACTAGAATAATCCTTAAATGTTGTGTCTTGAGATAGTCTTGGATTGAAGACATATTTCCATCTTGTATCTATTAAAGTTAATACAAGTTCTGCTGTTGAGTGTATGGGAGAAGGACTTGTGTTTTAAGATACAGAGGGAGTGTGATGCATGGGAATACAAATCAAGAATTTCTGTTCTGACTATGACCTGCTGATGAGTGGCCTTCTACAAATCACTGATTTCTCATGTTGAGAGGTTTAATTGGTATTTATACAGTGCTTGATTAAGGTTAGGTGCTAAGTACTGTTTAGATGTATGCTTCTGATGCTGCTTTAATAGATATAACTTTGGCAAGCTCAGCAACTCTATTGTACAAGCTCCACAAAAAAGGGAGCAACTCTCTTCACAGCTAGCATCACAATTATTGGGATGGATGTTGAGGACTGGCCCCTTGCTCTGCAGTCTCTTAGAAGTTGCTAACCTGCTGAACAGCCCCTAGGTTGGATAGTCTGCAATTAAATAATCCTCAGTTGTTTCTCAGGGTTAGAGATGTACTGCCCTGCCAGGTGATAGCACTTATAAAAGGCAAACAGAAGCAACTCATGTGGTACTCAGGTTCCCTACCAAGTGTAAGAGCTATTATAAGAGATATTAATGAAGTTACCCTGAAATTATACTGCAATATAATGCAAGCATGTATTTTTCCTTTGGGTTTATATGGTTCCATGGTTATGGTTACATTCACAGGTATTTCCTTTGGAGCAACAGCATGCGTTACTTTGAATGAGTATGAATGTTAAGAAGCTACCTGCAGTCTAGATTTGTGTTTAGCTTCATTTCTTGGATTGGGCTAGTGGCAATGTGTTCTTAAGATTCCACGTGGTTTGGAAATAGAAAAGATTCCTTTTCTTTTTTAAGCAGAAGAACACCTTTCTGTGATGATGGGAGCAAGATGTTATCACTTCCTGGAAGACTGGAGGAATAGATTGAGGATCTCATTAGGCCTTCAGTATTATCCTGTAAGCACTCTTAAACAGAAGCTTCTAATGGAACAGGCCTACAGTTTCTTGCACTTTCAATGACTGGTAGGACTTGCATGAAGTGTTAACACTTTAAATACCATTAATCAAGTTGCTGGTCTTGGCCATTTTTTGTAACCATTTGCATCTGTCCTCATTAATCCTTGCCCTTTGCAATGGTATTCTAACCTTTCAAAAAGTAAACATATTTTGAAGAACTTCCCATTCATGGGATTGAGATCACACATTCCAGTAAGTGCTGAACAAAAAAGGAGTGAAATTTGTTAAATGAGCTGTGTTGTACAAACAATTTTGTCTCAAGTCAAAGCAACCATTTAGTCATGTTATACCTGTTACAACATGGCTCAGGAATACTCTTCTTAAGAATGACATCAGCTTGTAGGATTTTTAAAACCTAAATAATTAATTTATCAGTACTTAAGGAAATGTACTATCAGTAGTTTGTATTTGCAACACTCATTGGCCTCTTTACTCCCCACTGATACTTCTGGGGAAAACTTAATGAAAATAAGGACCTGAGTGTATTTATGACATTAGTACTCTCATCTTAAGTGATTGAGTACATCACACTTATCAGCAGGGATCCTGGTTTTCTGTGATTAAAAAAAAAAAAATCCCCAATTTTTAGATTAAAAAAGTAACCCAAAATCCACATTTTTTTGTGATCACAATGAAACATCACTATATAGATAGATAGATAGATATTAGTGGCTTTTCATTTTAATTATGGAAAAATATGAATTTTGGGTTACTTTTTTAAATCTGAAAATTGAGAATTTTTTTATCAGAGAAAATCAGGATCTCTGCTTATCATCAATATCCTTAAGCTGTAGTTTAAGAGCACCGCCAATATCCTCCACTTTATACAACACCGCTTTTTAGACCAGCTGACCTGACTGAATACAATCTCTTTTTCTGGGCAAACTATATTCACAACTTTCAATGTGCAATCTCTGAAGAACTCACTCCTAGTAAAAAGTTTGCCTTTCTTTGCTAGTTCATGAAACGCATCAGAGCTGTAAGGGACTCTGATCAGGCAGGCCAGCCTGGGCCAAGTACCTCAGCAGCCAATTAGCTGTAAACAGCAGTTAATTAACTCTGCCCCAGTTTAGAAACAGCAAGCATCCTGAACACTGCATATCCCTCTAGCAGCAGCTGAGGCCCTGCATTTGCAGACAAGTCAGGAGTTCTGCTGTGGAAAGAAACCTCCTGGTTTCTGCACTCTTGTTTTCCTGGTTCTTGATGCTGGTTTTGGGTTTTCTGTCATCTTCGGCTTTGGATTTCCCCATGGATTTGTTTCTTGGTTCCTGAACCCAGCTTGGCTCTGGTCTTGGACTTTGCCCTCAGATTGGCATGTGCCATCTGATTCCCAGATCCTGACCTTGGACTGTATTGTGGACTCCCTCTGGTTTTGGTAATATGGCACCTGTCCTCTGACCCAGCCCAGGCCCCTGCTTTCCCTCAGTGGTCTAACCATTAGGAAAGATCTGCTATGCCCTGGTCCCTTCCAATAGCTAGCCAGTACAGAAGTTGTATTGCCTTAGACAACCTTTAAAAAAATTGGTATTATTCCCTTAGGTGTTTCTGCAACAGCTCTATTTTTCGCTTTTGACCATTACCAACAAACTTACTGCAAGAACTCTGATTTGTGTCATAATGCTGTTTTACATTGCATTCCTTCATGACTGATAAATTTTGATTGTAAAGTAAGTGCAGCACTTTATCACATGCAGCCAGTGTTACTCCATTCTCCTGGAACTTTCTTCTTTTTTGTCAACAATAAAACATTCCTTGAACTGCTCTGTGACCAATCTTTGTGAAACCTGACTATCCACTAACTCAGGGAATACCTGTAAAGGTAGAAACAGAAGCTGCCTGGAATGGCATTTGTGCTTCCATCGATGCTTTTATGGCAGTACAGATGGTGAGCAAATAGATGTCCCTATCCTTTGTTGCACCACATGAGTGGCGTGACAAAAAGTAGCATTAAATAGTGCTGCTTTATTGTGATGGATGTCTATTTGCCCTGTAGTGGGAGAGTGTAGGCAGCCCGGATCAGTCCATACTCTCCAGCTGCCCTGACCCATGCTTCACACAGAAGCACAGGGTGATGTGGGACTCAAAGAATTCCTGATACTTCATGTCTCCATGCCAGAACTGATGCTGACCTGTGCCTATGTGTGAAGCATGGGTCAGTGCAGGATACAGTGCAGGGGTATCGAAGATAAGGCCTGTAGACTGGATTCAGCCCGTGAAGCCATTTATCTACCCCCATGGGGTGAGTCCAGGAGCCCTCCACATACCAGATCCAGTGCATGTGACACCCACTTTGACCACTTTGGGGTGGGTGCCGTGTGCTTCACAGCCCAGCCCAGCCAGAGCGGGTGCTAGATCTGGCATGCAGAGTGGGGTTCTCCATGGGACCTTTGCATGCCAGATCCAGTGCCCGCTCTGGCTGGTCTGGGGTTGTGCCAGACATGGTGCCTGCTGCAGTTCAAACCCATGCAGCACATGGTATTTACTCTGGGCTGTTTGCAGTAGGCGCTGTATATGACTTGTGTCCTTATCCAGCCAGAGTGGGCACCATGGGCAGTACTGTCCTAGCCTGGCTAGAGAGAGTACGTCAGGGACTGGGTTCACCACTTGGGGTAGGAGGAGGGTCTGTTGACCCAGTCCAGCCCACAGCGCCAGCCCTGTGCTGTTCATCTGGCCCTTGGACTGGTTCTGGGATATTTATCTGACCCCTGGGGCTACATGAGTTTTACATCCCTGCACTAATGGATTTTCAACAGGGTGGAATAAAATCCCACATAGCTGCCTATGTCTCCATACGTTCCAAGAGGTGGAAAAGAATATGGCCCCCGATGTCCAAATTAGAACAGGGGCTGTCATTGTCTATACAGTTTCTTTTTTTTTGTAATCAGAAGTCAATGAGCAGGAATGAAGGTGCTATACAGAATTTTTTGTAATGAAGTAGAGAGAGGAAGAGAAGAGTACTTGGTAGCTTATTCTAAGATGTCTTTGTTCACCGCTAGAAACAAGTGAGTTTTTCTATGTTCTCTTACCAGTCAAAGGTGCATTGGTCTTGTTGGCTGCCTTGAAGTCTTTTATTTTTCAATCTTTATTATGGGTAAAGTGAAAAAAATATAAATACTTGCAACTGAGACTATCTTGCCAGATTTACTGAAGTTGATTAAATCTAGACTGCTCTCTATGCTTTTTGTGAATAGCACTCAGTTTAGTCCTAGAAACTCTGTAGGGCAAAATTTCATAGATTTCATAGACATTAGGGCTGGAAGGGACCTCGGGAGATCATCGAGTCCAGCCCCCTGCCCAAAGGGCAGGAAGTCAGCTGGGGTCATAGGATCCCAGCAAGATAAGCATCCAATTTACTCTTGAAGGTGTTCAATGTAGGTGCTTGAACCACCTCCGCTGGCAGACTGTTCCAGAGCCTGGGGGCTTGGACAGTAAAGAAATTCTTCCTTATGTCCAGCCTGAAATGGTCTTGCAGGAGTTTGTGACCGTTCGACCTCGTCATCCCTTGGGGCGCTCTGGTGAACAAACGTCCCCCCAGATCCTGGTGGTCACCCTTGATAAACTTATAGGTGGCCATCAGATCACCCCTGAGCCTACGCTTTTCCAGGCTAAAGAGTCCCATGGCTCTCAGCCTGTCATCGTAAGGTCTGCTTTCCTGACCTCTGATCATGCGTGTGGCTCTCCTCTGGACTCTAGAACCTATCATTTGTTTAGCATGGAGTTCTAACTGCAGCATGGTGTGTACCAACAGATTTATATAAATAGTAATGTCAAACCCACTGAGGCTAAGACCAACAGAATGTTACTGAAGCTGAAGCCAGCATGGATAGCTGTGGGAGTTGGAGTGCAGAGTGATTAATATCTACAACTATATTATACTGGGGATATTTTAAGGTAGACCCTTACAGCAGGGGGTTTGCTGTTATAATCTTTTGGTGCAGGACCCATAATACTTAATTACAAGATAATGAAATAGCTTAGCAGAAAGATGACTTCCTCATGATAAAGATGACTTCCTCATGATAAAGCAAAGTTAACGTGTAGGAAAAATAAGTATCTCAGGATTGAACTAAGTTCAACCCAGGCTGTTTTTCTCAAAGTCATTCTCCTTTCTCTGTCTTTCAACTGGCCAGTCCACCTCCCTGAGCAGCTGTACAAAAGGAGCTGAGCTGACTTAATCTCCTGTAAACAGGAAGCAGGTAAATAAAGTTATGCTACAAATTAATACAGTGGATGAGTAATAGCTGAATCCCAACTGAGACCAAATCTGGCTAGGTACTACAGTTCCTATTCCAAATGAAGTTCCAGCAGGGGACCAAAAAATTGTTCCAGAATGCAAATTATGACATTTCTTGTGGCTAGGCATTCCAGAATTTAGTTTAGCAAAAGTTCAAATGGCAATTAGATGTGACCTTTCAAATTTTTTCTGAAACATCCTTAGCTATCCAGAGCCCTGGCAATCTATCAGACAGGGAGCAGGGCAGGTCAAGAAACATGGAAGCTGACAGTTTGTTATCCCTAGTTCTGGGACAGTCCACCTGACATGCTGCTGAGGAGCCTGGAAACCTGCTTACTGAAGACCTTAGGGTTTCCAGGTTTTCAATTCCCTGTCAGTGTTCCAGGCTGCCAATTCTATTGAAATTTCATGGAAAATGTCAATGGAACTTCCAGTGAGCTGGCATTTTCTGACAGAAGACTATTCCATTAGGTAATGACCAGCTAGGTGTATCTACAATGTTTGATAGCTATAGAATTATTGGTTCCTCACTGTTTTTAAGACAGTTGAAGGTGATAGGCACCTCAGAAATATCTTAGATAGCTTTTTAAATTTTTTTTAGTGAAGGCGTGGTGGTACAATGTCATCCACCTCAATCTGAAAGAAGTTCAGAAGCAAAATGCACAGTACATGATGTTGCCTACATCATAGTAAACCTAAATGGAATGGAAACAACTAGATCTCAATTTTTTTAGACTCAAGGCATCCCTCATTAGGTTCAGGGCACCCCTTGGAAAATGCTGGATCTTCATTTTTATTTGTTTTTTGTCTACAGAAAAGTAAGAGAGCAATTCTTCTGTTGCAAACAATTCATAAAGCCCACAATGGGCCAGACTGTTTTTAAGCTTATGGATTCCTGTTTGAAATCTCTGGGTTTATCTTGTGAATCATGGGTATATACCTAACAGTGGTAACATTTTGTGGCACCCTGCAGCACCCTTGAAAGGATATTAAGACATCCTAGGGTGCCATGGAACCCTGGTTGAAAATCATTTATCAGATAATGGAAGTAAAGACATTGATTCAGTAAAAATGTAAAAAAGATTCAGTTGCTTACCTAGAACTCTGACAAAGTTGATGCCCTTGCAGACAAACTAAGGCCCTAATCCACTGGATATTAAAACATATGCTTAAAATGTGTAATTATAATGTTATACTTGAGGCAAACCATATATTTTAATATATTTAGACAGATCTGCAACCTAAAATGTAGTTGCCAGAGCTCTATGTCTTTTTGCTGTAAATTAAAACTAATAAACTGTAAAATAATGTTGTAAATTAAAAAGAATAATCTTTGCAAAATCAAAACTCACTGTGTCTGTGCTATTTCCTAAGCACAGTTAGCTTTGGAGCAAACACCTTGGAGCATGTGTGTTTGATTTGGTTTATGATGCACTATCTTACTGTTAGAGCATAATAGCTGTATAATTCCTGGGTCTGGCATAGAAGTGGCAAGTATAGTAAATACTCTGTTCCTTCTCTCTATATTGGAATGTGTTTTGTGTCTCTCCAGGGCCCCACAAAGGCCATTATATTAATTAGAATCATATTCCTTTGTGTGAGGGAGATCTTAATTAGCACACCTAAGGAGCAGGTTCTTATACCCTCTGATGCCAAATTGTACCAAACTACACAGGTAGTCATGATAAAATCAAAATCAAAATCAACTACTCATGGAGGAAGATAGTAATCAACAGGAGTCAGGGTATTAGAATCTGGTTTGTAATGCACTAAATTAGGGACAATGAACAAGACATTCCAGACTGAATGTTATGTCCCTGAGCTATGCAAAATAGTTGACACTGACACATTCATCCTACAAGTTATTTTAATAAACTAATGAATAACACAAGTAGCCACTATTGTTAAGTCTGTGAGCAGTATACGAACACTGTAAATAATTGGAGCTACAGATAATACTTTCAGAAATTAGTAAAGGGAGCTATTGTTATTACATGAGTTGTCTTTTGTATGACCAGCAAGTTATGAATACAGAAATCAGCTGTTACAATACTACAGAAAATTAAAACTTGTATGTCATCAGCATGCTAGTTTAATTATAATAAAGATGCTGTAGCTGGATATGACGGGATGGTTAAAATACTTGTAATTAGCATTATTGCACATGTACATTTGGTTTTTGAAAGCAAAGGATATGCTGCTAAAATACATTTTCAGTATTTGAAAACATAGTGGCAAAAGACAATCTCTGAACCAGTCACGTTTAACTCGTGGGTAGGCTGCAGCCCATTGTACAGGAGCAGGATCTAATTCTGTTGCTAATGCACAAAGAGTAGAACCTAATTTATTCCTTCTAGATTTGAATGATGTAGTAGTCCAAGAAGAGCTTAAAGCATGGAATGCCCTACCGAATTCAATTTTCCAAGACATTCATCTCTGTTCGTTCAAGTCCTTTCTAAAACCTATTTATTCCATATAGCCCAGCAGAGGACAAATTCAAGTTTTAATAGAGTTATAATGATTATCAATATCCTAAGTAATACTGATATCTGCTTTTCCAATCCAATCCAATCCAATCCAATCCAATCCAATCCAGCATTTTGTATGTTCCTTTATTTTACACTAAGGACTCAAGGGCAAATGTTTGATGGGGCTCCTCCATTTTTAAACCAGTCTATGTGTGCCGAACTTCTGCTCTGTAACAGATATAGACTGGTTTTGTATGCTGAACTTCTGTTATAAGTATCGACCCGTTTCCAATCACTTATCCTGGTAAAAGTATACTGTCTGTACCTGGCCATAGTGGCAGTCCTCATTATAGTTCCTCATGTAGGAGAGGCCTATTGGGAGATATGAGCCAGAATCCTTAGCAGGAAGGAACATGTGGCTGTTTTCAGAGGCAGGAAAAGCTAGCCTGTCGATTGATGGTAGCAAACCTCAAGCTCTCATTTCCCATTCAGAAAAAGGAAGTCCATACCTGTGAGAATACTCAGCATTCTCCACACCATTGTCACTAGCTTACTCTGCCTTTGTTGGACAGCAGTTGATTCTCTTCAGTATCACAGTATCAAGTCACTGTTCCTGGGATCTGCCTAGCCATATATCCATTTCACACAAGGGTGTGGAGTAAGTGTACTAAAGCTTGGTGATCCATTTATTTTCAAATTATTCTGTCTGCTGTTGGTCAGAGTTTTCTATTGACTACAGACCTCCCACCCAAAGTCAAGAGCTTGAGCAGGAGTTCACCCGGGAATTGGCTGAGGCTGCATGCTCCAGGACCATGGTTGTCATGGGTGACTTCAGTTACCCAGACATCTCATGGGAGGATCACTCAGCAAAATCTGAGTGGTTGCAAAGCTTCCTCTTGTGAGTGGATGACCTCTACTGACTCAAGAAGTCTACAGGCCAACGAGAGGTGAGATGCTGCTCAACCTGGTACTGGCTACTGGGGATGATCTAATCAGTGACCTAGTGATTGATGGGAAGCTGGATGACAGTGACCATGAGCTGATCACCTTCACCATCCACCGTAAAGCTGGCAAGTCAGTCAGCAACACGGAAGTCCTTGACTTCAGGAAAGCCAACATTGACAAGCTCAGTCAGCAACATGGAAGTCTTTGACTTCAGGAAAGCCGACTTTGACAAGCTCAGGAGGCTTGTCAGTGTGGCCCTAAGGGACCATGACCCCAGGGGGAGGGGAGTTCAGGAAGAGTGGTTGCTCCTCAAGGGAGCAATCCTCAATGCACAAGCTAATTTGATTCCATCTCGGAGGAAAGGCAGCAAGAGGGAACAGCAGCCCCTCTGGCTCTCCAGGGATCTAGCAGATCTCCTGAGGCTAAAAAGAAAGGCCTACAAAGGATGGAGGTTGGGATTCACTTCCAAGGAGGAATATTCTGCACTGGTCCGATCCTGCAGGGAGCAAACCAGGAAAGCCAAGGCTGCAACTGAACTCCAACTAGCTTCAAGTATCAAGGACAATAAAAAGTCCTTTTTCAGATATGTGGGGAGCCAGAGGAAAAGCAGGGGCAACATTGGACCCCTGCTGAACCAGATGGG
>NW_017728906.1:83739767-83828296 GCF_001723895.1 Crocodylus porosus | reverse complement strand
GGCTCAGGGGTGATCTGATGGCCACCTATAAGTTTATCAGGGGTGACCACCAGTATCTGGGGGAACGTTTGTTCACCAGAGTGCCCCAAGGGATGATGAGGTTGAACGGTTATAAACTACTGTAAAACTGTTTCAGGCTGGACATAAGGAAGAATTTCTTTCCTGTCTGAGCCCCCAAGGTCTGGAACAGCCTGCTGTCGGAGGTGGTTCAAGCACCTACATTGAACACCTGTAAGTTGGATGCTTATCTTGCTGGGATCCTATTACCCCAGCTGACTTCCTGCCCTTCAGGCGGGGGGCTGGACTTGATGATCTTCCGAGGTCCCATCTAGCCCTAATGTCTATGAAATTTGTGAAATATATGGAATTTGCACTGGTGCAGCTCAGTTGGGCCAAATTCAGCCTCCTGTTATTAAAATTCAATTTAAAATCATGCAATGACTTATCATGGCACAACATTAGATACACATCAGTGTCTGTGATGCATTTGGTATTAAAGAATCACTGCATAAAATGCATAAGCAGCTTGGGAAGCCTCAGTCAGAACCCAGGGGTCTCTCCCTAACAGAGGAAGGCCCTCTTTCCTGAACCACATAATCCGAATCCATAACTTCTTGCTTGTTCTCCTTCTGGCACCATGACTGTTTTCTTCTTGGATGCCCACTGTCATTTTCAAGAATGGGGGTGGGTGGTACGTCTGTCCCCTGGTTAGGAGGTTAGTGTACTCTGCAAGCTCTCTGAGGCCAAGAGGCACCTGTTACCCAGGTCTGTCATATCCCATGAAGGTGCTCTAAACAATAGCCTATTTATGATGATGGAGGAGAAGGAGCTGCTTTATACTATTCTTTGCAGAGTTGTCCAGCTATCCAGTGTGGAAATCCTGCTAAAACACATATGTCACATTCTGCTGTGCGAGGGGAGAACAGAATTTGAAGCAAAACACAACATTGAGAACAGGCTCAAATTTCCCATTGGAGTGACTAGAGAGCTGAACATTCCTGTGCAAATGAGAATATCACAGTACTGTCCACTGAGAAATGAATGGAAGAGCTGTATGTGCCCCTGCAGCATAAAGAATTCACCTTTGGGATCATATGTGCTGTGCACTTGTTTCCCACTGGGTGCGTCTACATGTACTAAATGGCTGCACAGTATTAAATGACTGTGCAGTAACTGCAGGTACTGTGCAGTCCTGGTGCTGCCCTAGTCATTTCCAACCTGCTGCGCAGTAGCTGCATGCCTCATGGTTTTTTCCCTGCTGATGCTGTCACTGCAGTGATGACCTATGTCAACATTGCCATAGCTTGTTGCTACGGCGACACAGTGTCTCATGTAGATGCACCCATTGAAAGTACAGAACTATGCAACAAAATAGAATACCTTCTTGAACTTTGCTAGCAGCTAAATATTGGCAGTCTAGTGGATAAAATACAATTTAGGCCTGGGACTGTATAGGGGAAATTTAATTCAATTTCAATTAAATTATTTTTCAATCTGATTTGGTTAGACATACTCTTGTATGCATATTCTTATTTCAATTTAAGAGATTATTTCAAGTTTAGGTTAATCATGTCTTCAGTGAATTTAATCTAAACCAAAAAAGATGTCTTTCATACCAGGAAAAAAAGGATCCATACAGGGGATTGCATTGGTTTAAATCTACCCATTTACATTCTTTTTAAACCGAAGCCAAGTGCCAATTCAGTTCCAAATTCAACTGAGCAAAGTTCAGTAACCCTGTCTACAAAGATCCATGGGTCATAAAACTACAATCAGACCAATATCCTCTCTCCCAGACCCATAGGCCTGGGAGTTCAGATATTCCCCATACCCAAGTGGGGATCCTACATACAAGTCCCAGGCCTGAAGGTCTGAGAGTTCAGATGCCCCCAGTTACCTTTGATCTCAGCCAAAAAGCCAAAGTTTACATTGATGTAGATTTCCAGTGCAGGCAAGGCAGGGACTGTCTAGTGTTATGTAATAAGTTTTGAATGCCTTGTTAGTCCAAAGCAGATAGTATATGCATGAACTAATAGTATAACAACATGCAGAAAATGACTCTTGGCTAGGTATATCTCAGTGCTTCACTTTAATTTTTTATCCAATGTCTTCTATAGATTGCTCCATGAGATTAATAGAGAAATTTTTAATATTTGTCCCTAACAATTTGTCCATGAGAACTCAAATTTAATACACATTCAATAATCTACTTTCCAGCATCCACTGTTCATGTAGAATCAGTTGCCACAGCAGACTGCAAGTTTAAATGTACTGATAAGAAAGACATCAAAATTGAGATAAATATACATAAACACACAAGTGAATGTTTAAGAAAATAAGATAAGTGATATGATTCTTGGGGACTGAAGTAATTATTTGACATGTATGAATGGCATGGAATTGCTGAGTGGCTTCCACTGTATGCAACCTTCCCCTCCAAAACAAAATGAACAAACAATGACTCAACTGCTTTAACCTCCCATAATGCCTTTTTTCATTATAAATGAATGTCCTTTGGACTTCATTCTGTCTCCACTTGTTTTCAGAAAATTATTACCTTCATCCTGGCTGGAATCCCAGGAGCCTTGGCATATTTGGATGACATTGTCCCACATGGCCTCTTTATAATCTGTCCAGAACAAGTGTTGCAAACAGGTATTCAAGTGTGTTCAACATGCTCTTAAGCTGCACAATTCTAGTTTACAATTCCCCAAAACTGAATTAACTGGTTTCTAGGTTTCATTCACTGGACAGTGTCTCTTGCTCTCCATGGTTTAGGATGTTATGGAGCTTTCCATTCTGGAAAGGCCAGGTAATTTCCTTTCTTTCTACAAAATGGTGAATGATCAGTGATGCTGTGTGTTTCACTACATGCTAAGATACCCACAAACTTGTGAATATTGCTGCAGCATGTCCCTTGAGTTTTGGAATCTCTGGCACAGAAGCAATCCATATCCCCCTGTGTAAACTACTGCCAGTATCTATTGTGTCACTGATAGCCTACTTGAATCCAGCTTCCTTCTGGTTATTTGTTTGTGGGTGTGGCATGAGTGATCATGAGCACTCAGATTTAATAACTATTCAATGCAGTCAGTTGACCCTGTGTGTATTGCTT
The DNA here is from genome assembly GCF_001723895.1 of Crocodylus porosus. NCBI lineage: Eukaryota > Metazoa > Chordata > Crocodylia > Crocodylidae > Crocodylus > Crocodylus porosus. The sequence continues at coordinate 83,825,181 of NW_017728906.1, read as the reverse complement.
CCTCCTTCATTTGTACTCCTCCCCTTATATATCTTCCCATTCATGAAATCATTCTCTCTTCCTCCATCATCTCCACTGATTCACTCTCCATCCTCATTCATTCCACACTTGCATTCATTATCATTTAATCTCCAACCCTAAGAACATACAACTGGAGGGGACCTTCTCCAGCTACTACAGGCAGTCTAATATATAATCTCTTCTATAACCCTACAAAGCTCCATCTTACAAGCAATTAGCTTTCTTGCCTGTCCTGTTCTAATTGGATGGCTATTCTAGAACTCACTACTCTAATGGTTAGGAACCTTCCTTTATTTACAAAACTAAATGTATTCATGATCAATTTATGCCCCTTTGTTTTTGCTCAAACAGCAAGAGCCCCTTACTTGCTCACTCTCATTCTCTCCTTTACTTTCATTAGTTGCCCCTCCCTCACCTCAACACTATTATTAATCATTTTCTTACATTAGTGCCTACAGGGTTCCAGATCTTCAAAAAGGGAAGTTTATCCCTTGCATAGTTCATAACTTTAAGGCAGCTATGTAGACAAGCAAGGGGGAAAAGCAAAGAGGGATTTTTATATAGTGTATGTCAACTAGATGCATTCTGTGTGAACAAGAGGGATGAAAAGAATACACAGAAGGAAGGAGAAAAATGTGATGAGAACAACACAATTTGTGATGAGAACAACTCACAATTTTCACTGTCCCCATCACTTGAGAACATCAGGAACTGTTCAGGAAAAGGAGACGCTAGAACCATCTCCTCAAAAACTACTTGTGACTAAGGAAAGGGGCACAAGCTGGAGGGGGACACAGGTTGGGGAAACAACAGTAATAATGAAATTATTTACCTGTTTGATCAGACAGTCTGGAAGAACTTGTATGAATCTCAACTCAGACACCTCCTACTGATTAGGGCTGGTACTTGCTCAAATGTAGCCAGCATTTATCTGCGTGTGGTGCCTGCCAGCAGGCTTTTGCAAACTGGTAGCCCAGGTAGCAAAGTGTTTGGTTCATCTGATGCCACTGTCACACCATGGTGCTGAGAGATCAATAATGTTTGTGTCTTATATTAACTCTAGAGGATAACAATATTCTGTGGGCAGCATAGACTGTCGCATCTATTTTTATCTATCCCTTTCTAACCATGCAGCCTTCAGGGACAGCTCTGGACTGCTAGTTTTGTTCATCATTATCCACACATTTCCTGCTGAACAGAATGGCTCTGCTGTTACAATGACGAGGTTGGATTCAGAACTGTCAGGCCATATATGATAACCAGAACACAGGAATTTCCTAGGAAGGAGAAAGCTGTATTTACTGCCAGTGTCAAAGCAGTGTTAGTTAATTTTAAGTCTCAAGGAATGTAAAGGTCACAAAATAAGAAGTGGGTCTTTGGTAGCCATTTTCCTGGTGGTATTATATGTGTCATGATTGATCATCAACAGGAGACGGTATAGGAAGGTAACATAGATCAGGTCTGTCCAGCTGACAGCCCCAGAACCATATATGGTCCATGAGGGATTAAGCTGAAACCTCTGAGCTCCTTCCAGGCTACTGCTCCTTGCATTGCTCCTGCTGCAACATCAGCCAGTCTCCAGGCTCCCCCTCCCTCCTTCAGCTTCCTCTTCCTGTCTTTACCTCATTGGGTGGAGCAGCGTGATGTAGTGCAGTGTGGGGGCTGAAGGTGAGCCTAGGGCTGCATGAACATTCAGTGCAGCTGTTGCAGGGGGTGCCACATGGGCACCTAGTGCTATGGTGGTGGGGTGGGTGCTTGCCTGGTGCAGCTAGCAGGGCATGTGGCTCCTGGCCCCTTTGAAGTTGGACAGCCCTGATGTAGAAGGTAATGTCAAGGAATTTAGAAATGCAGTTTTACTCATTTTTGTATTTACATTCTAAAAAATATATAACTATTGGCCTGACTCAGTCATGCTTTAGGACAGTGGTTTTTAAAAAAATTTACAGAATAAATACAGTATTGATTCTACTGTAATCTAGTTTGGCTTTGTTTTCTGTCTTAATCTCTGCAACTAGTTCCTTATTGTGTGTATGTGTGTGTGCATGTATATGAGTCAACAGGAAATGTGACACTGCAGTGTCCTGCAGGATGTGTGACAGCTTTAAGTTTCCTGCTCAAGCTCAGTTCTTTACAGCATAGCAATTATTGTAAGGAATGTCTGAAATTTTATTCTGCAAGAACCTGTCTCTTTATTAATTCGACAGCAATGACCTGATATTTTTGCAATGTGCCATAATGGGTATAAATAATAATATATGCAGCTTTCATTTCCTCAAACAATAGCAGAGGAATTAATAAATAAATAAAAAAGGAGAGATTGACAGACAAGGCAGCTGGAAGACAGTGAGATCTCTTTTATTTCTTGATGAAAAATATTCCTCTATAAAAAAAGAAAAATACAAGGCCAGTAATAAAGACAAATGGGGTAAAAATACAGCTATGAAAATATACTAAAAATATTTAAGTTGCAAAGTGAAACATTAAAAAATCAGAATAAAATAAAGTTCTGGTTGCTAGTGCAACCTTAACCCTGCCCCTCACATGCTAGTATTATAATACAATATTCAATATTTTGATAAGAGCAAACTCTTGTCTCACTCACTCCATATCATCTGGACCCTACCTCATTCACTGTAAAGAATCTGGTCAACTTTTTTTTATCATTCTCTGCACATGTTAGATAATGTAGCATGAACAAGACAGGACTGTATAGAGACTTAGGAAACATTCATTTACTTGATATAAAGGGGGGAGACCAGAACAGATTTGTGTTTCTTTCCTTTGAGATCAATCACAGCCTGCACTTTCAAGAAAAATGGCTAAAACAGAATTTCTCAAATTGAAAAAGCTCATGCTATGACAATAACAGTATCCAAAAGAATCCAAGGAACATTCAGTACTTACTATTTTTAATGGTACAATGGGAAATTATTTTGTGGGTGAGTCCTAAATGACTTTTTTGCACCTTAGGGGATAGTTGTATAAGCAAGACTGATGTCTCATGTCCGGGCTAGTCTTTAAACTCTCAGCTTGAGATCTAGGAAAAGAAAAAGGAACCCTTTTGCACATGAGAAATGAAGAAAGTGCGTGTCTGAACTGTATGCTATATAAGGAGCTTTTCTCTTCTATCATTCTGTACTAAGCAAATACAGTAAGAGGGGAAACAAAAGGCCACCATTATGTGATGTCTCTTGGTACAAGTGTGCCACGCACACATTAAATAAGGTTGCAAAGCAGGAGCAGCCTTCTCTTTCCCTTTGCTGTTATTGCTAAATGGGACAAGATTTCTGTATAATCATGAATATCAATGGGGCAAGTATTCCACAGAAGTCTGCTTTTGGTTTTCACTTATGGAATTTTGTAAGTTATATGCTTACCCTGCTTTCCATTTATCTTGAGCACCATGTGGGCATACCTAACTGTGCTTACTAATGTTGCAGCAGCCTGCTGCACCTCTGAGAGGATCTCCGGGCACCTCCTATGCCCCCCAGATGATAACTGCTGGTATAAACCCTGCACAGCAGAGGTCTCACATAAGCTCTGCTGGTCTGTAGAGTCTGGGAGAACAGGGCTGGTAAGGCTCTGGAGAGGTACCTATCATCAGTGTGCTTTTGGTGTGAAGAAGGCTAACAGCATACTGGGCTGTGTTAATACCAGCATTCCCAGCAGATTAAGGGAAGTGATTATTCCCCTCTATTTGGCACTGGTGAGGCCACATCTGGAGTACTGGGTCTAGTTTTGGGCCTCCTGCTACAGAAAGGATGTGGTCAAATTGGAGAGAGTCTAGTAGAAGGCAACAAAAATGGTTAGAGGGCTGGGGCACATGGTTTATGAGAAGAAGCTGAGGGAACTGGGCTTATTTAGTGGAGAGAAGAGAAGACGGGGAGGGGATTTAGTAACAGCCTTCAGGTCTGTTTACCAGTGCACCCTTTGGGGTAACCAGAAACAACGGCCACACACTGACAGAGAACATGGCCACAGGCTGAGGGAGGATAGGTTTAGGTTAGATTTTAGGAAGAACTACTTCACTGTAAGGGCGGCCAGAGCCTGGAATAGGCTTCCCAAAGAGGTGGTGCTCTCACCTTCCCTGGAGATCTTCAAGAGGAGACTGGACAGGCACCTGGCTGGGGTCTTATGACACCGCCCACCCTCAGTGTTCATTCCTGTGCATGGCGGGGGGTTGGACTCGATGATCTGTCTAGGTCCCTTCCTACTCATTGATTCTATGATTTCATGAACAGATTCAAATTGGACATCAGGAAGAACCGTGGGCAACTGGTGCCACCTTAGTCAGGGGGCACGTGCCCCCCCTGCAACAAGTCCCACCGACTGGGGTGGGGAAGGGTGGGTTCCCCACGAGTGATCCTGTGGACAGGGGGAGGGGAGGAAGTAGCTGCAGTGATCCGTCAGCACTTGCAGGGGGGCCACTGGTGCTCCTGGCTGCCTGCCCCCCCTGCCCATCCCCTAAGTGGCAAGCATGGCCAGTCAAGGGGTGTACTGGTGCTCTGAGGGGGTGCACATGCACCCCTGCTAACCTCTTGTGTGTCACCACTAGGAAGAACTTTTAAGAGGAGACTGGAGAAGCACTTGGCTGGGGTCATCTCACCCCAGTGCTCTTTCCTGCCCAGGGCTGGGGTCATACTCGATCTACAGAGGTCCCCTCTGACTCTAAATATCTATGAACTCCCTGAAGGGGGGTTAAAAGAGGATGGAGCAAAACTGTTCTCAGTGGTGGCAGGTGACAGAACAGGGAGCAAAGAAAAACTCAGGAGGAGGGTAGTAAAACACTGGAACAGGCCACCATAGAAGTTTTGGAGTCTCCAGCCGTAGGGGTTTCTAAGACCCGGCTGGACAAAGCCTTGGCTGGGATGATGTAGTTGGGGCTGGTCCTGCTCTGAGCAAGGGCGGGGGCCCTCCTGAGGTCCCTTCCAGCTCTCATTCTTGGATCCTCTGCTCTACAGCCCTCCCCTCCTCAGTCGATAGGATCTGGCACTGATTTGACACAGAATACCTATACTCATTAAAGTATATACAAATATACTAATTTTTTAAAAAAAGAAAGACGTTCTCCTCTTCCTCCGCTCTCCCTATGGCCTGAATCAGCCTCCCGCTGCAGGTGGCGCACGGTCTCGCCGAGGCTCTGCATCTCACCCTATAGCTCTCCCACCCTCCCGGGAGCCGCGGACCACACGCCCTGCGACGCAGCTCGGAGGAAAAGGCACTTGCAGGCCGGCCCCGCCCCGCCTGGGCCACGCGGGGCGGGGTGGGGCCGGTCTCCGGTAGCAACCAGCAGTCAACACCGGGGCTCTGACCCGCGCGCGCCACAATGGGCGGGGAGCGGCGGCGCCGCAGCCAGGTGAGGGCCGGGGGCAGCGCCGCTAGGGGCGCCGCGGCGTCGGGCCCCGTCCTCCAGCCAGGCGTCCCCCGGGGTGGTTGGGGGGCTTGGACCCGTGTTCTCCTCCCCTATTGCATCCCCCGGGGCACTTGGCAGCTCTGAGCCTCTCTCAGGCCTGGGGGAGCAGGGAGCAGGCGCCTCCCTTGTGGTGAACAGCGCCCTGGGGCTGCCTGGAAATCAAGTCCTGGACCCACACCCTCTCAGACCCAGGGCCTTTGCTTTTGCTTGGTGCCAGGATGCGTGAGAACCTCCCTTTATGCGCATTGGCAACGCATACAGGGTGCATGTGCACCCCCTGAGATTGGCAGTTCACCCTCTGTAGGTGCCTGCCATGAAACCAGAAGTGCATTTTCAGTTTTGCCACTGGCTTGGCCACTGGGGGACTCCCCCAGTCAGTGATTGGCCACTAGGGACCTCCCTAGTTGACAATCTGCCGCCCTCCCAGACATAGTCGCCCACGTTTATGTGGCTTCTCATTTCTCAGAACACTCCCTAGGGGTGCCCCCGAAGGCTGGGGGTGGGGCACGGCAACCACCTGCAGGAGGCAGGAGTGTGGGTGTGGTGGCAGTGAGCGGGGAGCTCCTGCAGGCAGCAGGGGTGGTGAGTGCTTACTGGTTGTCGATGACCACCCGCAGATGCTGTTGGCAGCAGCCAGTGGCAATTGGGGGCTGCCTGCAGATGCCATCAGCAGTGTCGGCAGGGGGGGTGGCAGCAAGTGGCACATAAAGGGAGGTGACCACCTGTTGGTGCTGCCAGCAGCGTCAGTGGTGCTCGTCTTAGGAGGTGCACTGCCAATCTCAGGGGGTGCATATGCACCCCCCTACGCGTCACCAATGCCCTAGGGGTTGCTGGAGATGACTTGCCATGGCAGCAGTTCTCAACCAGGGTGCTATGAAATCCTAAGGGTACCACTTGGCATTAGCACCCTGAGATCTGGAAACACCTCGTGTATGATTCCCAGGGTAAACCCAAATAGGAATCCAACAGGCCAACAACATTTTGCTCCTCTGAGTTCTTTGCACCAGAAGAATTACTCTCATATTTTTCCGTGCTTGAAAATCAGTGGAAGCTAAGAGCTGGCATTTCCCAAGGGGTGGCTTGAGTCTAAAATTCCCCTCTAGGACAGACATTACACATAAACTGGTTTAACTAATCAGAAACTGGTTTAAATCTGTAACAGAACAGATGTTCACTTCATATAAACCAGTCTGAAAATGGCTCAAACCAGTTTGAGATAAACATGGTTGAACGTAGTATCAGACTTTAATGATTTGGGTCAAACTGGTTTAAGCAATGTCTGAGCCAGACCCAGACCCACTGCCCCAACATCTGGGTACTTTACGATTTCTTTCCTTGTTCTAACTCTTTCCTCTTCCCACTGAACTTCCTGTCTCCACAAAATCCATATTCCTGGCTCAGCCCTTTCATTCCTTATCTTTCCCCCGGGTTAAGGTTTGGTACTCAGATGGCCTCTGTGGAGTTCTACAGAAAATATTCAGGCTTTTCCAAGGAGTTTGTGCGTTTGTAAGAGTCTTTTTCGAGTTCAAATTGCTGCATCTGTTAAATGCAGGACAAGGGAAGGTTTAAGAGACTTGTTGGCATCAGGCAGGAGGAAATGAGGAAATGAAAGAAATACATGAATTTTTATTCACCTTATTAAAAGAGTCTGGTTTGGTCTAAGTTTGAATTGAGGCTTAACACAATAGTCATCTTTTTCTGAACCAGTTTGCCTTTCCTTGGACTTTAATCTGGTACAGAATTTCGATTCACTTGTCTAACCTAATTGATTAAGTTTGAGTGCAGATTGATCCAGGTCTGTCTTACACCAGGTTTCTCCATTTTTAGACCAATCTGTGTGCACTGAACTTCTGTGTGGTTATGGGTTTAGGTTGCTTTCCAATCATTTAGACCAGTTTATGTGTAATACCTGTATCTGGCCTTAGTGAATGTACTGTTTTGCACTGGAGTCATTACATGTTCTTCCCAAATGTTTCTTTTCATAAAATGCTCGCACTTAACACACAGATACTGCTCAAATGGGATGAGCAGAAGTATTGTATAATGAAATTGAAGGAAAAGTTATAGTCACACCTCTGGACCTGTGTAAAGGGAGATGGCATCTGGCATCTATAACTCAGTGCAGAATGCTGTTTGAAATGCTGATCAGTTGTTAATACAAAGCTGCTGTAACAGCTAGCCTTTGTTTCTGTTTTCCTGCTTAGAAATCACAAATCACCGCTCTCTAGGCATGTTTTATTTGGTTATTCTTCAGAAGCAGACAGTAAAACCCTGCTAATTTTATTATACTAAAATAAAATTATTATGAAGAATGTTTGATACATCAGGTTGTAGGAAGGGTTGCTTATGTTTTTTGCTTTGTTTTGTTACCAGGGCCCCTAAGAACTAAGGTTGCTTCTGTCTTTAGTATTGCATTTTTTTCCATGAGTAGAACAAAGACTAACACAGTTGGTATATTTTAGAATGTGTCTTTAAAATGCTCTTAGTCAGGTAAAAATAATGCTTTTGATTCTATAAAGAAGAAAAGGGGCTGATGTTATTTTTTTAGAACAGATTTACCTTTATTATTCATCTCATCTATGCAATAATGACAATGGTAAGGCTGCCTGATGACAATAGTTAGACAGCTGTCTAGTCAGCGACTAAATCTCTCTCTTGTTCATTCATCTTATGTATCAAAAAAGAAAAAGTAAACAAATTAAAAATCATGAAGCCTAAAGATTACACTGATATATGCAACCATGTGGTCCTGTTACTCTCACCTTTACCTCACCCTCCAGAATTTTTTTCTATTCCTGCTGTTTGTCTCTTTTCCACAAGTGGGATCTGGTACTGCAGTATGCACATGCATAATTGTATCTTGTTTGATGGTCTTATTGAAGATGATAAAATTATTCTTATGAATAAAGTTATGTGTGTATCATCAAGACTGGATTCTGTGTTGCAAGTTCTTTGGAGAATGGCCTGTCTTTTTATTTGTAATTGCCCAGAACAGTTGGGTTACAATCCTGATTGGGCCCAGTACTGTATTAAATAATGTCTGTCTGTTTTTAATTATTAAGGTTTTTAAGAAGACCTGAAAGAGGATCTGCAGATTAACAAGTCCAGAATGACTAGCAAGCCCTGCAAGAAGCTTGCCTGGAATGACTGTGAGTATCTTGAAAAGTAGTCATTTTATGTCTTCCTGGTTGATACACAGTACAAAACTTCTGAAGGGCATGTTATGATTCACTGACAATCTTCAAGTGCACTTTACTGCCATGTAGGTGAGATTTTGAAAGGTCTGAAGGATTGCTTTCTGGCAGACTGGGTATAGTCTTCCAACATTTGGGTCTCAAAATAAAGAACAGTTTGTAGTGATAAAGCTGGTATAAAAGAGATGAATATGTATGAAAGAAAGAGGAATAGTAAGGTAGTAAGTGTATGTATCTGAGAGAGTTGTCAGAGAATTATAAAAAAAGCCTTGGTAAAAAACCTGGTGAAAAAAAGGAATACAGGGGGTGAATCAACATTTTTTGCTAAGTGTCAACAAACACTCATGTTTTTTCCCCTCCATTCATTTGTAGTGGTTACTTCTGATGTAAAACATGGAGAACAAGAAAAAACAGATTCTCATATTGTGGCCAAGGGAAAATCTGCAGAAAAAGACATGAAACTTAAGAGAATTCAGTGGGACTTGGATGTACAACCTCTCATTTCATCTTCTAAGTGGCTTCAGCTTTATGGGCTTAAAAGAAACAAGCTGTCCATTTCTCACATTTTATCACAAATTGGATTTCAGCACAGGGAAGGTATAATGCAAATCAATGGTATAAGCTAAAACTTGACTTGGAATAACCCAGAGCACTTTGGCTGCTTTGCTTTGCTTTTTTTTTTTGTTAGCTTTTTCTTCCCTTTCTTTTCCTTTGGTGTATGTTGTGGAGCTTCTAAAACAGTCTCCTTTTCCATGATAATTTAGAGGGGTAAGGTAAGTCACATTCAGCTTTCTTTCTCTCCCACTTCAGAGTATTGGGGGAATACCTGTATCACATAGCTTTTCACTTACTTGAGCAGAGAGAAAAACTATTCTCTTTAATTTCCACCAGTACTTTCTTCATTCTTGCACCAATCCTGAGTGTTCTCTGCTGCCTGGCTGCAGTTGTCAGTATCTCAAGTTATATAAAATTGTAGAATCAGTACAGGAATTGTCTTTGGAAAATGACAGTGTCATTGGAAAATAGATAGATCCCTCTGTAGCTCCAAGGTGAAATTCTTGCTACCAGTTGAACTGCACAGCCAGCCAAAATATTTTTGAATACCTGTCTTCACCAAAGATGCATTTTTTGGCAGATAATTATATCTAATTTTGAACTGAGGATGTTTTCCATTCGAAAATCCAGATCTACAATAGAAAACTGCTTGTTTTCAGTTATGTGACAGCTAGACTGGAGCCTTTGTTACAGCTTATTAAGTGTTTTCATAACAGTGCTTTACAGAGCATGGCAAAGCATTCTCTGCTATGAAGAGCTTATGGCCAAAGAAGTAGGAGTTGTATTATATTAATAATTGTTTAGACTGTGTAGTTTAAGAATTCAGATGGCTTGGATCCATGCTGAATTCAGAGGCTAACAGAGGAGATCCTGAAATCCTGTATGTTCCCCTGATAGGAGCTCTGCTGTCATTAACAGAGACTCCAGAGATTGTACAATGACTCCTCACTGGGGAGGGAACTAGAAGTGTCAGAGAAGGGCTAATGCTGCTTGGAGTATAGATTTACCAGTAAAAAGTACCAGCAGGAGGAAGTGCTGAAGATAATAGATGCTTGTGTTGCTTTTAAATATTTTCACTCCCAGTATATTCTTAATATGGAGTTCTAGCTATGTAGAGGGATTTCTGCAGGGGAGCGTAGCATGATTTTTCTTCCTCAATTTTTTTTCACATTTCTTCCTGTCCAAGTGTATAATGGGAAGGTATTTTTGAGGCAAAATTTTAGATTCCTTTGTAGTGAAAAACTTGCACTGCAATTAAGAGGCAAATGGAGAAACAGGAGTTAGATGGCTTAAATCTAAAACTGCTGAAGTCTCATTTACCTTGTAACTTGTTAACAAGTCAATACATTTTTTTAAATTCCCAGGTAGACATGGACAACATTGATTCTAAGAGGTGGGACTAATTGAAAAAACTAAGTATAAATAGAACCTTTCTAAATCTTGTTAACAATACTTATAAAAACATTACAGTATTTGTTTCATGAGAAGCAAAGCATCTAAGAAAAGGAATAGAGTTAATCTTCCTTTTGGTTGCACATGATTTAGAAAAACAGTGCATAGTGAAAATAATCTGTAAACTATGTTCTTGACGATTTGTGATCTTGAATGTAGATTATGTGTCCGCCTTGGGGAAACTCGTGGCTTCACGGTATGCAGATGGTCTTTTTCCTCAGTACATGAGAGCCCAGGATGGCAGAGTATATAATGTAAGTGCAACTGACTGTGGTTCACTACAGTAATAACTGGTTTCCATTTAAAAGATAATATCAGTATACTAATGTGATTGAAGTGTCTCCTTCTGCTAAAAGGATGCAGACATGAAACTGATGCATTTTCCATGTGGAATCTTTATCTTTTGATTCTTTTATTTGTATTGTGCCAAATGATTAATGGTATGGAAACCAGGTTTCTTTTTCTTTTTTCCTGATGGATGCTGATACACTAGTCCTGATGAAGCTTTAGAATATAGCTAAAGAGAAGGTTGCAGTTTCTAAGTAACAGAATTTACACAGTTTTAAATGGAAATGAGGCTCAATTTAGTTTTACAGAATGCTAACCAGTAAAACAAATGGAGATGATGAAATGAGGATACATAATATGCTGTCATTCCCTTAGCATTTAGTGCCAGCAGGTCACAAAAGACTTGGTATAACCACAACTTGATGGAACTTTGCCCAGACGCACATTTCTAAAGAATGTCTTAGTAACAGCTGCCGACTGCTCCATTATTGAAAGATAGATTCTGGTTGAATAAATCTGTGCGGCAGCCCGAAGAAATAAAAAAGCTAATTCATAAGAGTAAAAACTTTATGAAACAAATTGCATATCATCTCCTGATGTCCATCATCATTTCCCAGTTACTAGGCACTGGGTGTAAAAACTGGGTAAGAAACAATTCCGGGGAGTCTTCATAGATTTTATAGACATTAGGGCTGGAAGGGACCTCAGAAGATAATTATTTCATCCTCTTTCTTCCCACTACATTTTTAACACTTACAGAGGATCTCCTGATGCCTCCTTTGATTCCATGAGATGCCATTCTAGGTTTCATCAGGAGAGGCAGTTAAGGAAGTATGACTGCCATTTGCAAGGCCCTGGTGAAACCTCATTTGGCACACTGCACAGTTCCAGTCACCCATGGTTGACAAAGGTAAATGTGATCTGGAACTGGTGCAGAAAAGGACAATTAAGATGAGGGGAAGAGCGAGTCTGCCATTTCAGACGAGACCTAGAAGAGCTTAGCTTGTTTAGTGTACTGAGATGAAGGCTGAGGTGGGGGATGTGCCGCTAAAGATGGAGACTCCTGAAAAATGAACAAATAGGTATAAACTGCCCAGGAGTACATTTACAGTGGAAATATGAGGAGTGAGATTTTGCAACAGCCTTCCACTAGGGCTAGCGCAGGCACAAAACTGCTTTTAAAATGTGCTTGATCGATTTATGAACAGGATTATATGATGTTGTTGCCTGAGGGGCCTTCCAGCATGACAATCCTACCTAGTGTTGTGGGAGATTACTTTATCTATTGACTGTAGCCAAGTAAAGTAGGAATCAGAGGTAGAAGTTTGAAGAATGACACTGTGAATTAGAGTTCAAATCTTCTATTTCCAGAGGAATCTTATTTTAGAAACCTTTTAAATTCCCAAACGTTTGTATTTTCTGTTGGAGAACTGGTGGGATAAGTAAAGGGGTGACACATACATCACCTTACAAGTGTTGCACGAAGTCTTTACCTAGAGCCTGAGGTGAGTGTTATAAGGGACACAGAATTCTTTAGTGGTTTCTGTATATAAAAACTGTTTTATTTTACAATTATTTCTCTCTCCAGTACTGGCTCTGGGTTTGCATTAGTTTACTGGTGGGTTTGGGATTTGTGGGAACATTGTTTTTATTTGCATTTATGTCTCAGATGTGTATCAGATATCCAACAATTAATATTTAGGTTCTTGTGGTGCTCAGTGTTGGGCATCCTAGATAGAAACAGTGGCTCATCAAGGAAACATTTTTAATTTCCATTCAGCTGATAGTTAAAGACAAGACTGAGACGCTTGTTCCCTTATCCCATGTCTACCTCCCTTCCAAGTGTTTTAGAAGCAAGTCAAAACTTTGTTTGAATCTAACAAGTTTCTTTGTGCCCTGATTCACCCATCCCTCTGTGCTGTAAACAGCAGTCAGTAAGGAGAAAAGATTAATTCCCTGAGCTTGCTTTCATCTGATCACAGAATAGCAATACAGACTAGTTGGCACTGTCCTATGGTTGTTTAAAAAGACTGTGGAGGGCAGTTAAGAGAAAGAACAGTGGCTTTTCTTTTATATGCGAGTAACTTAGACACATTTATCAATTATTTACTCCCCTGAAATAGTGGAGGAAATATAGTTGTTTTCACTGCTATCTTGGCTGGAATATCTGGCAATTATAAATGAACTATCACAGCTGTTCTGAACTTAGGGCTTCATTTGAGTTATTTGTTTTGATGTTCGTTTCCACTCTCTCTTTTACGTAAATAAAGCTGACCGCCAAAAAGGAGCTAATTCTTCATTTTGTGGGTTGTCTAACTGGAGCTATCGAGCTGTACAAGCAGAGAATGGAATGGTTAACCAGTGAAAGCCGGCAGATATTTGGAGTGATTCAGGAACAATGCGTTGTCATTGTTTTGGATTTTGGCGCCACGTCTGGGACTGAGTTTGATCGGTGCCGTGATGCACTTTCTTTGGTACTCTTGGAACAAGTGACCCAGCTTTCCAAATTTAACCTCATTCGGTAAGGGGAAGGTTGCTTATCTTTTACTGATTAAGTATAAGATAAAATCCACTAGCATATAAAGATGTATATTCTCATGATGTGTTTAATACAGGAGAAAGCATCTGTGTTCTGGTAGGTCCTAGTGCAGGGGTGGGCAAAATGTGGCCCAGTGGGGCCAGATTTGACCCACCAGGCAATTCTGGCTGGCTGGTGGGGCCCCTAAAAATTTAGAAAATTAATATTATCTGCCCTTGGCTGCCTATCATAAGGCCCTTGATGGCTTTCCAAAACTCAGTAAGCAGCCCTCTGCCCAAAATAATTGCCCACCCCTGGCCTAGTGGGTCCCACCATAATCAGCACAGCATTATGCCAGGTCCTGTGTATCCGTGCAATAAGAAACAATCCTTACTCTGGAGAACCGAATAAACAAGACAAAGGTTTGGAGAAAGTAAGTATTAATATATACACTCTACAGCTGGAACACTGGTATGCAAAGAGTTTAAGTGACTTAACCATGGTCGCACAAGAAACTAGAAAGCAGATAGGGAATGAACCCAGAACTTAAGTCCCAGTCCAGTGTCGTAAAAACAAGGCCATTGTTCCTTTCTGAGTATGAGTAAATTAATTTGTGTTTAGTGAAAAAGAAAAGTTTTGACAAATTTTCTAATCCATGTGAGTGCACAAATCTTGATTTATACTACCATATTCCGGTAAGTCTTTGCACAGACGTATTCAGATTTGTATGCATGTGGGGGGGCGGGGGGGGAATTTATGTACTTGCAAATTATAAATATTGCAAAATTTGACTCTGTTATGATTATTGAGTTCAGAAAGCCTAGTAGCAACTAGGTTGAGCCTTCTCCAGTCATTCTGCCCGTGAATTATGATATGGACTTGAATCTAGATCCCTAATGTGCTTAATTCTTCTCTTCCCCAATGCACTTTAAATTGTTTCCTTTAAAAAAAGTGTGCAGACCTGGTCATGAAGGTTAGCTAGCAACTCTCCAGCATATTACTTTCTGGAATGCCACAGATACCTGCCACAGATGGCAATTCTACTAGTAGGCACTATTTACTTTCCTTTTTCTTTTTTCTCACACACATGCCCATATAGATTTGCACATACTTGCCCACTTCACCTATCTATGCCTTCAAATGCAAAAATCACAAGCCTTTTTTGAAAATATTAATGAACTGAGCATCCTAACTCTTTGCTTGAAAGGCAGGTAAGTATTAACCTCTATTTTCAGATGACATGGAGTTGTTAAAAATGATTCATCATAAAAGTGACACAGCGCGGAGGAGTAAAACTCAGATTTTCCCATTCAGAAATATGATTTAAGTGGTAGACCATGCCTTTTCTCATTTGTTTGTTTTCTGGGCCCAACTGGAAATACATTGTTTATATCCCATTGTTTAGAACAGCAGGTCTCAATCTTGCGGTCACGATCCCATTTGGGGTTGCAGTGATAAAATAGTGGGGTCACACTCCTGGGGAGGGAGGCATGGGGTGGGTGTGCCCCCCAGGTATGCGTGTGGGGCGGGGGCAGATGTAGGCCACAGGCTGCAGGCTTGGGGCTCCCCACCCTGCTGCCATCACTCCAGGGCCTCCGCAGTACACCAGGGTGGGGAAGCTCAGTGCTGATGCTGGGAGCCTCACGCCAGCCATGCCACCATGGCAAGGCTCCTCCTACCCACCTGGCAGCAGCAGGGGGCGTAACTCAGTGCTGCTGTTGCTGCTGCTACTGCCTGGTGGGCAGGGGGCGCCTCACCATGGTGGCATGGTTGGCGTGGGGCTCCTGGCAGTGGTATTGAGCCTCCCTTACTTTCTGTGCTGGTTCCTGCCCAGTAGGCTGTGGAGGCCCCTGCATCCTCCGCCCATAGGCTCCACTCTAGCCGTGCTGCCCATGGGTGGGAAGGGGTGGGGGGTGTGGGGAGAAGCAGGGCTCTGTGCACCAGCACCAGAAGGGCACCAGCAGGGCTAGGGGGTGGAGGCTGTGGGTGGGGAGCAAGGGGCACCTGGGGGAAGGGTGGGGAGCTACAGATTGGGAGTGAGGGGCCATGCTGAGGAAAAGTTTGGAAAGCAGTGGTTTAGAATATTTGTCTCTTCTACCAGTCTACACAATCAGATTTTTTAAAGGGTATATATTGAAGGATAAATGTGTTCTGGAAACTGATTTTAAAGCAGCTGTACTATTTGAATCATTCTAAACCATAAAAGCTTCTGCCTTGAGCAAATTATATAAACAATTGTGGAGGGTTTTGTTTTGCCTAGCCTTATCTTATTACTGGTTAGGTTTTAGCAGTGTGTCGGGGTTTATTATTATTAAAGGTCTAGCACAGTGGAATCATTTTGAACTCAGCTGCTGTACATTTCTAGTGGCTCTTTATTACTTCTGACTTACAGCTAATGTCACTTTTAGGGCTGCTCAAGATCCTATCAAGTGGCAGCAGAAAGCCGTTCCAGTGACTGAATGTTCTGTAGAGTTTGCTGTTAACTGGCTCTGGGAGCTTGACCGTACGCCAGCTCTCAGCCACACCAGCTCCACTGAGGCCCTGATGGAGGCTGTAAGTGATGAGATGGTAAGCTTATCCATCACTTAAAAATTCTCAAGTAAATCCTAGAATAGCCAGTGTGAGAATTGGATTGCAAGTTTTAACATGATGAGTTGTGAAGAGCTGAATATTAATCAGAGGACATGCAATTATCTAAAGGCATTTCTTTTAAGTAGAGCTACAAACCAAGTTTACTAATAACCTGTTTATATAGATGTATTCGGTTCTGAAAACAGAAACTTGGTTTGTTCCTTCATGGATTATGTAGAATAAATACGGTCTGCAAACATTAAGGGAAAGAGAAATATCTTGCTCTCCGTTATTCTTATAGATATATTTTTTAGAGTTTCAAAGTTAATGAAAATGCTGTTAATATGAACAGTCTTCAAGAAAAGAAAGCCATTTTTATCTGCAGTTCTTTCTGCAGATCAGAGGCATAATTATATGTAAAATCCAAAATTATGTGCAATGGGTTTTAATTCAGTCATTTTGTCTAGCTGTAGTTTAGGAGATCTATAAATCCTCTTTTGATACCCAGATTTTAGCTTTGACTAAACTAGTTGACCAATTCTCTTAATATGCTAGCATAGGAAGCATACAGGATGCTCTTGCAGTTAATGCTATTTGTTTTTAATAATTCTACATTACATATTTCATTAAAGGAATTCCAAAGGATATAAAGAAGTACACCATCCTTTGAGCTATCCACTACGTGCATATAGCATCAAAGAGACATTGGACCCAATTCACTGCCAGTGTAAATTTATGCCTATTTTCACAGAATCATAGAAAATTAGGGTTGGAAGGGACCTCAGGAGGGCATGTGGTCCAACCCCCTGCTCAAAAGCAGGCCCATCCCCAACTAGATCATCCCAGCCAAAGCTTTGTCTAGCTGGGTTTTGAAAACCTCCAAGGATGGAGATTCCACCACCTCTCTGGGTAACCTGTTCCAGTGTTTTACTACCCTCCCAAATGAGAAAATTCTTCCTAATATCTAACCTAAATTTTCCTTGCTGCAACTTGAGATCATTGCTCCTTGTTCTGTTATCTGCTACCACTGACAACAGTCTAGCTGTATCCTCTTTTGAACCCTTCTTAAGGTAGTTGAAGTCTGCTATTAAATCCCCTCAGTCTTCTTCTCCAAACTAAATAAGCCCAGTTCCCTCAGCCTCTCCTCATAAGTCATGTGCCTCAACCTCCAAACCATTTTTGTTGCTGGACTGTCTTCAATTTGTTCACATCCTTTCTGTAGTGGAGGGCCCAAAAGAACAAACATCTAGTGCCCATATTTACCCTTTTCCAATCATCTGGGACCTCTCCTGATTGCCATGTGTTTTCAAAGATACTGGCTAATGGCTATGCAATCTCATCTACCAACTCCCTCAGCACCCTTGAGTGCATCCCATCTGGTCCTGTGGATACATATATGCCCAGCTTTTCTAAGTAGACCCTAACCTGTTCTTTCACCCTTGTTGGCTGCTCCCCTCCCCTCAAACTGTGCTGCGTGGTCCAGTAGTCTGGGAGCTGACCTTGCCTGTGAAGCCGGAGGCAAAAAAGGCATTCAACACTTCAGCCTTTTCTGCATCCTCTGTCACAAGGTTGCCTTCCCCATTCAGTAAGGGACCCATGCTTTCCCTGATCCTTCTCTTCCTACCGACATATGTGTAGAAACCCTTCTTGTTACCCTTCACATCCTTTGCTAACTGCAACTCCAATTGGGCTTTGCCCTTCCTGACTTCATCCCTGCATGCCTGAGCAATGCTCTTATACTCCTCCATAGTTATTTGTCCAGGTTTCCGCTTCTTATAAGTTTCCTTTTTGTGATTTAGTTTACTGAAGAGTTCCCTGCTAAGCCAAGCTGGTCTTCTGTCATACTTGCTAGTTTTCCTGCACAGTGGGATGGTTTGTTCTTGCACTCTCAGTAAGGCTTCTTTAAAGTATAGCCAGCTCTCTTGGACTCCTCTCCCCCTCAGACTGGCTTTCTGGGGGATTCTGCCCATGACTTCCCTGAGTAAGTTGAAATCTGCTTTTCTGAAGTCCAGAGTCCTTACTCTGCTGCTCTCTATCCTTCTTTTTTCCTCAGGATCCTGAACTTAACTCATGGTCACTGCTGCTCAAGTTGCCATCCACTACTACATTCCCCACCAATTCTTTCCTGTTTGTGAGCAGCTGGTCAAGAAGAGCATGGCTCCTAGTTCACAGTTCCAGCATTTGTACCAGGAAGTTGTTCCCAACACTCACCAAAAACTTCCTGGGTTGCCTGCACACTGCTGTATTGCCCTCCCAGGGATTGTGATCAGGAAACTTCCACTAGCAGTTTGAAGAAAGCCTCATCCACCACTTCCTCCTGGTTTGGTGGCATATAGCAGACACCCATTACAACATCACCCTTGTTGCTCCTCCCTCTAACCTTAACCCAGAGACTTTCAACAGGCCTATTTCCAGTTTCAAACTGGAGCTCTGAGCAATCATATGGCTCTTTTACTGACAACACAACTACTTCTCCTCTTCTTCCCTGCCTGTCCTTCCTGAACAGTTTGTACCCATCCATGACAGTGCTCCAGTCCTGCAAGCTCTCCCACCAAGTCTGTTATTCCAATTATGTCATAGTTCCGTGACTCTGCAAGGACTTCCAATTCTTCCTGGTTGTTTCCCAGGCACCATGCGTTTGTGTACAGGCACCTAAGGTAACTAATTGATTGCCCTGATTTCTCAGGAAGTATGAGAACACCTCCCCTGTTGCCCGTTCCTGCTAGCTCTTCCTCCAGGTCTCCTGCTTCCCCACTTACCTCAGGGCTTTGGTCTCCATCCCCTGGCAAACCTAGTTTAAAGCCCTCATCCCTAGGTTAGCGAGCCTGTCTATGAGGATGCTCTTCCCACTTTTTGTCAGGTAAATCCTTTCTCTTCCTAGTAATCCTTCTCAGCATCCCATGGTTGAAGAAGCTGAAGCCCTGCTGGTGACACCACCTGCACAGCCAGGTATTGATCTGCAGGATGCACCCGTTTCTGCCCAGGACCTTTCCCTTGACTGGAAGAATCAAGGTGAATACAGCCTGAGCCCCAGACTCCTTCACCCTTGCACTCAGAGCCCTGTAGTCACTTTTGATCCATTCAGGGTCTCCCCTGGCAGTATCATGGGTGCCCACGTGGATGAGCAGCATAGGGTAGTAGTCAGAGGGCTGGATGAGTCTTGGTAATCAATGTTTCCTCTAAGGAGTAGCGGTCCGTGAGCACGCTGCTTTGGTCTGTGAGCGTGCTGCTTCGGTCCTGCCTCCCCCTTTTGGTGCAATGTGGGACACTTACCAAAGTGCTGGAGCCTGGCGGGCAGGGGCTGGAGCCTGCCTGCCCCAAATGAGGCTCCACTGGGAGCTGGAGGCTGGCATTGGCTCTGCGAAACTGCTCTGCTCCCCTGTATCGCTTCGGGGAGTGAGGAGGCACGTGGCATCAGGGCTGGGGAGTGAAGCACTTCCTAGAGCTTGTGGAGCAGTTTTCTGGGGCCAGTGGAGCCCGTGCCAGCCCCTGCCCCAGCCTCCATCCCTGCCTTGCCTCACCTCGGGGAGGAGCCTCTGCCTGCCCTGAGTGAGGCTTCTCTGGCTCTGGGAAACTGCTCCAAGGCTCTGCCAGCTCTGAGAAGTGCTACACTCCCTAGCCCTGACTCCACGTACCTCCTTGCTCCCTTAGGCGATGCGGTGGAGCGGAATAGTTCACCAGAGCCAGTGGAGTTCACGCCAGCCCCAGGCTCCACCTAGGGGAGGAGCTTACCTTTACTAAGTGTCCCACGTCGCAGCCCAGCTCCATTCCCGGCGGGTGCCTGGCCTGAAAAAATTTGTGCGTGGCCAAACTTTTACTCGTGCGCGGCCATGCATGTGTGCACCTTAGAGGGAACCTTATCGGTAATCCCTCCATGACATCTGGGATCTGGGCTCCAGGCAAGCATCAGACTTCAAGACAACAGGTCAGATTAGCAGATGGCTCCCTCTGTCCCCTGCAGTAGGAAATCTTGAACCACCACCACACATTGCTTCTTCTTGGTGATGGGGGTGGTCTTGAACCTTTCCACCTTGGTAAGGCCTGTCCTGTCCTCCTCCAACAATGGAGCATGCTCTTCCTTCTCTGTTGCTATGGCTGTGTATCTGTTCTCTAGACAAACTGCTGCAGGTGGAGGTGAGGATTTCTCCTTGCCTCCAAAGGTCACACATTTCCATTTTCCACCTCCTGGGAGTTCATGTCTTTTCTCTTCTCTAATGCTGCCTCTGGCTGTTCTTCTTCTATAGTCCCAGAGGTCTTCTCCAGCACTGAATCAATGAACTCCTCATGGAGGAGGATACTTCAGAGCTCCGCCACCTTCTCTTGTAGCTCTTTCGCCTTTTCCCTGAGACACCACCAGGAGGCACCGCTTACACCGCAGGCACCCTGTCTTGGCTATCGCTGGAAGGAACCTGCAAGCCACAGTCCCCACTGTGCCTAACCCTGATCTGGGTGGAAGTGTTGATGGTGAGCAGTTCTGCCTGGACAAGTCTCAGAGGTGCAAGCAGAGGTAGTGGCAGTGGCTCTGGCACTGCGATGTCCTCCAGCCATTTCCCTGGGTTTTCTAAGCTGCCTTCTCTCTCTTACTGCCTGTCTTCCAAGTGCAACTTCCCTAGCAAACTCACCCGGAAGCTGGCCTGTTTACTGCTTGTTGGCCCCAAAAGGTTCCTTTTTATCTTGCTTCCTCACACTAAACTGAAAGGCTCTCCTATGAAGGGGGGAGAAGAGGAGCAAACTGTCCTGCAAACTGCTTACCCTGTTTGCAGCCCCTGTTCTCTGGCTCCTTGGTTCCTCGGGGAGTCTCCTTTTATACCCTGCTGGGCCTGGACTGGCTCTGTCCCCTCATTAGGGCTTCTGTCAGGCCCAGGCAGCAATAACTTAGCAATCAGCACTCACTCAACCAGCAATACTCCCAGCTTCTCAGAGCACACACCCAAAACACACACAGCCCACCAAACAAACACTCAGCAAACCAAAGGCCCAGGCAGCTCTGGATCACTTACTTTCCCTGGGCAGGATCTGGTGCCTGGCACCTCTTCCCCTTCCTCCCCTTGCCCCTAGCAAACTGCTTGCAAACTGCTTACCCTGTTTGCGGCCCCTGTTCACTGGCTCCTTGATCATTATTTTGAAGCTCTTTTGAAGCTAAATTTAGTAGTAAAGTTAGCTCATTGTGTTTTGACTAGAGTTATTAATTTCCACTGGGCTGAAATTCAGCACAAGGCTCCACTTAAGTCCTACTTGAGAAATTACTATAAGTCAGATATAAATGGTGCTTAAACTTCATGCTGGCCTTCTGGACAGCAGTGAATTTCAACCTGGAGGAATCTTGGCATGTGGAAATTGATATTAAAATTAAACTGGATGACAATTTCTGCCTCTTGACAAAAATTACTAACTTTTTCAATTTGCAAAATGTCATTATCTTGGGGGGGCTGGAGAAAAACGGATTCAATTTCGTCTGCCTGCAATACTATCTGACTGAAAAGAATCCTTTATCAGCCTTATGGTGTGTTGTAGATCTGGGTCTGACTGAAAAAAAAAAAATCCAACTGCAAGAGACCCTCAGAAATATCCCCTAGTATTATTGTCTAGGGTACTGGTGGATCTAGGATTACGGGAATCCTGTTTTTGCTGGTGGTCAGCATAAAGCAGTGTAATTGGTACATCCGTTACCTTCTTAATGAAAATTCATAGTGTACACTGGCAGAGTGTACACTCATCTGCAAGCGAAAGTTGCCGACTTGTAGTGCCAGAAAATGACTCAGTCTTGAGGTTTGGTTTCCTTAACAAACTAACTATTCCAGTGCAACATTACAAGAGCTAAGATTTTTCCCTACATTGGCTGTTCCTATGGTTACTTCACTTAGCTGAAACCTTCCCATGCACCGCTGTGCCCTTGGCTTACTTTCCTCAGGTCATCTCTGCCCTAAACCCTAGGTTGCTGTCACAGGGTTGTCCCCATATCCTTTCGTTTGGCAGATTTTTTTCTGAAGTTGCCAATACCTGCCGAACATGGGAGAAAACAAGATAGTTGTAAGATCCCCTGGCCTGGATTAAAAATAGGGTAAAAGATGGCAAACTGTTAGGGTGCAAAAAGACATTGCCTTTGTGTCACCATAAAAATTGTGTTGCCAGGGAAACATGCTCCTTGTTACACCACAAATTCCCAAAATTTGTGTCTGCAACAGGTGGCATGAATTTGTGCCACTGTTTTGCAGCAGATAGCTATTTGCTTTAAGGTAAGAGAATGCAGGCAGCTTGGAGGTGCCTGCACTCTCCAACTGCCTGGGGAGGCACTCTCAGGCATCAGGTGCCCAATCCACATGCTTCAGGTATTCCTATTCCCAGGGCATGCAGGTTCATGCCCCTGAAGCCCTAGCAGTGCATACCTGGTTTCTCCCATTTGGGATTCCTTGAGCACGTGTCTTCTCCCCACTAGCAGAGGAGTCCCCTGAGATTCTCGGGGCATGCACACATGTAGATGCAGAAACGCCAGACTTGGAATGTGTCTCTACAAATGTAGTAACTTCTGGTTTCCCTGCTAGCAGAGGAGTGCCAAGGATTCTGTTTCATCCAATGAAGTAGATCAGCTGTGCCTAGACACATTCCGTTTCATTTGGTGATGTTTGTACCCTTAGGGTGCTTGTACACGTGATGTTTTGACCATGTACACATGATGAATAGTAACAAAAAATTGCTATTTATCTAGCATAATGGTGTCACCATGTACATGTGCATGCTATTTTTTTATGTCAAAATTTATTTGAGCATGGCAACTTACACCACCTCTGATGTATTTTATTTTAATCGTGGTCAATTGTTCTATGAAGCTTAGTCATGGCAGATCTATCATGTGTACGTCGCATTAGTCTGTCAGCTCATCCAGGATTCAGGGGACTGAGATGAAGACCCATTTATGGAAATACTTCACATACTGGGTCTATGACTGGATTGCATCTGCTTTCCTCTAAGATTGTACTTTACAGCAGTACATAGTCATAGATATGCTTTCTTAATGTCAGGTACAAACAGCTTTTCCTCTGCTCTTTTTCCAACCTCTCCTTCCTCACATAATGATTTCTACATAGTGGGTGCATCTACATATGAAATTACAGCAACACAATAAAAACTGGAGCTATTTGAACTGGAGTCAACTGCTCCCTGGTGCAATATCTACACATGCACATGGGACAGCAGCAATTTGAGCTGGAGCAGAGTAAGTCCCCAGCTGGCTGGGCTGACTGGGTGCAATTTATGCCCCTGGTCACTGTCTACACATGCACTTTGGCACAGTTAAGTACTCCACTGTAAGATAGCAGTGTCCCTGACAGTACAATCCTGTGGCAGAGTTAATTAGTTTACTGTGCCTTAATACTGACACACATGTAGACTATAACACTTTACTGTGCAGCTAATTCATCTACTCTGCAATAAAGCACACATGTCGATGCACCCAGTGAGAGTGTGGCTTATGTCTGTGTTTGTAGAGAAACTTTGGTGTACAGGCAACCCTCTGTTTCACTTACTGTGGTTTTGTTATAATGCTCATTTAAAATACCTACCTGGTTTCTCTTAGCGTTCAGCGCGTTTTGTTATAGTACTTGGCGTGGGGGGTGGGGAAAAGTAGTGGCGGAAGCAGCGGTGTTGGTGTCGTGAAGTGAAGTGGTGAGTGGCAGCTGGCGGGGTCTAGGGTGGGGTGGCAGGAGCCCGGGGTCTGCTCCTGCATGTACTGCTGGAGCAGGTGGGCAGGAGCAGCAGCGGGAATGGGCAGGTGGGGGACTGGGCAGCATAAACATGGAGCCTGGACTGGTGGGGCCCAGGGTAGGGTGGCAGGAGCCCGGGGTCCGTTCTGGCACATAGTGCTGAAGCTGCCAGCAGGTGGGGAGGAGTGATGCTGGTGGCAGCAAGAAGGGGAGGGTGAAGGGCATAAGTATGGGGCTTGGGCCAGTGCCCAGGGCTGGGGCTGGCAGGAGCGCGGGGCCTGAGGCCAGGGCCGGCAGGAGTGTGGGCCCTGGGCCGGTGCAAGCCAGCACTCAAGGACATGTGCACAGGGTCCCCTGCCCCAGGCCACAGAGGGGCCAAGCCCGTGGAACCCTCCCATCCCCGACCTGCAGCCCGTGACCCATTCCGCTCTAGTCATGCATCCATCTGTGGGACACGGACACCATTCTGAGCTTTCTCCATGTTGGCCGGAGCCCCGCTGCCTTCTTGCCATTAATCCCTGGGCAGGCGTGTCCCTGACTCAGGCCCTGCAGATGGGGCGGCTGGGGCTGGTGGCCAGCGGGTGCAGGCCAACAGGGGCAATCGCGGAGGCAGAACAATGAGGCCGGGAGGAGCCAATGCCTTCCCTGGAGGAGCCCGTGCAGTACCTTGCTGGGAGCTGCAAGGCACAGAGCGGCAAGTGGTGTGGAACCAATTATATTTATTTTCATTAAACCCTATGTGAAAATGGGTTTTGTTTATATGCTGTTTTGCTTAGTGCTTGGTTTTACCGTAACCAATTAAGAGCACTAAGTGGAGGTTGTCTGTACAAATCTGGTAAGCCCATTTGTCTTGGGCAAATGTAAAAATATGACTGACCTGTACATTTGTACAATAAATTAACAGAAAAGGTCTTCTTTCCTAAAAGAAGATAAAGTTCTAAAACAAAATGTCAGAAAATGTACTGAAAATAAAAATGAATGTGGGATATGACTTCTTGGTACTCTACTACCGCAGCCAAACTTTTGAACTTCTCTACACCAGTACCAATATCATTCTGAAAGCAGAGTGTTTCATGGTCTTGAGTGCTGATTGCCAACATCTTTTTCTGCATTTATCTTTTTTTCTCTACAACCTTTTCTCCTCCCTTACTCTGTGGAGTAAAGGTGGAAGCAGGTCCAGAGATTTTGTGTATGATTCCTCTCTCATTTAGGCAAATTTTCTATCAGGGAAATTCCACTGACTTCAGTTAGAGCACTTCTGATTTACAGAGAGAGAACACAGTTTCTACAAACCTCAGAGTCCTAATGAGAAATTAGCCCTATCACATTTTTTCCCCAGATGTCAGCAAAGGACATTATTTGAATATGTTTAAAGCAGCTATGCAAAAAACGAGTCTCTCTGTTGTTTTCTGTTTGTTAATATGCACAATTTGTCTGTCACAGATTGAAGCAGTTTATTATTTTGCTGTGGGTGAGGTTCCTGAGGATATGAAACATCTACTCCTTCAGAAGTTTTCTGACAGTCCTTTCCCAATCCATCCAGTATCTTTTAATGCCAGGGAAGAAGATACTATTGTTTTCTTGAAGGAACTGAGCCGCCTGACCTCTGGCAGGTATGGGGGAAAGTAACCACAATTGCAGTGGCAATTTCATGACTTTTCAAGCCCTTTCTTAGACAGAAAAACATGAATATTCACAACACCTCTGGGATCTGGGTAAGTATCATTTCCATTTCTCTTCTAGAGAAAATGAGACCAAGACACAAAGTGATTTGCTCAAAATCAGTTTAAGAGCTGTGATTTAAAACTCAGGTGTTCCTGCCCAAGCCAAACCTGCCTCCACAAATGTACTTATACCTAAGTTGGTTTCTCATTTATACCTTATGCTATCTGCCAGCCTGCTTGACAAAAATATGTGGCAACAGAATGATGTTATTTAATATTTTGTAGTGATACCTGGGGTTGCTAACAAAGTAAGGCCTCTGGGCACCAAGTCAGACCTCATTATACTGCTTGCTACCCAGACTTTTAGTAAAAAGGCCCTGCTTGCCCCAGATAGTTCACAGTTAAAGTTGCGACATTATACAACAGGTGGCTATGTCAGTCAGATGAATGGGGTAGGGCTTAGGATAAGGAAATAATAAAGCAAACGTTCTACTGTCTTGATTATAACGGGTAGCCTCTGTATCCATTATTGAAGCCTGGTTAGCAGTAGTGCTTCAAGCCCTAGGATAATAGGTGAAAGAAAGTGATAGAACTGCTTGTAAAGATAAATAATTTAAGACAGTTCTTGAGAAAGCAAGAAGCAAAAGTGATGTTATCCGAAACAAAAACTACAGCTCTGAATCATGTCCCACAGAGGCTGCTTTGTTGATGCTGCATAGATGCTGCTGGCTGAGAGATGCCACATGGGCAACTTGTCCCCTTGTTGTAGGGACCAACTTCACAGGGAGAAGGGGCAGGGGTAAGCTGTCATGTGCTTTGGGGATCATGCTTCCCTTCCACCCCCCAAAAACTGGTGATTGTATCATATTGCAGCAATGACAGTGCTGGAGAGGGAGTATTGTGAAGGGGAGAAAGCATAACTAAAAATTTCTGTACTTTTGGCAAGTTGTCTTGTCATTTTTTTCATCCTAAGCCCTTTAGGGCAAAGGATTGTCTGGTCTGTTTTTGTACAGTATATAGTGTGATGGGGCTTGATCCAGGTCTGGCTCTCCAGCCACTATACTACAAATACATGATGTAAATAATGGAGATTGTAGCAGTCCCTCCTCTGGAATTCTGCTCTGTGGAGTCTTTGCAGCACTATGATAGTGCAACAGGGGATTTAGGCAGATTGTTCTATGTAATATGTTTTCTCTTGGACCCCAAATAATTTTGAAGACATTTAGGGTGGATGCTAATGGTTAGTGGACAAACATTAACACCTTGCAAATAGACAGCTATGCATATTTGCTGTGCAGGCAGCAGGAAAGCTGTCTACAAGGTGAAAGGAAGCCTGCAGATCAGTGTGGGCCCAGCTGCTCTTTGTTTTTAGGAGGGTCTGTTCCCATCTCTTCTGTGAGGCTCTGACATGGTATGCCTTGAGCATCTGGTCTCTCTAGGATACTTTTCCTAGAGATGTCTGAGCTCTGTTTGTATCTCAGTAGTTGAAAAAAAAAAGGCAGTTGAGGGGCTCTGAGCTTACAGAAGATTATCTGATCTGTGATCAGAAAACTCCAGGGTCACCTTGGCCATTTCACTTAATATTGCTGTCCAGGCTGCAATGTTACTTAAAGACCTAACTGGATGCTCCGATGCATCAAAATGCATGTCAGGAAATTTGTGCTACTACCCTTGCACTGAGGAATGTTGTGCCTTTTCTAGTGTCCTCCAGTTTCTGGTCTGACATACTACTGTATGTGCATACTAACCTTGTGCATAACAGAAATCAGTGAGTTCTCAACAGAAGTAACAAATTTGATCTGAAATGGAGGGAGTTGTGTGTGATGAACAACTGGAAAAACTAGACACATGTTCACATAATTTACCCCCGGGTCAATTTTACCTTACAGATTCCATGCATTTGCTGAGAGAACTGATTATACAGATGTCATCGAACCCGTCATAAAGAGTGAGGAGGATGGAGAAAGTCTAACTAGCTGGAATACAAGAAAATTGAAAGGAAGGGTGCCTTTAGGTAAACTAAAACAAAATGAGAGGATGTTGATGTTTGTAATTAAAGGCTTCAGAATGGCAATGCAATGAAGGAAGTTTTGCCACATGTAAAATCCAAATGGGCATGGGCAGTGGTCCCACATCACCAACTGGGAGCAGACAAATGGAAGCTCTGTACATGGAAAGGGGAGAATATATGATTATGTGGCTAGAAAGGAAAGGAATGAGGAAGAGAGGGATGGCATAAGGAGTTGAAGGAGGGTGGAGAGTGAGAGTGAAACATTTAAGGTCAGCTGTTTTGAAAGAAGAAGATGTTATGCTGGGTGTGCTGAGGAGGAGCAGTGACAGAAGGGAGAAAGGGTCAGGACAAATGGACTTGAGGAGAAGGTAAAACTTAGGAGGTGCATGA
Organism: Crocodylus porosus; assembly: GCF_001723895.1. Lineage (NCBI taxonomy): Eukaryota > Metazoa > Chordata > Crocodylia > Crocodylidae > Crocodylus > Crocodylus porosus. Next base: position 83,797,404 of record NW_017728906.1, on the reverse strand, counting down.
AAGAGTGGTAGAGACAATAGGCCATTTTATATCCTCAGTTCCGATACAAGCAGGTATATCCACAGGTTTGATATAAACTTTTGTAATCCCTGAAATTGAGTTTCTTTTCCAAATTCTGATTTTGACTTAATGGAATGGACTGTAAAGGAGGAAAAAGAAAAGAGAGCCCAGGGAAGAGAAGTAGCCAAGAGAAATGGGGAAGGAAGCAAAATAAGGCTAACAGAAGACTTTGAAACAAACAGAAGTAGAAGGGAAAAATATCTTGGTAGACTCATGACACTCCTGGTGAGTGTATACACCATGATGGCAGTGTGTCCTGGCAGGGACTCTCTCTAACATACCCTGCCTGCGTGCTTCTGCTCACATGCTCCAAACAAGGGAATGTATCAGTTGTGCCAAGGCCACTCCCAGCAGCTTCTATCCAAACTTTGATCTCTGGTGTCCTTAAGGGTGACTGCTGGGGACCCTGGAGCAACTTTACCACAGGATTTTCAGGTTTGGAGCATGTGGGTGAGAGTTGGTGGGTGGTTCTTTCTCAGCAACATCCCTTTTAGGGTTGTCTTGGTGTCATGAAATGTATAAGTGTGTTGTTCTGTGGGACTCAGGTCAGAGGTTTGGTGGGAGACAAAATGAGGATGTTTTTGACATCTTTTGTATGCAAGATATTCAATATAAATAGTGTATTGCAAAAGTCAGTACAAGAGCAATAGGGAGAAAAGTCAAATAATCTTCCTACCTCTTCACTTATATGTGTGCATTGCTATAGTACTATATTTTTTTCACAGACAACTGATCCTGTCATGTGTACCTTATTTTGAAATACTGAATGAAAAAGAAAAGATTTTTCCAGAGTTATGTCTGCCTAGAGTTGGGTCAGAGTCTGATCTTCATCTGACTTGCCCGCCTTTTCCTATGTAGGCTGTGAAATAGGAGGAGCAGGAACAGCTAGCAGACAGAAAAATTGCTCTAAGAAATGTTAGCTTGATTAGTGGAACATCAAGACCATTAAAAATGAAAAATGATTGTTAACATCATTTTAGTGGAGAACCGTTATCCATTAAGTCCAGTTGATTCCCTCAGCTTCCTGGATGCTAATGCCACAGCTGCTGCACTTTGGAGCAGAGATCAAAGCAGATAGCTTCTATCCCAGACAGAAAATCAGCTTCATTGTTTAATATACAGCTCCCAATTTTGGGGGGCTCATTTTGAGAGAAAAGGTGCATGTTGTACAGCAAGAAAATGTGGTATTGAAAGGCTTCATGATCATTACTGTGTTTTCAACTTCCATTGACCTTTGGGAGGCAGAGAGAGACATTATTCTCATTTTACAGATGGGACATCTGAAGCATACAGTAGATTAAGTAACTTGTTCAAAGTCTCACAGGGATTCTTTGACTGATTCAGGAATGTAACCCTCCTGAGTTCCAGCCTGGGTTGTTATCCAGTAGGAATCCTTCCTTCCTGCTCTTTACTCAGGTAATTAATAAAGTCACTGAAATACAAAAATGAAAATCGAGAGTAGGAAAGGGTCAGACTTCTGTTCCTCATGAAAGGAATCTCCCTCCCTGCTCCCCCTCAGCCTCCCATACAGGGTTTTGAAACTGCCAGCAAATTAAGCATCTACATTCTTTTTTTCATTTAGTTCTAATACAGAACTATATAGTGACTGTTTTCTGCCTGCTACCAGAGCCTCACTACTGGACCCCTTTATGGGGAGGGCCCTGTTTCCCCTTTCCCCAGGCATCTAGTCTGTTTCAATGGTTGGCTCTGAAGCGGCTGCCTGTCTGAAATTACCTCTACACTACTGTTTTGAAAGCTGAAGGCTGAGTAGCTTTAATCACCCAAAAGTGCAGTAATCTCCTTGAAATGCATTGTCTGGTATGTCTCATTGCTTCCATGGAATAGAATTTACACATTAAAAAGGAACACAATTAGCCTTGTGCATTTATCGAGCATTATAGCCATGGTTATGACATCATTGGCAACCAATCAAAAATCTCCAGTTGTGTCCAGATTCTAAAATCCTTTCAGAACAGAAAATGCATTGGAGACATTCCTTTTTTCTTCCATGCCTGATGTCTCTGGTTTCAGAATGCCTCTTTGAAGGCTGCAGAAGGCAATAATAATAAAAATGCTGATGACTAATGCATTTAAAATGGTTTCTTGGTTATGTGGAATAAACTATAAAAAGGAATAAATGGAAACTAAACTAGAAATTTACTCTTCTGTATCTGGTGTTTCATGTAAATTAAAGAGAGATCTTACTGTTCTGATTCTGTCTCTTTGTATCACAAATGCAACGGCTGTAAGCTCAAACTTTTCATTAGGTTTTATGGATGGAAGGAGGCTATTTTAGAGACAAACACATATGATAGTGTTCTAGGTACAAAAGGTGTGTTATCATTTGGCAAGTACAAGATTTATTCATTTTCATTTCTGTCCTGTTGAAATGAATGGGAAGTGAGCTACTTAAGAATGATGAGCTTAATTTAGCATCCTAAAACTCTGCTGCTTTGGTTTTTGTGTAGTCATTTAGAAAGCAGGGCCAAGGTACTACTAAATCTGAACGGTTTTGAATGCTCTCACTTAATGCAAAGTTCTGATTTGGCTCACTGTCATGATGCTCGCTTATCTTTCCAGTATTGATTTTCCTGCTACCCTTCTTGCCTTCATTCTATAATAATACAGTACAGCTTTATTTTGAATGACAACTCATCTGCAAAAGTTACAGAATGAAGTAATATGATTATGAAGTTAGACATCACAGAGGGAAGAAAGAATATACATATATAGGCAAAGGAGATGTCATTTAAGATGGAACTTGATGACAGTGAAGGCTCATGAAATAAAGAACTGACAAAAGCTGCAGATGAGAAGGTTGTTTCAGCCCACACCGAGGGAAGGGAAAAGTGGGGAAGCAACATTATCTGAGCAGAGCTTCAAAGGAAAAAAGTACACAGTTGTTTTTTTTTTAATGGGGGGAGTTTTGAACTGAGCCTTGCAGTGAACAGGGGCACATCGTTGACTGAAACTGGGTTGAGAGTAAATCTTTGCACTGTGTTTTCTCTGCATGCTAGATAGAGCCTGGTGTGTTGGGACTTACGGAGGTTGTAGAGAAGTGTCACCTCTATGGATTCTTTAACTCACTCTCTGAAATCATAGATGAGCACTTGATTGATGTGAAGAATTTGAAGGTGTGTATCCTTCCATGTACAGACACATATAGACCTATTGAATAAGTATGTTCCAAGCTGCACTTGATGATGATGCTTTTTGTCTTGCTCGCAAAAAATGACAAATACACTAAAATTCTACTTAATTGTCCATATTTATCTTGTATTTACATGCATAGAATATCAGGATTACAATATGCCAAAGAGAAAGCACAAAAGCATCAATCTTAGCTCGGGCTTCTCTGGGAAACTGAGGTAAATTCACTTTGCTTAGGGCATCTGCACAGAATTGAGGTGGGTGGAATCCATAACCCACCTCCAGAGTACTAGCTCACCTTCAGAGCTGCAACAGAGGCTGTTATGAGTAATAGCACAGGTTGTTATCCCTTCTTTCTATCTAGAGAGGATTTTTTACCAATGGATCTACATAGTTTTGTCTTACTATCCTAACCTTGACCTGTCACTGCCTACGAACCCTGCTAGAAGTCAGATTTAGCCTCTTGGTGAGAATGAATTTCCCTGCTGTCTAACTTGTCAGGTATGTAAGCTACCTTGTGGACCTGGTTAAGCTCTTCCGTGTGCTGCCTTAGATATCAACATTTTAGAGACAACTGCAGTGTTCTGCTGCCACACTGAGGCTGAGGCAGAGATCAGCAATGAGAAAGTTAATGCCTCTGTTGCCTTGCATGGAAATTAAGTTAAAGCAACTTAAAACATCTCCTCATTTCCTTGCTTTTTGCACTGGTAGAGCCTGATTTAAGTCAGGGGATAACAAAAATAATGAATTATCCTTTTTTCTACAACTTAATTTAGTTTCTTTCTTGTTCTGTGATGTCTTTGACTTTTAAAAATGCTACTACATTTTTTAAAGCTGGGGTGGCTGTGAGTGAATTGTTACTTTTTTTGGACATGGAGTCCGGTACATTGGAGTGACTTTTGGAGCAGACTGCAGGTGGGTTTGGCATTTGGAGGTAGAAATAGAGCAGATTTTGTTATGAGTACTAAGAATAATGGGGAGGTGACTGTGATGGTGGGGGTTATGGGTATGTGTGCGTGTTCAGATTGCCCACTGAAAAATCAGCATAAAATGTGACCAGTTTATAATGCTGCACCTCAAGTTTTCCTCCGTTGTTTTTCAGCTCCCTCCCCCCTCGGCAGTGCAGAAACTGAGTATTCCCATTACCCTCTTTTCCTTTGATGGCAGGGCTCTTTATGCTGTTCTCCTCATTCCAGATCCCCTATTTTTGCCCTTCACGACAAGGACTTTGTGTGACCCCCACTCTCCCTTCCCTACTTACCTTTCCATAGTGGGAGCCTTGCATATACCTGCATTCTCTTCTTTTGTGTTATGTTCTGCATTCTTCTCACCGCCTAACATCCAATCCCAGAGGTGGGTTAAGGTGTACTGGGACCCTGGGCAAAGACAAAATTGGAGGCCCCCTCTCCACACGGGAGCTGGGTTGGGGAGGGGGTAGGGCTTCTGGTGCTGGCAGAGGAGGCTGGGTGGACCCTGCCAGGCAGCAGGTGGGCGACACATACCTGACTCTTCTCCCTGCTCCCCCCTCAATGGCCAAATAGACACACACATAGGCACGCGCACAGACAGGTGTGCAGTCTACTCTCACTCACTCTCTGCACATGGACACACAGACATAAACACTCTCTCTGACATGAACACACATACACATGCACTCACATTCACACATACATGCACACACACATGCAGATGCGCACACGCACAGATGTGCACATGCATACACTGACGTGCACACACAGAAACGCATACAGAAATACAGACATACACACACAGACACACAGATGCAGATGCATACACAGACACACATGCACACACACAGATGCATGCACAAATGCACACAGTTGGGCACACACAGAGATATACACACAGCCGCGCATGCGCAGTCACGTGCATGTGCGCACACAGACACTTACACACAGAGATGCACGCACTTGTAGATGTACACACACACATGCAGATGCACGCGTACGCAGATACACAGACGTGCATACACACAGATGCATGCACGCACACACCCACAGAGAGACAGAGACACATGCAAACCCAGCCACACACGTTCCCCTCACAGGACCTCCCTCCGCACTCTTGATTACTCTGAGGCACTCGTGGCTCAGTCTTGCTCCTGCCTGGCCCCTTTTCCACTGACTGGCGGGAGCTGCTGCTGGGCTGTGTCCCTGTGGCTGCATACGTGAATAGGGCCGGGCTGGCTCAGGCCAGGAGTGCAGGCAGGTGGTGGCACTGGGAGGGGGGCTATGGAGGCTAAGGTGAATTTTGGCAGGCTATGGCCCCCTCACCCAGTGCCACTGCCTGCCTGCAGTTTTAAACTTGGTGCCATTTTTATCTCTCTGCTGGAAGACAAAAACGTGCCAAGTTTGAAACCACAGCTTTTGCTTCCCTGCTGATGAGGATCCTGGGGCCCTGAATTGGTAGGGGCCCCTGGGCTTGTGCCCTGCTGGCCCATCCATTGATCCGCTTATGCCCAATCCCAAAGTGAAGGATTCTCTGTGGCCCTCCTTCCACTCTCCTTTCCCCCTGGTGTGCCTCAGCACCCCTCCTCCAGTTATTGGCTCATTGTCTGTCCCATCATGCCATAATTTCCCAGTTCCCCTCATCAGGGCTTCTCTGTGGTCCCTCTTTTCCTTCTACCTATATGAATTCTCCAATTTTCCCTCATGCCAGAAACTATGTGAACTCTAATTTTTTTTTAACTGTCAAATAAATCGTCATTTTTAACATGCCATCATATGGTTGTTCGAGTATAGACAGTTACATAGCTGTTTGACTCTGTGGCTGTACCGAATAGGTGATAGGATGTTGTCCTCTGTTCCTTTCTCCTTCCCCTTCCGGCATTCTGTCCATCCCCTTTCTCCCCCCGCAACCCGTAGGGGTCTATCTGATGCTTCCCTGCTGTTTTGGAATTGGTACGATGTGATGTTGGAAAGTTGTGCAACAGACAGGCAAGCACAGCAATGCTGTCAAGTTGAATGAAAAGCCTTTACAAGTTTAGCCAAAAAAACTGCACTGTTATTTTTGAAACAATACTCACCTGTAACCTTTAGAATAGAAATTAGAAACTATTTTCCCCCGTTAACATCTGATCTTAGCAGAACGGTATTAAATGAAAGCTAAGTAAGAAAAAATAATTGTGTAAGCCAAGGCTTTCAAAAGATACAGCTGCTTTATCTATCCCACTGGGCTCCTGGATGGGCCTGGCATTTGGGGGCAGGGTGGAATGGGGGCAGATCCTTCTACTGCAATCCAGAGTATGAGCACCTGCTGGGGACATGTTTTGGTGGTTGGATGGAGGGTAGGTGTCAGTGATGGCTGTGTTATCCCTCGTGCCCATGCTGCTCACGCTGCCACTGGAGGTGAGTTTGGATCTGGTGCATGAGACTCCTAGAAGTCTGGATCCACCCCAAGGCACCAAGGGAGCATAAAGGAAATAAGAGGATTGCTTTTCCATGGTGGGACTCCAGCTCTAGATGACACTGCTATCATTTAACTGAAATCAGACCTGATGATCTTGTAAGGTCCCTTCCCACCTCTAACATCTATGAATTCCTAACATCTATGAAACAACCACAGTAAATCAGAAAAGAACTAGATTTCAATTAAACTTTCTCTTTCCTACTGCCAGGAGTGAGTAAATGTGAAAGTGCAATTCCCTCAGGTGGCATGTACTTGTTTCTAGTATAACCACATGGCAGGCTTTGGACAGCATGGAGAAAGGTCTTGTTTTGAAATGGAACTCCTTGAGTCATTGCACAGAGACAGTTGAACTGACAAGCATTTATGCGGCAGTCGGTCAGTCTTTGATTCCTCCTCCACCCCTCCACAGATTGCTTCCCGGAGCCAGGCCTGCTGCTGATAATAAAAATGAGCACCAGCAGAAGAACTGTTGCAGGCTATTAATATTTGGGGGAAAACGGATGTTGAGATGTGGTCAGGGAGAATCAGCCACACAGGTGGGGGCAAGAAAGAGGAGGAATGACAGAACAAAATGATTTGAAATTGTTGGGAAACCATTCCTTTAGAGGCTATTGATATTATTATGTTTTGTCCGCATGTGATATGGAAGGGTAGTTCCTAGAGGAGCAGCTTTTCTCTCCCAGGGCTCCTTAGAGGGAGAAAAATGAATGTTGACGTGAGAGTGCACCTGAGAATTTGGTGGGCAGGGCAGGAAAAAAGGAGAGGTGTATCCTCCCAACTTGGAGAGACTGGTGGGTTAGGACCTATTGGTCTTGGGTCCAAAAAACTGGTTGTTGCTGGGGTGAAAAACATTCTAATTTACTTAAGTGTAGCAATAGGCCTCTGCTGGCAAGTATCTTTGTCACCAGATGCATTTTGCCATTCAACATGTATGCCATGTATGCCATTTTACTTCATAATGGACTATCCAAAAGGAGAGAAGTGAAAATGTAAATATTGTATTATATAAAGTTTAGTCCATGTAGCATATTGAAGACATTATGAATGTGTCCACAATGCAGAATGTTTGAAGATTCATAATGTGAAATTGGGCAGAACCAAAGTAAAACTATAAAGCCAGCAGGAAATGTAAAAAATGGCTAATTAAGAAGAAGAGGTTTGATCTTTCAGTTTATTCAAGTAAGATTTAAAACCTGCACAAAATTAACTCTGGATTCCTTTCGTAAAATTGAGTCATATAGGAAGGAAGTAGTTTTTTTGTCCTTCATACAGCAATTGAAAAAGTCTCAGCTTAAGCTGCATTTTTCAGCAAAACCTTAAATATGGAGCCATGTCCAGTGCCTCCATAAATATAAATTACCATATTTGTGGCTTTATTTCTGTGCTGTTACAGCAGATACACGTTTAATAGCCTGTTACTTGTAGTTGATTGTGAACTTCTAGCTTATTATTTTCTTATGGAAGTCTTCCAGAATTTAGCCAATTATCATATTTTAAGTGTATATGTGTTTGTTAACGAAAAAGAAAAGAATATCTTTCTAGTCAGCCTAAGATTCTTATGGGTTTTGTACAGAATATTTATTTTTATTGAATATTTAAGGTTGTGGTGGCAGAATTTTTATTTTCTTCTTTTTAAATTCTGTGCTGTGGAATCTTTTGTTTCACTTAAGCTTTTTTCTAATTTAGAGGATGTCAATTTTCGTTTTAACTTGTATTGGCTAAAGGAGATTTTTCCAAGTACAGGAGGATCCCAGGAGATGGCAGTGTGCAGTAGCACATTACACACAGGTTGCATGGAAATTAACTGCATTCTGCATTTCACATTTAAAATGGAGTCCCTGTATTTGCAAACTATATATGCATTTTTCATTTAAGGAAATTTTAAGTTGCTTATTGAAAACACACAATTATTTGGTGTTGGCTAACTGATTTGCTTACTTTAGTTGAGATGGGGTTGCATATCATATAAATGGCATATTATGTATTTGCTTGGGACTGAACTAATGGATTTTAAGTATGGTTTTACTAATTCAGTGTTTAATGTGTAGTGTTCCATTAGGCTACCTATCTGCTTTTGCAGACAGGAGTATTTGGGATTTAGTCCTTTATATTTTTCACTGTTACAGTATGTTGTTCTCCCATCTGATCCATATTCCAATATTAAGTCCTGAGACCGCTTTTATTCTTTGTAATTAATTCACAGTGGTATACAAACTCAAAACAGAAGTATATGCTGTCTTTCTCCCCTTGTTTTAACTTGTGGCTTTGCATAATTTAATTACACTAAATATACTTGTTGAGATTTTACTGTATGGTCGAAGTGGTACTTGAATTTTTAAACTCATCGTAAATAAAATTCAGCTTTGGGTTCTCCACTGAATTAACTTATTTCATTGACACTGGTGGGACTAGATAGGACTACAGTAAAGATTGTGTTGAGCATGAGCAGGGTTTGAAATCACTTTGTTAGGATGAAGACAATTTTGTGTTGTGCTGACATGGCATCACCTACCCTTCAGGGACAGATTTAATTTTTGATAAAGGTACAAGTACATCTTTGCACTACTGGTAAGAATTTAAAGGAGTTGAAACTATCTGCTGGCTGGATCTAATGTTCTGACCATCACTTATCTTATAAATATCTTTCTCATAGGAAGGCTGATTCACACATATGCAATAACACAGTTTCAGTCCAGCCCAGAACAGAAAAGGGTTGGATTGTTCCCCTTTTTGCATGAAACTAATCTAGAATTCTCTTGTGGACTTTCCCTACAGTTGTTCACTAATGTGAAGGAAAATATGCCTTGCTCTGTAGAACAGAGCATGACCAAACACCACAAGTTAAGCACCGCTAAATCAAGCTGAACAAATTATCGGAAAGTCTCCCCATGGAGGAGAGAATCTATATGTATCTTTGTGTAAACTTTTGGTCCCCAAGCTTCTTCACTCTCTAACATTGTGGCTAAAGTGGAGCTTTGTTACTGGGGGTCCTCTTTTGGTGGGTTTTTTGTTTAGCTGTTTTAAGGGGTAAGTTTATAATTACAAAAGGGACAGGTTAATGAAATAGTACAAAGGGGGTTCAGCTAACATAAACCTGAAGGCAGGATTTGTCTCAAAGCATCAGGTGTGTGCATTTTTCCTTTCATAGTTGCTGGTGTCAGAGAAGATGTCTTTCTGGTCTGGAAAGAATTGGAAGAGGCCAGGAGTACGCTGAAGCAAGTTCAGAGTATTTTAACAGTGTCTGACCAACCTATTTCTGGAGAAGGTATTATTTATATTTTTCTAGATAGATACTGCTGTGCTTATTATTAATGGACTTCATTTCAGGACGCTGTGAATAGTTGTTAGTTTAGGGATATTCTTTTGTTCTGCAAAAACAGTAAGATCAGTTCCGGAGGGATGATTGTCTTATAATGTTTGACATTCATTTTGTAAGAAGCAAGAATTATGTTGTGACTAATACAATTTAATTTTAAATCCTCATTGCTTTGAATTTACTTGAACTATACTAAATTAGCCCTTCTGAAAAATGAGTATCTTCCCTTTGGGGTTGCCTTTTGGTAGCGGCCAGGGTGAGGATGGAAGGTCTTTTGTTTCCTTTTCCTTTTGTTTATTAGGGTACCTGGGGTTTGGTGCTGTGTTTGTTTGGGTGAGGTGGAGGAGTCAGGTATGGTTTTGGGGAGAGAAGTGACAGCTGTAGCTTCTGCACAGGATAGAGGGTGTGGGCTTGGAGGACATGTTGGGGAAAGATGGGGAAATCTCTCCTGGGGTGAGGCAGGGTGGTAGGAATTGGTAGCTGGGCAGTGGGGGATAAATGGGAAATGGTTTCTATATCTGGATGTGACTGTGGATTGGGAAGTACGGTTGGGACTGGTGGGAGGGTTTATTTATGCAGGCGTATGGGCAGGGAGGCAGTGGTTGGGGGAGGGGTGGAGTTGGAGTTGGCATTCATAGAATCATAGAAAATTAGGGTTGGAAGGGGCGTTCACCTAGCCCAGTGGTTCTCAACCTTTTTCACACTGAGAACCATTAGCATAATTATCAGCTTGCTGTGACCCGCAATCCCCTAGTCCCGACCCACACAGTCTCTCTCTTTCTCTCTTCCCCCTCCTTTGACTGCTGCATCTGGTCCCCTCCCTCCCTCCCTTTCTGGCTTCTGGGGCTGCTTTTACAATGCATGCTCACCAGGTCCTTGACTGCCCGCTGGCTCCATGCAGGCTGCCAGCATCGCAGCCTGCAAGGGGAAACCATGCGATTCCCTTGGACCTCCCTGTGACCCTTTACAATATTCTTGCAACCCACTTTTGGGTCATGACCCATGGGTTGAGAAACGTTGATCTAGTCCAACTGCCTGCTTAAAGCAGGACCACCCCACCTATCATGTCCCAGCCAAGGCTTTGTCTATGGAATCATAGAAAATCACAGTGTTGGCTGGGGAATCTTAACTTTGGGTTGCTTGTTTACAGGAAGCCACTCTGAGGCTTTAGAATGGGAGGATATAAACAAAAAGTAAATAAGCAATACTAGTTATTATTATCGGCAAAATTGGGAGCGATATCTATAGTTAAGGTTACCTAACGCTTCCCCTGCAAGTTCTTATTTACAGTTGCTTCTAATTCTGTTAAAGATGAATTGCCGATACTGAAATCTGTCATGAATACTGACATTTATTTTCTGCCTTTAGATAGTGTCTGTGAAAATGTTTCAAAGGTTTAAAAAATAAATAGTTTCCTAAGCTGTTTCTCTGAACAGCTGTAGCATCTCAGGATTGAAGCAAGGGCTTAAAACTTGATGGGGAATAGCTATGCAATTCAGCTGCACTCTGAAAATTCATCTACATTTAACCAAATTATAACTCCCCGAAAGTTGACATTTGCACACACTTAAGCTTTATCTTCACTGGACAGAGTTAAATCCAAAGAAATCATGAGTGTTGCCCCAAACTTGATTTGTGTACACATGGTAAGGGTCAGATCCCAAAAATTATGTAGACATTCCAGGGCTGACTATTGCAGCGCCCAGGGTGCATCCCGGTGAGTGCACACATGTGGTATGTGACATCACAGACTTATCTGCAGCATCACACACTGCACATGCAGGCATTGCCCAAGCTCCTAATATGTAGCAAGAGATCCCTCTGTCAAAAAAACCCACAGTGGAAAAAAGCAGGGCAGCGCATGTGGCAGCAACATGCACCACCTGAAACCAGAGCCTGGCCTGGCTGGAGCCATGCTCTGGCTGGTGGCCAGGCTCCCTGCTACTGGATTGCCTCTGCTGGAGCCCTGGGAGGCCCCCAGGTCCCCAGGTAAGGCTGCTGGAACCAGTTCAGCCTCTTCTACCCCACCCGGGGCAACTTGCCACATGCCAGGTGTTCCCTAGGGGCAAGTAGCAGTGGCACATATTGTACCACTGTTGTTTATCCCCAGGGAACTGCACGTGCCTGCATGTCTGGATCTGGCCCCAGATTCTAAGAGAGTCTGGCATCCAAAACAGGCAGTCAGCTGAGCAGGAAGCTGGTTGGAGGAAGAAACCCTGAAGGCAGGGCTGTGTCTTGAATCCTCCTCCTTTTCTATGCTTAGGTGCTGCCAAAAGGTGCCTCCTTTCAGCTGGAATTCACAGGCCAGAATCCTGCCCTCAAAGTAGGCACCTATGAATTAAAAAAACAACACGAGCCTGACACGAGGGGAACTTGCTGGCAACTTGAGAGTCTCTGCTCCCAAGTATAGGGGGTGGAGAGTTTTCCAGCAAAAATACCTAAAAGAATTGTTTACCATGATAAAACATAATTTCCCAGTCCTGTTCTGAGAAACACCAAAGCTGTTTTAGCAAAACATCCCTCCTTAAAAACTCAGTTTTAGGCAGAATTGTAGCCTGGAAAATTTCAGACCACATGGTTTCATTTTTGGCAGAGTTACAAGCAACTGACCAGGACTGGGGACGATAATTATACACAAACTGGTGTAAGTGTCCCAGATGCCCTCTGGATTCAAGTTAACTCACAGTTCTGCCACATCCCAGGATGCTTTGAATCTCTTCTGCAAACTCCCCCTCACTGGGTGGGCAGGCTAGCTTTGGCCAAAGCTCTCTGCTCCAGCCCAGTAGGGAGCTGTGTTTTAGCAGTGGTGATGCGTAGGGGGTGCATGTGCTGTGCTCCCTGAGTAGCCGGCGGGCAGGGGGGCAGGCAGGAGCACCAGTGCCCCCCCTGCTAGTGCTGGCTGGGGTGCGGGGCTTCCAGCAAAAGTGGCTGTACTGCTTCTTGGTGAGTGAGATCGGCCTTGGGGACCCCCCGCTCTGGTTAGCGTGATTGGTTGCCAGGGGATCCCCGCCCCCTGGGACAGTGGGACTGCCCCCCGGTTGCTGACTGGTATTGGGGGGGGGGCCACCTGCCACCCCTGACTCAAGAGGCACCAGTTACCCATGTATTCTAGCATCCCCCGGCTTCTGACCTGGGCCACTGCAGGCATGTGGCTGCATTTCTGGAATCAAAAGTGAATGTCTGTTCACCCGCTTATCAGTTCAGTCTACTCAGTTATGACTAATCTGCAAAGATTGAATTGATTCAGGCTTGGGGTTTTTAACTCTGTACTTAGCCCCGGGGTTGTAATGAGACATGTTGGGCAACCTTAATCATGTTGGGCAACCTTAATAAGAAGCATAATCCAGATTGCAGTAATTCATCATTTTAGTTTTGGGGCACATATATGTTATCATTCCTTGCCCCCCACCCCAATTTTAAATATTTGCCTGTAATTACTCCAGTGATTCTGCTTAGGGTTTTGCAACTTAAGCTATGGTCAGAATGCTCAGAAGTGGTTGTTTGAAGTTAGACTTTCAGATCTGTATTTACAATTCAACTAATGTATAATTAGCTTCCTGATTCATGAAAGTACTGAGCTACCAGTGGCTGTCATTGATTTTAGTAAAATTTGTGCATGCTTAAATATGGATTTAGGAGGTAAAATTTGGTCTTAAGTTTGAAAACTTTAGCCCAGGTATCCTTATATTAATTTTTCTTTTTTTCTGAACGTTAAACATGTTCTGTATCATACTTGTATATAAGTATATATGTAGTTGTATGCATACAAGTATGCATGTATGGATAGGATAGTATGTACTTGTATACATAAAGATGTAATATATCTATATATTTTTCCAAATCAGCATTCAAAATGAATCATCCAATGCCTGAGCCAAAACCTGAGGATTATGTAAAGTCAAAGGATTGGTTGCAGAAATATGGCCTGAAAGCTCAGAAGCTAACATTATATGATGCACTTGCTGACTGTACTTTTCGTCATGCTGATGGCATTGTTGATATAAAAGCCAAGCCAGAAGATGAATCTTTACAAACCAATGCTGTATGTACTGCTGGGATTCGCGCAAATCCTGTAGTGTTTTTGGCTCTTTCCTACCTTTCTATTTTGAGATTTGCAGTGCACATTTATATATATACTATAACAGTGTAAATGGTCCATGTCTAACATGATTTTTATTTGGAGGATTAAAATAAAGTTAAAGGACCATCAGAAAGAGTAAAGCAGTATGGAAGCAGCTCTCTCTGCACAGGAAGGGTGGCGTTACTTTGCCTTCCCCCATCCAGCATTTTATCTGGCAGGGGCGTTGAAGGGTTGTCTTTCAACAATTTCATATTTTCCTTTGTCTTTCTGACCAAGTGAGACAAGTTGAAAGATTGTTGGTCATTTTCTCATCTTGTTTCTCCATGTGGTCTAGGAGATGTACCATATAGGCCAGGGGTGGGAAAAATACAGCCTGCGGGCCAGATTTGGCCTGCAAGGCCATTCTGTCCAGCCTGCGGGGCCCCTAACATTTTTTTGAAAATTAAAATTTACCTGTCCTTGGTTCCTGTCAAAAATGAAAGGAACCAGAGGCAGTAGGACCCAGGGGAAGCCTGGTGGGCTCCTGCAACAGCAGGGCCCATCCAGCCCCACGCCCCCTAGCCGGAAGGCCCAGCAGGGTCTTCTAGGGTGGGACCACATGGCTTCCCCAGAGTGGCAAGCTAAGGTAAGGGTGGGGGAAGGGCAGGAGAGGATCTGGTGGGGAGCTCGGAGAAAAGCGGCCCCTCGCCCGCCCCGTGGCCAGTGCTCCCTGCTGCAGCTTTTTGCAGCCTGTGCGGGGCTGTCCTGAGTAGGCACAGGCAGCTCCACATGGTCTTTGAGCAGCTGCAGCCACGGGGCAGGCGAGGGGCCACTTTTCCCTCGCACTCAGCACCAGCTTGTAACCTGGCCCCATGCCAGCTCTGGCCTTGCAGCAGCAGCTGCGGCCCCCCACTTGCGCTGGGCAGTATTTGCTGCTGCTGCCCACCTGGAGCTCGTGCAGCGATGGGCTGTGGTGAGGATGTGGGGCTGGGCTACAAGCTGGTGCTGAGTGCCAGGGAAAAGTGGCCCCTCACCTGCCCCTTGGCTGGCACCCTGCACTGCAGCTGCTTGCAGCCTGCGTGGGGCTGCCTGTGCCTGCTCAGGACAGCCTGCCTGGGCTGTGAGTGGCTGCAGCAGCAAGCAGGGGGTTGGGGCTGTCCGCTGCCCCTCACCTGTACTGCAGGACTGGGGGGTGCTGGGAGTGAGCGGGTGTGGGAGCACAGGGCCCACACCGGTGTCCCAGGGCCTGTGCCCCGCTCTGGGCCCCACCATTGCTGGCAAGACATTGGGACATTGGTCCCAAGATGGTGACCAGAGGGCGGGGTACCTGTCAAGGGGTGGTCTACCCTTGCGGCCCTCGACAGCTTACCAAAACTGGGTAAGCGGCCCTCCGCCCGAAATAATTGCCTGCCCCGATTATAGGCCCCAGTTGTTTTAGTGCTGCATGGGTTGTGAAGCTAAGTGTTGGGTTCATTTGTTTTCTGTTTATTCTTCCCTAGTTCTTCCAAAATGCTGTTCAGTACACTTTTGCTCTTCTTAATCAAGAATAGACCCAAGGGGCCAGGGAAACTTTTTTTTACTGACTTTTTTTAAGGAGCAAATATCCTGTGGAGGACAGCATTCTGGGTCCACTTCTGTTACTATACAACTCTAGCAGTCCTGGACCCTACCTTCTGTGTATTTAACTGTATTTTGGTACAGCATCTAGTAGAGACTGCAATTTAAACATGTAATTTAGAATTTCTTGCCTTGTAGGAAACAAAGAAGAAAGTAATCCACGCAAAATACTGTGACAAGTTTGTACATACCTATTGGAAGGATGGCTCTATGGTTCATGTGTATGTCACTGTGGAAAAGTACAAGCAGTACGAAGAGAAAATGAGGAATGCACTTCGACAAATGGAAGGAAGGTTCGTGTGCTTCCAAATGAAATTAATTTCTGTTACTTTGTAGTAACATAGAAATGTTTTAAGTTCTGGGGCTTACTGAAGGAGATAGTATACTTCCAGTACAAATATTAATCTAGTTACTTATTTTTAGGTCTGAGCCTAATGTGTAGGACTTAGTACTCATGTATGAAAGGCTGATGCATGGATTTAAGTTTTGTTACTTCAGTGAGGAAAGAGGATAATCAGTCTGCTTTATGCTGTAGAAAGCTTACTGATGCCTGCTCTTGAAGTGTATTGCTGTAAAAAGTTACATAAAAGCATGTTAGCATTAGTTACTAAGGTACTGAGACTCTGTAGTGAAACAGGATAGATATGTACTCCCTTTATCTAAATGCCAGAATATTATTTTATTCAAATCAGATTCTACAATATTACATTTTAAGTGAAGAGAGAGAATTCCCAGTTGCTCCCACTTCTGTTGCACATTACATCTGAGAATCCCCTATGCACCACCTGCGATAACAAGGAATAATGGCTACAAATTGATTGAGAGTAGGTTCAGGCTTGATATCAGGAGGCATTACTTTATGGTTACGGCTGCCAGGTTCTGGAATGGGCTCCCAAGGGAGCTGTTGCTCTCCCCTACTTTGGGGGGTCTTCAAGAGGCGGTTGGATAGATATCTGGCTGGGGTATTATGGTCCCAGCACCCGTTCCTGCCCAAGGCAGGGGGGTCAGACTTGATGATCTGTTCAGGTCCCTTCCAACCCTAGAAACTATGAGACTATGAACTATGACTATCTCACTATACCTCCTCATAATGGCACTGTCCTCAATTGCAATCCAGGTACTTGTTTTGAACATAGCGTGCTCTTGTTAGTTGTACCCTATATTGAAGGGTTAGGAAGGAGGTTAAGCTGCTTCACTCTGACTCTCCCACTCACTCTCTATATCAGTGTTTCTCAACCTTTTTAGACTTCAGGTACTCCTCCGTAACTCCTGTGAACTGAGTGGTACCTCATTTCCAAAACTTTTTAGTACAGTGCTTACCTCCCCACACAGGGGCCAGGTAAGGAAGAGTGTATGCTTTACCTTCTCATACCCTGTAACACCCTTTAAAGGTATTCCCGGTTAAGAATCATTGCTTTAACTCAGTGGTGCCCAGCCTTTTTATGCTGGGGGCAAATGAGCGGTGTCAAGTTGATCTGTGCACCAGATCCAGTCTGTGGGCCCAGTCTGGTGCTCCCAATCCCACTGTACAGCCATGGCCCATCTGGAGCCAGGTCCAGCCATGCAGCAGCAGCTTACCTGGGGCCCCGTGCTGCTGTATAGGGTTTGGAAATTTGCCACTACTCTCCCTTGCCAAATTTCTGGACCCTTGGGGACCTCATGGACCAGACGACATGGATCCATGAGATAGCTCTTGCCTGTAGGCCAGAGGTTGAGCACCTGTGCTCTAACTTAATCTTGTCACAGGCCCTGGTTTGGATGGCCAGATACCATCTGCTAGACCATGGTCCCCGCAGCAGGGCCCTTGAAGGTCTCTAAAATGCATTTTGCTTCTCTTAAGCACAGCACTTCCCAAACCTTCTCCTGGGGTTGTGTAACTCTGCTGTATTGCTGAAGACTAATGAATAAGCTATTGGTATTTGGAGGTTGAGGACTTTTCCTGCTGTACTGGAACTAAATTTGTTCAGGCATTTTGCCTATGTCTTTTTTCCCCACCCCCACTCAAATTTTCATTGTCTGAGTATTGTTTAGCAAAAGCCAGCATCTTGTGGTGTTTCTTAGTATTGTAGTACATGCCAGTGAAAGGTGCCAAAAATAAGTATTTGAGATTTAGGGGACCTTTGACTTTGTGACGTTCCAAATCCAAGAGCATGAGTGTTAATTTGCTCTTGAATGCTTCCTGCACTTCTTACAAAATCATATTAGTCTTTCAAATGCTTTTGTGTAATACCTAATGCAAAAATGTTGTTCAGCAACAAACATGACAGAATCCTTTTGTTTTCTATGGAAGCATTCTTTTTTAACTTCCATATCAGGAAATACTCTCCACCCCAGGAGAGAGATCCTGCTCTGAAATGTATGCAGGTGGTAAGGAGACTGCGGGTGCATTTACACGTGCAATTAATTCAAAGCATATTATGCTGGATTTTATTGATCCTGGGTACACCGTTTGAATGTGTGCCCAGGACAGTAGCACATTGAGCTGGGTTGGAGCAGCCCCAGCTGGCAGGGGAGTCAGCCTGTCAGCCCCAGGCTGCTCTGACCCAGCTCAATGTGCTGCGGAGGGGATGGTTGGGCATGAGGGTGCTCCAATGTGGGGCTAGTTGGCAGGCAGCCCTCACAGTAAGGCACCCTTGTGCCCCAGTCTGCCCTCTCAGTGTCTGCATGTGCATTGCTGAGCATGAAAAAATTCTGCAGCAGGATAGTACTTGTGACGTTTACTTCAGAGTTAATTAGGCAACTCTGCGGTAAATGTCTCGTGTAGATGAGCCCTATGAGAAAAACTATAGAGTTTAGCTCTAATTGAGGAAGAAATTCCTGTTCCAGAGAACACTTAAGGACACAATTAAGTTTAAGCCAGCACTTAAATCCTGTTTATGCTTTTAATTAAGCATGTATTTAGGGCCCTGGTTTGGCAAGGAATTTAACCAAGTGCATAACATTGAGGTTGTTTTACATGCCTAAGTTCCTTACTAAGTGAAGGCCTTTAGTGGTCTGATTAGGGAAGGATTATAGCAAGTACTTAAGGGCAATTTTACATGGGCTCTGGGTGTGGGGGATGGGGCAGTGCTTTAATTAGAGCAACTCGGAGAGCTGCTTTAATTAAAGTGCCACAGTGTCTTGTGTATCAGTGTCCCTGCGCTTCAAAATGCGCCCCCCACCACCATTTTGAAGCATGGAGATGCTGATACATGAGATGAGGGAGGCTGGTGGAGTGCAATAATTACCAGGGATCCTTGTTTTCTCTGATTTAAAAAAAAAATCCCAGTTTTTACGTAAACTAAAGTTACCCCAAATCCACATTTTTCCAGGAATAAAATAAAACACCACTATATATCTATATCTATATCTATAGCTAATTAGCTATAGATATAGATATGTATGTATGTATGTATGTATTACTGGTGTTTCATTTTGATCCTGGAAAAATGTGGATTTGGGGTTACAAAAAAGAGGGAATTTTTTTATCATAGAAAACTAGGATCCCTGGTAATTAACATGCTCCAGCAGACTCAATTACAGTGTGTTGGAGCAGCCTCCCAACACATCTACAGTCACCCTAATAGCTTTCCTGACCTGGGACAGGAATATGTTCCAAGACCAACAGGAACAGCCAGCTGTCTCTGAGACATACAGCTAGTCTGCAGATGTCTTTTTTAAAAATAGTGTTACCTTGTTGCTTTATGCTACTTGCTTGGTATCCCAAATCCTATTACTGCCTTACATTCCATCTTCAATTGATATATTTTTTCAGGATTAAGTGGCTCCAGCGAGGGAGCAGAGGACTCTTTGGCAATGTGCTTGAAGATCACATCTGTATTCTCATCGATACATCTCAGTCTATGATGGACAAACTGCCATTGGTGAAAGAGAAAATATTTCAGCTCATGCAGGTTTGATAAAATTGCAATTCCAGACATTTGGTGATTTGCATAATAGTATTAGTATTTATAACCAGTTCGAAGTTGTTAATGTATCCATATAAAAATGAAACCTTTAAAAACAGAACATTTTAATTTATCTAAAATTTTTATTTTCAGTGAGAACTTTCTTAGTTGCTTTCTGTCTCATTTTCATTTTCATTTTTTCCCATTGTTGATTTTGATTTGGTTTGTTTATTGCATTTTTTTTAAAACCAACAATTATTGAAAACAATAGATTCCATTTCAGTATTGAAAAAATTAATTCTAAAAAAGATGCCCCAAAGCAAATATGTGATATAATACTTCTGAAAATTTTTGAAAATTAAAATAGTCTGACTAACATGCTTCCTTCCAAAATGGGAAGATTCATTATGGTTAATTTTAAAAAGTGTATCTACCATAAAAATGTTGTAACTGTTGTTCTTGACTTTGTCTTTGTACCATTATAGAAACCTTTTGCTTTGTTCATGGCATGAGTGTGGTTAACATATTCAAAGCTTGACTGTGTCTTAGAGCAGAGGTTTTCAACCTTTTTGAGTCAGTATGCCCCTGGTGGCCAGTTGAGAAGGAAGGCGTCCCCGGCAGCCAATTGGCGAGCGGAGGGGGAGGTCCCCCAGCAGCTGGTCGATGAGTGGTGGTGGGGGACAGCGGCCAATCAGCGAGTGTGCCAGTGCTGGTGGCATACCCCTGTTTGAAAACCTGTGTCTTACAGGATACAAAAATCAAGGGAAGGCACCAGCTACTAAGAAATCTATGGGCTTTTGTGTGCTTTTGGTCATTCCTGAAGCCATTGAATTACATATCTAACTTCATTCATTTATGCATATTGATTTCACTCACTGAGAGCAACTAAACTCAGAAGTAATTTTGCACTTTCTTACATAGTTACTGAATTCTGGTTTCAGTCTCACAAATTTGTTGATTGGGCCAAGTAAGAAAAGCCACAACACTATAAGAAATTTTTCAGTTTTCAGAGTTCATTGGGGTGGGCGATACATGTAAACTTAAGGGTATGTGTAAATGTCTTCTGAATTTGATGCTGTATTCGGTAAGTTATAAGTTATTAAGATATACGTAATGCATATATATGGTCAGGCCTGATTGGCTGTATCAGCTCTTGTGTGGTTTCAGAAGCTAAACTGGCAGGCCTGGCCAATACTCAGGTGGAGGACTCCTGAGAATCCCAGTTGCGGAAGGCACAAACCAAAGAATCATGATTATTAAATATTAGACCACAGAAGCTCAATGAGTGATAAGGATTCCTTTGCCCTCATCGTTGCTTCTAAGCTCATTTGAAAGGAATCTAGAAGGAAATACAGATACATTTATGTTTAGAGAATATTACTAAGGCTGTAAAATTAAATACTCAAATACTAGGAGAGAACAGAAATATAGTACCTGTATTGCCTTAATTCAGCTTCCTTGTACGGTTTACAATGCTGTTTTTAATTACATGATTGCATGTTATTTTTCTCACGCCTGCCTCATTCCACACAATGGACAGTGCTCACTTTAATGAATACTGTTAAATAATTTGGGTTTTTTTTTCATTATTTAGTGTGTATTCCTCCTGGTGCTGTTTTCTGTTCAAACCCTGCTCTAAAGATGAATTATTAAATTTCTCATTGGCTGTTCTATGATGGTTATCATTATAATATCCAGCTCTTCACAAATATTAATGAATTCATTTTCACAACACTCTTGTGAGTTGAATGGGTATTATTATCCTCATTTTAAAGATGGAAAAAGGATACACAAAGCAGATTAAAGTTAAAATGTTTGCTAATTTTGGATGTTCAATTGAAACCTTTGAGATGATTCAGAATATGTAGTATTGTAACTGTGTGCATTTTACACTCTGCTCAATAGACCCCAGGGCAGGGGTGAGCAAAACACAGGCCGCAGGTTAGATGCAGCCCACCAGGCCATTCTATCTGGCCAGCGGGGCCCCTAAAAAATGAATTGGAAAATGAATATTTATCTGCCCTTGGTGGCCTGTCATGCGGCCGTCAATGGCTTGCCACAACTCAGTAAGTGGCCCTCTGCCTGAAATAATTGCTCGCCCCTGCCCCAGGGTCTCAAATGGGCACCCAAACATGAGGAACATGTAGTTCATGCCCAACTGTGAAAAGCATGATATAAATGACTAGTTCAGTCCCACAAAAGAACTGTGGCAGAGGCAGTGATAGAATCCTGTTTCCTGTTTGCCTTTATTGTGAGGTAGTCTTTTCCATTTCTACAGTCCCCTGTGTTTCTCATCATATGCATTCCAAACTGTGCAACAATTGGAAGCAGAGAAGCCATAGGGTGTGTGTAGACGAAATGGAGACCCTAAATTGAAGTGGTGGGTTTTTAAAAACACCACTTCAATTTAGGGCCCTTTAAACCCCCGTGTTGCGCACACACCCGAACTTACCTGCCTCTCTGGCGGCAGGGAGGGAAGAGGCAGCTGCTGGCAGGTGCAGTGGTCCCTGGGCTGTGGGCTGGTGCTTCCCTCTGTGGCAGCAGCGGCTCCCCCAGGCGGCACCCGTCTGCAGGCACCTGGCTTGAGTGGTCCCAGGGGGCACTGCACCAGCAGAGGGAAGCACAGGCTCCTGCAGAGCTCCGGCAGGCAAGCTCCAGAGAAAAAAGGCAGAGCATGCCTTCCCGGGCTGCTGCTAGACTGGCCTGCACAGGCTTTCTGCAGAGCACCTGAGCTGCACGCAGCCTGGTGCTTTGCTCTGCAAGGAGTTTTAGTTTGCTGCACCCCAAGTCATTTAAGGCGCATTACACTGCCGAATTTGCTACGGAGGCTGGAATTACTGTGCAGTACACCACCAACGCGTGCAAACACCAAAACCATTAAAGTGGTGCAAAAGCATTTAACATGCTTTGGTGTCGTGTACACAGGCCCTTCATTTCGTCTGCACGTGGCCATAGTTAACAGTTTCCTTCACTACACACCACTTATTCATTGCCAGACTGACTGGGTTAACTCTTTCTGCTGAATGAGGCAGAAATTATAGGGAAGAAGCTGCATACGATCATGTAAATAAAGACTGTATCACAGTTCATGTGTCATTTCCTATTTGTTTTTAAAAAAGCATACTGAAAAAAAAGTATTGTAATCATATATCTTTATGTGTGTCAGCAGCAGTGTTTAAAACTTTAGAACTCCTACACAGTCCTCTGAGCTAATGGAGTGACTGATAACAGTACTAGGATATACTCCTTTATGCGGTTGAGCGTTAGAGAAGGATGAGTCTGTTTGCCAGAGAGAGTTACTGATAATTGCTGAGAGCAGAGGAGTAGTGAAAATTGTGAACTGGCAGTTCTATTTCAGGCTATAAAGTGAATGTATTTTGGGGGCACAGATTCTTTGGGCCATTTTCCATCACCTCCACCTGTTCTAATTTTGTCTGTCTCCCACTCTTGTGTTTTTCATCCAAGTTCGTTTCTTCTCATTTAGCAGGCCTGCTCTCCCACTCTCTCCACAGTCTCTTTGCTCATGTTCTGAATCAGTTACTTATGCCTGACTTCATTTCCTTCTATGACAAGGTGGCAAGTTGCTCTGCACCTGCTCCTGGCTGATAGGGAACACCTGGGGGGACAGGGCAGAAAAGAGGAACTCATCCATTGTCACTGCTGCCTTTACCCTCAGCTGAGCCCAGCTCCTTGTGCAGCCTGGCTGGAGTGTGGCAAGAGCAGCTCTGGCTCTCCCCCTGCTCTTGGGTCAGCTGGGGGCAGCAGTAGGTCAGGGAGGAGGGAAATGGGTGTGAAGGGGACATCCTGCTAAGAATGGAGGGGAAGAGAGTGTGGAAATTCTTATCTGCTTCAGGGACTTAAAAAAATGTCTGGCTGCTGTTTCATAGCATTGTCCTAAAAGAGGTGTGACCATGCTATCACACCTCCTCTGGATCTACCCCTGACCTGGATAAACTGGAAAACTGGTTTGAAATCAACCAAATGAAATTCAACAAGACCAAGTACAAAGCCCTACATTTGGGATGCAATAATTGCATATACAAATAGCGAATGGGAGATGACTATTAGGCTGCAAGAAAAGCCACCATGATGCGAGTGTATCTACAGAGGTACCCATACCACCCTAGGACCCTCCTTTTTTTCCCTTAAAACCAAGTTGTGGCAGGAAAGTTGAGGGCGGTGCCCTGAGCACTCACCACATTGTCACCTTCCCATCTCAATGTTGACATTACAGAGTGGTTATTTGGGGATGATCCTGTCTTGAGCAGGGGGCTGGACTATGAATTCCCTTCCAGTCCTATTTTCCTATGAACCTATGAATCCTCCAGTCTAAGACTCTCTCTCCCATTTCCTGCTCCCATTCACTGTTTGCTTGCTTAACTATTTCTAAATTCCTTCAGTTTCTTCCACCCTGAATTGTTCCCAAGTCTCATTGCTAGACCAATCCCCTTGGCTGTGAATCTGGTTTCCTTTCCTTTCCTTTCCTTTCCTTTCCTTTGCTCAGCCAGTCTTAGTCTCCCACCAACTTCTAGTCCTAGTTTTACTTTCCTCTGTATTGTCAGCCTGCAGGGTCTGAGGCAGACACTTGTCATGGCAAATTTCTGTTCAAAAGTATACATCTTGATAAAATTATGAAGCAAATGAAAATATGTGCTTTTAAATGGGTAGTGTTGGAAGCTTATTGATGTATAAATATTTAAATATATAGAATAAAATAATGTGACTGTACTGTATTATATCATCAACTAAACATGAATGAAAAATATTCATGTGACTATTGTTCTGTAAAGCCAACACGTCAGTCTGCTTTACATATTGGGAAAAATCAATGGATTTTCTCTTGCAGGAGCAGCTTAGACACAAAAGCAGCTTTAACTTTGTGAAATTTGATGCTCAAGCAGCAGCTTGGCAAGACAAACTTGTTGAAGTTAATGAAGAGAATTTGCAAGATGCTTGGCTTTGGATACATGGACTTGAGGTAAAAATTAGAATGTATCAAGAAGCTTGTACTGACTAAGTTGCATCACCTGATTCTATAACTTATTTTTCAACCGAATATTTGATTAGTGACATCTATCATGAGGCATTTGGAAAGCATTGAGATACAATGGTTAAATAACATTTGGATCTGGAAGACAGGTTGGCATGTCATGTCAGCCTTATTGGAGTTTGTTTGTAAGGAATTAACTATATAACAAGCAAAAGCATTTACTTTTATAATACAGCACATTAGAAATATCCCTGCATGTCTTCTACTCCAGTGACTTGTTTATGAAATGCTGTAGATGAAAGAGTTCAGAATACTACCTAAGGATTCTGAAGCTGCAGACCAATATAAACAACACAATTGAATGTATTTAGCAAATGAGAGCAAAGCACAGGTAAATACATGGAGCGGGGGGATACATTGCTAAACTGTGCCTAAGAAGGTACTGATTGTTTACAGTGTAGGAAATTTAATTTTCAAAGCTTTCTCCAGTTTTTGCTGATAGGTCACTGATTTGAGTCGGGTGTGAGACAGAATCTTGCAAGATTGAGAATATCTTGAAATAGCATATATAGAGTATTACCAATCTTTCGTGCAATTAGGAATATCCCCTTTTCCATTGTTGAGTAGGGCTGGCTGAGTGGTTGACTTACTACATTTCTTTCCATGAAGTCAGTTCTGGATCTTGGAAAATCAGAGGGAATTGCATAAGGACATTTGATGGCCAAACATGACATCTGTTACTGACCTTTAATATATTAAAAACAGCACATGCATTACATCTGATAACAGAAAGCCAGCTTGAGAATAAAGTTAAAATGAACAGAAGATCACTGTGAATATTAATCAAACAGATTCTTTGATTTCGTGTCTTACTCTCGGGTCCCTTGAGCTTGCACTCAAGAGAAGGGTGACTTGTAAACAGTAACAATTCTCAAAAACCCCTCTTATACTAATGCTATCATTTGTATCTTAAGTAATAACAATTAATACAAGTTATAACAATTGAATGATTGTGCTAGCACATTTGCTAGCAAAAACACATAAACAATATCAGCGGGTGCATCTACACGTGATGGTATGTGGCTGTAGCAACATGGTATGGTGATGTAGCGTCCTTGGTTAAAAACCATGACACTGCTGCTGCATTGCCATAGCAACGCACTCCCTTGGTATAGTGTGTTGCTATGGCGATATAGCGGCTAAAAATAACTGCACCACTGACATGCCACAGTAGGGGCTGTTACTGCGCTGTCATTTAGTTCTTCAAAAGAAAGTACTAAATGATGGCACAGTAACAACGGTGCCATAGAGGCATGTGTAGACATGTCTAGTGACATGTTTAGAGTAGTGCTACTTCAGAGGTCTAGAAATGGTAGAGCTTTTACTCCTAAGGTATTTTCCTGATATCCTCTGGAATTACATTCAGCTGTGGACAGATATAACTTTAAACTATTTAAAAGGTGAGGAGGAACTTCTTGCAGGAGTGTACATTTTGCTGTTCTGATTTAACTGTCAAATCCATCCACTTCTGTACTGGCTTAGGGTGTGGACAAACATAATACTGGAACTGTTTCAAACATGTCATTTATGGGTGAACATTACACAGTTGTCCTAGTTGAGAGGTATCTGCACATAAACTGCCAAGGGTTCTAAGTAAATTGCTAAGGGTTCTAGGCACGGCAATACCGTCAGCCCCCCATGAAGGGTTTGACAGCATGCCTTCCAGTGGCAGGTGCCCCAGTAGTCCATTAGTTAGGGAGGAAGATTCCAATTGGCTGACGCCAAAGAAGGAATTGCAATTGCAGTTTTCTGACCCCTCTACTCACTAACATTGAGTTCATTAAAGAACATTCCTGCATGTTACCAAAATCTGTGTGGTGGTACCCTCCTGGAGGTGTCCAGGGTGTGTGTGTGTGTGTGTGTGTAGCATCTGCCCAGACCCTTGCTTTTGGGTCCCCTAGAGCTGGGTGCTCTGGGGCTGTCACAGTTTTCTTGAGAGCACTTTCCCCATAGCCACTCTTATCAATTTTTTTCAGTTCCTCGTAACGTGTTCAGGGTTTTGGGCATCACTGGCTGACTTAGGGATAAAAGGGTGGCCAGTTGGTTGGGGAGATGCTTGGAGCCCGGCTTCTCCCTTCCAGTGCGGGGCTGAGTGCTTCAAGGGTTGCCCAAGGTCTCTGGTTCTGGCTGCCGCTTTAAGGCAACTTTCTGTAGGGATGGCCATCTGGGAATGTGCCTGGACCTCTGCTTCTGGGTCCCCAGATGTTAACCATTGCCTCTCCTTTTTAATAGTCTTGATGTGCCTCTCCTTTTCAATAGTCTTGATGTGTGATTAATCAAACTAACCTTTCTTAGGGTATTGTTGCTGTCTGCTAGCTACTCCTGGGCTATATACAGTCTTTTTAGCACACTCTTCAGGTCTTTTCAGAATCCTAGATCCATCCGTGGAGATAAATTTTCAGCAACAGCTAGGATTCTAGCTTTAGCTATGCAGGAAAAGGAGGGCGGTCACCTGAAGATTAGAGTCTGTCTGTGCTCTGTCATCATAACTCTGGAAATAATCTTTTTTCTTCATTCCAGCTTTAAGAACAAAGTGCATATTATATTTGGGAGTGGGTTGTATGCAAGAAAATATGCTATATGTTAAGGGAGCAGACAGAGGTTGTAGGAGAAAGGCAACTGGTACCAGGAGTAAGGAGGTTTAATAAAACCACATCCTGTACCCTGGACCTTCTTGTCTCCATGTTGTCTCCTAATGCTTGCTTTTCCTTGTACAACTCCTACTTGTTTGACATCTCATAATATGCTTGTTTGCACAGCTGTTGAACATGGAATTAAAGCAAATTATGCTACTTGACTACATGCATCTATTTTCTGACTGATGGGCACCTAATATTTATACTGTGTCACTGTAGAATGTTACTGTAACTACTTCCCTAGATTAGTTATGCTGTGCACCATTTTAAAATATGAAGAATAGAGTTAACATTCCATTTAGGAGTTTAACGGTATTTTGTGTGTGCTTTCTCTTTTTGGGGGTCTTTAGGTTGGAAGTTCTACCAATACACTCAGTGCTCTTCAAATTGCTCTTGCTGATCGTGATGCTGAAGCCATTTATCTTCTTACTGATGGGAGGCCTGATCAGGTACTTGTGAAGTAAGAAAATAGGAGTGGTGTGTTGAGAGGATGATGGTGGCAGGAAGCTGAAACAAAAGTGAATACAATGCACATTAAATCCAGGAATCTCATCAGGGTTCAGATAGAAGTGCGGCTCCTAGCTGTAACTTTGCATGATTTTTGCAAAGTGTTCTGATTTACAGTGTTACCCCAGACCAAACAGAAGTTCACTGTTAGTTCCAGGGAGGAGGGGACTCTAGCTGTGGGCTGGGAGCCTGCAGCCAGGTTCCCATAGCAGTGGCCAAGGCTCTCTGCCAGTGCTCGCTGTTTTCAGAATGGGGGGGGGAAAGGCAGTAGATGGAGGTCATTCCCCAGCTGGTGCTGAAGGGTAGGGTGCGTGAATTGGAGTGCTCCACCTTGAGTGTGGGGGACTGCAATACACCTGCCTCACCCTCCAGGGGAGGCTGAAAACCCCCCAGGCAGAACTCCCTTTGCTCCCTTCCCCCCTCCCATTTCAAATCAGAATGATTCTGAAAACAGCAACAGAGCTTTGCAGACACAAGTTACAAAAGACGCTACATTTTGTAACACCTTTATTTGATGCCTCATGCAATGAAAGGTCAGATTTTCACCCAATTGGCCATTTTTTAAGCTGTTTGCAGTCATGCACTCATGTTTGGTCACAGCTATAAACTGCTTTTTGTGGCCAGATCAGGCAAAAATTGGCACTTCTGTCTTAACCTTCAGTCTTGGTGGTTGTCAGTTATAGAGCTGATCAGTTATGCCTCTAACCGAATTATGACGTTGGGGTAAAGAGGGGCTATATTCTGAATTCATTTACAGCAGTTCATGTTAAGAGGTATGGATTACAATTTAATCCGTAAGAAGTTTTTTTTAATCTACTGGTAATTGCTAAAAGGATTAAAAGGGCATCCTAAGCTCCATATTTAGGTTCTTTGTTGAAGACTGTCCTGACCTAATGCTGATAGAAATATTCTAATTAAATGGAGAAATATTGAAATCTAGTACTACATTTAAATGTAAAGTACTATACTTAATGAACAGTTCAGTACAACACTTCTCCCTGCAAATAACACATAAGAGTATGGTTGTGTATCCTCTCTCGTCCCTTTACAGCAGGTATATGAGGGATATTCTACCCCTAGACACTAGGAAAAAAATGTTTTACTGGTAATTGTAGGCAGAAGATTAACTGTTGAGTAAAAATTTCCTGGAGTTTTTAAAAGTATTTTGTCACATCAAGTGATCATTCATTCATATTATATAGAATAGTTCTAATTTTTCATATTTGGTCAAATTATCACCTCACACCATCATAATTCTGGAGTGCTATATTTATTTCAATGGATTTAACTCCCAATTTAAATGGAAGTGAGATCATACATAACATGCATTCTGGGCCAAATTTTGAAGTTTACCTTAAATTCAAACCAGCTGAGAGTTTGATAAGCTATAATGTAGCAGCCAAAACTGGAAACATAAGTGCTATAAATGAGACAGAATTGAAATTTAAACTTCATAGTGAAAGCCAGCTACAGTGATATGGACAACAGCATAAGAATGCAGCAGGTGGTGGGGTGGGGAGTGGGCTGTCTCATTGATGACTTCAGGTTGCAAACGTTGCAATAGTTGTATAGTTGTGGCAAAAGCTGTTTTTTACACCCCTACCCCCATCAGTTGCCCCTGTTGCCCTGTCCTACTTATGCTACTAGATATGGGTGTTTTTGAAATAATGTATTAATCTAGGAAAATTCATCTCAAGGGCAGGATTTGGCATATGGCAAAATCCTGCTTTTAGTTAGATTAATAACTGGTGCAAAAGATATAAAAAGTGAATCACAAAAAATTAAATGAAACCCAGGAAAAAGTGTTAAAGCCTTGCATATGTATTTTTTGGTTTTGTTTCTCCTCTGTGCCTTAATCAGAATGACTTGGTCCCACTCACAAGACAGATTGATTTCAATTGCTGATTTTAATAGGGATTAAATCAGCAAACAAGAAGGGTTAGTTTGAATATTTTAATTTTTTGTGCTTTAACTTTTAGTTATTTTCCTAAAAACGATTGGTCATTCTCAAAACACTGAATTGTAACTAAATGTAAACATTGCATTATAACATGGGCATCAAACTCATTTAGCTTCTCTGACTGGGTGATTAGTGTGGACCCGGTTTACAGGCCAGATCTGGAACACAGAGCCATGTCAGTCAGGAGCTGCCTACAGGGCCAGAAATTTGGTGGTGGGGCAAATGGCAGCTGCATTAATTCCTGCGGCCCTCAGAGACACAGCAAGCACCACTCATTCTGGTGCCAAATTTCTGATCTGTGAGCAGCCCTGCAGATCAGATGACATGGTTCCACAGTCTGGATTCAGCTTGTGGGTTGGGAATTTGGTGATGGATGAGCAGGCCGAAGCCCGGAGTTTTGCCTGCCCTTAGCCATATGACCACAAGAGCAAACTAGGGAGGAGCCCCTTATTTCCATAAAATGGGCTTTAAGCGCTGATACCTTGGTGGGTACTAAACTATGGCAGAAGAACGGTTATCCCTGGGAATGCTTAAGGAAAACTGCCTTCATGGACCCAGATACATAACGTTTCCCCTGCTGTAAAAAGCAAAAGATTATGTGATACTGTTAATAAGCTTTTTTTTTTCTTGGAAAAATATATATCTGTATCTATAAATATAGATATGAGTTTATATATATCTATACTCCAAGCATCACTCCACAAAGAAAAATCGTAATCTGTTACAAAAACTGCACCTGCGCTGCCCCCCTACTCTGGGGCCTCTCTCGCTGCCCCCCCCCTGCTCTGGGGCTGGGGTCAGTGCACCTCAAAATGCTTCACCCTCTCTGGTGCTGGGGTCCCCATGCTACTGTGGATCCCCTATGAGGCCGCCTCCAACCCCTAATAGCTTCACCCAAACCACTGGTGTTTTATACAAGAAACAAAACACAAGCCTCCGGGCTGTAACATAAATTCAAGCCGCTCGGCTATAACATTATTCTCTCCACATCAGGGGTGCTCTATCCTTCCCCCCAATCTTGGAGCTGTACTTGCAGTCTGGCCTCTCCCCTCTACTTGCTCTGGGAGAGTTCCTTCCCCCATGGCTGCTGGCAGGAAACTGAACTCCTGGCCTGGGATTTATAAGTGGGCCAGGCCCTGCCCTTTCAGGTGTGGGTCATTAGCTCCCTTTGGTTACCCTAGCAACCTGCACCTGGGTGGTTATCCTGGCTCCAAGTAGCAGGCACCTTAGTGCCCTGCTATACACCTCCCTTTTCTATAGGAGCAGAGCACTGAAATGCTCTGTGACAACAAGCATACTAGGGCTGTGTAAAATTTTGCTGGCCGTTTCATTTTGACACTGTTTTTGACCTCATTTTGAGGTCAAAACAGCAAAATCAAAATGAAACAAAGGGTTAAGAAACAGCCTGGAAACAAAACAAGGCTAGTCTAAACATTTTGAAAGTCAAAATGTTTTGACCATAGTGCTGGGGAAACACCTCAGCTTGGCTGAATTCCCATCCCCAGTGCAATCTAGCCTGATCTAGCGCAATTGAGCCTGGGGGATGGGAAGGTAGCCCAGCGGGGGCTGGCTCCCCGCCCCAGCATGATCTAACGCTGTGGATGTGAAGTCAGCCCAGCTGGGCTGACTCCACATCCCCAGCAAAACATCAAAACAGACTCTTTGCTTCGATGGAACATAACAGAATGGAACAGCTGTTTCGAATCAAAATGAAATTCAAAATGGAACAGTGTTCTGTTGAACTGTAGAAACTCAAGGCAAAGCAGACCAGTGCTGCTTCACACAGCCCTAAAGCATATTAAAATGGCTCCAGCTTTAGCCATACTTTTTTCAGGTTAGGGTGAGTTAGCTCATTTGTACTGCTGTAGTATCATGTAGATTTTACAGGCATAACAGAGGGTGTGTGCTCCTGAGCAGTAGCAGTACCTCCTCCTTTTATAAAGTAGCATAAATGTATGTTGTCCATATCTGACATCAAAAATATATGTGGTGGATATGGGTATATGAATGAGTTACCATGAGGTATGCCTGGGTGTGAATTTGCATTCACTAGAACAGCATTTAATTATTTTTTTATTAGTTTAATAAAGCTACCTTAAATATTCTGGTTAGAAGGGAAAAAAATTATCAAACATATTTTTAATTGAAAACTGATTTTTGAACATAGGAAGTGTTGTTTTCAGTAGTGAGTTGAACTGGTCATTTCAGATTACTAGGTCCTTCAGAATTTCAGAATGAGGAATCTTCTATTTGTGTACCCAGTCTTAATTTATAGATTGGAAGAAAAATAAAAGCTTTGTGGTTGTCTCAGTTCCTAACTGATGTCTTAACTTTGAATGACCCAGTAATTAATTATAAGTAATTGATTGAACTAAAGCAAAGAATGTATTTTTCTATACTTACAGAAGAGCCTACCCCTGTTAAAAGCTAGTTTAGCATTTCATCAACTTTGGGTTCAGGTGCTTATCCAGTGACTTTCCTTCATTCAGTGGCTTAGCTTTCTTCAAAACTTCCATAGCAAACATGAACTGCTTTACATGTCTTGCAAAATATATATTTAAAGTAAAATAATATAAATTTAATTAGCCTCTAGTTAATTTATGTCTGAAATTAGGCTGTCATAATTGTAAATGTAGTTGATAGTTCATTTTTAAAAAGAAAAATATATTTAAATGTTAAAAATCCAATTAAAAATACTCTATTTGTATCATTTCTGCCTACAGACAACTACATTGCTTATAAAATTCTGGACACATTCTATAAAGAGTTTGCTAGGTATCATATTTCATACATTTTTTGTGCTTTTTCCTTTTTTTTTTTTTTTTTTTTTACAGTCGCCAAAAACAATTCTGGCTCAAGTTCATCTTCATCATAAGGTTCCTATTCATACCATATCTTTCAACTGTGATGATACAGAGGCTAATAAATTTTTGCATGAATTGTCTACTGAGACAGGTGGACGGTTTCATTATTATAACATTTATTTGAGGGATCCTGAATCTCCAGAGCCAATTGTGGTGAGTAGTTCAAATTAAATATGACAGTTGGATTCTTCATGGCATACGAGAGACAAAAGGGCTTGCAAAGATACAATTTGGTATTATAAGTGTACTGGTAAAAAAAGAGTATAATAATTTCTTTCCATTCAGGTTTAAAGCATTTTAAAAGTACTTAGCCTGAAATTTCTCAACAACAGAATTTTATTAGGTCATATCAAAACTTTTCAAGGTTAAACATATACTGCTGCTGCTATTGTAAAATCAGTATGAAGGAGATAGTTAGCTCTGGAAAAGATGCGCGCAATTCCTTGCATCTCAAAAAGGAGTTAAACTGGTTTACAGCTGGATTAAAGTGAATCTAAGATTTTTGTGCTAACAGTATTGTTTTAATTAATGAGAGCTAAAGTGAAGTTGAAGCCCTAAAAGTTTGACATACAGTTGCCATTGGGGAGACATGTGTAACCATTATTTATAAAGTAGCACTGACACATCAAGTGTAACTAACAAGCTTAGCCTAAAAATCCCCAATAGTAAATTTCCTAATGGATTCACAGTAAGTCATTTTAATTAAAATGAGTGCTCTCAGTTAATTAATTCTCCAAACTCAAGGAGAAGGGTAAGCCTACCCAAGACTACAATTAGGAACAAGACCGTAGTAGGAATTTTTGAATTTCACAGATAGTAAGTCAGAGAAGCTAGATTAGAACTAACACAATTTAAAATATTCTGTAGGAGGTACTATATGCTCTAAGACATTGAATATGGACTGTGGAGCTCCCTGGGGCCAGATCCAGACGACAAGTGATAGTGGCAGCATTAATCCCCACAGCTGTCAGAGAGCATTGTTTCGACACAGCTCTGAAACTCACTAAGTTAACAGCACTGCCATTTCCCTCCCTTTTTCCTCTGCCACCAATCTTAATTATCAGGAATGATTCAAACTCCAAATTTTGATGGTGAGTGAGAGGGAAATTAACTCCTTGGACTCCAGAGCTGAGTTGAAACAGTGGAGATAAATGCTTTTATGGTAGCTGTGATGATGAGCCTTGTGGGTAGAATCTGGCTTATGGAGGTGGGTGGTCCATCCCATGAGAAGCCATGAGAAGGCCTGTATGCTGGATGACACAGTTCCTTAGGCCTTTTGTTTGACACTTAAAGCTGTGTAAAACAAGCTTTAAGTGGGGCAGTGAGGGTTAAAACATTCAAACAGACTCTTGGGTCATTTCAACCAACCCAAAGAATTTTTTGTTTAATTGACA
The DNA here is from genome assembly GCF_001723895.1 of Crocodylus porosus. Taxonomy (NCBI): domain Eukaryota; kingdom Metazoa; phylum Chordata; order Crocodylia; family Crocodylidae; genus Crocodylus; species Crocodylus porosus. The sequence continues at coordinate 83,763,474 of NW_017728906.1, read as the reverse complement.
AAACCAGATTAATAGCTGAGGAAAATCATAATCTTATGAGGTGAGTCTTGACCACTGCAAAGCAAGGCTGGCCAGGCTTCTGCTTCTACAGCAGGGGGTTTCTTCAGCAGTTCAACAGATGCACACAGTCTGGTGGGTATCCAGTCAGAGCTTATCCAGCCATAGAAGTTCCCCCAAATGCCCTCCAGCCTGCGTCCAGTATTTATAGATGGATGGTAATCATAGTCTCAGTATTCTAAGGAATCATCTCTGATTGGCTTTATTTAAAGTTCTTTGTTTCACTGGAACTTTCAGAACTGGATTAAACTAGATTTTTTACAAACCTGGAAGATGTCACAATTGGGATACATATCCTGCAAATGCAAAAAGGGTGAAGGGAAACAAGTTTCTTATCTTCTTCCATTCCTTTTTTATACTGGTCTGTTACTTCTTCACTTCAGTTTATGATTAGGCATGATTTGCGTTCTTATATCTAAGCATCTATTGTTAGCAAGTTGATAACATTCAATACATCTGATCCTTTTCTCTAATGTTAATAGAGCTAATAGATAGGTAAGGTTGGATAGTCCCTTGTTTTCCACAGATTGTTGTCTAAATGTAAATGTGTTTCCTATTTTTCATATATCACAACACTCCCTTTTGAGTAGAGTGTTTATTTTTGGTTGTCAAGGTGGGCACTTATATACATGATGGAGGTTTAGTCCTCAGGGTCTTATTCTATGCCCCCTGAATTGAAATGGTGGGGCATAGACTAAAACCTTGAGGACTAAACCATTTCAATTTTTTCATCATGTTACGGTGAGGGGCCCAATCCTCTTTTTTTTTTTTTTTGGAGCTGGAGAATGACCTTGAGCTGTGGGGCCCCACAATCCTTGTCTCTGTGGTGGTGGCACCCTGTGATGCTACCCAGGCAGGCTGCTAGCAGGCCAGGTGCTGCCCCAGCTTGGAGGCAGCACCTGGCCCAATCCAACTTTTCCCCCGACCCCAAGAGGGAGGGACCAGGGCCCCTGCAGCTCAGGGGCTGCTTGGCCCACAGGCAGCTCACCTTCCAGCTGCGGGAGAGGTGGGCAGGCTCCACCGAAGGAGGAAAAAAAAAGGATCAGGTCCCTCACTGCTTCTGCTGTCAGTAGGTGCCGGTGGCTGACAGGATGCCTGGGGCTGCCTGGGAATGGGCTGGGTTGCCCCTGGGGCAGTGTGGGGAGGCAGCAGAACAGCAGCTGGGTTTGCTGGAGGCCAGAGAAAGTGGATGAGTGGTGCACAGGGTGCTGGAAGCCTGGACAGGCTGCTGGCTGGCTGGGTGCTGCCCTAGCTTGGAGGCACCCAACTGAACACTTCCCCAAGCCCACCCAGGCTTCCAGAACCACATATACCATCACCACTGCCTTCTCTGGTGGCCAGCATACCCAGCTTGCCCCTGGGGCAGTGCGGGGAGGTGGCAGGAGTACATCTGAGTGTGCTGGTGGCCAGAGAAGGTGGTAGGGATGTTGCATGGGGCACTGGAAGCCCGGATGGGCTTGGAAAAGCATTGGATCAGGTGCCTCTGAGCTGGGACAGCACCTGGCCAGCTAGCGGCCTGCTTGGGCTTCCTGCGCCCCATATACCATCCCTGCCACCTTCCCCAGCCACTGGCAAACCCAGCCGCCCTCCTGCCACCTTTCCGCATTTCTGCAGGCAAGCCAGCCCATTCCTGGGCAGCCCTAGGAGTCTTTCCACCTGCAGGAGCCTGATAAAGGCAGAAGTAGCGAGGGACCTGATCCTTTATTTTTGCAGAACATGCCTGCCTCTCCTGTGGCTGGAGGGTGAGCTGACAGCTGCATTGCTGCAATTTGCAACATTGCAAACTAAACTACATCAGGATGTAGTTTAGTTTGCAATGATGCAAACTCATTTAAAATCCCCCAAATTTTTGCACATCTACAGTGTGATGCTTTTAAATCACACAAAGTGACATTTTTGTCACGTACATGGTAATGGCATCACATGTACAAGTGCCCAGTCTCTCACCTCTTACAGGTTTTATCTTGAAATGTAAATGTAGCTTCTTGCTTTCCTGTTTAAGTAAGCAGGTAACTTTCCCCTGATCAGGTCTGTCATGTAGCTCCAGCATCAGAGGGCCCATTACATGTAATGACTAATGTCAGTTCTCTGCTAACTACATATGTCACAAATGTCAGTTCTGTACCAACACCCTACTATATAGAGTCAGTTTATGTGATTGTGTACATGGCAGAGAGGCGGGAATGATGGCCACATTTTGTGCTTTTGGCCAATTGAGGCAATTTTAAGGCCATCATCAGATTTGCTACCTGTCCCAAAAGAGCCAAAATCAGCTCACTTTTAAGGCGATCTTTATGGCCTGTCATTTTACCTTAGCTTTTGGAGAGATAGGTATGTAATACAGGTAGGATTTGTCTCATGGAATGGTTTGGTATTCATCTCTTACAGGTTATTTATTTATTGTGTTAAGGTTTAGGGACTCTACTGATCTTCTGTTTACTTGGGCTTTTATTTAAATTAGAAGTAATAAGGTCTAGGATGGTTTTAGTCCCCTTTCCACCTGCCTTTTTATATTATCCCTAATATAAATGGGCAATACTAAAGAATATCTGAGGGACAGAAATGGGATGGTATGAGAATATTATACATATGTTCATAATGGAAATGTAGGAAATTAACAATGAAGAATGAGTAAATGAATGTGGCAGTAGTTTACGTCAGAAATTATTTATGAAAGATTCTCCACTGCCTCCTTCTTTGTGTCTGTGCAGAGTTGGTTTAAAATTCTATCATTCTGATCTGGCAGTGTTTTGCACCCAGTCCACACTCACTTTTTTCAGGTAGAGGATGACACCCAGGCCCATGTCAAAACTAACAACAGATAAAGCAAAGTGTATATAACTAAATCAGATATTCTACTGTTTATAATATAGCTATACAAATTTCTTTGGAACATATAAGAGTGTTTCAAGGGGACAAGCGGTTTGCTAGGAAATTCCAGTGTTGTTCTTCTAATTAAATCTAATTAAATTGCATGTGTTGTATTTGTCCTGTTTTTGCCATCAGTTTGCTTATTATACTGAGAATGTGAGCAGTGAGGGAGTCTGTAAAGAAAATAATTCAGCACATTCAAAACTTAATCCCATCTTTCTAGTTGAATAAATACCCAGACTTACTTTCAGAATTTGGATTGTTTCAGTTAAGAAACTAAGCATGTGTTAAATGTAATTGCAATAATGCATTTGCAATAATGCATTTGCTTTGTATTTTGGCAGAGTGAAGATATATACCTTTTAAAAAGAGAAATTGAACAGGGGGAGAAAGATCTAGAGAAAGTGAAGGCTTTCCATGCTGAATGTTTGATGATAGATTGGTGTAATGGAGAAAAAGAGCCTGAAAACAAGTATGTCCTCAACTGTCTCTGTCCCTCAGGGTGCTCTGTGGGTGACTGGCTATCCGTTGCATTTTTTGTCTTGTTCCACATTTTCCAGCTGACGACATCCCTGATACAGTTTCCATTTGCAAGGAGAAATTGAAAAAACTTTAATTGGCATTTTCAAAGGAATCAAACTATTTTATGGTAGGAAAAGAGGTGTCTGGGAAAATATATTTTAAAAATGTAATGCAGTGAACTGGAATAAAATGGAATGCGATCAGGACCAATAACAATCAGTGTAAGCCAGGAGTAGGAGCTTTTTGCCACCTGGGCTCTCTCCCAGAAGTCTCTTCCCCTTCCTGCTCTAAGTAGCTGGCTGCCAGATTTCCAGCCTCTCTGCAGCAAGTGTAGGCTCATATGCAGCAGAGCAGCAGGCTCTGTATAATAGAGGGAAACTTCATGGAACTAAGGGGCTGTGTGGCATGGCTCTATGACACCAATCCCCCATGCTGGATCAGACCTCATCTGGCTTGAGTGCTGTAGGTTGCTGACTCCAGGTGCACGTTGTAGCTAGGGACAGACATTACACATAAACTGGTTTAAGTGATGAGAAATTGGTTTAAACCTGTAACAGAACAGACATTCAGTACACATAAACAAGTCTGAAAATGACTGAAACTGGTTTGAGATAAACCTGGTTGAACGTAGTATCAGACTTAACTGATTTGGGGCAAACCAGTTTATGCAATGTCTGTCCCAGACCAGGAGTATTTGCTGCCTCCAGCAGATGGGACTCTTGCTCTCTTTGCCCTGACTGGTTAGCTAAAATTTGTAGCATCTGGATGGAGCTGGCTGGGAATTTTTGTAACTAAAATGGTCTTTTCTGTGGAGCTGTTTGTCTTTGTAATTATACATTCATTGGACCGGAGAAAACATGAACCATTTATTTCATATGTTTCAGTGCTGGGGCATAGAAGGCTGAAATTCAAGTCCAGTCAAGGTTGAAACCTGTATGTGTGCGTGTGTGTGTGTGAGAGAGAGATCTCTGAAAGTTCTTTGGTTTGATTTAGAAAAGAAGTTTTTTTGAAATTGTGGAATTTTTCATGGGATATGTAGTTTTTTTCCCATGTAGTTTTACCTACAGATTGTTCCCATTAGAGGCAGCTGTTTCTCTGATGCAATATAGTTTATTTTCAAGGAAAGTACATTAAGTCTTACTTTCCTGAACAAAGTGGGAAACAAGCAGGGGTGAGTTCCTTTGCTCAGCAGAGAATCTGACGACTCACTCAGCTCAGCACTTTCCTCAAACTGTTTCTCTCAGCTTTGCCCTTTGGGCTACACTAGAAGTGTGTCTCTTGCTACGTGTTAGTTTTTCTGCTCTCATCTCTGCCTGCTTCCATGGTGTTTTTGGTGTTCTTCTCCCCTACATACAGCACAAAATCAATCTTCGACCCACGTGTGGGTTTTCAGACCTCCAGGATATTACATGAACTGCCTAACCCAGCTGCTGCTCAGGTTTGCTTCGGGTCTAGTTCTTGGGCAGTAGTTATTAATTATTTTAGCTGCTAATAAACAAAGGGGAATGTAAGTGTTAACTCATTTAGCCAGAATATAATGCGCAGCACCTACAACCATGTGTTTCTTAACCCTTAGCATAATGGTACTTACCTTAGGGGTTGGACATACCTTTCCTTTTTAAGTGGTGATCCTTTGAAAACATATCCATACACTCACGTTGTTTGTCCCTGTGATTTCTGTGACATTCCAAGAAACTGGTGACCAAGTGATTCCTTCACAAAAAAGGCTAATTGGAAGTATAATACAACAAAGAATGAGTGTCTCTTCCAAAGCTATAACTAGTTGTTCCAAGTCCTGATGGAGGCTAATTTCTGGGCTACAGTAGGAAACTTTGCTTTGCTGCTGCTGCTGCAGTTCCTGTGGCCAAACCTTGGATCGTTAGGCGTATCTGATGCCTTATAGGAGCAAAGTATGAAGCAAAAAGAGTAAGTTACTATACTTGGTGCACTTTTTTACAATAATTCCAAATAAGAAAAACTACTTTATAAAAATGACTCCCACTTTCAAAACAACCTGAATAAAGGCCAAAGTTCGTGGTTAGAGATGAGAAGATTTATGTCTTGTGGAGTGGTTTGAAGTGTGGTAAAAAAGATCAGCAGCTCCATATAAAAAGGCAAAGTGATTGATTTTATAGAATCATAGAAAATTAAACTTGAAAGAGACCTAAGGAGGTCATCTAGTCCAACCCCCTGCCCAAAGCAGGACCATCCCCAATTCAAAGCAGGTTTTAATTTTTATTAGCACTTGTGCAGGCATATCATTTACTGCTTATTGATAGGATGGCTTACCCTTTCCCCCAGAATTCAGACCAGCTAGAGTTAGAACATTCTGGCTCCAGTAAAGAATAAACTGTTTACATATTTACATCCAGATGTTTATAACAGAACATTTTAAAGCAAAACTAACAACTTTTAAGCCACCCTGGACACTTAGACACTAGTAAAACAATATTAATCATTGTCTAATATTTGAAATCAGTGTTCAATTTAAGCTTTATAACACTGGAAAAGTGATTTCTTATAAAAGTATTCGTACTCTTCAAGGTATTCACTTCATTTTTTTCCTTCATCTGTCAGTAACAGTCCTCACAAGCAGACTTTTACTACTTCATCTATAACCACGCATATCCAGGAGCTGAATGCTTCTCCCACCAGTAGACCACACTGTACATTAGAAGAGCCAACACTGACTGCACACCACCATATACGAAATACATGGCAAACTTGTTATGACAGTCCAGCCATAAGGAAAAAGGCACTGTACGCAGGTAACTGTCTGAACTGAAAGGTAGATACTAGAATTTGTTCATCAGTTTTGAAGTGATTTTGCCAAAAATAAAATGATAATTCTTTATCTTGGTCATAATTAAAGTTTGACGTTTTGCATGGAAGTAATCTTAAATCTCTGATTTACTTTTCACTACTTTTTTGCATTTCTCTCCTCTTGGATACTTATAGTAGTTATTTTTACAATCTGTTGTGGTGTTTGTGTAGCACTTCCTGCAGTGGAATGATAAATTTTAATTATCTTGATTGATTTAAGAAAACAAAAAGAAAAAAAAAGCTATTAATAGTAGGGAGCTTAATACCCCCTCTCTTTTTTATTAATGTAATCAAACAAATCATGATAACAGTGAAGAGCCAACATGTGTGTTTTATTATTTATAATGTTCATTTAAAAATCTCACTTTTTGATTTATTATCAACTAAATTATTCTTTGAAGCAACATGTGAGATCATTTGAAAAACAATTTACTTGGCTTATCTGGAAAAAAAATACTTCAGCATCTTAACTTTGGAAAATACAGTGAATAAATGAGTATTAGTTGAAGTATTTTTACATGCAAGACTTGATCTGCAGTAATACGCTAGAACAGTAGAACAGACGGTTGATACTTGAGAAGAGTTCTGTGTTCAAGAACTGCGAGCATCCATTGATTTGTAGCTGAGTTGTTCCTTTGCCTTCTTCTGAACACTTGCAGAGCAAACAAAGACTAGTCTGCTCAGAACTCGAGGTCATGGACTAAAATCTCGTAAAGGAAGTCCAGATGAGAAGATATCTCCTGAAAGAAAGGATTTTCACCTCAAAAACACACTGAGCCCTGCAGCCAGTTTTAAAGGCAAGTAGCACAACTGTGTGAGGTGAACAATTTTTCTTTTGATTTGTTTAAATCTGGTGGTGCCATGTTTGAGGTCAGGGTGAATGAGCAAATAAACTTTTAAACTGCTGTCAAGAGGAGCCAGGGATGTGCTTAACTGACATGGTCAAGGAAGGAAGTCCAGTGGGATGGTAATGCTAAAATTTGAGATACTAAATTAGAATGAATACAAATGGAAAGATAAATAAAATTCACAGATTTATAAATAATACTCCATTTATTATTTTTCCTCTTGCAAGGAAAATGGTCATGGTCTTAGTCATCTTGGAAGGAACTTAATCTTCTTCCATGCTATCTGTATACTGTACCTCTGGCAAGGTCATTTCCTACAAAAGAAGTGGAGAATATTGTGGAAGAAGTGGAGTTATTGTGGAAGTAGTGGAGATGTGTTGGCAGATTTTATATTTCTTGTCCCAGCATGGTCTGGATCCATTAGGTGTGCTTGTTGGGGGTGTTTGCAGCCTGCACTGGGTTCCATGTTTCTATCACTAGTCTGCTGGTGGTACCCAAAATATCTAGTTTAAAGTTATTTTGAATATATCTAACTGAAGTGCAGGGGTAGACATGCCCTGAAACTGCTGAAGGAGGAGCTGAATCATAGTTTTTTTTGGGTCTAGGGTGACTATCTAAGAGATGCTCATTGCAGTAAAAGAAAAAAGGAAAAGTCATATATTGTTGGTTGTATTAAAGATCAAGGTTAAAATTGACAGCTCTAGCTTAAATCCTGATGTGCTGTTTTAGAAAGAAGCCCAGCTTCACTATATGGGCGCAGACAGAAGTGACAGTTTTTGGCTGATCTGGCCACAGGAAGCCATCTATAGCTGTGACCAAACACAAGTGCATGGCTGCAGACAGCTTAAAAAATGACCAGTTGGGTGAAAATCTGAACCCTTATTGTATGAGGGGTCAGATGAAGATGTTTCAAAACAGAGTGTCTTTTGTGACTTCTGTGCTGTAATATGCCAAGGATCTTCAGAAAAGCTGCACTCGGCACATGGGGATAAGTAGTCAGTGAAATGAAACTATTTTGTTAGAAACTTGGATTAGATATCCAGCAGATATTCCTTTTTTCCAATGACTATTATAGCTCTGAGCTTAATGCTAAAGGTGCTTTCATTTGTTTTAAAACCCTATACATGATATTTGAAAATGTGTTTGACATTTATACATCTCACAGTTTCTTGTTTTTAGTTCTCTAGCTATTACTTTTGATTAATGAGCTCTTTATACAAGTTAACCTTAAATGAAACACAGCTGGCCAGCCAGCCAGGGGCAGTATATTATGTTGTTATGGTCTGAGTTAGGGAACAAACTGGTGAATCTTTCTTCCTTAGTTATAAGCTATAAATCAAAATGAAGTTTAAAATAATTTTGAAAAGATTTTAAATTAGTCCCTATCTACTTTTTAAGACTTCACTGTTAATTAGATCTTGGGAGAGTGTGGGTGGGAATGTTGTTAATATTGATCAAACACCAAGACTGAAACACAAAAGAGATTAATGTTCACAAAGAAGCTTAGCAGCTGGAACAAGCATTATTGTACAACCCTCATGGTGTTTCTGATAGGTTAAGACAAATTGTTGAGACTAATTGCTACAGTTTTATGACTTGTGTGCATGCAGAATCATTATGTGTTGTTTTGTAAATGTTTTCCACAGAAATGAATACCCAAAAGGTGACAAAAAGAACAGCTAAAGAGTATGTACATAATATCACAAAAAGATAAGTGTTTATAATTTGTTTTCAATAATTCCTAAAGTAACAAAACCTTTTCTATCTCATGCTATATCTTGAGGATTCTTATTTTCAGTTCTCTAGATATCTCTTCATCTCGTTGGCTAAAGACTCATGGTTTGGTTGCTAGGCGACTCACCATAATGGATGCCTTAGCCCCCACAGCTGTTCCTCACAGTACTAAATACATCCCAGTTCTGGACAAACATGTTGTTTCTAAAGTCTTTGATGAGGTAAAGCTTTTGTGTTATTTTGGGACAGATCTAAAATGTATTACTGTTTTTGAAAGTAATTTTATTGTTCACTCATATAAATATCAAACAGTTATTTTGATTGTGATAAAATGCAAATGATGCTCAGCATAGAGATTTGATAGTGTTTATTTTCAACAATCATTAAGAGAATAAAACTGTTCATTAATTATGTTTCTTGAAGAGGGAAGGAATTGGGGAGCTTAATGCTGTTTGCATTTCTTGCCTTTTTACCAGTGGGTGGCAGCATGCAGCCACTAGGTGTTCAGATTTTTTTCTGGCTGGTAGCCACTAGTGATATATGATAAATCACTGGAGATCTGAATTTTGGGTTTCGTAAGCTAATTGGAAAATTGGTCATGCTTTCTTATATCACTGAGTTCTCAGGGTTTACACATGTTCACTAGAGTGTGTTTAAAAAGGAACACAATAACATAATTGAGGGTCCAGGTTTGATAGGTGCTCAGTGCTGCCTGTGGCATGTCTACACAAGACGCTAAATGCACAGTAGACTAATTCTACTGTGCATTAGCATAGCCATACTATTGCACTAATGTGCAGTAGAATTAGCCTACTGCTCATTAATGTCACTAAAAAAGCCTATGCTGGTGTGACTAGAAGGTGAGGGGAGCGGCAACCACTATTCCCTGCCTCTTCCCTAAATGAGGCATTACCTGGTGTTGTGAAGAGAAAAGGGGGTTTGTTGGCTCCTGTTGGCCTCCCGTTGTCCTCCCTACTGCCCAGATGAGCAGCAGGGTGGCAATTTAAAAGCCAGTGGCTGGGAATGGGGCTTGGGAACCCCACTGCCAGCTTTTAAATTGCTGCCTTGCTGGTCAGCTGAGTGGCACAGCAGCAAGGGGGAGCCAGTCTTGAGGGCCTTCCCCAAGCCCAGTTCCCAGCCACCAGCTTTTAAATTGCCATGCCACCACTCATCTGGGCTGCAGGACAGCAAGGAGGAATATAGCCAGGAGCTGGAAGTCAGGTTGGGGAAAGCCTCTGCATGCCCAACTCCCAGCTATTAGATAGCCACCCCCTCACTTAGGTGAGTGCCGAGAGGGAGCTGGAGGGGCTGAGAGCAAGTGTGTAGAGGCTTTTTCTAGCTTAAGGTTACCATACATCTGGGTTTTCTTGGACATGTTCTCTTTTTGAGTCCTCCAATCTGTCTAGGCAGTTTTTTGAAATACGAATTAATGTTTGGTGCTCTGCTCCACTGGTGGCAGTGAAGGGAGAGTGATTAGGGGCAGGGGCAGTGCTGGGGGAAGTGGGCTGTAGCAGGGCAGGGGAGGCACTTCCCCTCCAGTGGGGGAAGGGGCCGGGGAGCCCTTTGAGGGCAGCAGGGAACTCCATGGCTGGGCAGCCCCAGGAGTCAGCCCCATGAATCAGAGCTGCCATGTCCCAACCCGGTTGGGACAGAGGCAGCTGGCAGCCCCCTTTGGCGGGTCTGGTGGGAGCAGGGGCTGTGGATTAGGAGTGAGGGGCACTGGCAGGGCTGATAGAAATGAACCCCGGTACACAGCTTATTTTAAAAGGCTGTTTGCTTTCATAAGGTGCTTGTTCTGAACAGCATTTCAACAGTAATACCAGCAATTACAATTGAATACTCATATCTTAATGTCTAATTTTCATGCAGAAATTTCCAGTTTTAAAGTATTACAGCATTTCATGCCTATAACTGATGGCAAGTTATGACCCTAAGTTGGAGCATGTGTTTGTCAAGCTCTGGCACATGTGGTATGAAAAGGAAAGACAACAATCTGGACTGCAGACAAGTGGAACTAACAGAATTATCTCTATTATATGTGGAACCCATTCGCCTTTTGGCTTTATGCCGGTATTTCAGGGAAAAGCTGAGAATAGGATGTGGCTTTAATTATAAATCTTGATCAAGAGTGATTAACAGATTGCATTAAAATCTTGGCTGCCCCTATACTTTGAAAGCCCCCTTTCAGAATAAGTATTTACAACATTTTTGGAATCAGTTCTTCTAAGATACTGGGTTTTGTTGTGCAGAATAGATATGCTCCTTTGTTTACTTGGAGGAAGGCATTATTTTGGATTTTTGCCCTTTGTTAACACTGATGCACTAACAACAATTCTCTCACCTTGGAAATAAAGAAGCAAGTAAAAAGGTTACCATGACAACTCTTCATTAACAAGATGCTGACCTGCTCTTTTAATTTCTGTGTGCCCTGACAGTTTCACCTGAGCCATTGCAAAGAGATTAATTATTACACTAACCATCAATTTCATATGCAGAATAAAATTTTTGGATGTTCAGCTAATATTAATTCTCTGTACCATATTTCCAGAGCAGTGCTTCTCTACTGATACTTCTATGCATCTGCTCCAGAGATTGCACGGTCTTTGATAGAGCTTTATGAAAAACAGAATTTATAGACTAGTAACTGAACCAAAAAACCACCCAGAAAAACACGGGTTTCAGGTTGGCCCCTCTCCCCCAAATTTTCATGTAATATGAAATGATTTTTCTTTTGTTTCCATGTTATTTACCTCTTTCTGTTTAAAGTTTAGGTCAATTATGAAATGAAATCACCATTTTGAAACAAAATGTTGAAATGTCTTATTTTTTAAAATATTGAGATAAAACATTTAACCTTTTAATTTTTTCCTTTACTACTTTAAACTACTCACCAAATCTGACCAGATTTTGCAAATAATTGCCTCCCTGAAAATGCATTTTTGGTTAATTTCCTCTTCCATGAAAGAATTCCCTAGTCGTAGTCTATAAAGTTTAATGCCATAATAGTAAACATATTTTTGCCAATTCTTAACATTCCACTTAGACTATTATAGTCATTCAGAAATATTATTGAATATTTGTAAGCTGTTTAGTTGGAGTGAAGATAGTGGTAGAAGATGACTTTTGCAGAAAAAGTCCTTATACCTTTGGGCTGAAGGTGCTCCAGCTTGAGTGTCACAGCAAATCTCAACTGTTTGGTGTGGCATTGAAAACACTTTTTCTATAGCACCAATATCAATTTCAGTTCTATCTGGATTGGGAGTGGGAAAGGCATTTACTGCACTAGAATTTTGAAGAGAGAAGTATAATTGTGCAGAATATGCTTTGATATGTTCTTAATACAGTGGTACCCTTCTCCCATTTCATATTTTTTTCTTGTTACCATGCTCTAGAAGAAAGAAATATTTTTTCCAGCATAATCTTGCGTTGGCTTGTTGATTGAAGGTCCATAGGAATTTATATTGGGTGATATTGTATATGGATTTTTAAGTGAAGGATGGTCTCTCTTTTCCTACTTCTCTTTTAAAGATCAATTATTTGGGTGCTGGGTTTTCTGTTCCATAATGTAGTGTGCATTACCTAAATGTTGTAATGAAGATTTTGAAAGACATTTTGATTTCTAAAGAAGGAAATAGGTGCTTCTGAAATTTTCAAAGGCACTTCATCAAGGATGGTTGATCCCAGTATGATTGTAAAAATGTCTATCTGTACTTCTAGGCACCTAAGTACTTTTGAAAATCTGGCTCTTGCAATAGAAGTTACAGCATTTCATGTATATAAATAAATACATTTCTTATTTGTATATGATATGCATCTCTGGAATAAGCTGGTGCTGTATACAGAAGAATAACACAGTGATTTATTAAAACAATACAATCTGTATTGTATCTGCCTGCATACTTTCTGTCTTAGCTTTCATTAGTAGAGTAATATTGAGAGATATTGTTTATTTTGGTTAGAAATAAATTGTAAAATAGCAAGATTAATTTGTTGTGCCTTCCCATGCTTAATTTGCAGGGTTCCAATGCTTATTTTAGGGATCATATTTATTTATAGGATTTCTGGAAATACATTGCAAGACAATTTTATCCTAATACTGAAATCCCATTAGGTTTGATCTCTCTCATGGGACCTTGTGCCTGTATGATCACTTATATGAAGTGCTTTGTTTTTCCTTATTGAAGTTCTTTGAGACTTTACTTGGTTGTATAAATAGTCATATATTCAGTGAAGTCTTTGCTCTTTATTGTTTTGTAGGTGTTACCCCTTGCCCACATTAGCAATGACAAGAAACAAATCACATTAATTAATCCTCAAGCAGTGAATCTTGATGCTTATAAAGAGAAGCTGGAACAAGCAGTTAAATCTTATGAATGGTAAGTCTTTGCTTCAGAAATTCAGCATTCTGAATTTAGGAAATCATCTGTTATGTCCTAAATCAGGGGTGTCAAACATGGTTCTGAAGTGGTTGGAGCAGGTGTCGTGTGTGACATGGTACCTGGAACAGGTGCCACATGTGGTGTATCTACAGCCAGGGCAGGCACTACATGTAGCATGACACCTATGTCAGCCAGTCTAGGATCTGCATTGTATGTGCCCAGCTGGACTGTTTCCTATGCGGAGCCTGTTCTGGGCACTCTGGGATTGCTGCAATGCACTGCGGGTCCCATACCAGCTAGAACAGACATGGGATTGGGGGGGCGGGGGGTATGAGGGGTGCTGTGGTCCTGATCCTGTCCATGTGGCTAGATGAGTTTCACACCCCTGCTCTAACACATTGGTGGGCAGGAGCCTGTAATGATGCAAGTGCCCTAATTTCTACTTTAACCCTGGGTGAGGTGGGTGTTAAAGTTAGAGCGGTTTTGCTACTGTTATAGTACTACAGGCTTCTGCCACAGCTCACAGTTACAGCACAATGATTTCTGCCTGCTCAGAAGCTGTAGCTCTACCCCACCATGCCTTTTGAAACTGCTCCAAGGGAGCGTGTGGCTTTGCCCTTACTAGATGTGAGTAAAAAGTTATTCACAAACAAAAATAATGTTCATTTTTAATTTTTGTGACAAAAAATTGCTTAAACTTTGCAAAGTATTCATCATGCAAAAGGCGATATAATATAATACGCACAGGCGCGCGCGCACACACACAAACACACTAACTTCCATTAAAAATGATTTTTTGAGAATCCAAATACCTAAATTGCAAATCCTTGAAACTTAAATGTTTAGAACAGAATTACTGATAGATCCTTAACTATAGTGATCTAGTTGCAATAAAAAATTTATCAGCCTGAGCAAACATTGTTTTGGAGGATGTGGAAAGTGAAAATATTCCTGGCCTAAATATCTGGATGCCACATTTTCAACCTGTAGTGCATGTTAATTGTCAAATTATCACACACTTTTCCAGCTGAAACACTAACTCAGCTATGTCTTTTATGCTTGAATGCAGCGTTTCTGGTAATTAAATTTGAAAGAACTACAGGTTAGCTCTGTGAATAATGATTGGTCACAAATTTATTTTTACAACTATAAAATAGACAATATGTCAGAAGTTGCAGATTTGAAGAATGAAACCAGGACAATAATATCACCATATATAGATTGACTATTAGCACTAAATTAACAGAGAGGAAAATGATGATAACAGTAATTTCATGTGTGTACAGAAGGAATATCCTACACTGATGGAGAAAAAAACTGGGAGCTACTAAGTGTGTGATCTTGAATAACCAGAGGCATTTACAAATGAGCTAGGTATGAAAGTGTAGCATTTAGAAGTGTGAAATAGACAGATGAACATGTCAAGACTGCAGATTATGAATGAACTAAGTAATTTACATTCTAAAGGCGCTGGTTCTCGTTTCCCTTAGCTGATGAACTGAATCAGTCAGAAGCCCATGCTCAGAATCCAGTTTTGTGTAAGCTATTTCATCTTAAATGCAAGAATTCATTGCTCAAAACTGACAAAAGACTAATGTTTGAATAGGTCTGACTCTTTCTTGCAATGTACTGGAACCAACTTGTACATTTGGAAAGAGACTATAGTGGAGCTCAGTTTCCTATCTTGTGGACGGCAACTAGGATTCTCCTAGGCAACCCCTAGAGTGCAAAAAACATGAAATCGTTATGTGATGGTTTAATTGTTTGAATGCTGACAGCTGACGATAAAACTGTCAGATTAAATTGACTTGTGGAAATGTGTATGTAAAAAAAAATACAAATGCAAGACAAAAGGCTATGATGTTTTTAAAAGGTGATAGTATGTAAGGGTGCTTCTGGGAAAGTTTTATTTTCACTACAGAGTTTTTTCTCAGTAGCCAGAGTAGAATGGAGTGGAATGGCATGATGTCCCACAGAAAAAAGCAAAATCATGAACATTGTTTCTCAAATGTCTCATGCTACAATTTTCTGAAGCTGTTTACTTGGGGGACGAAGTGCTTAAGTTGTCTGATATTAAATCAGCCCAATTACTTAATGTAGCTTGCTGGGTGATGCATTGAACTTTCCACTGAAATCCCTACAGGAAACAGTAGTGATTGGTACTAATCCTTCAGTGACCCTGAAATAATTATGTTGCTACTGATGGAAGAAGCTGTTTTTCCATCTTCTTTTTCAGATGATAATTTCATAGTTGAATGATAAGGATGCAGTTTGTCACTGTGGCACTCGCAGAATACAAATTATTGCAGACGTCTTTAAAACGCTGTGTTCTTTTCTTCCGTTGTTGTTATGATAATCAGCTGCACTCTGACTGCACTCCCTCAGAAATTGTTTTGTTTTCTGTAATAGGCGCCTCAATCTAATTACTTGGAGAGCACTATCTCAAGAAGAAAGAGACAAGTAAGCTGTCACCTTCTTATGTTCCAACTCAAGAATTGAATCTTTAGAACATATATTAATATGATAGGAGCTAAGGGACACAGCACCTTTGAAAATCAGATCAAAAATATTTAGTATACTTTTGCTGCTCTTCCTATAGCCAGCTTCTTTTATGTTCAAGTGTCTCGTGTCTCTCCCTGACTGGTAAAAATTTTATGTGACAGAGTAATATTTACATCTTAGGTTTTATTTTATGACCCACTGGGTATGTCTACATGTGCAATTAACTTGAAGCAATAAACTCTGGAGCAATTTGAGCTGGAGTAAACTTCCCCCACCCAATCCACAGAGTCTACGTGTGTGCCTGGAGCAGCAGCAATTTGAGTTGGGGCAGAGCAGTTTATACCAGGGCCATTCAGCCCTGGACTCTGGTGGTGGCATTGGTTGGTGGTAGAGGGGCAGTGTTGGGGATGAGGGTGCTAAAAGTGCAGAGCTGGGTGGCTAGGCCGCAGGCAGAAATCTGGCCTCTGGCTGGCTGGGTTGACTGGGTGCAATTTATGCTCGTGGTTAGTGTCTACATGTGCATTTAATCACAGTTAATTAGCCCAGCATAAGATAGTACTGTTCCTGATTCTTACTGGGTGTGTCTACATGAAATGTTTACTGCACAGTTGACTAATTAACTGCACAGTAAATGTCTCAGCATCTATACACGCTCCTCTGTTAGAGTGCATGAAACAAGTAAACTCTGCAGCAGGGTAGTGCTTGTAAATGCAAGTACTACTATGCAGAGTTTTTTCACGCTCAGCAGCGTTCAGTGTACTGCTTTCTGGGTGCACGTGTAAACAGTGTGCCCAAGAGCTTCTCAGGAGCAATAAGCTCTGCAGGTTATTGCTGCACACTAATGGCACATGTAGATACATCCACCGTGGTGTTAATTACTTTACTGTGGACTAATACCATTGCATGTGTAGATAGTGATGCTTTACTTCACAGCTAATTAGTCTACTCCACAGTTAACTGCCTGTGTAGATGGGCTAGTAGGTTTCAAAATGAGAAGATTCCCCGTTTTGCTAGCTGTTTGCTTTTATAAAAACAATATGAAATTTACTTATAACACTGAGAAGCACCTCAAGGGCGTGTTTGTACAAGAAGTTGTATTGGCAAGCTGTAAGTGGCTCCCCACTGAGCAAATCAGTAATCTGAAAGTGACTTTGGGACCATAGGGTAGCCTGGGAGTAACCTAGGTCTTCCAATTTACTGTGTAAAAAGACTAAGTACCTGACACTTCTCATTTGTATTGCCTTCCTGGGATAAGGCACCTTAATTTAGGGGCAGATTGTAATGGCTATTTGAGATCTGGCCCTAAATACCCATCAAAGGCAAAATGGAAGCAGCATTTAAAATAAAAAAATATGTAACAAATGGGAAAATGAAGAAATATATTAGTAGTCAAAATACATTAAAATTTACAAAATATAGAAAATTGGTAAGAGAATCTAAGATAAAAGAAAAATCCATGCTGGGCAAAAATAAGGAAAAGCAGAAGGAGATTCTTAAGTGTATTAAGAGAAAGATAAAACATATCAGTGTTGTAGGCTCAATACTCAATATAGGGCAGTCATACAGAATGGTCTGGATCACTTGGTAAGCTGGGCCCATTCAGTCAAAGTGTAGTTTACTATAGCCAAAAATAAAGTTTACATGTAGAAATAAAAAAACGCTGACTTTGTGTATAGACTGGGGGATCCGGTCCAGGGAAGTGGACAAGCAACTAAATGGGAGCTGTCACTGTGATGCTGTGACAAAAAGGGATGTTTCAGGTCCTGGACGAATAAATAGAAGTAGTGAGTAAGAGTAGGAAAGTGTTTTAACACTACATATGGCACTGATAGATGTATATGGTAGTAGTGTGTATAGTTTTGGTGTCTGTGTTTTAAGAGTGGTGTTAAAAATTTTGAGAGGTTGCAGACAAGAGCCCAAAATACTTTGAAGGCTGAAGGAAATGCCTTCTGGAGAGAGAC
Organism: Crocodylus porosus; assembly: GCF_001723895.1. Lineage (NCBI taxonomy): Eukaryota > Metazoa > Chordata > Crocodylia > Crocodylidae > Crocodylus > Crocodylus porosus. The sequence goes on along the minus strand of NW_017728906.1, from coordinate 83,745,777 downwards.
TTAAAGAGCTCCCTCTTTTAATTTATCTAAAAGATTAAGCAAGCCATTTTTCAGTTTATAAGTACCACATTGTCTTGCATGTAACTCACTCCTGAATATAACACACACCTTGTTTTTAAAAAGGTAGCATAAAGAAAAAAAGATTTCACATTGGGTAAGTATCTGAGTAGCAGCATCTAGGGAGCTGAGGTTGCTGCCAGCCCGACGCACTGAATGGGGCCCTTGGAGGGAACCCATGTACTGGCTTAATTTGGTGCTGTAGGTCTGGGGCCATGTGCTGAGACTGGTGGTATGGTATGGGAGCATAGCCTGGACCTCATCCAGCATGATCAGTTTGGGGCTGTGGCCTAATCAAGTGTAACAGGACTGGGACTGTGTGCTGGGTCCAACCTTGCATACTGGCTCCAGGCCTGTGTGCTCGGTCTGACTGCTCCCCATACTGCCAAATTTCTGGACTTCCAGAGAGAAGATTTTCTTGCATATAGTGCAAACTTCAAATTTCACTGTCTGGTTTTCAGGAAAAAGTTGCAGCATATATGTGAGAAAATAGGGTATCTTCTCATGGAGAAGACAGTAGGTATTATGCTACCAAATCATCTTTTGGTGTCTTCAAACCAAGACTGGGGTTTTCAAATTTCAAAATCTTAGTATTCAGACAGAGACTTGGGTACCTTTTGGATAGTTATGTTTTAGCTGAACACTAATTACCAAGGAACTCGGTGAAACAAAATGGCCCGAGAGATCAGAGATGAAGAGATCAGATTAGATGATCCAGTGGCCCATTAAACTCTATGGCCATGTGCACATGAGCAGGGGTGCGTGTTTGCAGAAGCACAAACTGTAGTGGCACAAATTTTTGCTGCTACTTTGTGCCACAGTGCATGCCCCTGCCTGTGTGCTTTGCAGAGGGACACATAGCCCCTCTGCTTCACATGCTGCTGCAGGGGGGTGCTGGCTGGGGCACAGGGTGCCTCAGTGCGGGGCTAGCTGGCAGGCAGGCCCTGTGCTGAGGCACCCTGTGTTCCAGCGAGCCAGATAGTGGCATATGGAGATGGAAGAGCCCAGGGTTGCCTGCTCCCCTATCTCCATGCTCTGTAGAGCCCCTGCATTGAGGCATGTGGAGCCTTCGCCTTGAGGCACACTCCTGCCCAGCCAGCTGGGGAGTGTCTAGCTGGGGAGGAGTGTGTCTCAAGACAGGGCCTCCATATGCCTCAGTGCGGGGGCTGTGCAGTGCAGCCCCTGTTTTGAGGCGTGTGAAGACAGGGGAGCAGCCAACCCAGGTTTGCCTGCTCCCCTGTGTCGAGGCACTCTGCTGGGGAGCAGCTGGCTGGGGTTCAGGGTGCCTCAATGTAGGGGCTCCATAGCATGCAGAGACAGGAAAGTAGGCAGCCCTGGGCTGCCTGCTCCTTTGTCTCCATGTTTGTCCCGGAGTGCAGCACTTTGGTGTGCTTTGCACCATTTTTTTTCAGGGTTTTTTTTTTGCTACTGGGAAATCATGATAGCATATTTTGCCCTAGTGCTGCAAATCAGCAGTGCTGTGCACAGTTTAACATGCAATGTGTGTGGTTTGTGGCGCTGCAAACAGGTTTGCAGCACCACAAACTGCACATGCGTGCATGTCTGGATCTGGCCTATGAATTGGGTTGCAAATTTCTTTAAAATAAAAAACACGGCTTGCATGTAATGTCTAATTTTGTTTAAGGTTTGAGCAGGACAAGCCAGTCCGCTACATGGAACATAAGGAAGCTTTGCTAGAGTCTTTAGAAAATCTAGGTTGGCCTGTTTCCTATGAAGATGTGATGCTGTTGGAAGATGAAATTCTGGCAGGGTTAACATATATCCAACAGGCCTCTGATCTTCAGGAAGCTGCCAAAAAGGACATTCAGAGGACTTCTGCTTCACCTGTCAACCACAGTAAAAAGGTAGGTAGTATTGGTGCTATTAAGTATATAGCATTAGAGAGGTGGTCAAAGATATTTTTCAGAGATTTTTCATCCTGTCTTTCTGTAATAATTTTTTCTGTCACTTGGCTGTTTGATAAATCAGTGATAACTCTGTGTACACTGGAGGAGATGCATGTTTCTTAAATGAAATAGAAGAATGGGGCAAAATCCAGATTGGTCCCAAGTCAGGCCTGTTTAAAATGAGGTGCCTGCCTCCAATATGATCATTCAAAATGCAGATGTAGGTTACACCTCGGCTGTCTACAGTCAGTAGGGAGAGTTAAGGGCCTCCTAAGGGCAATTCACAACAAAGGGAAAAAAGGAGAAGCTGGACATGAAGCTGCCTAGAGCTAGCCAATAGGAAATGCTTAGCACATGGGTAGATTTGAATTCCCGCCCTTTTCTTGATTCTGAACCTGGAGTCATCTTCTGAGGACAGGCGCAAGAATGGCTTGTTGTGTTATGGTGGTGCCCACCTTTTGTGCAAAAATTTAGTAGTTAGAGCACTTTCTCAAGGTAGGCCAAGAACCCAGGTCTCTCTTTTCTCATCATCCTGAGGAGACCCAAACACATATCTCCTACTGTCCAGAAGAGCACCCTAACCATCAAGTTAAAGAATAACCTGCATGGGAGCACACTCCATTCCTCTGTTAAAGCTTGATCAGTGGGCAGAAATAGTAATCATCAGGGATCCTGATTTTCCCTGGTAAAAAAACTGGAAGTCCTCTGATAAAACCCCCAAAATCTGTCATTAAAATGAAAGGCCACTAATATATATGGTGCCAGTCCCAGCCCCATGGTGGCAGGGGGGAGAGGAGGAGCGTGCCTGGCCCCAAACGTGGGGGGGGGGGAGGGCAGAATGCAGGCCTCTCACCCCAGCTGCCTCTCTCCCCACCGCCTGTCATCCTTGACAAGCAATTGACTAGTAATAAAATAAATTCTGAATACCTATAAATTTTGGTATTTGATTTTAGGATTTTTATCAGAAAATCAGAGCTCCCCCTTGCCCCCTCAGCTCATGGAACACAAGTCCAGGCTCCTCACTCTCAAGCCACAGCCCTTCAGCCCTGCCGGTGCCCCTTACTCCTCCCCACAGCCCTGCCGGAGGGGACCCTGGAACTCTGCCAACCTGCAGAACACTCTGCAAAATACATGGGTTTCTCTGTTAAATAGAGAAAACCACATTTTCCACTGGTAAGGGGGAAAATCTGTGTTTTTCTCCAGTTTTCCATGGGAAACAGAAAACCCAGATACCTGGTAATCACTGACCACATTTTCACCATGGGGTTTTAAGGTCTTTGGTTTCACACAAGTTTAGCTCCAGGAGCTTAACCAGTCAAAATAAAGCTGTTTTCTCAATCATAACAATGTTTCTGTTGCCCTTTTCTTACCAAATATCTTCAGTTGTTGGTGGTGATTTTCTTTTGTTTTAGTTTAGAAGGCCTCTGCAAATATAAGTATTCTAAGGCTCTTTCTACATGCATGTTACTAGGAAAATTCAAATAATTTGTTAAAATCATTATCAAGCTCAAACTGATTACTATTCTGGTCATATCCCAGAGCCTTCTTTTTACTTCTCCGTCTAAATTTTTTAAATGTATTAAAAATACATTTGACCTAGTAGTTTCAAAATAACTTTGATAAAATATTTACTGATCCAAGACAGCCACATGATGTAGCAACTGCTGCACAATGTGAAATCAAAGGATAAATGCAAGGATACAGTTGGAAGTAGAAAGACACAGGTTGATCACAAGTTTTAAAATAAGCAGTCTTTTACAGCCAATGTTTGTTCCTATTTCATGCATAGTAAGTACAGTGTAAGGTTCTGATACTGTAAATACTGATTGTTCTTTACTCTCCTTTCATTGTAATGAAATATGCGGGTGCTCAGCAATGTGTAGGATCAGGTGCTAATTAAGTATGACTCTATCCTTGCATGGTATTATTTTTTGTAATGTGACAGAGCTCATGGTTTTATATTCAGTTAATCAAAACCCCACAATGTTTCTCCTGTTGGAGGCCCCGTAGTTTTTGGTTAGGTTCTTTACTATTCTTTGGGCCTTCAAAATCTTCCTCAAATCTATAAACATCAGAAACTTTCTAAAGCTAGAAAGCTGAACTGTTTATTTTCTAGACACAGACAGATAAGGGAATACATAGTCCTAACATCTAACTTAAGATTGTTTATCTCCTGCTGAGTCAAATGGTATGGAGTTAGAGAGTGGTCCACAACCCATGGTTAATGGACACCGTGTTGCCTGCAAGACCCCTTGACACAGCTTGCAGCCACTGCGATTAACAGGAGAGCAGGTATCTATGTCTGCAGGGTGTTACTTGCTTGCTATTGTTGCCGTAGGCCAGCAAAGGATGAGGACTCATGAATTTTAGTTTACAGAACTGAAAGTAGAAAGTGGGAGAGGAGGATTTTGTGTGTTGGAAATTAAATAACTCTCACTTCCAAAGTGGGATTTTGGTTCCAATTCACAGATATAATAGTACAAATTGTGATCTTACCTGTGTATGTGTGATTTCATCATTTTTTGTGAAAGGCATGTGATTTCATGCATAGATAGGCTATTAGTGTTCTGAGTATGGCTTTTTAAAGTTAAGGGGGAGAGAGAGAGTGTGATTGATATTAGCCTCACTGGTTGTGACTCTTAGGCTTTCTTTGGCCATGGAAATTCAAGCTAAAAGTGACAGGTAAAAGATAGGGAGACTGACGAGTGACAAAGTTGATGGCTTGACAGAAAAACAAATACAGAAGTAATGCAGAGAATGCACATTGATAAATGCTGTTTGAAATTTGACAGCTCAGTGTCAGTTTCAATATGTTGTCAATGCTATGAGCAACTCATTTGGAAAGAGTGCACTGAAGCAGTTTTTTACTACACATAGCCACTTCAAAATGCACTAGATGAGTAAAGATAACAAGGGGGGAGGCATGAGAATTCATAGCATTACAGCTTCTAATATAGAACTTTGCTACTGTGTGGTGGAAAAATTAGTTGTAGCATGAATATGGGAGTTTTCAAACATAACCTTGAAAGGTTATGATATGCATTCCCATACCATTTCTTTCTTACTACAGTGTGCTTTCTGTGTCCATAGCTTTTCAGAGGCCAAGAGCATTTACTACATACAATACAGTTCCTGAAGAGCACTTAAAAAAATTCCAATATATTTCTCTTTCAAGAACCAAGTAAAAACATAAGTGGATGTGATAACATCTGATTAGAAAAAAATAATCCCCAAGCCAACAAAGAACATGGGATTAATGTATCTCCTTGGTCAAGAGCAGAAAGGTACAGCTGACTTCACTGGAGAAGGTCCAACAAGTCCTGAACCCTAAACCTGGGATTTCAGTGGATCACACATAATGAATAAAGCATTGAATGTGCTTCATGCAGTGAGCTAAGTGTTACCCTGAGTGAATAGCCAGACTTTTTATCATGCCCTTTAGCTCAGCAAGTTTGGGAAGTGTTGGTGGACCACTCAGGAAAACAGAGTACCAGTGCTGAGCGTTTTCATTGAGATTGTCCTGCCTCTAGATGACTGATAAATCAAATCTGGAAACTAATAGCAAAATATTTAAGTCTCAATTGCAAAGCTGAAGCGTAAGAGAGAGGGTTGTGAAAAACAGTTACGATCCAAACCCTACGTAGACTTGTGCTCTAGGTCAAAAATCAGTGTCTTGATCTGCACCTAGGGAAGAAGAGGGAGCCATCAGGAAATTCCTCTTTTCTAGGCTGGCAGTTATATTCTACACTAACTACTTCTGGATGCTTTTCATGGATAGCACTAAGTCAGCAAAATGTTCTGATCTAGTCTGCAGATAATAAGCCCATGATTAATTAGGGTACTGTCCTTAAATACAAGTAAAGTTCTTTCCCAAATGAAATAAGAACTTCTTCAGAACTTCTTTCCCAAAATAACTTCAGAACTTCTTTCCCAAATGAAGGTGAGAAAAATCAGTCTTCATAGATTTCATAGATTTCATCGACATTAGGGCTGGAAGGGACCTCGGGAGATCATCGAGTCCAGCCCCCTGCCCAAAGGGCAGGAAG
>NW_017728906.1:83717195-83739667 GCF_001723895.1 Crocodylus porosus | reverse complement strand
CTGAGGGCCTGACCGACTAGCCTCTTGAGCTTATCAAAGTCGGCTTTTCTGAAGTCAAGGACTTCTGTGTTGCTGACTGACTTGCCAGCTTTACGGCGGATGGTGAAGGTGATCAGCTCGTGGTCGCTGTCACCCAACTTCCCATCAATCACTAGTTCTTGTTTTTTCTTGTGTTAGTTCCCAATACTGATTTCAGTAGTCTGGAAATGCAGCGTTCTGAGTTGCACCCCTTGGCTCTAAATTTTGTTTCTTTGGTTGCTACCTTGGGACTCAGGAATACCTAAAAATATTACTGGGTTTCCAAGTTACAGACCTGGTTAACAAAAGACGAATGAACTTCTGTTGAAAGAACAGATTCTGTGTCCTCCAGATATTTCCTATGTTTACATAATATCAGCGGTGTCTTGTCTAGTTTAAGTGTCAGCCAGCTAACTCTCATCGAAGGCACAGTCTCAACCAAAGACTAAGAAAGAAGAGAGACAGCATTTTTCATGTTCAGTGCAAGAGAGATGTAAAACTGTGTTCTGTTATATTGATGTCAGTGCAGCCCAAACGGTCTGTCTGAAAGCTTCACAGGCACATTGAAGAGAGGCATAAACTGGATTGCCCATGAGGTTGCTGAGCATTTTGAGCAATACCACCCCCCCCACATCTGAGGAATCAGAGAATATTGAGCAAACTGTTCAAGTATAGTTAATTTACTCCTGCCAAGGTATGCAGTCCTACCTAGTTTATGAATGGAAAATAATATGGTCATTGTGCTTTAAAAGTTAATGTTTTTACTGTGACTTCCCAGTGTATGCTATAATACTTCCCTAAAGGATGGATTATATATATTTTATAAAATTTCTAAAGCTGAAAGGACTGTAGCCTAGGAAATGTGCCTTTTTAAGAGCACCTATTCTGCCAGCGTAAGTTGACACAGCTAGGAGAAATTGGCAACGATAGGTGAGCACTGCTGGGAGTAACAAGTGAGACATAAAATTTCCCAGGTTTCAAATACCCAAATTTGAAAACCAAATTGAAGGAAGTAAAAGAAATCTGAAGACTTCAGGTGATGCTGTAATGGATGCAGTATCATCTCTTGAGGAGCCTTTCTGAAAGGAAGAATAGAGACTAGGGCCACTTGCAGATATTAAACCCTTCCCCAATAAACATATTTTACCAGAAGAAGCAGCACATTACTTTGATTCAGCTCTGCAGTGTCTGTATAGGTTGGGCACTTCAGCGGGGCTTTTTGGTGCTTTTATCTAATAGCTGATTGAATCAGCTATTAGATAAAACTGCCCAAAACCCCCAACTAAAGCACCTGACATTGGGTGAGCTGGGTCCAACTAACATGCTGTCTTTTCTGGGCATGCGCTAGGCTAAGTGTGAGAGTGTGCAGCGTTTAAAGTAAAACACTGTTTTGTTTTGTTTTTTTTAACATTTGCAAGCAGCTTGCATGACAATTAAAGAGGCCCTTGCTGTCAAGAGATTTTTTTTTTGAATGTGGGTCTAATAATATTATATTTAAATGATGCAGGCACCATATGTTTGGGGGGTGGTGATACTTTCAGTCTTGATTGTCTGACATGAACTGTGTAAGCTTGATACATAAAAGGTTCTATCCAAAGAGATGAGGAAACAAAACAGTTGAGAGGAGAGGATTCATACAAAGCTAACATCTCCACCCAAAAGACTAGTTTGCTTATAAGTATTATAGAGAGTCTTTTCAGAGTCTGTTAGACCTTTAGGAAATTCTTGATTGTATATTTCCTAAGGTCCTGGACAATTTAAAGAATTGCTTTTAATAAAATTAATTGAAACTCCATCTCTAAATGAGGAAAACTATACAAAAGTAAAAAGGTTGCAGATTCTAATTACAGTGATATGTAGTCAGGGGCGTGCCTTGTCCTAAAGAGAAAGTTTGACACCTCAAAATCATTTGGGCCATATACATGAAGAGAGCCTTTACAGAGAACAGTGGAGGCATGTCAGCTTCCTGAAAATGTGGTTGGAGACAGACAAACACTGACATGTAAGACTCACTTAACAGCTGAGTATTTATAAGGTTCAGATTTACAGTGTGTTTGGATTAGGTTTAGCATTGCTTGCCCTGTATCTACCTAGGATCTTGTTTTGTTTTCCTTATGTAAATAAACTGTTTTATGTATGCTAATTGGATCTGTGGATTGCTGTTGAGTAACAGGTACTACTGGGTGTGCTCAGAAGAAGGAGACTCATTGCTGGCCTCTGAATAGGCAGATTAGAGCCTAAGATACCACAGCTTGAGTTCTCTGAAAATGCTTCAACTCTTCCAGAGTATATGTGTGAAGGATGGGGTTAGGGAAGGGAGGCAGAGAGGACATCCCAGCAAGGTATGGAAAAGCCACTAGCTAATCACTATAAAAAAATATTAAAGGCCTAGAGTCATATTGCATAGTATAGATGATGACAGAGATATATACCGTGTTTACTTGAATGTAAGGCGAGGTATTCCCCCCCCAATCAGGATAGGGGAGAAAGTCCCTTGTCTTAGATTTGCCATCAGATCAGGGCCAGAGTCAGACCCACAGCAGCCTCCTGCCCCCCACTCTGCTTGCCCCTCCCCTCCCTTCTCCCCACTTATTGTCAGGCACAGCTCAGCTCTGGCTCTGGCTGGGTTCCCTCCTAGGAGTGGATCACATGGAAACTCCACCCCCTGCCTGGCTGGTCAGTAGCACCGACACTGCTGCATGATGGCAATTTAGATTTGAGTAAATCTAGTACATTGCGATTTATTTTAAGATGCCTCTTAGGCTGCAGCTGGTCTGAAGCTGGTCTGTTACCTTTTTTTAATCAATACATGCATTTAGTTAGCAGTGCCTAAATCTGAAATTAAAAATAATCTTTAGTACACAATCTTAAAAAATACCATGCTACTTTGTCAACTTTTTTTCCTACCAAAAATCTCTCGAAACTTTTTTTGTGCCATTAGTTTTGTAGAACCTTCTATAGACCTCTTGTAGCATTGTGTACCTACTTCTTGCCTGGTGTAAATCTGCACAGTTTGTGTTTTCCAGTAACCAGCCCTCTGATCTTAACTCTAATATTAAACTCTTGGCAACCAGATCTCATGAGAATATACAGAGTTACAATGTTCTAGAATAGGTTGTGGAACGTACAAATATGGTATAAAAACACTGCTAGATTCACTGTAATCTATGGTTCATTGAATCATAACATCCATAATGCCATTCAGAGATCTCTAGAGAGACTAAAAGTCTGTGAATAGTTGAGCTGCATACCTCTCAGGACCAGAAATTGAATACTTGTGCAGCTGTAAAAAATTGTTGTTGGAATCTACTGGGAATCTCTGTACTGTTGTCTAATGCTTAAATCTTAATCCACATAGTAGCCCTTTTGGTGTTTTGATTAGTCATATATATCTGCTAGTGTGGTTTATGGAAAATTTGTATTGACAGCTAGTATAAATACTGTTGTTAGGTCACCTGATGTTGTTTTTCTTTTACGATGTGAGAACTTCCACAGGCTGCATAATGCTTGTTCATACATTTTCTATGAATTAGTCAAGCATTCTCTTAGGCAGTGGTGTTCACATTTTTGGCTCCACAGGACAGATGAAAGGTACATGGCCAGTTAGTAGGCCAAATTGGACTCTGCTCTGCCCTTCAGCTGTGGTACTGGGTCCTGAGGCCCCATACCATCTCTACCTTTCTGTAGACCAATTTTGGCATGTGGGGACCAGGCAGAGGCAGCTAGGTCCTCAGAGCCCAATTCCAACTGGCTGGAGGCAACATGGGGCTCCCCCACATCCAGCCAGGATCAGGCTCTGTTGTACATCCATCCAACCAGGATTGGGGTCTGGAGGCCCCATGCTGTCCCGGCCTGGGCCTCACACAGTGGGATTGGCCCCATGCTGCCCTGTGTACCATCCTAGACTAAGTGAAGGACATTTTAAATAGCATGTCTTACTGATGCATCTGGGTCAAAGTACCAGATTTAGATAGTTTAGCCTGTACTTCTTTTGGGAGCTTTTTCCTGTGGGTTAAAGTCAAATGACAGTAAAAACAAATGAATATGCGATAGAGCTGGAAAATAATAAAACTTTTGACATTTTTGAAATTTTGGTTAATTTTGTATGCAGGGTTTTTTTGCTGTTTTACCAACATGTGGAGGGATCAGAATATTTCTTTAAAACTGTTTAAACCCCTCTAGTCAGAATTGATATGAATAAAACCCAACACACTGCATAACACTGGTGACAGCATACAAGTATTTTCTCAGAGGGCTGATTGTTATCCCAAACTTAGTATTTTAGTGTAGCTTCAGAAACAATGCCTCCTCACAATTTCACCTATAATTATATCTAGGAGCTAAAGCTGCTCAGGGGATCAAGTTATGGAAAACTGGCAAATATCTGTTCCATATTTACTTGAATAAAAGATGAGTACCTCACCACCCCAAAGTCAGCATAGGGATTCATTCACATACAAGGAAACCACATTAAATATATTGTTTATCTTTGAACTGATTTAGCATAGGGATTACATTCACATACAAGGAAACCACATTAAATACATTGTTTATTTTTGAACTGCTGCCAAAATCAGCATGCATTCAGTAATGGAAAGCAGCTATAAAATTGCTAAAATGTAGCCAACACTGAGCATGACTATAAAATACATGGCCCTTCTGGGGCAATCCTGCTAACGGGAACCTTTTTTGTGTGTCCCTTAAAAGAAAAAGCAGTTGCTCCCCAGGAGGAAATGAGCACTGGGCCTGAATACACTGCAATACCAGGCTGGCACTCAGAGAGCCTAGAGCAGGGGTGTCCAAACTTTTGAATGTGGGGCCGGATCACGAACTTTTAGTCATCCAGTGGGCCGACGAGCCATATTCAAAGACCTCACAGGAAGTGGTGTCACATCAGGAAGTGATATCATGTGACCTTTGACACCAGTGAAGTTGCAGGAAGTGACAATGAAATGGGTCTGGAAATGTGCCTAGGGAAGTTGTGGTTTTCAGAAAGTATGTACGTTTGATATGGCTTAGGAACAGGACAGCATTTTTCTGTGCAGGGGGTTGGACTATATTAGGGCTGCCCAGCTGACTACCTGCAGGCCACATGTCTACAAAGGGTCAGGATGCCATCCACAGTCTACATGGGGTCTGCAGGCAGTTAATATATAGGGCCTTGTGTCGGGGCAGCCACCTCTCCCACTGCTGTGCAAGGGGGAAAAGCCTGTGGTGGGGGGAGGAGTGGTCCATGTCCTGCAAATGTAGCCTGTATGGCTGAGGATGGGGGTCTGCATGCTGCTGGAGCAGCCCATGCAGTGAGGAGGTCCTAGGGGCCCTAGGGGCCCACCCCCACAGCGTGCAGCCTATGCAACACATGCTGGTGTCATCTGGGGCCCACAGCCTCACCAGATCTGAACAGCCCTGGACTAGCTTAGCTTTGAGATCCTTTACTAACTTGATTGTGGTCATTGTGGTTAATTAAATAGAAATTGTAGGCATATACTGCAGAGATGTGGAAGAGATCTCAAGGATAAGCTAGTCCAGGGCTGTTCAGATCTGGTGAGGCTGTGGGCCCCAGATGACACCAGCATGTGTTGCATAGGCTGCACGCTGTGGGGGTGGGCCCCTAGGACCCCCTCACTGCATGGGCTGCTCCAGCAGCATGCAGACCCCCATCCTCAGCCATGCAGGACCTGAACCGCATTAGCAGGACCTGAACCGCCAAGGAGGAGTCTGGACCTAGAGTACCTCTGGGCCGGGCTTCTCTTGCCTCCCACCCAGACCGGCTCCAGCAACCGCACGCCTCGGAGCCCGGGCCCAGCCCCGAGGTGCCCCCAGCTCCATGTGGGAACTTATCTCATGCCTCTGTCCACCACACATACAGGCAGGGTGCAGGCCATGCTGCAGCTCCCCCAGCCACGTGCTGGGGCAAGGGGCGGAGCCAGAGAAGAAGCTGAATGGGCTGTTCCCAGCTCGTCCAGTCAGGCGCAGCTGGGGCAGCGGCAGCAGGACCCGGCTCACTGAGCCTGGCTCTGCAGGGGTAAGTAGCTCCTCTCCCCTCCCCTTGCTGCCGGCTGGGGCCCCAGGCCGGCCCTGCCTGCCTCACCTTGCTGTGGCTCTGCGCTTGGTAGCAGCTCTGCGCTTGGCTGTGGTGGCTTCACCACGGCTCTGAGCTCGGCAGCGGCTCCGCCACAGCTCTGCACTTGGCAGCAGCTCTGCGGCTCTGTATTTGGCTGCGGCGGCTGTGCTGCAGTTCCGCACTCAGCAACAGCTCCACTGCAGCTCTGTGCTTGGCTGTGGCAGCTGTGCCATGGCTCTGCGCTCCGTGGCGGCAGTTCTGCCATGGGCCGGATAAAATGGTTTGGTGGGCCGCATTTTGGCCCGCGGGCCACATGTTGGACAAGCCTGGCCTAGAGCAAGCTCGGACACCCTCTTCTAGTGCCAAAAATGCTGATGGGAACCTATCACAAGGATAGGTTAGTGCAGCACTGGCTCTTTTTCAAGACAGTGAGCCATTATATTGTAGACATTTAGACTTCCTCTTCACTCCCACAGCTGAGCTGTGCCTTCCTTTCTGATGTTCAGTGATTCTTGTTTTTTCACCAGCCTTACATGTCTGATTCCTGTTTTTTCACCAGCCTTACACACCAAATAGGGCCCCAAACTCTGAATCCCTCTGTCACCCACTTTCAGCCTGGTGCATATGATAGGTGTGGCCCTATCTGTTATGAGGTGAAGCCAGACCAGACTGTCCTGTGCCTTGTCTGCATATACATTTTTGGAGGATCCCAGGACTTTTGACAAGAACACCTGGTTCCAGTTATGAGTAGGTGGCTAATTAGCATGGATCCGTTGCGGGGGAGGGAGTATCTGGAGTACACACACATACTGAGCAGTGCTGAATTGCGGGGTCACCATGACTTGAAATACTGTTGACTCTGCTGGGGCCTTGGCCAGTGAACAGTATGGTAATCATGAGGCCTTTGGCTTTGGACTAATGTCATGCATAGCTTGTACTATGTATAAGTAAGTGCCAAAGTGCTGCTTAAAAGTGTATTTATGGAGTACCTCAGCTAAAACTTGGAGTAGTCTCAAAAGTATCAATTCTGGATGAACTCAGTTTTTGAGTAATGTATGCAAATTGCTATAGCTGGGTCTATTTCAAGGTTAGTTTTTTCAGATTTGCTCCTCACTTCCACGTGTTCATGGAGCCAAGTCTCACAGTTAGAAGAGGGGAAGGCACTGCAGGGGGAAAAACAGGTGGGAGCAGAGGACAAGGGGGCTACCTGACTCCCTCCCCCCCAGATTTATTTCCCCTGCTATGGCAGTGAGAATAAAGGGGACAAATTCAAGGCAAGCATTCAATAATTAGATTCTATACCTGGAATATATCAAATGTATAAATATTGGATATAGATAATCTAATTATTTGGGGATTGTCTTATAACCAGGGTCATTTTATAGTCAAGTAAATATGGTATTTCATATGCATGTTGTACACACCCATGTGTGTTTATAATGACGATGAGTTACTTGCTCAGGAGTTAGATGACTCCTCAGACCCAACCCTCATGGTGTACCTGTCTATCCAGTGTTGAAAACTTGGAAATCAGATACTGATCTGTTAAAATATCTGCCCTTTAGAAAAGAAGTAAGAGAAAAAGTTGTCAGCTGCTTCAGGCTGTCACAGATCAGCGAAGACCCAGGGTCTACAGCTCCCATGTTGGTCCCAAGAAAACAAGAAATGCTAAAGCAAAGTTATGACTGCCTAGGGCAGAGGTCAGCAACCTACACTGGCCCACAGTGGCAGATGGCTTTCCCTGTTCAGGAAAAAATGGCAGTAGTAGGCCCCTTCCTTGTGCTGGTGCAGGGAGAAGTGGCATTAGCTGGTGTGGGAAAAAGTGGCAGTGGTTGGTGCTTTCCCTGTACTGGTGGTTGGCACTTCCCCTGTGCTGGCACAGAAATAAGCAGTGACAACAACTGCTTCTTCAGTTAGCTCAGATAAAAGTGGCAGTGCCATGCTAGTGGCCTCCACATTCTAGCCTACCTTTGACCTGAACTGGGTCAGTCCAGCTCACAGCCTTAAAAGGTTGTTGACCACTAACCTAGGGGCCTGAAGGAAAATCCAAAGATTATCAGGTCAGATCCAAAACAAAATGCCTGGTTTACCAAGAAGTTGCGATTCCCACCTTACTGTATGGAGCTGAGATCTGGACAAAGTATAGAAGGCACCTCAAGTCATTGGAGAAGTACCATCAATGCTGCCTGTGGAAGATTCTTCCAATCTAGTGGGAAGATAAATGTACCAACATTAGCATCCTCTCTCAAGCAAACTTCATGAGCATCAAGGTGATGATCATCAAGCATCAACTTTGTTGGGCTGGCTATGTTATCTGGATGTCCAACTCCAGACTCCCAAAGCAAGTTTTATTATTCCAGCTAAGTCTAGGCATACGATCAAGAGGGGGGCAGAGAAAGCACTTCAAGGATATCTTAAAGGCCAAATTGAAAAAAATACAACATTTTCATCAACTTATGGAAGACTGTTGCCTAGTCCCACACAAAATGGAGTAAGAGTTTGCTGCAGTAAAATCTCAGTACTTTGAAACCTTAAGATGACAACAGGAGACGGAGAAGTGGGAAGTGCAGAAACAGCTTGTTGCAGACTGAATCAAGAATCCAAAGTCATCCACCCTGCACAGAAATATATGCCCAGCTGTGACAGAGTCTGTTGATCCTGGATTGGCCTCATCATCCATCTTCAGACCCCCCAGATGAGAAATTCATGGAAGATAATCATCCCCAACTGTGAGAGATTGCTGAATAAGTATGTACAGGCAGTCAAAAAGCCTGGGGCTGAATGGATTCAGTCTTTGCAGGTTAATCTAAACTGCAGAGATTACATTGAAACAGAAGTAAACAGACATTTTACCTTTGATTCAGGAAATGTATCCACATGCCTGCAGTGGCTCAGGCCAGAAGCCAGGGGCCACTAGAGCACAGCTCTCTGGCACTTAGCCATCACAGGCTGTGTGTTTGCTTCCTCTTCCTGCTGTCCCCAAGTTCTCTGGGATGTGCAGTCCACAGTCACAGCAACAGGACTCTTTGGGGTTCCTCATCATTTTGTCTTCCTGCTTCTAGGTGCCTCTGGGATTTGTAGTCCACAGTTACAGCCAACAGTAAGTTTGAGTGGGGAAAGGTATTTAACCCCCCTCCCTGGCCCCAGACCCAGCTGGGTTTTGCTTGGGGAAGCAGTTTCACTCCCCCTTCCCCCCTCCAGAAGGTTGGGTTGCATCCCCAACCAGGCTTGCCCCCCCCCCACTCTTGTCAGCTAGCCCTCACTGCTTCAGCTAGGGAGCTGAGGGGCAGGGCCAGCACTACTCTTTGGAGCAGACATCTTAACCTAGCCCAGGGATTGAAAGCGTGCTGGGATGCTGGGGATTGTGATTTAACTTGAACCAGGAAGGGGGTCTGGGACAGACATTACATAAACTGGTTTGATCCAGATCAGTTAAGTCTGATATTACATTCAGCCATGTTTATCTTAAAGCAAGTTCAGCCATTTTGAAAGTGGTTTATGTAGACTCAGCTTCTGTGCTGTTACAGGTTTAAACCAGTTTCTGATCACTTAAACCAGTTTGTGTGTAACTTCTATCCCTAGTCAAGGACTCTTTCAGTAATGGCTGTATGGAAAATGTATAATGCCCTGCAGTGGCACCCTCAAGGTACGCTGTTTCATAACCAGAACAATGTATCCTTGTAAGTGCAATGCTTTGGGTGGCTAATAAATGAGCTCTTCCCCTTGTTAGTTTGCCTGCCCACAGGCTATGTAGACATGGCTACGTTGCCTTCAATTTAGGAAGTAGCTTCCTTGGAGTGCTTGAGGGGAGATTTCTTGGTCAGCATAACTTTATTGTATAGACATTGCCTTTGTCACTACACCCATTTCTCTGATGGCAATACATGTACTGGGCAAGTAAATTTATCTTTTTCTTTTGAAGAAACTGCAGTTGCTTCCTTGTTATTGCAAAGTGTTACTCTTTACAGGCTCTCAGAGACTGTCTTGCAGGTGCTAGGCCTGTTAGGGTTTCTAAGCAACACCATTAGCAAGTAGAGCTAAGTAGAGACCTTGTAAAAGCCCGAAGCTGAATTGATTCAGTCTTTTCAGGTTAATTTAAACTGCAAAGATTAAACTGAGAAACAACTGGACACACAACTACCTTTGATTCAGGAAATGCAGCCACATGCCTGCAGTGGCTCAGGCCCGAAGCTAGGTGGTACTCGACCACAGCTCTCTGGCACTTCCTCTTCCTGCTGCCCCCAAGGTTTCTGGGAGTTGTAGTCCAGCATCACTTCCTCTTCCTGCTTCCAGGTGCCTCTGGGATTATAGTCCACATTTGCAGGCAGCAGTAACTTTCAGGAAGTTTATCATGGCAGCTCTGTACTTGGGGAAAGAGGGGTTTAATTCCCTTCCCTGGCTGCTGTCCCTAGCCAGGGTTTGCTCCCCACCCCCCTGCCCTTTTCTGCTGGAGCAGACAGCCCAGCCCGGGGCTGGAAAGTATGCCAGGACCTTGGGGGGAATGTGATTTAACTTGAACCAGGAAGGGGTCTGGGACTGAAATTTCATAAATCAGTTAAGTCTGTTACTACGTTCAACCAGGTTTATCTTAATCAGTTTCGGCCATTTTGAAAGTGATTTTATGTGTACTGAACTTCTATTCTATTACATGTTTAAACCAGTTTCTGATCACTTACACCAGTTTATGTGTAACTTCTGTCCCTAGTCTGCGGCTTGGAGCCTTAAAAATCATGGGTGATGTGTAGGTGGTGCACGGGGGTGCATGTGCACTCCCTGAGAGTGCTGGTGCACCCTCTGACAGCCAGCGTTCCCCACTTAAGCAATGGCCAAGGGGCGCAGGTAAGAGGACTGGTGCCCCCCTGAGAGTGCCGGTCAGGGAGCGGGGACACCAGGAGAAGTGCCCCTGCCACTTCTGAGTGTGCTTCTGGCATTTCCGAGTAACTGTGAAGGGATTTCCCTGCCCCCCCATCGGTGCAATCAGTCTCAGGAAGCATCAGTTGCCCATGTGAAGGATGGTTAGGTTGTGGGTGCTGTAACAACTAGTTATATTTGTATTTTATAGAAACTGGGACAGGTCCAGCAGGAGATTCTTTTAGGATCTCTGGTAGTTAGGATTCTCTCCTGAGAGTTGGGAGACGTTGTCTCAAATCCCTGCTTTGAATTAGGTAGACAACAGATTTGAAACTGGGCATCCTTCTACCAGGTGAGTACCTTGCTCACCAAGCAATATGGTATTCTGGGATACTGTGCTCTCAAGTTCTCCTATTGATATAACACTTTGCATAAACATACCCAAGTATTCATTGAACCAGAGAGAAACAGGGTATATGCATTTGTTTGTAGATATGACTCTCTAGGCTGGGAGTTAGGGCATTCTCCCAGGTGTGGAGAATACATGGATTAAAATCCCTGCCTATTTTGTAAAACATTTTTGCATTATATATTTTATACGTAAAAAAATAAAATAAAATTTAAGAAATGACAGAAATTTAGGCAGGAGATGTGTTTTGTTTTGGGTTAGAGTGAGGAGACGCACGATATGCCATGATGACTCTCCCTGGTAGACTCATCGGTTTCTGAAAAACTCAAGCTTTTATTAATACAAATTTTCTAGTTTCTAAGGTTGTGGAAAAGACCTTGAAGCGTTATTGTTTGACATTTTTTTAGATAGAAAAAATGCTCTGAGACAGGTTAAATGTTCCCATTCATCTTGATGCAGAAATAACTGAAGACTATTAGTGATTTAAATCAGAGTATCATTTTTTTTCATTGCTGATCGTTTTAGCAGAACCAACCAGTTACTCTGGGAAAGTGGAATTTGGATTTATAGGTTGATCTTGAGTAGAATAACTTTAATTTTTCTCCTTAGTCCCCAAGATTGACCTCTAATTTGACTCAGAAGGTTAATTGGGGGGCAAAAGATTGTCAAGGGAAACAAATGTATGAAAGCTAAAAGTATGAAAGCTGTGTGGTGGGCTTAAATTCTTTAACCTGTGCAATTCAAGAAGTTGGATTAGATCAGTGTCCCTCAACCAATTTAGGCTCAAGTTACCCCTTCACTGCTTTTGTGAAATGAGCAGCATTTAAAAAACTATTTATTACAGTGCTTACTTTCTTGCAGAGGAGCCAGGCAATGGGGACAGGGGAGTGGCCTGGCAGGGAGAGTCTGAGCCTCCCCTTATCTGCCTATCTCCTCACACCTCACCCTCGTACCCGGTTGAGAATCATCATGTTCATGCCAGTCCTATTTTGCCTTAACGGTCACAGATCCACGTGATGAAAGAAAGTACTTCCACTCAATATGGGTATCATGTGGTACCTGCACTGCTGTGAATTCTCAGCAGATAATTAAAATGCAGGTATTGGTATACTTTTCGCAGTCGGATGGGAAAATGTGAATAATACCGTTGTCCTGATTTACATATCTTTGGAACCTACTCCTGCTTCCACTGAAGTCAGTGGGAGTTTTGCCCTTTTTAGCAAGAGCAGAAGCAGGCTTCTGGTTAGTATTCTGTTGAGAGAACAAAGTACAATTAATCCCCAGGTGTGTCATGTAGTGTTTGGCTTTTATGTATTTAACTTATAAAGAGCTCTTTGTATTCCATTTAAATTGAATAGGCCTCTCTTCTATGATGTGTCATAAGGAATGAGTATGACTTAATTCAGAATGGTATATTGTGAATCTCTGAGCTATTTCATACAAAATAATTTCTTTTTTTTTCATAAGAAGTCAGATTTTATTGTGTCCTCACTTTTTCTCTCATTCTTCATCTTTGCCTTGGATAATAGTCCTAGAAAAGGAGAGTTTAATGATTTATTTATAAGCTGCTTATTGGAATCACTAGACCTTTTTAAAGGACTTCCCAGCAATAACCCAAAGCTTTTTCCCTGAAAACAAACTGTCTTATTCCCAGCACTTTAACTGAAGGGTGTCAAATTCAGTTGTGCCACTGGGCTGGATCCAGACCACAAGGAGCCTTGCAGGCTGGATCTGGACCTGGCAACGGGGGTGGGGTGAGTGATGGGGGGCGTGGGGGTATGTGTGGCTGAGTGAATAGTAGTGCCAGGATTAATGCAGCCATTGCTTGTCCCTGGCCACCAACATGTATCATCAATGGGGCTCCCTAGCAGAGAATTTGGTAGTTAGTCCGCACCCCAAATTCCCAGCCCCACTGGAAGCCCTGCAGCCCAGGTGAAATGGCTCCATGTGCTGTTTTGACACCCCTGTTTTCACTCATTTTAACTTTCATTTTTAACTTTAACTCAAGGCAGTGAGATTCTGTAATATGATACGTAAGGTTTAGCTACTTTGATCACATTTACACTATATGAATCACCTGGGTATATCCTTACACTGTTGCCCAGGGCAAAGTAGCAGCAATTTCTGGTTACTGTCACGGTCATGATTGCAGTCACGTGGTTGCCACCAGCAGCCCCCTTTTTTTCCTTTGCTCCACCTAAATTGGCACCCAGGGTGGTTGCTCCTATCACGTTTCACCACACCCGTAGTTATACCACTGGTACAAATAGTTATCTAATAAATGCCCCAAATCCTGTCCTGTCCATGTTTAAGGTTTAGCTTAAAACCTGGACTGGATTCTAATTTCTTATTTGTCTATTCCATAGTTCTGATCACAAACATAGATGGGTTGTCCTTAGGATGTGGTAGAAATTCCTGCTAAAGGCAACTGCACTGTCAGCAGTACACAGATTTGCAGAAGGAACCAAGCTGCAACAGCACATGCATCACTTTGTATCTTCACATTTATGTTAAATATTTAGGAGGTCGGATGCAACCTCTTCTCTAATGGTTAGGACTTGTAATGAAATGACACTTTGACATATTGCCCTGTGACACTTGGATTTTTGTGTCCCTGAAGACCTGTGGTTGACTTCAGAGAATAAATATTTCTCAAATAGGAAGATCACAATCAATTTTCTATAAATCTTTAGGGATGTTGTTCTCAGGAAGACTTGCTTATGTTTTATAATCTTCAAAACCAGATTCAGAACTATGTTTTTTTTAATGTTGAAACATTAAACTGATAATGTGGCCTGTATGCTTATTAATCCATCTCTCATGTGAGCAAGAAACAAAGTTGAGCAGTTGCAGAAACAAGGTCATGTTTCATTTGTTCATTTCAAGTAATTTTCCTGCTGCTTCGAAGTACCAGTTTATACTGCCAAGCATGATGTGATTAACATTGTGCAATCACTTGCCCTGAGTCAGCCTGCTTTAAGGGCCTCATCAGAGCACCATCTTCAGTAATGGCTAATCTGCAGCTGAAAAGCTTTGAGAGAGGCAGAAATTCAGATGTCATTAAAATTCCATTTATACAATGCATAAATGAATGCATAAAAAGGTAGAGGCTCTAGTCTAAACTCTTCAGAAAGCTTCTCTGTGTGTTTTTTTCCCTACTTGCCACAAAATAGATGTAAATAGCTTAATTGTCAATTGAAACATGGCACAGTAATTATAATCTGTTGTTAAATAGATGCTGTAGTACTGGATAATTGTTATTGTCATAGAATGTGTGTAGTAGAAAAATGCTTTTTTGAAGTTTTTCAGCAAATAGACATTTGAATTGTTTGCTGTTTTCCTGCTAAAATTTTAAATGGACAAATCCCTTAGTATTAAGTATTGCTAAGTACCTTTACAACTGCTTAAAAGAAGTAGTAAGCCTTTTTGAATGTTTTTGCTACAGCAGCAGCTTCCTGTTTAAGCTTGTAATGGAATTGATGATTAAGGTCATCCTCATTCTCTGCCTCTGTCTATTATAAATGTTGTTGTTCTCACGCTATTGTGTTTGAGGATGTCTTAAAATATGCTTTATTACATACATAATCTCTAGCTATGCAAATAAGTAAACACATTTTATTTAGATTACAAGGTAAAATGAGGCAATTTTTTGAACAGAGAATACTGAGTTTCAGATTTAGTGCAAGTTAAGTCGCATGTATAGATGCCGATCATTTGTGTGTAAAACACACACAAAAGTTGGTCCATTAGAATATCTCAGTTAAAATGCATTAGCACAGGTTAGCAACCAACAATACAAGAAATGCTTCATGTTTAACCAAATCCAAGACAACTTCAAATTTCAGACAACTTGCCCAGTAATTAGATTCTATACATGGAAAATGATAATTTTGTTACAATTTTCCATGTATAGAACGTATTCAGTGGTCATCTTAAATTCATCCCCCTCACTGCTGCGGCCAAGAAAGCAGCAATGGGGGCCGAGAGGCCAGACCCTCACCCCTTGTCCATCTGCCCCTGCCCCTTGTCCTCCAGTGCCTGCTCCTGCTGTTGCCTGTCCTCTACCATGTGCACTCCTACCACATGCCATCCTGCCTCCTATCCCCCCATGCCTGTGCTCGTGCCTGGCCTTTGCCTGCCCCCCCCAACTGCCTGCCTTATGTGCCTGAGCCCAACCCCTTCTTCCTATCCATTTGTGCCTGTCACTGCCCACTCTCTGTCCATTTGCTGTCCACCTTCTGCTGCAGCTCTGCTCCTCGGGGGCAGCCCCAGCCTAATCCATCCAGGAGTAGCTTCCAGCTGGGCCAGGCCAGGGCTGGAAGGATTGAAGCCAGAACAGAATGTAAAGGGATAGTGTGCGGCAGGGCGTGGGGGACAGGCACAGTTACGGGAGTGCAGGGAGTGGGGGGCAGGCTGCTGGTTCTCCCCCTCCCCCACCTTCCATTTCCCCATTGCTGCTTCCAGCAGCAAGCTCCCTCCCCCATCAAATAAGCTGTTTCGATCTGGAGCAGGCAGTGGCTCAGCTCTGGCTTGGTGTCTGGGTCCAGAGCTGAGCCACTTCCTGTCCACGGAAGGTACTTCAATCAGAAAGGAGGCTGCTTTTTCTCCATGGTGTTTGGGGAAAATATTTTGTCTTCAATTTCAGTAAATACAGTATTTTACCTAGTAGTAAAATATTGATCTTCAACCTTACGCATGCATGAAAGGTCATTGTATTTGTGTTTCAAAGTTTCAGAGTGCAAACTCAAATCTGGGTTTTCCTGCAGGTTAATTCCAGTAGTTCTGTTTGGCATTTGGAAAACATGGTTTGTTTTTTTTCAAGAATTCACTGAAACAGTCAGTGCTCTGTAGTGTATTCAATGATAGGCATGCTTATTTATTTAGATTATTGTTTATTGAGTTAGTTATTTATGTATATAATATATTGCACTGCCCCAAAGGAATGGCTGAGGGGGAGGGAGAGGTACATGAATGCTTTTAATAACAGAATGATTCAACATTCAATTCACTGGGCCAATTTCATATTCCACAGCACCAATCCTTCATCTGATTCCTTAGCACAGAAAGTTACAACGCAGCAAGGCCATTAGGAAACATAGACCTTAAATAAAATAATCCAAGCAGGAATGACTTACAAGTTTCAGAATCAGGCAATGATGTTCCCAGGATGAGAGTTCCACATGTGAAGCTGTGAACAAGTCCAGTTATCTAATGGTCTGTACCCGTCCAGTCAATAACCTCCAGCCGGAAGTACACTGTCTCTGGAGCTGCGTACGTCAAAACCCGCCTGCCACGACTTTGATGGTTCCTATGTTCAGTGTTTTCTTCTGACGCGTGCAGGTCCAAAAATAAGACTTCCAGTTATTCCAGAGGTGGGATTCTTGAGGGCTCCTTCCTCCCCTACACCCTCACCCGGGCCTCCGTGCCGAATCGCAGTTGGCCTTCGAGTCTCTCCCCCGCCTTTAGGGAGAGTGAAGGCCAACGCCTCAAATATACAAGTCCTGAAATCAACAATTATGAGTCAAACAAACAGTTCCACTCCCGGGCATTTGGCTCTGGGTTCCTATGGTTAGTTGGCTTCAATAAAGTTCAGAAGCCCTTTATCAGGGAACTCCTTTCCGTCCCCTTCCCGCGGATGACTGTCTGTCCCCTCAGAGTCCTCCCCTTCCTGGGGCAATCCCGTCACTTGCCGGGGTGCGCTGTGGCTGAGATTAGCAGTCCTATGAGCCGAGCTGCCCGCCGTGCAGACCCAGCCGTGGTGAAGTGCCTCCGGCCGCCACGACTCCCGCAATCAACTTCGGGGCCTATTGCCCCCGTCGTCTCGCCCCTCCGGGGCCTTACCCTTGCCCCAGAATGTACGGGCCGGTCGTGTGTCGGCGTGCCTCTGCTGCGTTGGGCTTCCGCCAGCGATCTGCTCCCGCGCCGGCACTTCCGGTCCCCCGCTCCTTTGTTCTGGCCTGGCTTTTAAGCCAGCCGGTTTCGCCTCACACCTGCAACAGGTGAGTAAGTGCCCCGGGACCGCGGGCGGGCTGTCGCTGTGGAGCCTTCCGCCCCACGGGTGTCGGGGCTTGTCTGCCCCGCTGCACTCGCACAGAGGCCTTACAGATTGAATACCTTGCCTTAAGCCTCTTTGAAAATTCTACCCTTAAACAATAATAATCCAGAACAATATATTACTGTTAAAATAACAGTTCATCTAGACCAGTGCTATTCAAACTTTTTCTTTCTGTGGCACACTTGTAAATTGTTTCAGCTTTATGGCACAGTACTTATAAATATATGAAAGTACAGTAGTAGGCATGTGAAAAGAATACATGCAATTACGATGATACATTTTTAAAATGAAAGTAAAAAGTAGTAAAAATGTGCAGATACAAATCATTAATAGAATTATCATCTCAGCAATAAATAATCTTTTTAATGGAAAACAAATTAAAAATACATAGTTGGGAACATTTTAAAACTTAAAAATAATTCAGATGGAAAGTTGCAGTCTCCGTATCAAAAATACAATTATTCATCATTAGCGTGAGACCTGGGATTGTTTGGAAGAGCATGGCCCTCTACTATTTGGCTTAATGCTACTAAGAGCCACTCAGAGTTTGCGGTCAGTGCTCTTTAGACATAATCTATTTTTGCTTTTTATTAAATTCATTGTAGAAAAACTCAGTTCACAAGTACATATTGTGGAGAAAGGTATAAGCATGTTGATGGCACAGAGATAGTTGGGTATTCAGTTTTTACCTGCAGCCAAAATGTGTACAAGGACATTTTACTAAAAGCTAGCTGGAGAGTATGATCATTGATGAGTTCCAAGTATTTCGTTAGTGCCTTCAAGGAAAGCTCCTTGGTGGAACATTTCCAGTGAACCACATTTTTTAACTTCCTCATGCCATAGTTCTAATTTGGACTTGAATCTATTTAGTTTTTTCCGTGCAGGTAAGCACATTTCCATTTCATCCTTGCATTTTTTGATTGAACTTATTAAGATGCTAAAAAGTGTCAGACAGGTACACCAGCTTCTTCAGCCAATATTCATCTTCAAATAAAGTGGCATACTGATACTCTTTGTTATTTATCAAAAACTGCTGCACTTCATCCCTCAGCTCAAAAATTGACAGTACTGAACTCTGTGAAAGCCAGTGTGTGGAGAAGTAGTGTCTGGTCATCTGCTCCCATCTCTTTACAAAGAACTGAGAAAATCCATGAGTTAAGTGGTCTTGCGTTAATGAGGTTTAAAATTTTGACAACTTTATTTAAAACTGACATAAGCTCACTCTGAAGGCTTTTCGCTGTGTGGGCTTGCTGAGATAAGAAGCAATGAGTGATTTGAACTGTTGGATTTTTGTTTTTCCACATTAGCTAAAAATCCCTTTGTACTCCCAATCATGGCGGCTGTGCCATCTGTGCAGATGCTGATGCAGTTCTGCCAAGGTATATTGTTCTCTTTTAAGTAATTATCAACAACACAAAATATTTCATTGCCTGTCATATGCTCAGGCAATTCCTTACAGAAAAGATACAATGATACACTTTTCATTAACAAGGCAAGCAATTGCCAGAAGTAGAGCACGGCCAGAGATGTCATTCAACTCGTCAATTTGCAATGCAAATGTACCAGCTTTTGCATCTTCTGTAATAAGGAAGTTTCCATATCAGCAGACGTATCACAGATCTGCCTGCAAAGTGTTATTAGAAAGCGGCACGTTTTCCACCTCCACCACTGCTTTTTCTCAAAGCATTGCACTCACCCACATTCTAACTAGCTTCCAAAGCTGTCTGAAATGGTTACTCAGGCTTGCATAAGGTTACTTAGCTTTGCATTTTCTTTCTGCAACTTTTTAAAAAAGTCCCTACCTTTTGTTAATGTAGGTTGGGTGTTCAGTAGGAAGGTGGTATTTCAATTTACTTGGGACCATAGATTCATTTCATCATTTTTCTTTGCATATTAAGCACTGAGGTATAGGAGATAAAGCATCATCACACCAGAAAAAAACAAATTCCAAATAGTTTTCATTATACTGCCTGGTCAGTGACTTCATCTTGTTACTTGAAGCTTCTTTTTCTTTTGTATTACTACATGAAGCTTCAGGAGCTGATGAGGTCATCTTCAAAAATGTATTCATTTTAATAGTCAAATTGACACAAAGACTAAATACTACGAGACCACTTTGGGCACACAATAAAAATAAAAGCAAAAGAAGCACACATACAGTATGTATATTGCAAACTGCACTCCTCAAGCCTGAGGGTACCATGCACCAAAACAAATGGCATGAGCTGAGAGGTTAGTGAACTATGCATCCCCCCACAGCCAACACATGCACAGCAGATGAATTTCCTTCTGCTCAGCTGGTTCTCTCTCTCCCCCACAGCCAACATATGCATGAGTCTTTTGCAAATATCTTGACGTGGTATATTTGTTTGTGCTAAGTGACTGAAGAACTTTCTTCTCGTTATTCCAGAATTTTCATGGTACACCAGGGAGTTCTTTGTGGCACACTGGTGGCTACAGCACACCAGTTGAAAAGCGTTGATTTAGAGAGTGTGAATATTCTGGAAAGTTAAATTTATTCAGAGCAGAAGGGACCCCTAGTGACTCATTTTGACTGTTGCTGTGCATTGTGGGGATTGATCAAATATCCCAAATAGAGAGGCTGTCTAGTCTCAAATATTTCTAAGAATTTTCCTTGGCAAGTTCTCCCATTAGAGAGCTATTCTGATTTTCTTAATCCTTATACTTGTTACCATTTGTTCACCACAGACTGAGGACTGATATCTGTTCTCCTAATAATACCCCTTTTCTTGCATCTTAAATATTGCCTGAGTAGCCTGGCACATGCATTCTTTATTCTTATTGTGCAGGAGCAGAGAAAATAGGCAGCACAAACAGCATGGAAATAAAAGACTGAACTAGTGATAAATGATGACAATAACTCAGCCTGTATTCTACTTATAATTTTGGGGGATTATCCTTTGGACTGAAGGAGAGGAAAAGAGTTTTTAGTTTAACATGTATATACTGTAATTAAAAATGAAAGACGTTCCTTTCCACAGAATGAGTTTGACACCTCTTGTTAAGATGGAAATGTCAGTAGTTTGGCTCAGCTGGCTTCTGTGCTGTAGAGAGCAGGATCTTAAAATTAAGCTTAGGACCAATGAACCTTGTTGTGTGTGGTGCAGGCAGGCTGGTGCGGGTGGTTTGCATCCTCCCCACTCCCAGCTGGAGCACCCAGTGGTCAGATAGCTGCAACCCCCCACTCCCTGCTGGCTATAAACTCCACCCTGCTCCCAGTGAGCTGCAAAACCCCCCTCACCCCCTGCTCCTTTGTGCCGCTGCACCTGCCCCACCAGTCTGAGTTCACCAGCCATGCATAGTGTGGTGTGATTGTCATATTTTTTTTGAACATGGCTTTCATCCTGTGAAACAACTAGGCTAGGGATAGGCATTCAAAAAGCCTGAGCCTGAATTGGTTCAACTTTTGCAGGTTAGTCTAACCTGGCTAGTTTGAACCAGTTCCCAACCATACAGGCAATCCCTCTGGACTGAGGAAACTTAGGCACATGCCTGCAGTAGCTCAGATTAGAAGCCAGGGGTGCTAGACCAGCCCTCCCTGCCCTTCCACAGAGCTAAACTGAAGGGAGTATGGTGAGGCTCCAGCAAGGCTATGATTAGGGAGGGGTGTGAACCCCCACACTGCCTGCAGTCCCAGGCTTTTCCCCACTGGCTGCTCAAGGGCCAGGAGTGTTGCCAGCCTACAGTCCTGGGCTAGCACTCTAAGGCAAGTGGGGGTGTGCAGTACATGCATCTGTTGATGATACGGAGCTTTTTGTTCTCCCACCATGCTTCTGTAAAAAGTACTATCTGCATCAAACTGACAGGCAAGCAAGCTGGGGAAAGGGGGGAGCTGATAACATTGTGTATCACCCTTATCACAGTGTTTATTGCCCCATTAAGAAAAGAGAGAGACATTGCCTATCTGTTGATTCATCACAGACCCAGCATGTGGTCTGCTGGCTAATATACAGATGCCTCCTCAGCAAGGGGGGTGGAATTTGTGCTTAGTAGAAAGTGGTGAGGGAGGGGAGCAAGCAGCCTTTCTCCAACAGTGTTTCCAAAGGACATTGAGCTACCTATTGATTAGCTCCAAAAAGCCTGTCTGCCTGTTATCTCCCACAGCACAGACTGTAGCCAGCATGTGGTCTGCTAGCTAATGCGAAGGTGTCTGCCAAAGCAGGGGGTGGAGGGTGGCAATAATCCTTATTTAGCATGGAGAAGCCAGGCAGATATCGGGGGGGGGGGGGTAACTCTGCTGTGCCAGCCCACACAGCCCAAGAGCATGCCAGAATGCTGGGGGAGTTTCAGTTATTTTCAAACTGGTTTATGTGCACTGAACATCTGTTTTGTTACAGGTTTAAACCAGTTTCTGATCACTTAAACCGGTTTATGTGTAATGTCTCTCCCTAGTCCTAGTATTTTTTGAAAGTGAAATGAAAAACAAAAGTGGACCAAAATGTGCCTGATCTTACGTAGATAGATGTATTAATATCAGTGGAAGTCAGACTTGACTCGCTGGACGTTTATACATGGGTGGTGGGGCGGGGCACATTTTAATTAGAGTGGCTCTGAAGATTCCTATACATGTGCATAGAAACTGCTTTGATGCTTACACTTACTGCATGGTAAACTACGCTACTGCTCAGTAAAGTGGCTTGTGTAGACAAGACCAGCGCGGTGGAAAGGTTTTAGGAAGGGTTAATGATAATTAGAAGGAAACTAGGAACAAGCAGTTCAACAAAAAATACATCCATCTTTGGCACTGCTGATGCTTTCATGGGATTCTTGGACTCAGAGCCAATGTCCCTGTGTTAGGAAATAAAACTACTTGGGCAGTTTCATAGTTTCTAGGGTCAGAAGGGACCTGAGCAGATCATCTAGTCTGACCCCCTGCCATGGCAGGAAAGAGTACTGGAGTCAAATGACCCCAGCAAGATGAGCATCTAACCTCCTCTTAAACACCCCCAGGGTAGGAGCCTGCACCACATCCCTTGGAAGTTGGTTCCAGATCCTAGCCGCCCTGACCGTGAAGTAGCGCCTCCTGATATCTAACCTAAACCTACCCTCTGCCA
>NW_017728906.1:83701766-83717184 GCF_001723895.1 Crocodylus porosus | reverse complement strand
CCGCCAACCTAGAAGAGAACACACGCTTACCTTTAGGGTGAGGAAGCTAACAGCCAGCTTTATCAGGAGAAGTTTTGTGGATTACTACAGTGAGTACATTTTTGGGAATCTAATGAAAAGCTTTCTGGTTTTAAACAACATATTTTTGTGATGTTGGAAATGGCTGCATGCATTATTATTTGCCAGGTGTGCAAATGAGTTACTGCTTTAAAAATGAATGGGGAAAAATATTTGATTTACTTAGCTTCATACTTTACCCTGATTTATATTCAGATGCATGGACTTCAGCAATCTGGAGAGAACAATACATTGCCATTTGAACATGACATCCTTGTTCAGCAATATTGACATTTTATTTTTCGGGATTACTAAAATTTTCTTGCAAAGGTTATTGGCATTACACGATTTCCAGTATCAAAGAGAACTGATTTTTTTTTTTTTTTTACTACTTTAAAATATTGCTTCCATAACTTTTTCAGGAGACAAAAACCTGAAATGTGTAACTTGGACTTTTAGCTGGTAGGATGACACTTTGTGATCCCTGATGATAGCAGTGGAGATGTGCAGGAGCAGGCTGACAGAGCCTGTGGGGCTGGGAAAATTATACCAGGTAGATAGTGGGGTTTGGTGTGCAGCCTATTGGATCAAATATTTATACCCTTCAGAATACTGATGGACAGGAACCAGAGATCCCATGTCTTAATATATATGTTTTATGGGGGAGGTGGGAAGCTTCTCTGTAAAATCTGTCTCGGACGGTGGGGAGAAGATACCTGCTTGAGAAGAAACCAACATCCCATCTTCCCCAAGAAGGCAGACATGCATTTCCTATAAGGAATGGCATATAAAATACCTAGAATGATGCAAAAATGCTCAAGGTTAAATGAATATTAGAGAATTGCAAAGCTATGAACTCAAAACTAGAAAATGCCAGTGTTACATGATTCAGTTGTAGTACTCATACTTGCCTTTTGGCTTTGCACTGTGAAACAGTCTTTGCTTTGCATGTTTGCATACTTTTTTTTTTCTTGAGGACTCTTGTCTCATTCAGCATTATTCTCTTCTATCCCTGGTCCATTTCTTTTCTCAACTGCTGCCTGCCTCCATAGGTCCCATCTGTCTCCCGTCAGCTTCTTTCTTGCTCTGTGTTCTAGTGAGGTAGCATCATCATCATCCTTATCTTACTCCATATTGCCTAGGAGTGAGTCTGTAGCAGGCGTGTCAAACTCATCTGGCCCATGGACCCTTTCCCCTCTCCCAACACACCTGATGCAGCAGCTTCTCCAGCTGGCCTGAAACCTGTGCTGTGTGTGGCAAAGCTCCTGGAGTGGTTGGGACAGGCACCATATGCAGTTGTGCTTCATGTAGTGGCTGCCCTGGCCACACTGCTGCACAAGGTACCTGCTCCAGCCAGTCTAGGACTTGAGCTGGAGCGAGTGCCAAGTATGGTGCTTGTGCCAGAGCAGACACTACTGTGATGTAGTCCAGCTGGGGCAGCCACTTGCACACATCCTGTAGCCAGTTTGGCTGTGCTGCACTGCACACAGTGCTCATTCCAGCTTCCAGCTGCTCCAGGATCTGCACAGCAAGCAGTGTAGGTTCCGGAGTGGCTGAAGCAGCTGCCGAATTAGGTATGCTGGGAGGGGAGGGAGGAAAGAGTTTCATGGGCTGGATCTGGCCCATGGACTAGTCCTGTGTCACAGGCATGCATTGTGGCCTGTTTGGATCAGATCAGACTTGGGGGCAAATGGGGGTGGGGCCAGATCCAGCCTTTGAGCTCGCTTGTGTACATCAGCTAATTCTAGCGAGAAATAATTTTGACCCTTCAACCAACAGTGGTGCAGGGGCTGGCACTGGATCCTGGTGTTGCTCTCAGCCTCTGCATCACACCAGAGCCTTGAAGCAGCTCCTGTGTACTTGGAGGGTGGGATCTGCTTCCATTTCATGCTGACATTGCTTCTGGAGCCTTGAACTAGGTCTTGTACAGTGTGGGGGCTGGATACCAGTGTTGCTTCCAGCCCCACTCTGCTCTGGAGACTTGAACTGGCTCTGGTGCGGTGTGGGAACTGGGACTGGTTCCCATGCCAGGCTGCTGTTGTTCCCAGACTCTGCACTGCACTGCATGGAAGCCTTCAGCCAGCTTGGTGCAATCCTGGGGCTAAGAACAAAAATTAGTTGATTTTCTGTCGTAGCCCTGGCTGGGATCCCACTGGAGCTGGTTCAAGGCTCTACCATGGTGCTACAATTTATATTTAGATCACAGTAACCATTAACATGCCACTACATAGAAAACGTTTGAAGTCATCTTAATGCTTACTATGATCTAAATATAACATGCTAAATGTAACATGGAACAGTACCCTACTTGGTTTTGCTTCAGTGATTCTTGGAGGCCAGTAATTGTGGAAAAGCTCCTACTGAAGGAGCTATATGGGTGGGAGAGGAGCCATAGAAAACAGAAAATGAGGGTTGGAAGGCATCTCAGGAGGTCATGTAGTCCAACCCTCTGCTCAAAGCAGGACCACCCCCAACTAGATCATTCTAGCCAGGACTTTGTCAATCCAGGCCTTAAAAACCTCCAAGAATGGAGATTCTACCACCTCTCCGGGTAACCTGTTCCAGTGCTTCACCACCTTCCTAGTGAGAGAGGTTTTTTTTTTTAATATCTAACCTAAACCTCCCTTGTTGCAAGTTGAGACCGTTGCTCCTTGTTCTGTTATTTGTCATCACTGAGAATAGTCTGGCTCCATCCTCTTTCGAACCCCCCCTTCAGGTAGTTAAAGGCTGCTGTCAGATCCTCTCTCAATCTCTTTTGCAGACTAAATAAGCCCAGTTCCCTTGGCCTCTCCTCAGTAGTTATGTGTCGCAGCCCAGACCCATTTTCATTGCCCTCTGCTGGATTCTCTCCACCTTGTCCACATTCCTTCTGTAGTGGGGAGCCCAAAACTGGATGTTTGTGTTGAAACATTTTGGATTGGTTGGACAATCTGAAAATGTTTAGCCATTTGTGAAGTGAAATTTTCAGTTTGGGGCAGACTTTTTTTCCCCAGAAGCTTTTTGGATATGTTTTTGTTTCTTTTTGTTTTTTGCTTTTCAAGACAAGTGGAATCCTTCTATGTTAAACAGATCCTTTTCATGAAAATGACTTATTTGGCTGAAAACCCATTTTGTTAGCGAAACAAAGTTTCCAAGGGAGATTTTCAGTTAGCCCTAAAACTAACAGATTTCCCGTTAGTCTTGGAAATTAACTGCACCTGTTGAAATTATACAGCCCTCCCCCCCGAACTTTAAGGCATAAATCTACCTTAGAAACTTTTCAGTCTGAATAGTCAAATACTAGAATTGTTATGAGCAACTAAAATGAGGATCTTAAAGTGGGAACTATTAGATAGCCTAGATCAGTGGTTCTCAAACTTTTTTTCCCACGGACCACTTGAAAATTGCTGAGGGTCTCAGTGGACCACTTAATAAATGTTTTTTTGTTCTACAGATCAAAGCATGCAACTCATATTTTAATATCAGTAGTTTTACCTTTTTAATGTGATGGAAGTGCCTGTTTTTTTGAGCAAAGTTCTGGGAAGTTTGTCAGCTTTAGCCTTAGGTCACCTTTCTGTGAACCACCCAAATAGATCTCTGGATCACAGTTTGAGAATCTCTGGCATAGATAGTCTTAAAGCTGTGTTTGCTAAGAGGTCTTGTTATTTACAGTAATTTAGTTTATTGTGAATTTTTGACAGCCTCACAGATTTAATCCATGACATGAAATTACATGAACGTATCATTCATTCAAAAGATAGCTATGTCCTGACTGGTTATCATTGTGAAGGCTATCTTGTTTTCTCTTCAGTTTCAGAATCTTAAAGAAGAGTGTATAAGGCCACAAACTAAAAAAGGAAAAGTGTTTGAAACTCTCAAAGGCCAAAAGGTGATTGCAAGATCAGACCTCACAGGATTATATTTCCCAGGTAAGTATTTTTGTGCATATGTGAACACCTCCTTACTTGTTGAAAAGACAAAATAAAAATAAACATTTACTATTTTGTTTTCATTTGGCTAAGTTTTAATTTGATTCAAGTTGGAATTTTTAATCTTTTTCTTCCCCACACAGTACTTTTTATAAGGTCAGAAAACTATGCAGACCTCTTGCTGACAGGTGTATGTATTTAAGAAGGTGGAAAGGTTTAGCAACAAATGTGGTACTCCTTTTAAATTATAAGCTAGTATCAATTTATTTTTTTGCTCTTGCTGTGCTAGCTTATTTCCATTTAGGATTTAGCAGAGTGCAGAAAAGTGCACCAAAGTGCACCATTTATTTGTTCAAAACATTTACTAGATGTTTGCCATTTTGTTGAATTATAAGCCAACATCCTTCCTTATCAGCAATCTGGATGTGGGCGTGGAAAACATCCTGTCCAAATTCGCTGATGACACCAAGTTGTGGGGTGAGGTGGGCACTCTGGAGAGGAGGAACAGAATCCAGCTAGATCTGGACAGGTTACAGAGGTGGGCGGATGAGAATAGGTTGGAATTCAATGCAGACAAGTGCAAGGTGCTGCATCTAGGGAGAAGGAACTAGCAACACACCTGTAGGCTGGGGAACTCCCTTGTTGTCAACATAGGGGCAGAAAGGGATCATGGAGTCATTGCTGACTACAGGATGAACATGAGCCGCCAATGCGAGGAAGTGGTCAGTAAGGCTAACTGCACCTTGTCGTGCATCTACCGATGCATCACAAGCCGGTCCAGGGAAGTGATCCTTCTCCTCTATGTGGCATTGGTCAGGCCACAGTTGGAGTACTGCATCCAATTCTGGGTACCACATTTCAAGAGAGATATGGCTAGCATTGAGAGGGTCCAGAGGAGGGCCACTTGCATGATCAGGGGGCAGCAGGACAAGCCCTAAGGGCCTGAACCTATTCAGCCTCCACAAGAGAAGGCTGAGAGGGGATCTGGTAGCTGTTTACAAACTCACCAGAGGGGACCAGTGGGAATTGAGGGAGGCTCTGTTCCCTCAGGCACCACCCGGGGTTACTAGGAATAACAGCCACAAATTGTTAGGGAGAAGGTTCAGGCTGGACATCAGGAGATGTTACTTTACAGTTAGGGCTGCCAGGCTCTGGAATGGGCTCCCAAGTGAGGTGGTGCGCTCTTCTACCTTGGGGGTCTTCAAGAGGAGGCTGGACAGATATTTGGCTGAGGTGATATGATCCTGGCACCTATTCCTGCCCGGGGCAGGGGGTCGGACCTGATGATCTGTTTAGATCCCTTCCCACCCTAAGTACTATGATACTTATAGTGTAAAATTGTGTTCCATGATGTGGCATTTGAAAAAATCAAATCAAGTCTTCTCATATGGATGATCTAATATCCTGGGACACATGCCTACCTCAGAAAACACTGGTATAATTATTATCCCCTTTATTCTTAGGAGAGGTGCAGAAATGGAATAGTGTGGGTACTATGGATTGAAGTATCTTGGCAGAACTCTGCATGCAAGGTTATCCCTTGTCTGTTTGCACAGTGTCTGGCCTTTATCTCATGTTCTTAATACTGTGTTTTCATGAACACTGAATAATTTAAAATTAAAATAAATAAAGGATACTTTGATAAAGGCATTTATTATGACATGTACTTTACTTAGGGTAACAGTCAGCCACAAATGAAGTTCTTTAATATTACAGTTGGATCAAAAATCATCTTGGTTTTTGTCTAGTTTTGAAATGTTAGTTAAGAATAGTCTTTTGATGACGTATTTTTGCTGAAACCTCTTCTGTTGCCAAATGGAAATTGGATAAAACAGCAGATGAATGAAAGGGAGGTAATGTGAAAAATCAGTGGTGCTTTTTCTGCTTTTGAATTAATCAGAATGAGCGGAGTGTAACTCAGATATTCACCTACAATTTTATTTTTCAATGTTATAATTCAAAACAGAATGTTGATGGTGGGCTTGGCATGGTAATAATGATATATAAGAATAAAAAAGTTTACTAAATGTTTTCAGTTTGTTATTCTGCTTTTCATACTAAGGATATTTTTTTCAGGGGAGAGGGCAACCAATCTAGTTACAAGAGTGTCCTTAAAAAAAATCCTTTTATGCACACAAATTGGATTATTGTGTACCACACTGTTAGTTTTACTCCCTTTTGAATATTTGGCCCTTTCAGTAAATGAAATAAAATGTATGCGGGTCACTTGCAGCAGGTTGCAGTTAACAAAACTACACATACTGTATCCAGTGAGAAGACAATTGCAATCATTTTACCAACTTATTAGCAGAAGTAGATTAGTTTTAGAGTATTTATAGAGCGGCTTTCTATCTTAGGGTGGATGGGTATTAAATTCCCTATTGGACAAACAAGAAAATAAGCACAGAAAACTTAAATGAATATCTCAGAGTAACATGATAAGTCAGTAGTTGTTTGCTTTTTCATTATGGTCCTGATTCAGCAGAATACTTAAGTCCATACCTGATTTTAGATATGTGACTAGTTTCATGCAAGTTATTTGGCCTGCTTACAAGATTGAAGTCAGGCATGGACATCAAGGCTTGCTGAATTAGGGCCCAAATTAAAGTATTGCTTTTGCTTCTGTTAAGCTTTATAAACACTTTACTTAGAATTGTTTTGTACCTTTAGTGTTTTAAGGTACTTGTAGTAGTAGTAGTAATGTATATATAACACTGGATTTCAAAGTTGTCCTTTTACCAAGTACATTCTCTCTTAGGTCCCAATCCTTCAGACACTAATGCATATGTGTAGCTTTCACATAAGTGAGTATAACTGTGGCTTTATGCATAAATCCTGTACAGTACATTTTCATGCTGTTTATCTAGTAAATGAAAATAATGAAAACTAAATACAAATATAAATTTGAATGCAAGAAGTACACTGCCATATTACACTCTACTGGATTTTTAAAATTCTTCCATAATCGATAAAAATAATATGTAAATGGAATATCATTTTAAAATATTTTTTCCCTTAGGGACAGTGATGAAAAGTATCAGTTCCACCCGGGCACTTGTTGACTTCAGCTATGGAGAGATGCACATTGTACCAACTAAATTCATTATTATTGTGGGGGGTGCTATGCCTTGCCCATCTTTGCAGGTGAAACGCTATTATTATTTTTGAGGGAACATATATTCATCATTAACTTTTGTTTTGCCATTTGCGTACAAACAAGTTGATAAATAATAGTTTGGTCATTTCCATAATTTGAAAACATTTGAAAACTTTAAGATTCTCTGGATGCATCTACACATGCCGATATAAGGAGCTTTAGCTGGATTTAAGGTGCATTAAGGGCACATGTCTACATATGTGTGCCCTTAATGTGCCTTAAAAATGGTGATTTTAGGCAAAAGCAGGTATCAAATTTAGGCACAATGGCTAAAGCGCCTTAAGGCACGTGTAGACGTGCTAAGGTGCATTAACGCTGGTATGTCAACTGACTTGGGACTGTATTTATGGTTTTTAATTTAGTATTTTTACTGCATTTAACCTTTTGGATCCTTTCATAGTTATTTGATTCGTCTGTGAGATTTTGTAAGGGCAGTAGCTGTAAGGACTTGATTTGTAGTTATTGATTCATATTCAGGTAAAAAAAGGTTTTGCTAAAACCAAAATGTGGGAATGACTTGTGTTGGGTCAGTTTAAAATTAGAACAATATGCTAACCATCTTTTATCATGATTCTCCTTTAAATTATGCTTATTATAGTTGCTGCAGATATGGTGGATACAAATAGAGATACATTACTCTGCTTCAATCACTTTTAAAACTAGAAATATGACTTTTTTTCCTAGAGAATATGAATAATGCCTGTTGACATAAAAAACAGACCCTTGTATTCTGTGTAGGGAGAATCCTTACAGACCCTTGTATTCTGTGTAGGGAGAATCCTTTCTGGAAAAGTCTTCAGAATATAGTAGAACATTTATAATTTTTATATATAAATATATATTTAAATAATTATTCTATGGATCTTAATTAAAGAATTATTGTCCTGCTATAGAGTTTGACAGGAGGGATCAAAAACCTATACAAAGCAGAGTATGGTTCATAATTACCTTCTAAGGATTTAATGATTTAAGAGTTAGAATTGTTACAGGATCTTTCCCTGGTCGGGCTTACCACAGATCACAAATAGGCAGGAGAACGGTGAACAAGCCTGGTAGCTTTTATTAGTGACTATCAACGTAGCCGCGCAGCAGCTAGAACTCACCATGCTTCACGCGCCCTAATGGTGCGCGAGACCGATGAACCTGGCTGGTGAGTAGTTTCTGGGGTTTCAGGTCGCCGGGATCAGGCGGGTCTCTGCGTCCTCCTTCGGCTGGCCACTCCAAAGGCCGAGCCGTGTCCGTTATAATTTGCCGTAAATCGTTCCGAGTCCGTTGGATGCAGAAAGGACCCTGACGATCAGGTGGAGGCTCCTTTTATAGCTTAGGTGACGTGCGGTGGTGTGATTGCGTGAGGCACCTTTCGATAGGCCCATGGCACTGACTGACTGACGCTGGACTCTGCCTTGTGGAAAGTTCTAGCTACTGCTTATCTCTTACATTGATGGCAGAAAAACAACTACGGTCTGCCTAGCAACTGTTACATAACTCTGTGTAACTTTTTTCTGACTGGCGAACGTGGCCACTTAACAAACATAGTGAACACAACAAGAATAATTTCTAGGTTCTAGCAAATCTATTTGTTTGTTCCTCTGAAATTCTGTAGGAGTCTTCCATATATTCCTGTTTTGTGAACTGACACTTCAAGGGGCTGAGCCAGCGGACACTGAAGAGTAGTCAGCACTGGCAGATTCTTTACCCTTTCCACTAGTGTTCCATATTAAGGCAGTGAAACACATTAGCACTGTGTTTTGTGTAGTCAGACAGTCTGAATATCTGTCTCTTATGCCATGTAAAACTAGTATTATGATGCTCTTGTAACCCAACTCTTTTTTGATATATAGGTTGGAGACTATGTGTTCTCCAGAACTGGGATACAGATGGGAGATTATTATTATGCACCTGCTGTTGTCATAGCAACACCGAATAGAGTTCAACCAGATGATAAACTCTACACAGTTTTAATGTACAACAATAAGAAAGTAAGTAGCTTTCTAAAAGCAAGTATACATTGCCTTGGCATTAAAATAATTTTGTTTTGATGAGATGAGTGTAACTGACCTGGTTAGAAAAAAAAAAAGGATTCCATTTGCCATCAGCAGCTGACCAAAATCAAATGAGGTTTCAGGGCGGAGTAAATAGCCAGCATAATGAACGATAAGTGATAAATAGTGTAGAGTTATTTAACTGTAAATTAAACAGTTTTCTGCCTTCCATAATCTGTCTGCTCACTTTCACAGAGTACACATTGCCAAAATAAGGAATACAGTATTTTTTACCACATTAAATCTAATTTTCTATGCATTTTATTATCATAATAGTCTCCAATAAACCAAGAAAATTTTATTTTTTTCCTTTCTGGCTCATTATTAAAAAAAAAAAAAAGAATTATACTTATCAGGACTTTGTCATCCAATTTATTTAGCTGCAGATTATAGTTTCACTAAAGTGGCTTTTATATGCAAGTTTCCTTGTTTTTAACTACTATTTTTGATGTACAGAAATTACTGATTTTAACTGGCTGAATGCTAATTGTGTTATTGCAGGAACACTGTATACGAAGTGGGCTTGTTAAAGTCAGCCAAGCTAAATATGCTTCTTCCTGCCGCTTTATAAAAATGGCCCAGGTGGTAGATTACATGATGTAAGTACACTTGAACCAAAATGTGTGAACGTTATTTTATGTGCACTCTAAATTACATATTGAAAGGAGGAGACATGTTTGGTGTTCAGTTTTGCTTTAGAATTCCCATATCTAGTGCTATAACAAGTAGCTATTTTATTTATTTCAAGGAAGTCCTGGACACATGGCCAAGTGATTTGATGCACATTATTGACACAATCTCCAACCCATCTGGCAGCATTCCCTTATTTAACTCCTTGTTATTAAGCATCAAACCAGTCTGTCGAAGGTTGATATAGTGCAGCTCACCTGCAGAAACTGGCACTGTACAGGGGTGGAGATTACGTTTGTACCAAGACTACTAATTTTTTTTTTTTGTGATATAAATATGTGGTTACATTGTGCTTTAAATTACAGATTGTATCTAAGGTACTGAATCTTTTATTTGACCTGAGTCCAGGGGTTGTTGTGGAAAGTATGTGTAGGGTGCCTTGAGCATTAGGTCAGGCATGCAGAACATAGGTAAATCTGGGCTGATACGGTTTGCTGGTTGAATAGAATCTGAACTCCCACTGTTTCCAGGTAAATTTGACTTTCTGTCTAGACTTTTGATAGCT
The DNA here is from genome assembly GCF_001723895.1 of Crocodylus porosus. Taxonomy (NCBI): domain Eukaryota; kingdom Metazoa; phylum Chordata; order Crocodylia; family Crocodylidae; genus Crocodylus; species Crocodylus porosus. Next base: position 83,706,825 of record NW_017728906.1, on the reverse strand, counting down.
CTAACTGTGATCCATTTTGAAGTAACCCTGAGAAGTGGTACCCTTCAGATTCTGCTGACATGCTGCGTGTTGAGTGGCAGAAGCCCTTTCTGAGCTTAAAGCATAGAGAGACTTCAGAGTCTGTGGCTACAGCTGACCCCCTTTTATCAGCAAAAAGAACAAGAGTATAGTAAAACTGATCCAGAAACTGAAGAGAGGTTCTTTTCCCAAAACTACTTAAAGCCATGGGAAGAGACTGGTGGTCTCGCAAAATCTAGTCAAAGATAGAAGATGAGCTAGATAAATTGGAATGAGTTAATACCTCCCATTCAAAACTAAGACTGAATTTATCATTATCCTGCATTCCTCCTTTAAAGAGGTCTTTTAGAGCTGAAAAAAGAACAGGTACTGGGGGTGTGTGGGGGAATATGCAAGGAGAATTAAGTAGAATTTAAGCTGCTAAGACAAAAAATGTGATCTACTAAAATCCTTTCCCTTTACTTGGTGTTTAGGTTTCTGAGGGTGTGTAGGCACCCAAACTTTTGCCAGAAAAGTAACTTAAATGCCAGAAGTTCTGCTACTCTGAATATTTTGACACCTGTCTCAAACCTAAGTGTGTTTTTAGCTTTACAGATTAGCAGTCCAAGGCCTGAATCCTCTAAGGAGCCTAGTCTGGTAGATGTGCTCCATAGCAGGCCTAACCCCCCTGACGGCACAGAGTTCAGAACAAAGTATAGCAGCTAATGCCACTTTCATCCAAAGGTGGCTTTGTACACTTTTAATATAACATGAACCTATAAAATAGCATGAGTGACTGTACTGTTCACTCCAGTGCAGCCAAGAATACAAGATTCATAGGGCAAAGAGAGACTGACTCAGTGATGAAGTCATTTCCTTTTTGGTCTTTGCTCTCAACTCTATTTATGTATTTTATCCATACTAAGAGCATAAATAATTAATGGGGGAGGAATGCAGGACTGCTATCAGTGGTGACACGTAGGGGGAGCACATATACCCTGTGAGCGCTGGTGCACCTGCTGATGGGCCACACTCCCTGTTCAGGCAGTGGGCAGGGGTGCAGGTGGGAGAACTGGTGCCCGCCATGCAAGTGCTGGCTGGGGAGCAGGGCCTCCAGCAAAATTGGCTGCACCGCTTCTGGAAGTGGCTGGGGGGACCCTCCCTCCCCCGTTCAGTGGGATCACCCCCTGGGGGACCCCCCCCCGTCGCACTCAAGAGGCACCACTCGCCCATGTCTCCTATCTCCCGTATGAGTGTCCTCACAATCCATGTAGCAGTGACAGTGCTGACAAAGAATATGGTAATTCTTCCCCAATAGCTTGGCAGATGCCTTTGAGGATAGACAAATACCACCCCCAGAAGACAAATTTAAAGCTTCTTCAGAGCTTTATTGCCAGTTGCTAGGCCTGCTATGCCCTGATGTATTGACTTGAAAGACAGAAAACCCTACAACTCAGTGAATTCAAGCCAATGTTTTAGATACCCTGCCTATTTTGTACTTAAAAAGGTTTCAGGTTATATTGCCTGTAGCGTTCAAGAATGCATTGACCTTAGCCTCTAGAGTGACATACATAATTTGAGGCCACACAGAAATGATTAAACATCTTCCAGAAATTCCCAGGTTTGCACCTATTATAGCTGTTCATGTACTATTATATGTTGTGACTATATTTCATGAGCTGTTTTTACTGTAGTGTAATGCTACCATAATTGCTAATGATATAGGCTGATTTGTATACTTAAAATGAGGAAGATAATGTATTTTTAACATCACAAATTCAAAAACTGCATGTGTGTGGAAAAAAATGATATGACCGTATTCTATTGAGTAAGGTATCTTTTAGTAGAAAATAATTAAAAGCTTTTATAAAATCAAGTCTTTCATATTTTAATGGTTAAATAGTAGCTTGTTATAAATATGCAAAAACTCAGGACAAAAGACTTGCTTGGTATTAGATACCAGATTGACCCAAATAACCTTGTCTGCCAGTGCCATGTCATTAGACTAACACCCCTAGCACCTGTCCTCAGTTAGCTGACCGGAAGGATGCAGGGCCCTGGTCACATCTATGCTCTAGGGCTGGGGCTGGCAGGGAGACTTCTCTGGCAGCAGCTGGAGAAGAAGCTTCTGCAGGAAAGAAAAGAAAGCTCTATCACAGTTTCGCTGGCTGAGATGCTGCTGGTGCTACTGTGCTGCCTATTATTATTACCTGTTGTCATTTAAAGTGATGGACCAGGATGAAGCTGTAGGGGAGGAGGATACCTCATTGGGGCACACTACTGTGTTGTGTAGAGGCCTCACCGCTGGTGAGGGCGTGCCTTAATGAGCAGACACAGTCACACATGTCATGAGTTTTGCTTGTCTCAGTGGCTTGAGGTGCAGTTTTCCAGAAACCCCTGCACCTATCTGCTCCAGACCTGGCAGGCTTCATGGCCTTGGCAAGGCCTAGCATGCCTGCAGTTTTCACCCTGCTGCGCGCGCGCGCACACGCACGCACACACGCACACGAGTTTTGCTTGTCAGCAGCCTGAGGTGCAGTATCCCAGAAACCCCTGTACCTATTGAGACCTGGCAGGCTTCCCACCCCCAGAAGGAGCTACCATCCCTGCAATTTTTATCTGAATCAGCCAAAAAATGACAAAGTTATAGGTATTTCAGTGATTCCCCATTATAGTCTATGGCTGAAACTCCAAACCTCTCCGAGTCAGTGCCAAATCTTCCAAAGCCAATTTAGCTAAAACAGTTTGGGACAGTGATCTAAATCTCTGAATTGAATCACTGTCCTCCGAATCAGTCTAATCCAAATCGAATACTTCCCTATTGGCACAGGCCTAATGCTCTCTTTCTTTCGTTTAATCTTTCATTGCAAGCTGACTGGCCATAGTCATCCATACAGCCTGTCTCTTTCAACTCCTTATTTTTACTATTTGTCACTACTATTTCCTTTGCTATATTGAATTTTCCTTTCCACGATGAAAAAGAAAGGAAAATTACATGCTGGCAATAACATTTTTCAAAGTATTTCCCCATCTAGCTGTGTCCCTCCCTCATATATTCCGTTGTATTTTTGTACACAGTTACATGCTCTCACTTGCTGTGTTCACATGAGCATGGACATTTGGTTCCCTGGGGACAACTAACAGTGGCACTGTGCCATTGCTAGCTGTCCATGGGGAATGCCTGTTCCATGTGTGCTCTGGTGCATGGCAGGTTACCTGGGGTTGGGTAGAGGAGGCACTGGGGTGGACTCAGCAGCCTTATCAGGGGTTTTGGGAAGTTCCTGGGGATGCAGTAGTGGCAATCTTGCCACTCATAGCTTGCCTGGCAGCTGAAGCGTGGCTCTTGTTTTGAGCATCGTGTGCTGACCCCACATATGCTGCTCCACTTCTTTTCCTGTGCGGGTTTTTTTTTTACCCCTGTATATCCACCATGCTGCTCCCTTGCAGCACGGAGAACAGCTGAATGTACTGTATGTGATGCTTGTCCTGCCATGGCTTCTTTTTTTAGGGGACAGTGACATCCATCAAGGGTTCAATTTTTTTTTTTCAAATTACTGGGGGCTGGTGTTGGGCAAAAAGCTGCATATGACTGTGGCCCCAGTGTTTGCCATAGTTACCTATTGAGGCAGGGGAAGATGGTGGGGCCAAAATGGCTTCTTTTGTTAATTTTGGGGCAGCCGAGACAGTTGAGGCCAAAACATGAACAAGCCAGCAGCCCTGGAGGCTTTTGCTGTGTCTATGGGGCTGTGAATGATGCAGGCAAGGAAGAGGGGGATGTTTGTGGCTGGCTCTGGCATGTACTTTCAGGACACGGGTGTCCATCAAGGGTTTGAATTTTTTGTTTGTTATTAGTGTGGGCTGGTATGGGGCAAACAGCTGCATGTGATTGTGGTCCCAGTGTTTGCAGCACTGTGGAAAGGCAGGGGGGCTGTCTTGGCCCTGTTGCTTAGGAGTTTGTGTGCTGTAAATTGAGCAAGGAGGTTATAAATACAAGCCTAGGTAGGGCCACTGGGCCCCCACTGCAGAGGGTTATCCCAGAATTTTTTTTTTCACCATGACACATGGAAGCTGCCACTGGCCCTAGGACCAATGGGAGAAGTGGCAGGGCTCCAGGGTGGAAAGGTGTGGTTTCCCTTTGGGGTTTGGCATGCCATGCCGAGGCCAACACTTAGACCAATTCTGCACTCAGACAACTCAGAGTGTCTCTGAGGAAGGGGAAGATGGTGGGGCCAAAATTGCTTTTGGTGGGTGGGAGGCGGCAGCTAAGACAGCTGAGGTGCAAGCACAAAGAAACCAGCAGCCTTGGAGGCTTTTGTTGCATCTCCAGGGGTGTGCATGATGGAGGTAGGGAAGAGGGAGATGTTTGTGGCTGGCTCTGGCATGTTATTTCAGGGCACAGGGCATATTGTGTCAAGGGTTTGAATTTTTTTTTTTTATTAGTGTGGGCTGGTGTTGGGAAAGAGCTGCATGTGATTGTGGTCCTGGTGTTTGCAGCGCTGTGGAAAGTCAGTGGGGCTGTCTGGGCTCTGTAGCTTAGGAGTTTGAATGCTGTGTACTAGGCCAAGAGTTTACAAATTCAAGGTTCGGCATGCCATGCCAAGGCCCACACTTAGGCCTGTTCTGACCTCGGAGTGGATCTGACGAAGGGGAAGACGGTGGGGCCAAAATGGCATTTTTTATTTTATTTTTGTTTTGAAATTTTGGGGCAGCTGAGACAGAGGCCCAAGCAGGATGGGGAGACCAACCCTTTGGGGTTTGGCATGCCACGCCAAGGCCTGCACTTCTGCATCCTGGAGCCTTGCCACTACTCCAACTGGTTGTGGAGCCCATGGCAACTTGCATGTGTCGTGGTGGGAAAAAAAAGAAATTGGCTTGCCTCAGGACAGGGGCAAGTACAGAGATGACACCTGGCCTGGGACTCACAACCTGGTGGTCGAAAACACAGAAACCACACCACAACATGAAGCATCCGGCACAAGCCCAGGTCTCTGCCAAGACCCATTCTACCACATGACCACAGTAACATACAAAGGTTTTTCCACCAACACTCCACACAAACCCC
>NW_017728906.1:83690370-83701666 GCF_001723895.1 Crocodylus porosus | reverse complement strand
ATAAAACATCCCCCTCCCCAAAAACAAAACAAAAGAAAAATTTAAACCCTTGACTTATGGCCCTGTGCCATGGAAGAGGAGGCCATGGGCAGTGACAAATATCTGTCATTTCCCTGCTAGCATCAGGCACAGCCCAAGAGACGCAACAAAAGCCTCCGTGGCTACTGGCTTGAATGTGCTCGGGCCACAGCCTTCCTGGTTGCCCTAAAATTCAAAATGAAGAAAAGAGGCCGTTTTTGCTTTTCCAACTTCCCCTTCCTGCCAGCATTATGGAAAGGCAGGTGGTGTATCTTCCTCCTGGGGCTTAGGGACTTGTCTGCGGTGTGTCTAGCCAGGAAGTTTTAAGTTCAAGCCTGGTTGGGCTGCAGAGGGATGTCCCAGCAATTTTTTTTTCACCATAAGACATGGAAGTTTCCATCGGCACCAAGACCGATTGGAGAAGTGGCAGGGCTTGCGAGAGGTAAGGCGTGGGCCCATTCTTCACTCAGAGTACTCAGAGTGTCTCTGAGGAAGGGTATGTTGGTGGGGCTAAAATTGGGGGGGCGGGTTTGAAATGTTGGGGCAGCAGAGACAATCGAGTCCCAAGGACGAAGAAACCAACAGCCCTGGGGCTTTTGTTGCATCTCTGGTGCCTGCATGATGCAGGCAGGCGAGAGGGGGATGTTTGTGGCTTCCCGTGGCTTATTTTTTGAATAAGTGAGCCATAGAGGTTGAATCCTACCTAGATATTGTGGATTATTATATTTTTGTTTTTCAGCTTTTTGGAGAATTTAGGTTTGTAAGGTTTTACCACATGGCATCTGATAAGCACAATTTACTGAATCAAAATATTCCACTGTTGCATATATGTCTTCATTTACTTCTAGCTTTCCATTAAGACATTACATTGAATAATTTTCTCGTGGAAGAGTAACAACTCTCTCATTATTTTATATTACATTTTCAAACGTTTTTATACTTTTCATGTCCCATTTTGGGCATTGACTGAATTAATTTCCTCACTGAACCATAAAGATTCAGAACTATCCATTACATTACTTTATAGTAGTTACTTTTTAAGAAATCTAATATGTAGGGCTCATATACATATGAAGGGAGGCTGCTCTGATGCACTGTATTTACGGTGCATTGGAGCAGACTTGATTTATCAAGTCTTCTGGAGCCTGGTAATTACTTTGGTTCAGCAGACTCCAGCCTCATATGTATCAGTGTCCTTGCACTAAGAAATGTCAGCTGCACATTTTGAACTAAAGTGCACCATTTTTTAGTGCAGGTGTGCTGATGCATGTGTTGCCCTGAGCACTTTTAGTAAGCACCGCTCTTGGTGCTGTAGTTATTGAAGTGCCTTTCCCTACCTCCCAGAGCATGTCTGCAAACACCCATAGTGTCTAATGACTATTTCTCTACTTGTGAGAAACTATGCATTTAAAATCATTAAGCTGTAGTATGTCATTAGATACACATTAATTGGTGCTAATGCTAGCAGTGCTATTTGCATTATTCAAATAAAGATTGTGTCCGATTTTCGTTATACCTCAGATTTTTTTCAGAGACTGTTGTCAACCATGGCAGTGTGTTCATAGCTGAAACTTGTCATGTGAAGCATTATAGAAGAATCATGTGAAAATGCTGAACTTCAGTGGTATTCCTCTCTGTAAGCAAACATCATATCATATGAGTTTAACAAACACACATTGCTGGCCAATATAAATGTAATTTAATGCAAAGAAACAAAAGTTTGATGATGATAGTAGTATCACAGAAGCACCCAGAGGCCCCAGACAAGATTTGAACCAAATAGGTACCAAGTGAGAATTTTACACCTTCAAGGATCTGGACTTGAATGCAGTGAGAGGAGGAATTTTTGCTTTTATACTGTTTGAAGTACCCCTTTGGTTATTTTTAGGTTATCCAAGGACTGTCTATGGCATGATGAGAATTCTCAGCTGGGAATTATTTTACAATATGAGATTCTCAGGAATACTGTCTAGGGACCAGCCAGTCTTTGTTAGTGACAGAGTCAACTAGGGTAGATAGACGAGTGAGAGCTATCATTGCCTAACAAATATAGACTCCACTGGTTCTGATATGGTTTGGCCGTAGTTTGCTTTTTGTTACTTTTTACAACTCAAGTTGAGTCGTAGTACTTGCAACCTACAGAATTTTGATAAGTGGTCAGTCAGTGTGAAGAGTCCTTCTTCTATCAGCCTAGAGAGACATGGGACAAGTGGTGTACAATTTGTTAATCTGCTAATAAGTTAGAAAGCTTTGAAGCACCAAAAGTTATGCCCAGTCTTCATTAGTGTGTATCTTTGTCCAATTTTAGTCCAAACAAACAAATTGTAAAGCCCATTCGTCAGTCGTCACTGGAAGAAGAAGAAGAAGAAAAGAAAAGAAGTGTAAGAGAAGATGGAGGGAAAAAGAAAAAAAAAGGGACAATGGAGAGCAGAAGGAATCCAAGAGAGGAGATATCAGACTCGGTGGAGCTTTTATTGATTCCCAGAAGGAGGGAAGTAAAAGGCAAAGGAAGGAATTCACTGCGTCATGACAAAGTTGAAAGTAAAGGTAAAAAAAAATCAATTGGGGAAACAATTGATTTGGTTAAGTTAGAAAATCATGGATATTAGAAACCAAATGGATTGCTTAAGTCCTTTACAGTATCCCATTGCCCTGCCGGGAACAGTGACTCTGGCAGTCTCTTTTGGAAGGAAGTCTGCCCAGCTTCCATTATTTATGTTTTAAACAGTGCTCCTCCTAAGTTTGTACAGGCATGCTCATTTTTCTGGACGTACCTTCAGTGCAGGGACATGAAGATTTTATCTGTTTATGCTAGTTATATTCCTGAGGCATAGATATCTTAAGGTGATATCTTTTATTGGACCAACTATGTATTGGTCAATAGACAAGCTTTTGAATACAAGACATTCATTCTTTGTCAGGTCTCCCTGACAAAGAATGCCTTGCATTTGAAAACTTGTCTAACTTCATCTCAACTACATAATTGGTCCAATAAAAGATATCACCTTAAGAAATGCTTGCCTCTTGCATAATTTCTGGGCCATAATGTGTACAACATAGCTTTTACACTACAGTTATACCCTTACGTTGGTTTAAAAGAAATCTTGACATCCTTATTGTTTGCTTACACTCTTCTTAATAACTGTGGATTATGTTCACTCAATCATCCTTATTACTGGTATCTTCAATATATATAGCTCTTCTAATCTTTCCTCATTAGTCTTTACTCATCTTTTTCTGGGCTTCCATAGCATGAATTCCGTCTGTGTGGCACTGAAGTGCCAGTATGCTAGGAACAGTCTCATCAGACTTACACAGGGCTTGAAACTGTGAGGCTTTGAGTCCCTCCTGTAACAATTCGAGAGGCCTTAATTTGGACTGATATCAGATAACATTGAAGCTGTTTGCAGCCTCACAAGAAGGCTCAGCAACTTCAGCTTCCAGAGAAAGCCTCACTTCTTTGAACTGAGGTAGAATGCTGCACATTACAAGCCCTCATTGGCCTTTGCTGCTATCAGGCACATTAAAAATGGAACTAATTTGCCATCAGTTTTACCTTTGGATCCTGTTGTATCCTGCTTAGTAAAAAGAGGAAATAAAGGAAGACATGTCAAATCCCCCAGTTTAGACAGGGGAAGTTCGCTCACTTCTTGGCTTGACTCTCCTAGTCCTCATATGCTGTGAGGTGTATGGGGACCACAGGTTGCTGTTGCAGGGCTGCCTAGACCTCTTACTTTCTTCATGGCAGCATAGCCTCCTCCTGAGCTGTTTCAGTGGGCAGCTACCTCACAACTCCTCAGCACTGGGCATTCCAATGTGCAGAAGATGAATAAACTTGAGATTCAGCTGATGTAACCAGTGTCTGCTGTTACTAATTGCCTGCAGGTTGAAAGAAGGATGAAACTGAGGAGAGTGGCCATGACTGACTGCTCAGCCTTACTCTAACCAGATCTGTAAGCCCTGGTCATATGGGAATCCTACAAAGGAGGTTCTTCAAGCTGCTGTTGAGTGGAACATGGTGCAGAGTGGCTTCTTTTTGCTTTTCACAGACCTTATCTCTCTTCCTTTTTATTTATTTTTCTTTGCATACTCATCTATGTCTCAGCATGGAGTGGAAATAGGAGGATCTTGGTCCACAAACAGTTAACAAAAATGTCTAATTAGACTGGACCTTTCACTGGTCCCTGCAGGTTTTCATTCAATACATCCCCTGTCTTCCTATAAAGTGGCATAGCACTACCCTTTGTTTGCTGTAGTTTAATCAGTTTTCAAACCATATGATGTGTTTATAGCCATGAAACCCATATCAGACATGGTACTAAAACCCAGGCATACTTTCCATGCATTTTATTTCTTTGATCCACTGTCTTTATCAAGACACTGGCATGATTTTTTTTTTGCCAGGGGGCAGATCCTGATCTAGTGTAAATTAATGGTTTACACTAGCTGATGGCATGATCCTATATGGCCCCTTACTGTGGCCCCAGTTTTGGAACCCTTACTTGTATTGGTGAGCACTTTGTCACACAAGTAGTCCTATGTAAATCAGAATTATTGCTTGCAGGATGAGTACACATTAGCTATGAGTGAGGGTCATAAAACTGTTCTGTAAATTATTCAATTTTTCCATTAATCTCTACAGACCAAATTTGAGGCCATTTAGGCAGCTAAACATGCAGATAGGCCCCTAGCGGAAATTTCATGTGTCTGAGCAGATTAGGTATTTAAGTCGCAAGTCAGATGTCTAACCTATGCAAGTGCTTTTTAAAATCTTACTAGAAAAATCTCACTTCTTCATTAGGCACCTAAACATCTTTAATATCTACCCATCAGACAACAGGCATGCAGACTCCTTAATTCATATATTCAAATAGTCAATGTGCCTCTTTCCTTGCTGTTCATCCTTGGTTATTTTTCAAAATCTTCACTATTTCTTAGTTGTTGTTGAAGGTAGATTTTTGAGAGAGTTCATCATATCAATATTAGAGACATTTCAGAATGCTGGCAAAAGTCATTTAATAGTTAAAAACTAGCAATTTGTAATAGGCTATACATATTCAACAGCAATTAGATAATGCTTACATTTTCCAGATTTCTGAAGGCAGTCTGTTGCATTGGGAACAGAGTTATTTAGAAGATTTGTAGTTCTTTCACGTATTTCAACTTTAATTGTTTCTAATACCTGAAAAATTAGTTGTCTTTTTACTTACAAAAACAAGTTACTTGACAGTCCTGATTGTTTGCCTCTAGTGAAGCTAGTGCATAATTATATGTGATACTTCACCATCCTGCTTGTGCTTTTTCAGGGTGAGAAAAACATTTGAAACAATTACAAAAAATCCTTTTGATCTTTTGTTAAATTACTTGCCCTTAGATATCCTGCTTTGCTTGCTTGTTTATATGGAACGTAAAACTTCTTTATTCTGATTTGCTTATATCAGCAGAGCATACGTTAATTTCATGCATGGATTTCATCATTCCATAGATTTTAATGTGATTACTTGGGTAAGTAAGTGGTCTACCATATGAATGAGAGTGAGATAACAGAGATCTTATTTTTTCAGCTAGCAGGCACATTTATTCAACAGGAAGAATCTATACATGGACTATTAATGAAGCCTAATATATCTATTACTTGTGGGTATATAGAAATGTAAGAGACATGTATTACAGGATTATGAAATATGTGTTAGCAAATGCACTCTTAGCAAAAATATTCTTGACTGTTATCAGGGTGCGTGTAATCAGTAGCCCATTTCTGTTGTTCTTATTCAGGATAATGACCGTTAACTTGAAGAATAAGGACTGCATGACTGATGTCCTTATTCATGCTCTGTCTTGAACTGAAGTACTTCTCTTGCTCCCATGTGTACCAAAACCTATATATATAGGTTTATATATCAGATAATATATTTGTCTTGATACATGCTCCTATCATTCCTTTTTTTATTTAGTCATGTATGTTCATACAGTACAGTGAAATAGTAACAAAACTCCCATTTGTTTCAGTTAAGCCATTATTTCATCCTTCCCGAGACAAGTCTATTAAAACTATTTAATAATACATGAAGGTGTACAAATGTTTAATTGCACATTTTGAAAAAAAGAATTCAAGTAACATGCAGCTATTCATATGTATTTGTTTCTTTAGAAAAAATGTTTTTTCTCTTGTCTTTCCACTGCCTTTTCTCTTTCCTACTTATTGCCCAATAATAGCTAGAATTGTTTGTTCATGTGATACAATTTTCTTGTTAAATAACTCAAACAGTGACCTTGTTAGTCATCTACAGCAAGGGACAAATAAGAGGAAAAGGCTTGTAAGCAAGATATACATAGATGCATTTTGAATGCAATTACAGGTGAATTACAGATGAGCAGAGAAAAATCCTCCATTTTTTTTAGTTTGTAATAAGGCATGATTTTGAAGTATGGTAACAATTATTGTAGCTGCCTATTTTAACTAGGTAGGAGACCTTTGAGAATGGTAATTGTTTTTCCCCCGTTCCATTGCAAATCCAGCTGATTAAAGTATGCAAGCCACACACTTGAGAATGCAGCTGTGACAACTGGCAAGGATCATGCATGGACTTATTTTTCCCCCATTGGGTGTTTAGATTTCCTGGGATCTATTTGTTTCTCTCATTCTCCAAATATCTCATTCAACCTTTGGAGGATGCCATCATAATAAAGCAGAGTGCTCCCATCTGTTGGTCATGGCTTGTTTAATAAGCAGTTGATGTCAATTTAGCTATGCTTGCACCCATCGCTTAGTGCAGCTGTGTGTAGTTAAAGGCCTCAAGAGGGGCCTCTAGATTTGGATTTTGTGTATAGGATGCTGGCATGTTACAGCTTGCTCAGAAATAGTCTCTCTTCCAGCTTGAGCTTTCTGTTCATCAGAAAAAATATGTTATACTGATAGTCATCTATTTTCCTATAGAGTGAAAAGAGATTTGCAACGGAAGAAAGTAGAGAGTTGCTAAAGCAAATGGTATTTTTAGTCAATCTCATTTCTGTCCAGATTCTAATAGTGAGAGGCAAGTGGCTTTTTACAATTCTTGGAGAAGAAACCTGGTCACTTGATTATATTTGTGAAGCTCCAATGTCATGTTATTATTGCACTGTTATTCATAGCAACCCCATTAAGCTACAAATATGGAAAATAATAGTACTTTAAAAGCAAGATATAGGTTAAAAGCACTGTGCCTAGACATGGGTGGGAGCAGGAAGCAGTGTTGAGGCCCCACTACACAGTCTCATCTTATCACAGTTCTGAAGTCAATTGGTTCCTCTGCTTCTGTGATAATGTTGCAATAGTACAGGTTATAGGGCTTTTTTGGTTATGGTTTTATCTATTCTTCTGATATCTCTCAGAAATGGAAAGTCACATTTTGTCTCACTAAAATAGTCCATATTCTCCTCTAACTTCTCCAATGCCAGAATCTGCTTGCTTCTTTTTATCAACACAAGGCTCATCAGCATCTGGAACTCTGCTGTCTCCACGTACCTCAGCTCACAGCTCATCAAAGGATCTTTGTTGCTTTCACACAGTTACTGTGGATTCAAAGAGTGCCTCAGAACCTGTTGATGACAACATCAGCCTTATCTCAACTGCTGAGAGGCTGGAAGAGTTGGCAGGGCAGTTTCAGCAGCACTACATAGATCAAATAAAACATCATCAGGTGTGCCTGACGGAGGAGACTGTGAGGAATGGAACAGGTTATGGGTAAGAGAGAAATGTGGTACCTGGAAAAGATTATCATATAAACAGAAAATAAATTGGTTTTACAGAATTATCTTAGTTTTATGGTTTTACAGAATTATTTTGGATGGATGGAAGGGAAACATTTATGTGGGCTTGGCTTGAAGGTTAAGTGAAACATACCAAGACTAGAAAGTGAATAGTGTACAGAATCTGATAATAGTGGTTTCTACATGACCTGGATGCACCTCGTATTAGTTTCTGAAACTGTGCAGAATTGCTGAGCAATATAGTAGATGATGTTCAGCATCAATATAATCTGAAAGCCAACTGTTGCTCCTTGCTTTCAGAATTTATTTTGAAGAGATGGAGAAGGTCTGCATTTTATCCCTGGATTTATGATATGTTATAATGTTCAGTGGTATCAAACTGTTAAGAGAGCTCTGAAGTTACACTTGACCCAAATAACTGATGTTTTCTGAACATTTGAAATAGAAATAATGGATGACATTTTCAAATTTGAGTAGCACCCAAATCCCTATTTAGATGTCTAAATAAAAATGTGGCTGGTTTTAGAAGTATGTAAGCACCCACAAGCCCCATGGAGTCCATAAGAATTGTAACATACTGAAAATCAAGAATTTGACCTCCTATTTCTGAAAAAATCCAAATCTGTCCATCTATACTTACTTGGTATCTAATGGTAGGAGGTCATCTAGTTTCTTCATGTTATTACAATCACAGAATCATAGAAAAGGAAGGGTGGAAGGAACCTCAGGAGGTCATTTAGTCCAAACTCCTGTTCAACACAGGATTATCGCTTTCTAAACCATTTTATGCAAATATCCTATTCTTCAAACCACACAAACAACCCTTTTATACAACTACAAGGCACAATGCCCAGGAACACCAAGAACACCCTAACTTGCAGGCAGAATAGGGAGAAGAGGGCACTGCTAATCAAATGTAGTACCTGAATTGCATTTAGCTGTAACTAGCAATTTAAAAAATGCAATCAATAATAAAGAGATTTACTATTGCAATATCATTTAGAAAAATATACTTAGAGTTAAATGTCCAGTAGCTTATTTATGGTAGTTGTAAGGGGATTGAGAACTGTGGGTACATTTATATGTCCCTCCATGGCATAGTTGTTACTGCACTGTCATTTAGTACGTGCTTTAGGAAGTATTAAATGATGACACAGTAGCAGCCTTTACTGCACCATTCTGGTGGCGCGTTGTTATTTTTAGCAGCTGTGTTGTTGTAGCGACGCACTATAGTATGGTAGCTTGTCAGTATGGTGATGTAGCCTCATCATAGTTTGTGCCTACCAATGCTATGCTGCTGCAGTGACAAGCTACATTGCCATCACTGTGGCAATGTAGCGTCACATGTAGATGCGCCATGTGAGTCATAGCTTTGAAAAAGAAAATCATTGTGGCTATGACTTAACGTCTAGGGACCAATAGACAAGTTCAATGCATTGGTCTAATCTGAATCATTCTGAATTGAGTGTACCTCTGACCAGGCCTATCTTAGGTCATGCGTACCCCTTTTAGACCAGTCTATATCCACCAAATTTCTGTACACTTATGAGCTTAGACTGATGTATGTTTACTTAGACCGGTCTAAGTGCAATGTCTGTACATGACCTAGAAGATTGATTTTTAAAGTACTGTAAACCTGGATACATTGTTTAGTTGACATGGACAGTTTTACATTAGACCCTGAAAAAAATAAGGAATATTTCCCACACAAAATGTAAGCTTACCTTGCAAGATCTATTGCCTTAGTAAATTATTAAATATTCAAAGACCTAGGGACATTTCTGCAGAGATCAGCAATGAAGTTGGTGTCAATTTAAAGAACTAAGATAAATAATGTCTTGCTGCTATCCACTCTATTGCCTTCACTCCAAAATTTGGAAATGGAATGAATAAGATACTGTTTTCAAAACCTTAAGGAAACAGTTTGGAAGAGTATCCTTTTCAGAGAATATAGAAGAACTGGCATATAGGAATGATGCTCAGCATAACTCTGGATTAAATGAAGACTAGAAGGAGCTAGTAAAACAAGACTTTAAGTTTGAATGAAGGGCAAACAATGGGGAAGGAATAAAGCTTGCATAAAAGGGCTTTTAAAGATAAAGCATCACAGGCTCAGAAGAAATCCAGTCACAAAGTTCCCTGTGGAACCAAAATGGGCCATATTGAAGAGTGCCAGTTACTCTGTTCTCTTCCCAGGCTCATCAGCATAGATACAGCTTGCTTTTCCATCACACACATTCTGACAGTATATTTTTGACCAAGTAGACCTGCGCAATTCATGGGGTGCATCCACACATGCAAGCAGTTCAAAAAGAAGTGGTGCAAATTTGAGCCAGGGCTTTTTCCCTCAACGCATGTGCTTGGACATGCACTTTGGTGTGGGGCAAATTGTGCTACCTGGGGCAAAATAGCCCTGCCTGGCCCCTCCTGGATCTGCAGGCAGGGGGAACTAGAGCCCAGGGCCAGCACCTGTGCTCTCCCCAGCAGTATAAAAAGCTGCCCTGTCCTGGCCCCATCCATATAAAAAACTGCCCTGGGAAGTAGGTCAGGGCTACTCACTCTCAGGAGCTTCTGAGGCCCAGCCAGCTGGTACCTGGGGACACTGCCCCTTGTGCCTGCTCGGTTGCTGGAGCAGCCCTGAGAGTTCCCTGCACCCTTTGCCCACAGCAGCAGTCTGGCAGTGGAGACTGCTGCCTGACTGTGACCTGCTGTGCACCTGCCAGACCTGGATGGGGACTGCACAGCCAGTAGAGGCATCTGTCCCCTCTGGGCCAGATGCCAGTGGGCTGTGGTTGCAGGGTTGGCCTCTGTGCGGCACTATGCCATGTTTGCTTGGCCATCTGGGCAGCTATCGCCCAGAAGAAGTTCCGGGTGTGGTGGCCTGCTTTGAACTGTCAAAGCATGTCCTTCAGCTGGGTCTAAGATGCCAGGTCTGAGCAGGCAGGGTCCTGCCACTGGCCTCCCTAGCAGGAATTCTGGTGTTCCATATTGGAAAACTGAAAAATCCCTGATAAAAAAAAATGCCAGCCACTCTGTAAAATACCCCAAAATCCATGTTCCTCCATAATTAAAACAAAAGACCGCTATAAAGAGAGAGAGTGAGACAGAGAGACAGTGATAATTTGGGCAATGTTTTACTGATATATCTACAGTGTTAAAGCAATCTCTATCATAATAATAAGTTGAACTCTAAAAACATGTTTAACGAATTCATGAATACATGAATATATATTTTGCTGCTCCCCCAATAGGGGCTACGGCCCCCCTTCAGGGGCCGTGGCCCCCACACCGGGGCTATGGTTCCCCACAGGGGTTGCAGCCCCCCAACAAGGTTTGCAGCCCCCCAAGATGGGCTACAGCACCCCAACAGGAGTTACAGCCCACACACAGGGGCTATGCCCCCCCCTCGGATTACAGCCCCCCCACAGGTGTAACAGCCCCCCCAGCAAGGGCCAAATGGCCCCCACAGGGTCCACCACTCCCCCCTGCAGGGCCCACATGCCCCACCCCAGCCCCCTGATTGCTGCCC
>NW_017728906.1:83659347-83690269 GCF_001723895.1 Crocodylus porosus | reverse complement strand
ACAAAAAGAAAAAGAAGCCTCTACTCACCCTAGAAGCATGGGCTGTGGGGGCTCCGGGGCCTCCTGGCAGAGTCCCCTCAGGCAGCATGGGGCAGAAAGGCCCAGGCTGGGTGGCTTGGGAGGCATGTGGGGGGGCCTGGGGAGCAGGCAGGGGATGGGATCAGGCAAGGCAGGGCTGGGGGAGTGGGTGGGGCCAGTGGGGGTCCCCCCCATAGTTCTCTCTACCCTTCTCCAGCCCCCCTGACTCCTTACTTACCAGCACTGGAGCCCTGTTGCTGACACACTGCCTGCACTACACTGTCATTTGCCTGTGCTAAGGGTGCCATGAGCTAGATGAACCATGCGTGTTCCAGCTGCTCTGGGATCTGCTCCACATGCAATATGAGGACCAGACTGGCTGGAGCAGCTTCTGGATAACATATGCTGGGAGTGGGAGAGGAGGTATGTGAGTCTGATCCACCATGTGGGGCTTGTTGAATTTGACACCCTTGGTCTCTGCTTTCTATCACTTGCTATGGACCTGGTGTCACTTTTTTGAAGTCAATAAAATTTATACTAGTGAAGTAAAATCAGAAACTGGTTCTAGACTTGGGCCACATATAAGTGTTATGTTTCTACTGGGAGAATCACAGATAGAAAGAAGCATACAGGCATTCATTATGTTTCTCCCCCAGGAAAGGTGCCTCATTTGTGAGGAAGCTCTTCCTTTTTGAGTGAGGAAGTTCTGTGATACGACTCCCACAGGAAAGAACATCTGCATGCTTCCCAGCTGCTTGACTCCTCCTTGTGCCTTCTCCAGACTGGGGTCACCAGCTGCTGCTCGCTTCCTCCTGGTCACAGTTAAGCACTGGGTCACCCCAGTCTGGAGAAGGTGTGGGGGGCATTGCCCCACTGGTCCCACCCTGGCACAGACCAGGAAGGTAGGGGAGGAACAGCCACCCACTGCTCCCTGCCCACTCCATAGACCAGGGAGCCCTGGTCTGGGGAATGAGCAGGGGCTTTACCCAACTGCTTCCTCCCCTCCCGTGGAAAACAATAGAAAATATTGGTAGGAATAAAGCCACTGCACACTGGTTTTTCCTCCAACATAAACATCTAAACATCAACTAAAAGGGAAAATTCCAAACTTTCTACTTTTACCACATCAGTGGTTCAAGGCAATATCCTGTTTCTTTGTTGCAGGTGCCCCATCTAGCTTCATTTGCTTCACCTGCACCAATAAGTAAAACAAGGAGTGCAATAAATGTTCAGCAACATTTTAATTGCTATATTTTGCTGTTTGTATAGTTATCTTATTCCTTCTATTATGCTTTCAAGAGGGAGTCAGAGTTCAGTCAGTAAAATATGTTGTTTAATGAAATGCTTTTCCCGCACCAATCAGAATTTTTTTGTTTAAGTTTCTGGATTTGGGAAGAGAGGGAAGAGATTTTGGGGCAGGGGATAAAAGTGTTAAAATTTTAGAAATTTTGATTTGTTTCTCAAAATCATGTACTGCATTGTTCTGGTTATAAATAAACGCTACATATAAATCACCTTTTCCTGTTCTGTTAATTCATAGTTTCATAGTTTCTAGGGTCGGATGGGACCTGAGTAGATTTTCATAGACATCAGGGCTGGAAGGGACCTCGGAAGATCATCAAGTCCAGCCCCCTGCCCAAAGGGCAGGAAGTCAGCTGGGGTCATAGGATCCCAGCAAGATAAGCATCCAAGCAAGATAAGATCATCTAGTCCGACCCCCTGCCATGGCAGGAAAGAGTACTGGGGTCAAACGACCCCAGCAAGGTGTTCATCTAACCTCCTCTTGAAAACCCCCAGGGTAGGAGCCTGCACCACTTCTCTTGGAAGTTGGTTCCAGACCCTAGCCGCCCTGACCGTGAAGTAGCGCCTCCTGATATCTAGCCTAAATCTACCCTCTGCCAGCTTGTGACCGTTATTCCTGGTCACTCCTGGCAGTGCTCAGGGGAACAGTGACTCCCCCAATGCCTGCTGATCCCCCCTGACTAGTTTATAACAGGCCACTAGATCCCCCCTCAGCCTTCTCTTGTGGAGACTGAACAGGTTCAGGTCCCGTAGCCTCTCCTCATAGGGCCTGCCCTGCTGTCCCCTGATCATGCGACTGGCCCTCTTCTGGACCCTCTCCATGCTGTTCACATCCCTCTTGGAGTGCGGCGCCCGGAACTGGACGCAGTACTCCAACTGCGGCCTGACCAAGGCCACATAGAGGGGGAGGATCACCTCTTTGGACCTGCCTGAGATGCATCTGTGGATGCATGATGACAAGGTATGGTTGGCCTTCCTGACTGCGTCCCTACACTGCCGGCCCATGTTCATCTTGGAGTCAATGATGACTCCAAGATCCTTTTCCACCTCTGTGCTGACAAGAGGGGAGTTCCCCAACCTGTAGATATGGTGCTGGTTATTCCTCCCCAGGTGCATCACTTTGCACTTGTCTGCATTGAATCCCATCCTATTCTCATCCACCCACCCTTGTAACCTGTCTAGGTCCGATTGTAGCCTGTTGTTTCCTTCTAGTGTGCCCACATCCCCCCACATCTTAGTGTCATCAGCAAATTTGAACAGGGTGCTTTTTACCCTCTCATCCAAGTCACTGACGAAGACGTTGAACAGTGCGGGCCCGAAGACAGAGCCCTGCGGAACCCCGCTGCCCACGTCCTTCCAGGTTGAGAAGGACTCATCCACTACCACCCTCTGGGTGTAGCCCTCCAGCCAGTTGGTGACCCATTTGACTGTGTGGGCTTTGACACCACGGTCCCCCAGTTTCTTAATGAGAACGGGGTGAGAGACAGTGTCGAAAGCCTTAAGTCCAGGAAGACTGTGTCCACTGCTACCCCTGCATCTAATGATTTGGTGATCTGATTGTAAAAGGCCACCAGGTTGGTCTGACAGGACCTACCACTGATGAACCCGTGTTGGTTGCCCCTAAACATGCAGTCCCCTGCAGGCCTCTTGTGGATGTGTGCCAGAATAATTTTCTCAAACAGCTTGCCTAGGATCGAGGTAAGACTAACTGGCCTATAGTTTCCCGGGTCCTCCATCCTCCCCTTTTTGAAGATGGGAACCACGTTGGCCCTCTTCCAGTCCTCCGGCACCACACCAGAGCACCAAGAGTGCTCGTAAAGCCGTGCCAGGGGTCCTGCAATGACCTCGGCCATTTCCTTTAGAACTCTAGGGTGGAGATCGTCCGGACCGGCTGACTTGAATATGTCCAGTCCCTCCAGAAGTTCCCTAACTAGTTCCTCACTAACCCTTGGCTCAGGTGTGCCTCCCCTGGGGCCCGAGAGGGGCCCAGCAGGGAGGTGACTGTTTTGGTCCCTACTTAGGAAGCCGGAGGCAAAGAAATCGTTAAACATTGATGGACCAAACTGAAATTGGGCAGTATGGATCAATTATAGCCTGAGATAGATTGATCTTTCATGTAAGTTGAGTGTGATTTTTATGGTTCTTTTTGAGGGACAAAAGGTCCACTTATAGTCACAACAGTACAGCAGATGCAAACTGGGGAAATCTGATTTCTGGCTGCGAGGGTTATTTCTGTTGTCCAGTGACTGTTTAATGTAAAATTCATGAATAGATCTGGGAGCAGGAGCCACAACTCAGATGAGCTACTGCCCTTAAGTTACAGATTCAGACCCTATCTTGCTCGTTCACCTTCTGCTCCCATGACTAGCTATGGCTTACATTCTTAGCATAGTGGCTGAACTTAAACAGGAACACCAAAGGGTGCTTGTGATTGATAGCATGGTATGTAAGGTAATGGGGAAATGTTGGTTTGAATCCCTTTGGGCTGAGTGGGCTGAACCCAGGTCACCTACCTCTTGGTAAATACTCTTTGTCTATTTTGCAAAAGAGGGGAACCAGTGCCTTCTCCACCATCAGCTCATATTCTTGAGCGAGAGCAACTGTGCCTTTATGTTTCACCCACTGTTGTAGGTAAAAGGGAATTACACCAGTCTGATAGGAGTACTGTTTAGAGGGTGCAGAGGGATCTATACTACTCCTGGAGAGGATCAAACACTGGCTTCCCATAAAGTGTCCTGCATTCCTACTTGTTCCTTTGCTGTCTGAAGTGCTAACAGTAACAGCAGTACTAAACATATGCCATTTCTTTGTACAAGGACTCCACTAACCATTCTATAAGAGTGTAATCATTTAGTATGTCACTGGATTAAGCCCTAAAATCTGATTTTCTGGTAAAAATGCCTCCTTTCACTGAACACTTGGCTGGAATAGTGAATTTTATGTCCATCTAAACTTATCTTGCATGGGACACTGAAATATCACCATTTTTACGTGGGGAGATTGAACCCAGCAGTATGTGATGCTTTCATAGTGCAGTTAGAGCAGGATAAATAAGAACAAAAGAAGGTTGCTACAGTCAGCCTGTCTCAGAATTAGCAGTCTGATCTGAAACAATTTCCCTGCCGTTGCCAAAGAGGGCTCATGAATTTTCACTATTTTTATATGAAGTATTTTGGCACAATGAATGTAAGAGATTAGGTTTGAATATTTTATTGTGGATCCTGTTTCTTTTACATTTCTTTTCCTTATGTTATCACCTTTCCCTATTTAAATTTATGACTTTTTTTCAATCTATAGAAAACTTTTGAACTACTGCCCTTCATTCATTTTCTCCTTTGGTTAAGTGATGGCCTTTTTCGCTTTAAGCACAAGCATTTGACTTGTTCTCTGACCTTTGCGTTACAGAAAGATCTTTTTGTTCTGATTCACTCTGAAGATGTTTAATTCTTCAATTATACTTGCCTAAGCAGCACAGGTTTAAGATAAATAGTGGATTTCTATATTTATGTCCATTCTGATCTTATGAGCATTAGAAAATACAAAAGCATTCAGCAGCACTGGAAGTAAACTGAAGTTTAGTTATACTCTCTTGCTATAAGGGATCTAGATATTGTTCAGTATACTTTAAAGGTACTTTGATTTCTATAAAATATTTTCCCACCCAAAGAAAGACCAAAATTGGGTATATTTTTCCATAGTTTGCATTAACATTTGTAAAATAGTACTGCATTACAGTATTTACCTTTGTCAGTATTTGCAAGTGTCTTATTCCTAAGTACATTGATCTTGGGGAACATTTCTTATTGGAAAGATTTTAATGAAATTTCTCTGATAAAACTTCGTAGAGTTGTAGTGAAATAAAAATGCCTGATTCCAATCTTAAGTGCTTTGTTAATTTTGGCTTCACTGATGCTGTTCCGCATACTAGCCAATATATACAAGATCAGAATTTGATCCGATGCCATTACTGAGGAAAGGAGAGCATGTATATGATAGAGGGTGCAGTATGTGTGTATGTACATGTGCCATGTTCAAAGTATGAATGCTCTCTGCTGGGGGCACTTATATGTCAAATCTATCCCATGTACAAAACTGAATACAAATGTGTTTGGCAAATACTTCTTTTATCATGTATAGGTGAGTGTTAGCATGTAAAATAATTGTCCATGCAATCGCTTGCATGTGCAAAGTTTTGTATTAAACACCATTGACAAAGACTGAAGACCCTTGAATCTCTTGGAGTTCTGCTGGACATGGTACTAACTGGTGAGAAATATAAATCAGAGTATTAGCATACTGGAACCTTAGAACTGGAAGTGCAATCAGTTTGAATGGGAAATTTTAGTTCATAAAGCACTACTCATAAATCACTGTTAGCCCTTTAGACATAAGCCAGTTCTAAAAAATGATTTATTGTATAGGCATGGAAGGTAATAGATGAGCTTCCCTTTTCACAGTTATTAAAGCTCTATATTTTTGCTCTTTTCTGGGTATGCATCAGTTTGACCCTCAGATCACCATTCAAGTGATAACTTGTATTAACGATGTCCTTCGTGACCTCTGAAAGGTTTTCTGTCAGAGTTTTGTTAAACTTTTTTGTTTTGTTGTTTTTCTGTAAGTCTAGAAAATAGCTAAACTGTTTATTGTACTTTAGTAATGTTTTGACCATTTTAAACTGTATATTTTGCATTCTGTATTAGGATACACGCAAAAGGTTGGCCTTTAAAGTCAGACATCCTACCTCTAGCATTAGGGAATAAGCAATCAATGGATTCTTCAAAGGAAGGGGAACAATAAACATTTGACACTGGGGTCATTTGGTAAAATCATAAAAAGGCAAAGAAGTAGATTGTTTACCACTGCTCTAGTATTCGGTCTGTAAATTTGTGTCCTTTCCTCCCTGTGAAATTGGCATCTCCATGGAAGAAGGACCTGCAGAAAACTTTGACCCAGTCCTTGCAGATATGGAGAAGGTTTCTTCTTTCATAGTCTGCTCTGTCCCCTGTCCCCAGCAAATGGTAACACTGTTACTTTTATTCTCATGCTTTCATTGGCTAGCTAGATGCAACTGAACATCAGGTGATTGCAGTGAAAGTCACAGAACATAGAAAATGATTTAAAGCTTCCCTGAACAAAAAACCTAAACTAATTCACATGGACTTGAGTCACCTACAGTGAACTGACATTTGTAAGGGGAGGCATTAGTTCTGACAAGCCTAAGTGTTGAGAAGATCAGTTCATTGTGCATTAGGTACTACCGCAGTGGTGAGTGCTATGGACATGGCTGTGAATAAATAAAAATGGAACATGACATTTGGGGTTAAATCCTCAGAGAGACATAGGCATGTATGTGCCACTGTGTTCCAAAGTCCAATAGCTGGATACCATTGAGATACTGTGTTGCTGCCTAACCCAAAGCTGGCTAAAGTCCCCAGTTTTCTAACTTTCTACTGGTATAATCCCTCTACAGGCCACCCTCTAAGTGTTGGAATGGTCAAGCATCTCATTTTTGTCATGCTAATCCCTGGTGTGGTTAACCAACCAGACATATGTTTTCAGACCAATAGATTGTGCATAGGTTTTTGGAACTGTTGGGGGGGGGCTGGCGTGTTTTCTGAATTAAATTAATGGCTAAATACAGTGTATTGGCTGCTAAGAGCATCCATGCACCTGTGATGTTCCCTGTGTCTGACCAGTTCAGACAGCCAAATACTAAATTTATGCTTGCACATATAACCCATTGCTACATTTCTGCAGCACTGTTGTTGATTTGCTGCTACTTCCCATTTGTTTATGACATTTATCCTCTACCTAATCTAACTTTATTAATCCATCAGAGCAACAGGAAAAAGATTATATGCCTTCCAGCAACAGCACAATAGGTGCACTTGAGGTCAAGTATAAGGTGAAATGTTTTTAAGCAGAGATAGAATGAATAGGCCTGCTATCCTGCACAGTGGTGGGGTTTATCTGATGACTCTCCCAAATTGGTGGCAAAGTGCTTTATGCAGAGTGGAATCTTTTCAGCCAAGACAAACTTTCTTCCGCCTTGACACATTTGTGGCTGACCAAAAAATGTGTTTTTTTCCCCCCCATCACTCCCTAAAGAATAATTTTTTAAGCCAGAAGAAATTAATCATTTTAAAAATTGTGTCCTGTAAGTTTACATTATTTACCTGTGCTACTTTGATATAAAGATATTAAATTCATTCTGAGCCAAACAGAATTCCTACCTTCTTTTCCCCTCTATAAACTATGCCTTTCTCCAAAACGCCCTCCATTGTGTACCTGTACCTGTCTGTGAAGCTGTTTGTGTTCTATACACTCTGGCAAGCAGCAGCTCTGCAGTTTCCAGGGGAAAGAGAGGTCAGATATTTATTTACAGAAGTTGGCTCAGCCATCTCTCAGAACAGTTATGTAACAGCTAATCTAGAGGTGGGCAGAAATTCAATAGTTCAAAAGGAATAATAGCCATGAATTATCTTTAATTATACCTTGTATAACTGTCTGTCTGTCTATTGCTGAACCTCTTTATTGATTTAGCTTATGAACTCTTCTGGGTAGGAACTGTATCATGTTGTATAACACCAAGCTTGATGGAGCTGCAATCTGGATCTTTTTATTGCAGTAGAAAACAGTTGGTAACAAGTGCTTGTGTGTCTGGTATTGCATAGGCTGGTTTGGATAGAGATGGTGCTGCCTATGGTAGATGGTTGGACTATGTGATCTCTGGAGTTCCCTTCCAGCCCTACTTCTGTATGATTCTGTGATCTAGTCTCTACATTGAAAGAGAATGTTGATGGTTTGTGATGGTATCACAGGAAAGTTTATTGGAAAAATATGTACTAATGAATTTTTGTAAGAACTTTTCCTTTTGGAAATACAGAATTGAAACAGAGAGAGTTATCTCCTTGTAATGAATGAAGCGAGGATATCTCACTGGGGGAGGGGTTTTGTATTAATTGCTAATAGTCATCCCATTTGATTAAGCTAATTGGGATGGAAAAATAAATGTTGGTTTTAAAGGCCTTGAAATCTGGGAGTGAGGTTTTTCAAAAGCACCACAGTGATTTAGGAGTACAAATCACTGAAATTCAGTAGGACATACACCAAAACTGCACTACCTTACTGTATGCTAATTTGTGAGGGTCACCTCGTCCTTAAAGAATAAGGCATTCTTTATCCTTTCTTGTATAACATCAACAGAATTGATTGCTTTAGGTCTTAGTTTGTAGATTCATAGATTATATATAGAGTTGGAAGGGACCCAATGGATCATCGTGTCCAACACCCTACTCCTGGCAGGAAAGAGAACCGAGGTCAGACAATCCCAGCCAGGTGACTGTCAAGCCTTCTCTTGAAGACCTCCAAGTTAGGTCATGGCACCACCTCTTTTGGAAGCCCATTCCAGACACTGGCCATCCTCACTGTAAAAAATGTCTTCCTAATGTCTAACCTAAATCTACTCTCCACTAGTTTGCACCCATTATTCCTAGTTACTTCCTGGGGTGCTCTGGTAAACAGTGCATCACCAATTCCCTCCTGTCTCCCCTTGATAAACTTATAGGAGGCTGCAAGGTCACCTCTCAGCTGTTTTTTTTAAAGGGTGAAGAGATCTAGATCTCTCAACCTGCCCTCGTAGGGTCTTTCATGGAGACTACTAATTATGCTAGTGGCCCTTCTCTGAGTCCTCTCCAGATTCTCCGTGTCCCTCTTGAAGTGCGATACCCAAAACTGGACACAGTACTCCAACTGCAGCCTGACTGACTAATGCTGCATAGAGGGGGAGCATTACCTCCCTCGATCTGTTGGACATCCACCTGCTAATACACAACAAGGTGCGATTGGCTTTGTTGATGGCCTCATTACACTGCTGGCTTATGTTCATCTTGGAGTCAACTATGACTCCAAGATCTCTCTCAGCCTCTGAACTGCTGAGGAGGACATCCCCCAACCTGTAGCTGTGCTGGGGATTCCTCCTTCCTAGGTGGAGTACCTTACATTTATCTTTGTTGAATTGCATCCTATTTCATCCCTCCCATTGATCTAACCTGTCCAGGTCGGCCTGTATCTGCTCCCTGCCCTTGGGTGTATTGACTTTGCCCCATAACTTGGTATCATCTGTGAACTTGGAGAGGGTGGTCTCCACACCCTCGTCCAAATCGCTGATGAAGATATTAAATAACACCGGTCCAAGGACTGAACCCTGTGGGACCCCACTGCCCACCTTCTTCCAGGCCAAGAACAACCACCACTCTCTGGGTGTGGTCCCTAAACCAGTTAGTCACCCACCTGACTGCGTAGGTGTCCACTCCATAGCCCTTTAGCTTCCCTATGAGAATAGGATGCGAAACTGTGTTGAAGGCCTTCCTAAAATCCAGGTAGATGGCATCGGCCTCAGCTCCTGTGTCAAGGGAGTGTGTGACCTGGTCATAAAAGGCTATAAAGTTTGTCAGGCAGGATCTACCTGTGATGAACACATGCTGGTTTCCTTTCAGCATCGTTTCTTGTGCTGGGCCTTCACAAATGCACTCTTTGATTTTTTCCAGTATTTTCCCAGGGATAGAAGTAAGACTGACTGGCCTAAAGTTACCTGGCTCATCCCTTCTCCCCTTCTTAAAAATGGGTACCACGTTGGCCTTTTTCCAGTCCTCAGGGACTTGACTGGAGCACCATGAGAGCTCAAACAGCCGTGCCAGCAGCTCAGCTATGACACTGGCCAATTCCTTCAGCACCCGTGGATGGAGGTCATCCGGGCCGGCTGACTTGTATCCATCCAGCCCTTCCAAGTGCTTCTTAACTAAGTCAGCACTAACCTTTTGTAGTCTGGTGCCTTTTGGACATCTGTCTGTGCTCAAGGTGGGGGAATTGTCTTGGTCAGTATTAAGAAATACTGAAGCAAAGAAGTCATTGAAAAGCTCTGCCTTTTTCTCTGAGTCAACCACCAACTGATATGATGTGTCCTGCAGGGGCCCTATGTTACTCTGTGCTTTCCTTTTGCTCGCAATGTATCTGTAGAAGGACTTTTTATTGTCCTTGATTGCTGTAGCCAGCCTAAGCTCCAGTCCTGCCTTGGGCTGCCTGACTCCCTGCAATAGTGCACCGGGGTGTTGTATGCCTCCTTGGTGGCTGCCCCCTGCTTCCACTGCCTATAAATCTCTTTCTTCACCCCCAATCTTTCGTAGAGCTCTCTGTTCAGCCAAGGTGGCTTTTTTTTATCCCCTTAGCCCCTTTCCTGCATAAGGGGATAGTCTTCTTTTGTGTCCTAAGGGTCACTCCCTTGAGAAACTTTCAACCCTCTTGGACCCGCATTAGCTTGATGCTCTTGAGTTATGCCACCTCACTAACTAGGTTTCTAAGTTTACTGAAGTTGGCCCTTCTGAAGTCTAAAACTTTAGCATCACTGGATATTTTCCTCACCCTTTGCTGGATAGTGAACTTTATGAAGTGATGGTCACTATCACCCAGGTTACTGTGTACTCTCAGGTTCCCCACAAGATCGTCCCCTGTTGCTAAGACCAGGTCTAGCAAGTTGCTACCCTTGGTGGGACTGGACACCATCTAAGTTAGGTGGAGGTCCTGCACACAGTGTAAAAACCTACATGAGCGGCTTGTTTTGGCCACCTGTTCCTCCCAGCAGATGTCCGGGTAATTTAGGTTCCCTATGACCACTGCCCCCCTTGCCTGTATGGCACCTGAGAGCTGCTTGGAGAATGCCTCGTCTAGATCGTCATCCTGGTGAGAAGGTCTGTAGCAGATCCCCACTACCAAGTCCTTTTCCCCTGGCCACCCCTGGATTCTGACCCACAATGTTTTGGTATTCCCATCCTCCACTCCTGCCTTGGTGATGGAAGATGTTTACTGCTCCTTAGCATAAAGAGCTACACTCCTGCCCTTTTTTTCCATTCTGTCTCATCTATACAACCTGTACCCCTCAATGGCTACCACCCAGTCATGTGTAGAATCCCACCATGTTTCAGTTAAGCCAGCTAGGTCATACTGTGTGCTAGCAAGTAGAAGTGTGAGCTCCTCCTGCTTGTTCCCCATACTCCTGGCATTTGTGTAAAGACATTTTAGCTCCCCAGTGGGTGCTCTTGGTGTCCCTTTGCTTTGATGGAATGTGTTCCCCGTAGTGCTCACCTGGTTAGGTCTGGTGCATTGATTGTGGCTTTCCAATCCTGGGTTCTCATCAACCACTAGTTCCCCGTCCCCTGCCGAACCTAGTTTAAAGCTCTTCGGAGGAGATCAGCCAGCCTGTGGGAGAACAGATGCTTACCTCTAGGAGACAGATGAAGATCGTCCCATCCTAGAAAACCTTCTCCCTGGAAGTGCTGGTCATGGTTGTAGAATCCAAAGCCCTCTTTGAGACACCATCTCTGGAGCCGCCAGTTGCCTTCCTTGATGCAGGCATCCTGGCACCTCTGGCTGCTGCCAACTGGAAGGATGGAGGAGAATACCACTTGTGCCCCTGACTTTCTGAGCCTGACCCCCAGCTCATGGAAGTCCTTCATGATAGTTCTACAATGTGCTTAAGGCTAAGGGTCTGATTTTTAGGTACTTAAAGATGCAGATGGGGAGTTCAGAGGAAAGCCAGCATAGGGCTTAGATGCCTACAAATTAGGCACTACAAAACCTAGGTTCCTTACCTCACTAGTAAAATCCAGCAGCTCATTGTAGGTGCCCAAGCTCTCTGTACAGGGCATGGGGAGTGCCTTAAGAGTAGTGATCCAGACAACGCGCACACTGAGCAGGAAGAAGCCCCAAGCCAGCCAACAGGAAACACTACGCAGAGGAGTATGTTTGAACACCTGCTTCAATTTGGAGCTTAGTTACATGAGTCAGGTATACAGTCAGGTGTTTGTGAGCCGTAAATCAGAATCATCTCCTGAGGGTGTGCACCTATGCCCATTCTTTAAAATGAATCGAACAAGGCCCAGTGTGTTCTTTTAAAACACAGCTGGAGGGACTTATGGCATTTGGCATTCACCTTTTATAAGGTGGTCTAGTGATTAGAGCAGTTATGCAGGAAATGGGAGATGAGGTTCTTGACTCTCCTCAGCCCAAGAGGGGTTCAACTATACACCTTCCTAGTTTCAAAAGGAGGAGTGCAGAGTGCTGCCTGTAACCTGGTGGTTGAAGCACTCTCTTGGGCTTCAGTAATCTGGGTTTGGAGATTTTCAGGCTGAGGAGAGCCTGAAATCAAGATCTTTCCCTTCTGTGGTTATTGTATAACCACCTTTTTGGGCTCTGGTTTTAAAAAGGAAGCAACTATTACTGCATTATATGGGGGGCCTGATTGTGTCCATGTGTTAGATATGACCTTAATTCACCTACTATACCTCTGGCGATGTGGAAGACCAAGGTACCTCTCAATGAACTTTCTGGATCCAGCCATGCTTAAGGTAGAGGCAGGTTGGGGCATGTGCAGAGGAGAACTAAAGGCGTGAGGAAAATTTCACTTCAGACAGAAGAGTACCTCCTTTACTAAAGCACCTCCATGGTTAAGTGATTGCTGAGCACATTTTTTTGGATGATGATTATTTAAGTGCCTTAAGTGAGCCTAAAACAGGACTAAAGTGCCAAAGCCCTTTACTGGATTGGCCTTTAGTGGGATTGTCTAGAAGCTTTTAGGTACCTCATTTCCATTGACATCTGATAGCGGAGGGTTTGGGTGTGTTTCAAAATTCTACTTGTTGTCTTTGACAATCTGGCCTTAAACTGTCATTGGAGCCCAGACAGCTACAGTTAGAATCATAGAAAATTAGGGTTGGAAGGGACCTCAGGAGGTCATCTAGTCTAACCCCCTGCTCAAAACAGAACCATCCCCAACTAGATCATTCCAGCCAGGGCTTTGTCGAGCCAGGTCTTAAAAACTTTCAGGGATAGAGATTCCACCACCTCTCTGGATAACTTGTTCCAGTGCTTTACTACCCTCCTAGTGACAAAATTCTTCCTAATATCTAACCTAAACTTTCCTTGCTGCAACTTGGGACTGTTGCTCTTTGTTCTGTCATCTGCCTGGTGGTTTCAGAAGCACTTAGCCCTTTGCAGGATCAAGCCCAAGTTCTAGTTAGCCTCAGATAGGGCAGTGAAGCTGCAGAGGTGTCACTAAGTGCAGAGGTGTGACAGGAGTCATAAGCATAGACAGGGGACATATTGCCCTGCAAGGCTATTGTCTGAGATGCTTCTAAGAGTAAAATTATACCTCAAATATTTAATGTTTTGCCTTTTATGATTAGTTATAGTGTTTGGAGTCTGTACTAATGCTAGGAGTATGGGAAATAAGCAGGAGGAACTTGCACTCCTGCTTGCAGACAAAGATTTCAACCTGTTTGGGCTAACAGAAACCTCGAGGGACCCTACCCATGATTGGGCAGTGGGCATTGAGAGCTACAGGCTATACAGGCAAGATAGATTGGGAAAAAAATGGGTCAGGGGGCATTGCTCTATCTGTCAAGGAACACTATATATCTTCTGTAATAAAAATGCGGATGGAAGAAGGACAGATCGAAATCCTATGGGTCAGATTACAAGGGGGTAGGGGTAAAAGTGACTTGGTAGTGGGGGTCTACTACAGACCCCTAACACAAGGAGGAGGAGTTAGACCTAGAATTCTTGAGACAGCTCTGAAAGACCGTATGCGCAAAGGACCTGGTTGTCATGGGCTACCTTAATTATGTGGACATCTGCCGGGAGGAGTAGTCGGCTAGGTCTGCCTGTTCACATAGATTCCTAAACTACATAAAGGACCTGCACCTAACACAGGAGGTATGCAGTCCCATTAGGGGAAATGCCTCGCTTGACTTGGTGCTGACCACAGGGGAGGATTTGGTGGGGGATCTTCAGGTACAAGGTAACCCAGGAGATAGTGACTGCCTGCTGATAGGATTCACTGTCTGGTGAAAGGTGGGAAAGATAAATAGTAGGGCATAAGTTCTAGATTTTTGGAAGGCCAACTTCAGTGAGCTCTGAAGATTAGAGTGAGGCTGAGGGATAAAAACATTGATGAGTTGGGAGTCCAGGAAGGGTGGGAGTTCCTCAAGGGACTGATCCTGCAGGCACAGAGGGGTACCATCCCAGGACACATAAAGGGAGGCAAAAGAGCCAAGAAACCCTCTTGGCTGAGCAGGTAAATCCAGGAGAGCCTATGGGAGAAAAGAGAGGCTTATGGGCTGTGGAAGCAGGAGGCAGCCACCAAGGTGGAGTATACCTGCTTGGCTCGCACTTGCAGGGAAGCAGTGAGGAAGGCCAAAGCCAAAACAGAACTCAGACTGGCAACAAAGGTTAGGGGTAACAAAAAGTCCTTCTTTAAGTGCATAGGGAGCAAGAAGAAGGTACAAGGTAACATAGGACCACTACAGGATGGACGAGGGCAACTCATAATAGATAGGATTGACAAAGCTGAGCTCTTAAAAGATTTCTTTGTTTCTGTGTTCCTGGACACTGATACAAACACACCTCCCAATGAGACTTTAGTCTGGCTTGAGAAAGATACCAATCCACCAGCAGTTAGCGCTGACCTAGTGAAGGGGCACTTGGAGGGGTTGGACATATTTAAGTCGGCAGGCCCCGATGATCTTCACCCAAGGGTACTAAAAGAATTGGCCGGTGTCATAGTGAAGCTATTCATGCAACTATTTGAGCACTCATGGCACTTGGGACAGGTCCCAGAAAACTAAAAAAGGGCCAATGTGGTCCCTATTTTTAAGAAGGGGAGGAAGGAGGACCCAGGTAATTATCGGCTGGTTAGCCTCACCTCTATTCTTGGCAAGACCTTAGAAAAAATCATAAAGGATCACATTTGTGGGGGGCCAGCAGGTAATACAATGTTAAGGTGTAGGCAGCATGGGTTTATAGCAGGCAGATCCTGCCTGACTAATCTGTTCACAAAGTGCTTAGATGCAGGAGTAGAGGTACATGTTATTTACTTGGATTTTTAAAAGATTTTTGATACAGTGTTGCACCCAATTCTTACAAGTAAACTAAGTAGCTATGACATGGGTGTTTTCAGTCAGGTGGGTGGAAAGCTGGCTTATGGGACACACACAGAGAGTGATGGTGTATGGGGGCGGTTTCTACCTGGAGAAATGTGAGCAGTAGTGTCCCCCAAGGCTCTGTCCTTGGACTAGTACTGTTCACTATCTTCATCAGTGATTTGGATGAAGTTGTAGAAAGTACTCTGTCCAAATTTACAGATGACACCAAACTATGGGGTATAGTAAACAGACTAGAGGGTAGGGAGTGAATTCAGGCAGATTTGGACAGACTGGGGAAGTGGGCAGATCAGAATAGGATGCAGTTTAACAAAGGTAAGTGCAAAATGCTGCACCTGGGGAGAAAGAATCACCAGTACACCTATAGACTTGGAAGTACCATTCTAGGTAGCACAGCAGTGGAAAGGGATCTCGGAGTCATAGTTGATACAAAAATGAACTTGAGTCACCAATGTCATCAGGTAATAAGTAAGGCTAACCACACTCTTTCATGCATTAGTAGGTGGAACACGAGCAGGTCTAGGGAGGTGATATTTCCCTTCTATGCGGCACTGGTCAGGTTGCAGCTGGAGTACTGTATCCAGTTTTGGGTGCTGCACTTCAAGAGGGATGTGGATCACCTGGAAAGGGTTTAGAGGAGGGCTATTCATATGGTTGAGGGCTTGCAGGTAAGACCCTATGAAGACAGATTGAGGGACCTGAATCTCTTCATACTCAGCAAGAGAAGGCTGAGAGGTGATTTTGTGGCTGTCTACAAATTCATTGGGGTGTGGGAGGTCAGCAGGAAATAAGGGATACTCTGTTTACCAGGGTACCCCTTATCGCCATAAACTGAAGGAGAAACAATGGCCATAAACTGAAGGAGGGTAGATTTAAATTGGACATCAGAAAGAAATTCTTTACGGTGAGGGTTGCCAAAATATGGAACGGGCTTCCAAGGGAGGTGGTGATTTCCCCTACCTTGGAGGTGTTCAAAAGATTAGACAAGCACCTGGCTGGGGTTACTTGACCCCAGCACTCTTTCCCACCCAGAGCAGGATGATCTAATAGGTCCCTTCCAACCCTAGAAATCTATGAAATCTATAGAAAATGCTCTAGAGTATGCTGGGTTTTCCTTTAAGTTAACACCCTCTGTTGTTCACTCTTGTCTGCTATTCATAAATTAAATGTAGCCACAATGAAATTGGCCCTGTGACTCGTATGCAGTATAGTTATTACTTGAATATGCTTCCTAAAGGGACTTCATCTTTTTTGACTGAACTTGGATGATTCATCTTTTGAATGCTTTATAGCTCTCCAGTTGGGCAGAGATCATAAAATCACAGAATAATAGAAAAGTAGGACCTTTTAGTGCAGAGGTCATTTAGTGCAACCTCCCACCATACATAGGATCATCCTTATTCATACCATCTTATACAAATCCATTGTCCAGCCTATTAACAAAACTACACAGTCAAGTCAGACAGAACAAGATTTCATAGACATTACATAGACATTAGGGCTGGAAGGGACCTCAGAAGACAGAGTTCAGCCCCCTGATTCATCCCAAGTAAAGATGCATCCCAAGTAAAGCAGGGGGACAATGGGATGCAGTGAGGTAACTACCTTGTTTGGCTTTTAGGAAAATAATATGAAATCGAGTGCTTTTAAAATAATTCTGATGTAATATGGAGTTTTTGAGTTACTACTTATATGGTGAAGACCACCTAGTGTTGAATAATGCAGTTCAATAAGATGTGGACACACTGGAGAAAGTCAAGAGGAAAATAATAAGAGATCTAGAAAATATGACATATGAGGAAATCTTAGAAGATCTGAAATTATTTGGTCTGGAAAAGAAAAGATGGAGAGGAGACTTGGAATCATAGAACTGTACAATTGGATGAGACCTTGGGTATAATTGGTTCTGAGCCTCTGCATAGATTCAGGATGATAATAGCCTTCAAGCTGTAAAAATAAAAAAAGTTTTTTAAGGAGAGGATGGTGATCTGTTGTTCTCTTTGTCTTCTCTTATTGCCATTGCAGGGGACAGGATAATAAGTAATGGGTGGAAGTTGCAAGAGATTTAGGTTTGATGATCAGAAAGATTTTCTGAGTCTGAGGATAGTTAAGCACTGGGACAGGTTACCTAGAGATTTGTAATTTCCATCATTTCGAAGTTTTTAAGTTAGACTAACATGGTCAGCAAGGGCTTGATCCAGAAAGATTCAGATCAAACCAATGGAAAGCCTCCCCAGGTGCCTACTGTCCACTAATACCATCTCCATTGGTTTGTCTTTTCTTCCTACGTATTCAAAGACTTAATTTCCTGCTGATGAGGATTAGGTGCCCCTCTTAAAAAGACAGGGGCAGATCCTCAGCTAGTGTGAATCAACATATCTCCTTTCAATCAGGTCTATTCATCAGCAATTCATGAAGCTGAGGTTCAAGCCTAGGATTTCTTTATTGAAGAAAAATGGATGATTGTTTAAATTACAGTGATTCCAGACTATTTTAAAAGTTTTTGTGAGAATCTTTCCTCCTCAGTTTAGCGAAATGATTTTGATAAATGACCAATGGAACAGAATCTGTATTAGCATATAGTATAGACATTGGGTCTTGTCTACCCCAGAATAGCAGAAGCATTTATATGCTGACTTTTCCCTGACTCTTCATACAGTACTACAACTAAAGGAATCGGTCTGTGCTTTTTACATTGATGCTGAAGTTGTGGACTGGGTACTGAGACCTTCCTCATATTGTAATTTCACCTGTCAGTAATTCTGTCTGTAGCTTTTTTTGAGTAGTTGACCATTACATCTACTTATACCTTAGCTTCATTGTCTCTGTCTGTGCAGAGCAATGGGTAGAATAGCACTTGTTGCCTAAGGGCATTCCCTTAAAACTATTTTTTTCTCTTCTCATTGCTATGCCAAAATCATAGTCAAGATCAAAAGATCAAAACCATTGTCAAGAACTGTCCTAGGAAGTCTGGGAGGTGATTTGTTTTTATTCTGAGGATATGCAGTTAATGCATGTTTTTGGTTGGACTAACCCTTTCAGTTCTTTGTGACACTATCACAGTGTTAGGCTATTTTCATATTTTCTGGATGCATAGGTGGGTTTCAGATTTGTTTTCTATCCAAACTATTTTTGTTTTCTAGGCTCTCTTTCTTTAAAGCCCAGCCCTGCAGTGAGATATCTCTCTTCTTGGTGGCAGCTGTACTGCCATTTCTCATGTGACTTTCCAAAAGGCATCTGAAGATTAGCAGCAATCTTATTTCAGGCTGCTAATCCTAAAACCTGTACCACAGCACTATAGGAGCTTCCTCTACCCTCACATCTGAATATACTAATTGAATGAATGAAGAAAGAAAAATAAAATAAGGGCAATTGCTGGGGGGAAAATTAATTAAGAGACAGAAAGGGGGAAATGAATAAGTTGATGGCATTTGTTCTGAAGAGCAGCATATTTTTTTTATATAATTATTTGTTCCTACCGTAGTTAATAATACTGTAATAGCATATTGAGCACTCTGTTTTTGGTCTGTGTTTGTACGGTGCCCAGCATACTGAGGCCCTGATTCAGGACTTGGCCTCTCAGATATTACAGCATTACAAATAATAATAGTTAATGATTAAAGAGGCCTCTGAACTTCAGGAGATGCAATCCAAATTTGGTATTTTAACGGTGTTTTCCTTGCATTTGTATTTCAAGTCTCCCTTACCCAACTTCTGTTACATTTGGGTCACATTTCCTGCAATAGTTATATCCCAGGCACCCTGTGTGAAGTGTGTTTATTTTGAGTGCATGGCAACAAGTCAGATTGCTGCTGCCACACTTTATGGTCTGTTTACTGAAAGCGATATAAATTCAAGTAATGTCATATAAACCAAGACTTAGTTGGCAAGACTTTTAAGGGCAAGAATGCACTCTTTTTCATGTGGTGAGTGCTCTGCATCTCATTTTAATTTTAAAAAGTAGTTTTTAATGTGTGAAGGCTATGACCTAAATCAGTTCAAGCTCCTGTAAATGACAAGTATTTTCCACCCTGCAGCTCTGTACATGTGCAAAGGAAAATGAAATAGGCTTGGCTAAAATAAAGCAGGAGTCTTTCTTTTTCTCCTTGCTCAAAAGCTGGTGAAGATCACCATTTTTTTGGTTTCATAGTAATATAATTATTGGAATTTTTTAATGTGGCAAACACAGAAGATAACTACTTGGATTTATTAGCCTATCTTCATTTTAATATGCTTGTTCTATATACATATATTTTTACACGCAGAGAATATACTTATCCTTATTTTAGTGCCTCCCATCTTTGGTGAATAATTTAGAGGAAGCAATCAGGAACCTGAAAATTATATTTTTAGTTATTTCTTTTAGGATACTGACCTACCTGAACTCGTCATCAGTGTAGATTGTCATGAGATCCAAGAAAGGTATTTATTTGCTCACAAACGGGAAGACTTTAATCTGTGATTAGCAGTATTTGACCACAGACTGTCAAAAGGATTTTCCAGGACTCATTAGCAGGGTTTGGCACTGAGACTAGTGGCATTCATAAAGTATGTTGGATTTGAGCAAGTTTTTTCTTATGGAAAAAGCTTTTAGCTTATCCCTGTGTTGCACAAGAAACATCTTTCTTTCTTTTTGCTCACCTGCTAATAGATCAACCATCATGTGGATTAATAAAATATTGATTAATTTCCTTTGGTGAAGACATATCAATCAGAAGACATATCAATCAACATGTCTTCTTGCTTGGCATTTTGCTGAAAATGTCCAAAAGATATTTGGATGTCTGTATTTATACAAAGAGAAAGGTTTGTCACGAGAGGCAAGTTAAAAAAGAAATGTGTGTGGAGTATTGTAGTACAGTAGAAGCTCATTTTAAGGTTGATAGAGAGAAGTACAATAGCTGTAAAGTGTGTTGCCAGAAGCCCCTGTTGCTGTCCCCTACTGGATGATACTTGTTTCTCCTTGGTGGCTTCTTCAAAGACAACACTTTTCCTACCTTGGAAATTTACTCTTCTGTAAACTGTAAGTTCCAAGGGGCTTGCCATTATATTTTCCTCTGTTGGAGAGACATTTACAGTCAAATCACATTCAAGCTGAGAATACATGGGGGACACCTCTGCAGACCTTTTGACCTCCACGTAGACATTCAGCACCTGTGTATGGTTCTGGCGATCCCAGATAGGCCTCGTCAGCCATCTTCAGACACACAGATAAGACAATTATGGAAGACAATCATTCTTGACTGAGAGGAACTGCCGAAGAAGATGGCTCGGTTAGCTTCCTCTTCCCCACATGCCATAAATCATAATGAAGACTGATTGTCATTAGTACTGTGCTACCTGTTTTCTGTAGATGATAGTATGGGGAGCTGAAAGTAGCAGCATTGTTTCCTATACACTCCTCTGCCTGGTAATTTTGTAAATTTGGAGGGAAATGTGTTGTAGTAGGACTGGAGTGTTGTAGCTGTGATCATAGAAACATAGGGCTGGAAGGGACCCTGAAGGATCATTGGGTCCAGCCCCCTGCAGGAGCAGGAAAGACATCTGGGGTCAGACAACCCCAGCCAGGTGACCTTCCAGTCTTCTCTTCAAGACCTCTAGGGTAGATGATTGCAGCACCTCTGGGGGGAGCTTGTTCCATAGACTGGACACCCTAGTTGTAAAGAAATTTTTCCTTATGTTCAGCCTGAAACTATCTTCCAGGAGTTTGTGGCTGTTGTTTCTGGTTTTCCCCCAGGGCACCCTGGTGAACAGTTATTCACTGAGCCCCCCTGATATATGCCTCTGATATAGCAGTAAACCGCAATCAGTTCCCCTCTCAGCCTTCTTTTCTTTAGGCTGAAGAGTCCAAGCTCCCTCAGCCTCTTCTCATATGGATTGCCATGCAAGTCCCTGATCATACGTGTGGCTCTTCTCTGGACCTTCTCAAGCTTTAGCACATCCTTGTTGAAGTGCAGTGCTCAGAACTGGATGTAATACTCCAGCTGCAGCCACACCAATGTTGAGTAAATCGGGAGAATCACTTCTTTGGATTTACTGGTGATGCATCAGTTGATGCATGCCAGAATTTTATTGGTGCTAGTGGCTACTGCGTTGCATTGCCAGCTCATATTCATGCTGGGGTCTATTGTTACCCCCACATGCCTTTCATTTGTAGTGCTGGTCAGTGGTCAGGTTAGCAATGCCCAGCCTGTAGGTGTGCTGGGGGTTCTTCCTTCTCAGATGCAGCACTTTGCATTTCTCTATGTTGAACCTCATCTGGTTCTGTTCTGCCCAACATGCCAGCCTATCTAGGTCTGCTTATATTTGCATCCTATCTGCAGGTGTGTCCGCACAACCCCATATCTTGGTGTCATCCGCAAACTTGGCCAATGGACTTTTCACCCCCTCATCCAGGTCGTTGATGAAGATCTTGAACAGCACTGATGTGTAGGAAATGTATGAGAGGCAAGGCTATTTTGTGATATCTTTTATTGGACCAAATATGTAATTGGGCGAGTTGTCGGACAACCTTCTGAGCATCAAGTGTCCTTCCTCAGCAACTTGAGTGACCTTGGACAAATCACTTCACCTTCATTTCCCATCTGTAGAACAGGGATAGTTGTTGTAATTTTCTGTTGTATTGTGCTTTTAGGTATCCCGATAAGAAAAGTTTTAAGAGTTTCATAGTTTCTAGGGTCGGAAGGGACCTGAGTAGAGCACCTAGTCTGAAAGTTTATGATTTATTGATTTTAAGAGATTCAATAATACTTGATTGTCATAAAATGCTAACTTCGAAAAAAAGAAGTGACATCTTGGTTTTTAAAAGAAGAGGTTTAAGAAATATGCAACAATTTTTTTTCTTCCCACTTTTCTTGACATGTTAAGCCACTTTGTCTCTAACTAGGGGTTGGGCGTTCCTCCTGCAGAAATAAGCACATGCTTTTCAGTGTTAAAACCCCTGAGGTCTGACTAACAGAATGAATAAGAAGGTAAAAATATTATTTCTATAGTCAGTCTTTCTGCAAAAAAAGGATTTATTTCACCAGTCAAACAGGCCCCATCTAATTTGACCTTTGTCATCTGAACACCTCTCCTTTAACTCTGTAATTATGTTATTCAACCCCGTACATTTGGAAGTGCTTTTTATTGTATTCTCTTTTCCTGAAGAAAAGAAAATATGTTGTTTGAATGAATGGGAGCAAGGTTGTTATAGGACACTTAATGCAACACTGGGCATAGAAATGTGTGTGCGTGGGGGTATGTGTCAGTAGCACACAGAGCATTGCTTAGAACACAAAAACCATTTTCTGTATTTTTTAAATGCCCTTTTCACACCTAATATTTTTATGTGAAATTCTGTGCCTTGCCATCCTCACTGTCTTTCACATTCCCACCCCCCAGCTCTACATTTTATCTCTCAGTCTTTTCCTTCATCACCCAATAGAGTTTCAGTTCTTTCTGCCACTCTCATAGCTGTGCTCAAATGAGCCCCATTATCTAATCTCCAATTTCCTTTTTTACATCAAAACTTTCCAGTCCGACCTATTCCACAAAGCATTTCCCATTACTGCTCAGTGTGTGTTCTCCATTCCCCTTTGAGTTCTGTAATTATAAACCTCCTGAAGGGGGGGACCTCTTATTTGCTTTGCTCTCTAGTCCTCTGTGAACTGACTGTACTATAGAAACAATTCGGTGATGTGGCTGAGCGCTTGTATAAGCAACATTCCGGTGATAGTTCCTTATCTATGAGCGCAATGGTTGCTCTCAAACAAACACAGCTATTTATTTGTATAAGCAATATGACTGTATTGTACTAGATGCTCAAAATACATTCTGTGAAAGTTTAGTCTGTAATGGTTTTTGTAATGGTTTGTATTGTGATGTTGCTTTTAAAATTAATGACTTCAGCAGTCCCTCAAAGGTTTTAAATTACACGTGACAAGCCCAATCCTGCTCATTCCAGAATCAATAGGATATTTTCCTTTGATTTCAATGAGAACAGGTTTAGCCTGCGTGTATACTCTTGCTTTCATTTTCTGTATTTTTTATGCACAACCATGATAGGATGAAACACCTTTTATAAAAGGCAACTGCATCTTATTCCCATGATAGGTTCAGTTTTGTCATGGTCCAAGTGCTTTCAACTCTGATTATTGATCTCTAAAACCTCATAAGTAGGATGTAGTGGAAATTTCTCAAGCTCTGTGTTTTCATTCTAAGAGGTTCATAGGAACCCTTTCGCCCCCAATTTCTGTTCTCACTGGGAGCATCTACACATGACCCTGGCTTTGCAGTTGGTACTACACAGTCATTCAGTACTTGCTAAAGCAAGTATTAAAGTGCTTCACAGTTCTGGTGGCACAGAGATTGTTTTTGACCCTATTGTGCAGTAGCAGTGAGCAATTGCACAACAGTTCATTGCTACTGCGCAGTAGTGGTAGTGTTACAGTTAGTGCCTGCCAATGCTATGTTGCCGTAGCGTTGAGCTACATCACCACAGCTCATTGCTATGGTGAAATAGCATCTCTTGTAGCTTCGCCCACTAACTGACAACTTGTCAAGACATTTTCCTTTAAATATATGTGTTCCAACAAACCCCAAATCTCAAAGCAAATTTTACTGAGTATCACTTCATTTTCCACTATTTTCCTGCTGCCCAGGTTCACTGAAATATCAGGGTTTTGCCTTGGTAATGAAATCAGGGGAGTGTCCTTTGGCTTTGAGTTTCCCCATGATTATTTTATAGAGCTTTGTTGCTCATGGAGAACAATCAAACTAGGGCAGCTGGGAGAAAAGGTCGCTACTACAATGTACAAGTTCAGAACTAACAACTGTTAGAACAATACAAACTGGGAAATTTAAAATTTCTCCCATACTAAAGCTCATTTGCCCTGTATTTGGGAACTATAGCAGACCTCTTAAAAGTTTGTATGAACTTAATGTCTCTTGATACTGAAATACATGACTGAATCCTGAGCTAGTGCAAATTAGAATAACCTCATTGATTCTCCAGTGGTTATGCTGATACATACCAACTGAAGGCTGGGAGCTCAGGGTCACAAACATTTGAAAAGGTAAGCTATTATTTCTTGGTCATTATTTATGATTATTTCATTATAACTTAATAGATACAAGGTGAGACTTCTGAGGGTATAGATTGTTATTAGATACTTAATGCCCATTGGATATCTATTTTGGTAAGTGTGATGGCCAGAACCAGAGAGATTAATAAGCAATAAATATGTGCTTCTTGGAGGCATTTGGAATTTTTGCCTAATATAAAGCTTGTAAGTTCGTAACCTGCAAATGTAACTTGTCTGTCATAAGTTTAACCAGAATGATAAAACTAACTGTTTGTGCAACTGACTGGGCCCCAAAGGCAAGGCTGTAGCTGCAAGATTAGCTGACCTATCGGTTTTTGCTCAGGGTTCAGTCTTGACGATAAAAACTGGATCCAACCACCTGGCATACCCAATGCATTCCAGGAAAGCAAGTCCCAAGAAAACATATTCAGAGAAACCTAAAAGGGGTTGGGCTTAGGTGGAGTAATGTCAATTTCAAACCTAAAGGTGCTACATTGTAATTTTCTTATTGGATAAACCCCAGTCTGGGTAGTAACCTTTTATGATAATTTTTAACACCTTTCAATCCCATAGAGTAACAGCTATAGGGCAAGATTGTGAGTGGCTCTAAAGCCAACAGATTAGCATAAGACTAGGTATAAAAAGCATGTGCGTCAGGTGACCAGCAGGAAGGAGGGAACAGAATGGTCATCGCTATTCTAAGCCCAGACTCTGAACTCCTGGTGTGAGTGAGGATCGGCTCCTGATCAAGGGACTTTCCCCGGCAATCCCTCCGACAGCGTCGATTGGGGACGCCTGACTTCACTGGAATTA
Organism: Crocodylus porosus; assembly: GCF_001723895.1. Lineage (NCBI taxonomy): Eukaryota > Metazoa > Chordata > Crocodylia > Crocodylidae > Crocodylus > Crocodylus porosus. The sequence goes on along the minus strand of NW_017728906.1, from coordinate 83,665,077 downwards.
CTTGGTGCGTACCTGGAATCAAGGGACTATCGATAAGTTGCCAACCCATGTCTGTCTATCTGTTGTTTTGAACAGCCCGCTGACTGATATCCTCTCAGTGCCCAGTTGGCTTGCAACAGAATAGAGCCATCTATCTGTTGTATCTGTTGTTATTATTTACTATTAGTTCTTTAATACTGCATTATCTGCTTATTACATTTATCTTTCTGTTAACTGTTGTGTGTATGTAGCTATAATAAATTTGCCTTTGCTTCACTCCCAACTCTGCCGCCTTGATCAGGAACCAAACAGCCCAGTGGCTGGTACAGTTGCAGCACCCAGTCAGTCTGCAACTAAATTGATACGCTCACAGTGCCCAGCTGGCCTGTGACAGGTAAGGCACATAATTTCTTCCTGAGTCCTTGAATGTCTTCTCTACAGGGCCTGATTCTTTTCTGTCATTGGTTTTACCACATATAAATGTCCTTGTTTATGATTCTCGCCAGTGCCACTCTTAGAGAGGAAGAATCAGGTCATTAAACACAGATGTCCAACATTAGCAGTTTAAAATGTTTGGTATGGAAAGCCTCCTTCTCAGACTCCATCTAGACTTAGGGTATGGACAGACGTACTGTTCCAAGAATACTGCTAATCAGGAACTGGTTCAGAATTGCATGGGCAGATCTGAGATTTTGAAATGAGGGGTGCAGATGGTGCGGCACATCACATATAACACAATACATTTTTCTCCAGTTAAAGAGAAAATAGAAGTTTTACTAATATGCTAGGGGGATAGCACGATATTATTTAGTTTAAGATTAAAACAAAAACAAGTATAATTATTGGAATGTGCACTAATTTGCAAAACTGTATATGAAGCTAAAAAGACACTAGGCACAAAATAGTCAAAACATAGTTTGAATAATGGAGCACCAAGACCATTAAAAAGGAGAAAGGATTGTTAACACTTGTGGAGTGGAGAGAGATTAGCAGGAATCGGGGGTGATAATAAGTCATTAAGTCAGTTCTAAGTAGAACCCATATCTTTTAGGGAATGCACTGCTGCCAAAATGTTACCAAGGATGGTGGAGTTCCCAGACCATCATGCCTTCTGGGGGCTAGTGCCAATTATTTCCCCAGGATTCCTTTAAAGGTAGAGGACAGATAGGGACAGAGGGTTGGAGTGGAGAGGTTGCCAGGCCCTGGAGGCTTTGGGCAGTAGAGCCCTACTTGCATCCCAGAACAGTCCCATTGCCCTACATGGGTTTGGGAGGATGAGGAGCAGTGCTGTTTGAGATGCCCAGAGGACTGATCAGACACTAGGCTTGGAATACTCAGTGTCCATACATAACATTGAACCAGCTCAGAATAATACTTGCTTTTCCCACTGTACTTTTGAAATGTTTTGGGTAGTTCAAACTAGTCTAAAGTGGTAAGTACATCTAGACTCTTGTTGGGGTGGCTGTATATGTGTTGGTTCATGTTCTAATTAAAATGCATTACAGCAGACTTGGTTAATCAAGTCTACTCCACGTTCCAATTAGAATGCTCCAGCATGGTTTCATTGTGATGTGCAGGGATCCTGGTTTTCTCTGATTAAAAAAAATCTGCAATTTTCAGACTTAAAAAAGGAACCCAAAGTCCACATACTTCTGTGATGAAAATGAAACACCATATGTCCATGGACATGAGATGCTTTATCTAAACCTCATTTGACAAGACTTAGATAAAGCACCTCAGCAGCCATTTTTAAACTGGTGGGGGCTTAATACACATGGGGCGCATCCAGATGAGCATGCACGTGCATCTTGCAGCATGTCAAAGCCCTTTGAGACACTGTAAGAGGTACATGTGGCAATGACAAAATTTTCCTCATACTGCAATCCCTTTCGGGGACTGTGGCCCCTGTGGGGGTGCTATGACCCCTATGGGGGGCTGTTACCCATGGTTTGGGGATGTAGCCCCTCTGGGGAGCAGCAAAACATATACGTATTTAGAATTCACCTTATTACGATGATAGAGACACCAGTAGGCTTCCAAATTGCTTTAACACTGTAGATATATCAATAAAACATTGTCCAACTGATCACTGTCTGTCTGTCTCTCACACTCTCGCTATATACATATAGTGGTCTTTTATTTTAGTTGTGGAGGAACATGGATTTTGGAATATTTTACAGGATGATTTTGGGATTTTTTTTATCAGGGATTTTTCAGTTTTCAAATTCCTGGTAAGGAGGCAAGTGGCAGGACTCAGGCAGAGGAGCCTGGTCAGAGCTGGCACCTTTGATCCAGTTGGAGGTAGGGCCAGAAAGACATGCTTTGACAGTTCAAAGCAGGCCACCACACTGGGAACATCTTCCGGGCGATGGCAGGATGCGCTGCTTGTGCCCTTTACTCCCCAACCCAAAGCCCCTGCCCCCCAGCCCAGGCTCTGTGGCTGTCAGGAGCTACCCAGAACCTGGGCCAGCTGCAAACATCTGTTGCCTCTCTGCCTCTGTCCCAGCCATAGCTGCCTCCCAGCCCCAGACCCGGCCGTGGGCATTGGGAAGGCAGCACATACTGGCAATGCTCCCTGCTGTGCTGCCCTCGCCGCTGCTTCTGCAGAGCAGCATTGGAACCTGGCATGGCGGGACACAGCAGGGGATGTAGAAAGCTTCCTGTTGCTCTGAGCTCCCCACTGCCCTGCCACACTTACCCTGTGTGCACAGGAGCAGCATAGGCAGCAGCGCAGGGTTGTGCAGGGGAAGTGTGGCAGGTCAGCGAGGAGCAGGCATCTTTCTGTGCCCCCCACTGTGCCCTGCCATGCTGGGTTCCAACACTGCTTTGCAGAAGCAGCCAGGGCAACACAGTGGGGAGCATTGCTGGTACGTGCTCCTCCCCAGAGCCCAGGGCTAAGAAGCAGCTGGGGCCAGGGCTGGGTCTGCGTTCAGAGTAGCTGCTGATAGCCATGGAGCCCAAGCTGCTTGCAGGAGGGCTTCCATGGCGGCAGCCCAGGCTCCACAGCTATCAGCAGCTATCTGGAGTTGGGGCCAGCTACAGCCAGCCTACAAACAGCTGCTGCCCTCCCATGCCAGCCCCAGCTGTCTCCCAGCCCCAGGCTCTGGGAGGGCAGCAGGTGCTGGCACTGCACCTATTAGGGCCAGGAGGCAGAAGCTGTTTGTAGCCCGCCAGCTGCAGCCAACCCTGGCTATGGGTAGCTTCTGGATCCTGGGCTACTCCCTGCAGGGCTTGCAGCATCCCAGCTACCTGCTGGGAGCAGCCTGGGCTCCCAGCTGGCAGCAGCTATCCAGAGCTGGGGCTGGCTGCAGCCAGGAGGCTGCAAACAGCTGTGCTGGGCTCTGGAGCCCCACCATCAGCTCTGTAACGGTGCGTGCACATGTGCCTTGGAGTGGGTGGTGGGGGAGGGGCTTCAGGCAGTGCAACCCCGGTCTCTCCCCTGCTCCTGGCACAGAGCTGAAAGCAGGGGTCTGGAGCCCAGCGCAGCTGTTTGTAGCCAGCCTGGGCTCTAGGCAGCTGCAGCAAGCAGTGGGCAAGCTGCAAACACCTGTGCCGGGCTCCACAGCTCTGGCATCAGCTCCATGCTGGCGGTGACTGCATGCACACCTCAGGGCAGACATCAGGGCAGTTCAGCCCGCCACTGATTTTTGCCTCCTGCCACTGACTGGCTGGGGGCCCCAGATGGCCCTGCTGTTTGCTGCTGACTGGCACGGAGGCAAAAAAAGTACCATGTTTAAAACAGTGGTTTTAGCTTTCCTCATGATCAGGAGGGAGCGACAGGGTCCTTCGCTTATCAGCAGGGATGGGGCGGGGGCAAGACACAAGATGCATGCGAGGGAACATGCAAGATTAAAGAATCCAACTTTACTTCCACCATGAATTTGGTAGGTCCCTATTAATTAATAATGATAAACAATTTAAAGAATGTATTGAATGATAGATAATTTATTAAAGCCCTGCAAGTGCTACAAAGAAGAAGTTGTTGTAAAAACCATGCCTTCACATATTACTGATCCCAGGAGAATGATTGCAACTTTAGCATTAACTTGGCTGAAAAAAATAATTTGAAGCTAGAAGGAATAACATCTTAAACACACCAGTAAACTTCTATGTCTCACTGAAAGGCTAAAGAATGACTCTTAGACAAACATATGATCTTTCTCTGTACTACCTTGCAAAGAAAAGATACTTATTCCAGTGCACTGGAGAGGCATACAAAAGATATGTATGCCTCTCCAGTGCATCTGAGTACTCTAACTCATCTTATGTAAATTATTCATGTATGGATGTTGAAGGGAAGACACCAGAAAAACTTCTTGAGCCAAATTCATTCCTTAACAACAGAAAGTCTTAATGGAATTATAATAGGGATGAACTTGATTCATTGAATCAGTTTGAGGTGGTTAGATTTTCATTTCTTCTGTGAGCATTGAACTCAGTGCTACAAAACAGTATTTTCTCCTAAAGTCCTCATTTCTTAACAGGTTCTCAATGGGCAGCAAGGGTGTGGACAGAAATGACACTTAGAACATTCTAGGTATGCTTTAAACCCCAAGGCTGCCTATACACATGCTTTGGGGGGTGGGAAATGCATTTTAATTAGAGCTGTTTCCAGACAGCCACTTTAATTAAAGTGCCTCACCTTCATGGGTGCATCCACATATGCAAGGGTGTGGTCTTGCAACAGCTCAAATAGAAGCAGTGCAAATTTGAGCCAGGACTTTTTGCCTCAGTGCACATGCCCAGACATGGACTTTGGTGTGGGGCAAATTGTGCCACTTGGGGCAAAATAACCCTCCTGGCTCCTCCTGGATCTGCAGCCAGGGGGATCTAGAGCCCAGGGCCAGCACCTGTACTGTCCCCAGCAGTATAAAAAGCTGCCCTGTCTTGGCCCTAGCAGTACAAAAAGCCACCCTGGCAAGTAGCTCAGGGCTACTTGCTCTCAGGAGCTTCTGGGGCCCAGCCAATTGGTACCTGGGGACACTGCCCCTTGTGCCAGCTGGACTGATGAAGCAGCTCTGAGAGTTCCCTGTTCCCTTTACCCACTGCAGCAGTCTGGCAGTGGGGGCTGCTGCCTGGCTGTGACCTGCTGCACATCTGCCAGACCTGGATGGGGACTTCACAGCCAGTAGAGGCATCTGCCCCTCTGGGCCAGCTGCCAGTGGACTGTGGCTGCGGGGTTGGCCTCTGTGTGGCACTACTGCCATGTGTGCCCCCTGCCTGGTTTCCTGGGCAACTATCACCTGGAAGATGTTCTAGGTGTGGTGGCCTTCTTTGTACTATGAAGGCATGTCCTCCTGGCCCCATTTGGCCAGGAGGTGAGCCACAGTAAGCTGGGTCCAAGATGTCAGCTCTGAGCAGGCAGGGTCCTACCACTGCCCTCCCTAGCATGAATTCTGGTATTCCCTATTTGAATGCTGAAAAATCCCTGATAAAAATATCCCAAAGTCACTCTGTAAAATACCCCAAAATCCATGTTCCTTCACAATTAAAACAAAACATCGCTATAAGGAGAGAGAGAGAGTGAGAGACAGAGATCAGTTGGGCAATGTTTTATTGATACGTTTACAGTGTTAAAGCGCTGGCTGTTGGGGGGCTATGGCCACACAGGGGTTATGGCTCCCCAGCAGAGGCCAAATGGCCCCCACAGGGGCTACCCCCCTGCAAGGCCCACATGCCCCAACCCAGCCCTCCAATTCTTGTCCCACCTGGCCCCATCCCCCGCCAGCTGCTGCAGTCTTCCTAATGGCT
>NW_017728906.1:83657942-83659247 GCF_001723895.1 Crocodylus porosus | reverse complement strand
TGTGGTGGCCTGCTTTTAACTGTCAAAGCATGTCCTCCTGGCCTCAACTGACCAGGAGGTCAGCCACCTCCAGCTGAGTCCAAGGTGCTAGCTCTAAGCAGGCTTCTCTGCATGGGTCCTGCTACTTGCTTCCCTAGCAGGAATTTTGGTGTTCCCTATTGGAAAAATGAAAAATCACTGATAAAAAAAATCCCGAAGTCACTCTGTACAATACCCCAAAATCCATGTTCCTTCACAATTAAAACAAAAGACCACTGTATATATCTGTATACATATATAGAGAAAGAGAAGGTGAGAGACAGAGAGACAGCAATCAGTTGGACAATGTTTTATTGATATATCTACAGTTTTAAAGCAATTTGAAGCCTTTCAGTGTCTCTATCATCATAATAAAGTGAATTCTAAATACCTATATGTTTTGCTTCCCCCCAAAGGGGCCACAGCCCCCTCACAGGGGCTATAGCCCCCCCAACATGGGTTACAGCCCCCCACAGGGGCTACAGTCTCCCAACTGGGGTTACAGCCCCTTCACAGGGAACACAGCCCCTCCACAGGGGCCACAGCCCCCCAGACAGGGGATACAGTCCTCCAACAGGGGTTACAGCCCCTCACAGGGGCCACAGACTCCCAACAGGGGTTACAGCCCCATCCTACAGGGGAAGCAGCCCCCCCTGCAGGACCCAAATGACCCCCACAGAGGCTACCACCCCCCTCACAAGATCTACATGCCCCACCTGTGTTTGCTTCCCAGCCCCCCGGATTGCTGCCCTACCTGGCCCCAACCCCTGTGAGCTCCTTCAGCCCCCCACCATGGCTGTCCTACCCATCCCCAAACTCCTGCTTCCCCAGACCCCCCAATGGCTGCCCTGCCTGGCCCCACCTATCACTTGCACCCTCAGGCCCCCATGGCTGCCCCCCAACCCCAGGTACCAGCACTTAAAAAAAAGAAAGCCAGAAAAAAAGAAAAAAACCCTGGAAAAATAAGCATGTAGTTACCCCAGGAACAGGAGTGGGGGGGCTCTGAAGCCTCCTCAGAGAGCCCTCCCAAGCAGCACAGGGCACGAGGGCTCAGGCTGGGGTCACTGGGGCTGTCGCTCTGCCCCCTACAGTGCAAGCGGGGCCCCAAGTGATCCTGAGGGCTGCTGGTAAGTGCCAGGGTTTTTTGTTTGTTTTTTTGAAGTGAGCATTCTGGGGGGGCATGGAACGGGGGCCTTGGAGGGCTGGGGGGACTGAGGCTAGGCAGGCCAGGGGTCGGGGGAGCTTGGAGGGTAGGCAGGGGGTGGAGCCAGGCACCACGGGGATTGG
>NW_017728906.1:83639699-83657842 GCF_001723895.1 Crocodylus porosus | reverse complement strand
AGGCAGGGGGTGGGGCTGGATACTGCAGGGGTCGGGGGGGCTGGGAGGGACTGTGGCCAGGCACTGCCAGAATCAGGGGCCTGGAGGTGGGGCCAGGCACTGTGGGGAACAGGGGCCTGGGGGAGTGGGTGGTTTCCTCCCCCCTCCTCCAGTCCCCCGACCCTTTACTCACTGGCTCTGGAGCCCTGGTGCTGAAGCATGCTGGGGCAACCATGGAGATGCTCTGGCAGCCAGACCATCTCCCTGGAGGACCCAGCCTCTGGTTTCTGCTTTTTTAAACTTTGGGTTTCTTAGACCCCTGGATATCCAGGGGTCTAATTTTCTCCCTTTGCTGAAAGTTTGCAGCATGGGGAACATTTTTTTGTTTCCACACATGCCTCTTGCCCTGCCTCAAAGGAGTTTGAGATGGGGCAAGAGGCCCGTGCACGCTCTTCTGGATGCGGCCATAAGGTGCATCTACACATGCACACATGTGCACTTGTAGCAGCTCAAATAGAAGCAGTGAAAATTTGAGCCAGGACTTTTTGCCCCAGCACACGCGCTTGGACATGCACTTTGCTGAGGAGCAAATTGTGCCACTTGGGGCAAAATAACCCTGCCTGGCCTCCTCTGAGCAGGCAGGGTCCTGCCACTGGGCTCCCTAGGAGGAATTCTGGTGTTCCCTATTGGAAAACTGATAAAAAAAGTCACTCTGTAAAATACCCCAAAATCCATGTTCCTCCATGATTAAAACAAAAGACCAGTATATATATCAAGAGAGAGAGTGAGAGACAGCGATCAGTTGGGTATGTTTTATTGATATATCTACAGGGTTAAAGCAATTTGGAAGCCTACCAATGTCTCTATCATCATAATAAAATGAATTCTAAATACCTATATGCTTTGCTGCCCCCCACAGGGGCTACAGCCCCTCAACAGGGGCCAGATAGCCTCCACAAGGGCTACCTCCCCCTGCAGGGCCTACATACCTCACTCCAGCCCCCGCAATTTTTGCCCCACCTGGCCCCATCCCCTGCAAGCTGCTGCAGCCCTCCCAATGGCTGCCCCACACAGCCTTCCCCACTCCCCCATAACCCCAATGGCTGCCCCACCCAGCACAATTCCCCACTTGCACCCCCAGCTTTCTGATGGCTGCCCCCCACACCCCAGCCTCTGGCACTTTAAAAAAAAAAAAAAAAAGGAAAAAAAAAAAGAAAAGGAAATAAAAAGCATCTACTCACCCTAGAAGCTGAGGCGGGGGGGCCTCCTGGCAGAGCCCTCCTGGGCAGCACAGAGCAGCAGGGGGCAGCAGGGCCCAGGCTGGGGCTGTTGGGGCTGTCACCTGGCCCTGCACTGTGCAGGTGGGGCCCCAATGACTCAGATGACAGCTGTACTGCTGGTAAGTACTGGGGGGTGGTGGTTCTTGTTTGTTTGTTTTTTTATTGTGGGGATGCATATACTGAAAAGTGTTTTAGACATTTAACAGTTGTGATTCTACCGGGGTGCCAATGTATGACCATTTATTATGAGTGTTGTTATGAAGTTACAGTAGTGTCTCCTTTCATCAGAAACTCTCTAGAGAAGTGGCAAGAAATATTTTCTTGTGAATCATTTTAGGACTGCATGAAAGAACTTTGGGCCTCTTTATCTTGACTAGGAGCACACTGCTGTTCTGACTCTGGTTTGTATCTTGTTATGATATCAGACCATACAAAATAAACAGTGCCATGCCAAGCTAGTATCTGGAGACACCTAAGGAGTCTGGTGGTGGGATTCTGTAGGTTGAACTCTTCCCTTTACATATACAGTTAATGTTTACATGGCATTAGGTGGCACTTTGCTGGTGTAGTGTCCAATGTCTTGTTTAACAAAGTGCTTGTGGTCACAGACTGCTTGATGTGGTTCTTAAAATACAGGGATTATCTCCTGTTTCCTGGCCAAATTTCAGCTTGGGTTCTAGCATTTAACCTCACTTTCATCTTCCATTGGATCTCATATTTATGGGGTTGTGTTCTATGTGGTGTTAAATGGTAACCTATTGCCACCCCAGAGATATGGTATTTTCAATTGTGGAGAAAGTGATTCCTGGATTATTCTTTGCCTCTCCTTTCTGGTGTTTGAGGGAACCTGATTATTAGTGTTGGAACAACACTTTGAAACTTCTGAAAGAAAGGCTCTACCACAGCTAGCTATAATTTCTGTAAGATAATATTATGGTATAAATTCCACTGGAATTTTACAGCTACCTGCTGGATCAAGGAACTCCACTTATTAATATTTTGACTTACTAATTCGACTTTAAAATTACCACTACTATGTGGCTTAGGAAAAGGCACTCTTTTGACCATGTTTTACTCCTGGGCTATATCTGTGCATGCAAACAGTTTTTGTACAGCCCACAGCAATAGCAAATGCAGTACACAGATGCCAAAATCATCATCCTAAAGTTGCTGATTTTTCATGTTTCCAAAGTGTAAGACCTTCAACTGCAGATCCAAGGTTCCCTTGCTTGGATATGGAGGAATTTTCCCAAACAGGACAACTAATTCAAAAGAAACCTTTGCTTTCTGAAGGTCTGTGTATTTCTTTCTGGGAAGGCAGCTTCTATGGGCTTTATAGACCCCTCTCAAAAAAAAAAAAAAAAAGAAAAAAGAAAAAAAAAGTAAACCCACTGAAATGCAAATTATTTTTTGCTACTGTGTTCATTTGGGCAAGATTTGGCCCTTATTCCTAAATTCCTAAAACAATCATTTAAAGAGGGCTGGGCATTACAGCACCCTTGGAAGAGTCTTGCAGCACTCAGGCAGGGTGCCCTGGCACTATGGCAGAGTATCACTGGTATTGCAGTAGAGTGAGACACTGAAAAGCTAATTGGAAAAGTTATCACTTTTCTTGCACAGATATAATTAACTGCCCCTTGTATAAAATCATACAGATTTGGACAGTACAGTGTGTAGTCTTTACAGTCGGGTTGCCAACCCTTCAGGATTGCCCTAGAGTCTCCAGGAATTAGATATTAATCTCCAGGCCACTGCTGACTGTCACCTGGGAAATAAATGACAAGACATTCATTCAAATAAATATTAAATTTGAATCTGATTTATACAGTAGTCCAGTGTTTTTTAAAATGTAATAGTAATGTGCATTTGCCTTCTTGATGTAAAGTCTACACACCATAATCCTTAACTGATATATGCAAGCACACGGGCATGTTTGTGTTGTGTGTCATGGGCACATTGGTGTTCCAGAAACATCCTGGAATAGATTCAGAGTTGGCAACCCTACTTTACAGAGAATACATTTTTATAAAGTTGCCCTGTGAGCAGAGTGTTCTCTGCTTGAGTTTTGCTCTCAAATTATGGAGACACCGAGACAGCTTCAGGATTGTCCTGTGGACAACGCAGATTCACATCCTTCTGGTGGTGAACACCGGGGAAGAGGTGAAGGGGACCTTTTGCAGACTTTCAAGTGTTATGATGATGGACAAAAGTAATGGTAGAAGTACCTGAATAGAATAAAGATATTGGATTTCATTGTTAGTATATTTCTTGGGGATGGCTGTCTGTCAATATATTCCTTGGCCCTCGTTTAAGAAGCCACCTTTAATCCTGACAAACTGTAATTATTGGCCTATCTCAAATGTTGTGGTTTTAAAATAGTTGCATAGTTTCATAGTGCTTAGGGTCAGAAGGGACCTAAAAGATCATCAGGTCTGACCCCTTGCCTCAGGCAGGAATAGGTGCCGTGGTCATATCACCCCAGCCAAATATCAGTCTAGCCTACTCATGACCCCCGAGGTAGAAGAGAGCACTACCTCACTTGGGAGCCCATTCCAGAGCCTGGCAGCCCTAACTATAAAGTAATGTTTCCTGTTGTCCATTCTGAACCTTCTCCCTAACAATTTGTGGCTGTTTTTCCTAGTAACCCCGGGTGGTGCCCGAGGGAACAGAGCTTCCCCCAGTTCTCGCTGGTCCCCCTGGTGAGTTTGTAAATGGCCACCAGATCCCCTCTCAGATTTCTCTTGTGGAGGCTGAATAGGTTCAGGCCCTTCAGCCTCTCTTTGTAGGGCTTGCCCCACTGCCACTTGACCATGTGAGTGGCCCTCCTCTGGTCCCTCTCCGTGCTAGTCACATCCCTCTTGAAGTGCGGCACTGAATGCAGTACTCCAGCTGTGGCCTGACCAATGTCACATAGAGGGGAAGGATCACCTCCCTGGACCTGTTTGTGATGCATCTGTAGATGCATGACAAGGTGCAGTTAGCCTTACTGACCTCTTCCTCACATTGGCGGCTCATGTTCATCCTGGAGTCAGCAATGACTCCAAGATCCCTTTCTGCCCCCATGTTGACAAGAAGGGTGTTTCCCAGCCTATAGGTGTGTTGCTGGTTCCTTCTCCCTAGATGCAGCACCTTGCACTTTTCTGTGTTGAATTCCATCCTATTCTCATCCGCCCACCTCTGTAACCTGTCTAGATGTAGCTCGATTCTGTCCCTCCCCTCCAGCATGCCCACCTCGCCCCACAACTTGGTGTCATCAGCGAATTTGGACAACTTGTATTCCACACCCACATCCAAATTGCTGATAAAGAGGTTGAACAGTACAGACCCCAGGACTGAGCCCGGGGGGACTCCACTGCCCACATCCCTCTGGGTTGAAAATGACCCATTCACCACCAATTTCTGGGTGGGATCATCTAGCCAGTTTGCCACCCGTCTGACTGTAGGCATCAGTGCCGCAGCCACCAAGTTTTTTTAAGAGAATGCTGTGGGAAACCATGTCAAAGGCCTTCTAAAAGTCCTGGAAGATGACATCCACCCCAACACCCTCGTCCAGGGATTTTGTGACCTGATCATAAAAAGAAACAAGGTTAGTCAGGCAAGACCTGCCCTCAATGAACCCATGGTTGCCCCTGGACATTACCTCCCCTGCTGGGTCCTTGTCGATGTGCTCCTGGATAATTTTCTCAAAGGTCTTCCCAAGGACTGAGTTAGACTGGCTGGTCTATAATTGCTGGGCTCCTTCTTTCTCCCCTTTTTGTAAATGGGGACCACATTGGCCCTTTTCCAATCCTTTGGTACGTGGCCAGTGCCCCATGAGCACTCATAGAGCTGTGCCAGGGGCTCTGCTATGACTCCCACCAATTCTGTCAGCACCCTCGGGTGAAGAGCATCTGGACCTACTGATTTAAATACGTCCAGCCCCTCCAAAAGTTCCTTAACTATGTTGTCCCTGATCCTAGGTATGGCGGTGCCTCCCCTAGGTCCATCCACAATTCTAGTGGGGGAAATGTCCCAGTCCCTGTTCAGGAATATGGGGGCAAAGAATTTGTTAAAGAGGTCAGCTTTTTCATTTGCCACAATCACCAGATTGCCAAGTCTATCCTGTAGAGGCCCTATATTACCTGGTGCCTTCTTCTTACTTTCTATGTAAAAAGGACTTTTTATTATCCTTAATTCTGGTCGCTAGCCCTACCTACATCTCAACCTTGGCCTTCTTAACAGCCTCCCTGCAGTCCCAAGCAATGGAAGTGTAACCCTCCTTGGTGACAGCCTCTTGCTTCCACTGTTTGTATGCCTCCTTTTTTGCCCTCAGGCATCCCTGGATACCTTTGCTGAGCCATGGGGGCTTCTTAGCACTCCTGCCCCACTTGGGGCACATTGGGACTGACTTCCTTTAAGCTCAGAGAATCGTCTCCTTGAGAAACAACCACCTATCTTGGACTCCCATCTTATTGAATCTCCGAGACCCCAACACCTCTCCTACTAACCTTTTTAGCTTACAGAAGTCAGGCCTCCTGAAGTCAAGGACCTCTGCCTTGTTGCTTGCTTTCACCGCCTTCTGCTGGATAGTAAATTCCAGCAGGCAATGACCACTGTTGCCCAGGTGGTCGAGTACCCACAGACCCCTCACCAGGTTGTCGCCTATGGCAAGGACCAAGTCCAGCAAGACATTTCCTGGGTTAGGTGGAGGTCCTGTATCCCAGCTAGGAATGTATGTGAGTGGTTGGACCTGGCTGACTGTTCCTCCCAGCAGATGTCTGGGTAGTTTAGGTCACCCATGACAACCATATATCCCTTGACTTTACAGCCTCCGTGAGCTGACCTGAGAATTCCAGGTCCAGCTTGTCCCTTTGGTGAGGTGGTCTGTAGTAGATGCCCAATATCAAGTCCCTTTCCCCATGCCCCACTTGCATTCTTACCCAGAGCACCTCATTTTGCCCCTTTTCCGACCCCGTCCTGATCACTGAGGATGTGTATTGCTCTTTGACATGTAGCGCTACACCCCCTGCTCTTTTCCCTGCTCTGTCTCACCTGTACAGCCTGTATCCCTGGATGTCCACTGCCTAGTCATGGGTAGAATCCCACCACATTTCCAGGAGCCCCACTAGATTTGGGTTTTTGCTAGCTAGCAGGAGGGTGAGTTCCTCCTGCTTATTCCCCATGCTTCAAGCATTTGTGCAGAGGCATTTGAGGCCTCCTGTAGGTGCCTGTGCCTCCCCCTTGTTCCTAAGTCTGTCCTGGCCTCTATCACTTACTTGGGTACTACCAGTGTGTGTCACCTGGATTAATGGTGAAATGTCTTTGTGTTCTTCTGTGCCCCATCCCCTGGTGAACCTAGTTTAAAGCTCGCCATAGAAGATCAGCCAGCCTGAAAGAAAAAATGCACTTACCTTTTAGGGAGAGAGAAAGCCTGTCCCACCCGAGCATGTCCTCCGTGTGGAAATGTGGTTAATGGGCCAAGAACCCAAGGCCTGCTTGGTAACACCAGCTCCAAAGCCACCAGTTGACCTCACTGATGCATGTCTCATGGTGCCATCTGCATCTGCTCACTGGAAGGATGAAAGAAAAGAACACCTGTGCTCCTGTCTCCTTGAGCTTTACCCCTAGAGCATTGTAGTCACTCATGATGCGGTCTGGGTTGCCCCTGGCTGTGTCATTTGTTCCCACATGGATGAGGACCATGGGGTAATGATCAGAGGGTCGGATGCAGTCCAGGATCATCTCTGTGATGTCCTGAATCCGAGCTCCAGGCAGGCAACAATCCACACATGCCACAGGGTCAGAACAACAGATGGGCCCCTCCGTTCCTCTCAGGGTAGAATCGCCGATGACGAGAACCCAGCATCTTTTCCTCTTGGTGTTCCGGTAGCTCTTGGCCTGTGCCATGCTTGGAGTGGCATTGGTTCCCCTGGAGGCATCCTCTCCTACCTCCTCCTCCATGGCTGCCAGGGCCTCGTATCTGTTCCCCAGCCATACCTAAGGAGCTGACACTGAGGTAGCACAAGTAGCTCTGGCTCTGGAGGTGACTGTCTGCCATACCTCTGTGGTGGGTCCCTTCCAGGTGGCTTCTCCTCTAGGTTCCTGACCCTGCAGAGAACGATAGCCAATAGGTTATTGGCTAACTTCTGATGCAGCAGGAACCTCTCTGATCCCAGTCAGTTTGATTCCAGTGTGGTAGAAGGTTTCTTCTTTTGATGCTATTTATTGAAGCCTGATCTTTTTCTGGTTGCTTCACCTACCTGCCATGCTGTTGTCGAGCAATTTGTAGGCCTGAAAAGGAGTGGGAAGAGTTGCTCCTGATCATCTCAATTTATGTCTTTCTGCGAGTTTGTAGAGGGTATATTCAGTAATTTGCTTATTTGCCCTTCAGGATCCTAGGCCCAAGCCATCATTGGAGAATTGTTTTTACCATGGCAGAAATAAGTGCAGTTATAAACTGTCATGAATATTTGGGGCGGGCAGTGGCAGAAACTCTACATTTATTTGCCCCGGATAACACTTTATTCTGTAATATAGTTCAGGATATCTTGTGACACTGCCGTGCATTCTAATCACCTTTGTTAGAATGGTTATCTCCCAAGTGGAGTGAATTATACCTTTTTAATATCCAGTCTCAGAATATATTTATGTTATTTGTATTATTAATCCTGTGCCTGAGAACATGAGCTATTTTTCTTCATTTTAGCAATCTGTGTATTTATCTTTCAGATTGTCTTTGTGTTCTGTTTCTTCTTATGCAGCATCTTCCAGTTGTTTTTTCCATAGTTGTAAGAATGATGCACTTTCTCTGCTGCTTATTGCTTCTGCTGCCAGCTATTGTGCTATTGTATCAAGGTCCTATACTTGTATTACAAACATGGAACAGAGTTTCTCATCAATGCATCTATTAATTAAACTGGTACAGGCTTGGGGAATGTTATTGTATGTTTAGTCCATGATAATTGAAGACATTCTTGCCTTAAAAGTTTGAAGCCTTCTCTTTTGTTTGTTCTTAGTGCTTTGTAAATCCATTCTTCTCATTTTGATTTTGACATTTTCATTGTGCTTTTTAAGAATGATTATTCACTGGGGACACTGCAGTGGGAACTAATGTTATAGGTACTGTTTAGTTGAACACTGTTTAGTTGATGACAAATAATCACTCAAAGGCTGCATACAGATGAGTGCGGCTGTGCAGTATGTGGTGCTACAGACCCATCTGTAGCCTCAGAAAGGATGGCCTCAGAGAAGGTACACTAAAGGTCAAGGAATCAGATGGTCAAAGCATTGAGAAGTGTTGGAAAATGAGTGGTTAATTTTTTGAGGGGTTTTAAAGCAACAGATGTCCAGAATTCTCTATTTCAGTCTCCAGTTGCAAACTACCACTGATGCCATACCTAATTGCATTCTGAGTGAACAAAAATGAGATTTAGTTTGAATATAAAGCCACAAAATAATTTGTTGAAATCAGAGATAGTAATTCATGGTCATGTTTTCAAGTGGTATCTATTACAGCCCAATAATTTTGGGTCAGTGAGACAAGCCATCAATGCTTTATAATTCCTGGCTGAATGTAACTATTTTGATGTATCATGTCTTGCAGCTGTCAGCATTTAGATCCTCCTCATTGTCTTTGGCTTTCAGGGGACTGATTTGATATGACTGCACAAATGAATCACAAGCTAAGTTCGGGAAAAAACTGGAAAGTAGGGGATCGTTGGAAAAGAAGATTTGTATCTGATGGCACCACTTTTTTACTTAACTCCTGTGAAGGGGGTGCACTGGTTCACTTGCACCCCCTTTTGATTCCTGCTTCACCTAAAGTTTACTACTTCACAGGGGCAGCAGCATTTCTAGGCAGGCAGCACTAAGGGAGTCACTTGATTTCATCCTCATTACAATCTTTATGATGTCTTCTAAATTCTTCATTCCACAATGTGTTAACGGTCTCCTCTCCTCTTTTTAATGGTCTCTTCTTTTTAATGGTCTTAATGTTCCACCAATCAAGCTATCCTTTGTTCTGAAATTCTGCCGTAGCTACTCACTAGAAGTTCCTATTTCACAGCCCTGTAAATCAGTGGCTTTTCAACCTTTTTTGTATGAAGACCCTTTTGTAAACATCAATGGCCAGTTCCAACGCAGTGCCTCTCACTCCCAGGCCCGAGCCCCAGCCAGCTGGAACTCTTTCAGTCTGCAAGGGAAAAGCCATGGTTTCCCATGTTTTTCTCCTTTAAAGGAGAATTTATTTTTAAAATTTGTTCACAACCCTTTCATATGTTCTTGTGACCCACTCTTGGGTCATGACCCATGAGTTGAGAAACACTGCTATAGATTGTTTCTAACTAATTCCAATCAAGTTATATTTGCATTTGCTTCAAACTTGAACTGAATAATACATCCCTGGGCCCCTAGTGAATTAGTAAACTTCTAGTTTATTTTTAACTGGAGAAAAATGTGTTCTTTTATATGGACCCATGAACCTCACCATCTGCACCCCTCTTTTTCAAAGTTCAGATCCACCCATGGAAGCAAGTATACAATATCTCTAGTTATCCTCTAAGATTTTCAATCCCCTAGTGGCATTTATGTGTCCTTTATAACATATATGATATAACATCATCCTGACGTCTATACAAATCTTATCTAGGAATAATTGCTAACCTCTACCCTGTGCTAATAGCCTCAGTACTTTTCTTTGGGTTCTGTGAAAGAGTTGGTGACCTAGAAGTATCACCATTTTCTTTATCTGCTCTGTGCCCACTCTCTGCAAACTCTTGGACAGCAGTGTAATCCATATTTCTTGTCTCCTTTCCCATATGCTGGATACTGTCTTGGCTTGTGCTGATTAGCTTGTGTAATCCATATACAGTTCTTTCATAACTTTGAGCTCTGTTTACCTTCCTGCCTAAGATCTCTTACAGCATTTAAAATTTTTAAGATGCATCCTGTGGTGCTAGGGTACTGTGCAGCCTCCACAGCTGCATTCTGTGATTTCTGTTGTTTGGCAAATTCTGAATACATTTAAAGGGTTAATTCTAGATCTCAGTGTTTTGTTATGGCAGAGGTGTAGTGTATGAATAAGGCACTCAGGACAGACCTCTCTTACCTTCCTTTACAAGGCAGTAGGAAGAGCAGCAACCAGCACAGGTGTAGGCAGCATGTGTCATGGAGCACAAGGCATTCTGGGAATTGTAGTTTTGTAGAGCAGCAGTAGAGTTTGCTCCTGTTGCTGAGAGGCCCTTTCACCCCATTTTTGCCACCATGTCATGATGGCAAAAAAAATGCTGATTTCAGGGGCTAAAAGAGGGGTCAATTCTCCCTCCCATAGGCAGCAAACTCTATTGCTGCTCTACAAAACTACAATTCCCAGAAGACCTTGCATGCCATGACACACTTTCCCCACATCACTACAATGCACATCTGGGAAGTGCAACCTGAGTGTGTAACGGGAGAGTGAGGCACCCTATCCCTCCTGTTAGCATCCCTGTCCTTTGGCAGCCCTTGACGGCACATGCCCTGCTCACCCACCCCACATTGCACTACTGTGTTTTGGATTCGAGTCAAGTGAGTCTTTTACTAGGGAGTCTGTTTGCCCTTCAAAATGGCAATGCTTTTTCTGATGCCTGTCACAAATTCTTGTATGGATTCATTTTTTGTTTTCACACACTGAAAATATGAGAAATGAATTAGATGTTATGTGAAGTGCAGCAATCTTCACATTTTTGTAATATAGAGATTAACTGTGAATTAATGTATCAGAAAATGCTACTGTAAGATAAGGCTGCTTGAAGTCCTCTTAAAGTTTGGTTTCTAGTCCAGTGCTATAATAGTATATGGTGTATACAAAGGCCATTTCAGGCCTCTCTCTCATGGGCACTGTACAAGTGTACAGCAAGAGACAACACCTTCCCAAAATGGCTTGCAAACTTCTTAAGACAGGCCAAAGTGAAACACAATCAAGGAAGGTCAGTGGCAGAGTCAAGAATAGGACCTTAACTTCTAACTGGTAAGCCAGATCTTTTGAGGGCATGCTTTAATTTAATTATATATAAAGTATTTTATTATATATAATGTATCAAACCCTGCAAATATTAAATTAATTTGTGCCTCAAAAGAAAGCTAAGTAGGAAGAGGAAAAGAGATACTATTTCTGCCATTAACATAGTGTTTTTCCCACAACCCTGTTATATCAGCACCTCTGAAAGTCTGACCATACTAACTCTGGTAAATGTTAACAGTGCGACCTGAGCATTCATTTCAATTGCATTGACATATGTCAAGCAACCCCACATTCTATGTGAAAAAGGTTTCTGCTCCTTCCTGTGAGATTTCTTCAGCCACTTGGCAACCTCCAACGAGGTTCTCTACCATGGACAGGGTGTTAACAGAAGCTGTCCATTTTGCAACAGACTTTATCAGCTCTTTAACAATTCTCACCTGGTGCTGGGCCTTCATTAATAAAGTTAGAGGGGTGTCTTCATCACCTCTTTTAGTCTTTGGCCAAAACTAAAGGCAGCAACTTGTAGAATTTTTACGGAAACTTAAATTGCTATCCCAGACCACTGGATCTCTGTTAGCTGTCCCTTTCTCTCATACATTCTTGACCAGAGTCCTGGAATAGGTTAGTTCAGTTTCAGGCCACTGCTTAGGCACTGGCCAGACCCCTTTCTAGCCTTCACATTGAGGTTGACCCTCTTGGCAGTCGAGAGAGAGAGATGTGTGGGATGTATGTAGAAGAAAACAAGCTATGGGACATATATCCCTGTGAAGTGGATAATGCCTTGGATGGGATTCTAACCTAGGCCCTTTCTCCCAATGCAGCAAAAACTTCCCTACTGCTTTCTGTTCATTTTATCTGATGAATAGTAAATCAGGATTGGGTTTTTAGGGAAGTTTTTGGTTTAGAAAATGTGGTGAATTTAGTTGAAAGGACAAGGAAGTGTTAAAATCAATATTCTGTAGAAATTATACTCAAATCAGAGGACAGGTTAATCTTTTCCAGTACAACCGCAAAGCTGTGGAGTACAGAGGTGGCAATCTTTCTGGAGAAATTTTATATAATTAATGGGATAAAGAATGTTTCTATAGAAATTGCTTCAGAACAGCTATAAACATTAATAGGATTTTCGGTATTGGTGTTTTAAGATGGTATTATAGATTGTGATGGCTGTGTGCCTACTGAGAATTCAGTAGTTGAGTTTGTAATTTCTGTAGAGAACGTGATGACCCTTCTATTAAATTATATTGGATGCTCCATAAGAGAAGGAGATAAAATGAAAAGAATCAAAACAGGAAGAACACATTTTCGACATATTTTTCACTCGAATGTCGTCCCTTTTTAATTCTGTGATAACTGAACCTTGCAGTGACAGTCACCTCAACCTTCTGTTTTGAAATCTTTGCAATTCAGGCACAAGTATTACCTCATACATTTCAAGACCAGTAAAGGCCACTCTAACAAACTTATCTGATCTCCAGCATAATTTAGGCCACAAAATATCACCTAGTGGTTTCTGCATCAAGTCCATAATTTGGGACTTGGAAGCCACATCTCTTTTAGAAATACAGAAATCAAATTGAGATTTCTATTTGCCTGGTTTAAATAGTTACTGTACTCTTTTCTATCTTGCTGACTTCACTGAGACCTGAGGCCCAGGATAGACCCTTGAGGGACTCCACTCGAAACCTCCTGCCATTCTGACATGGATCCATCATCCTGTCCCTCCCGGGACAGGATACAGCTGGACCTGGATAGGTTACAGGGGTGGGCAAATGAGAATAGGATGGGATTCAATACTGACAAGTGCAGGGTACTGCACTTGGGCAGTAAGAACCAGCAGCATACCTATAGGCTGGGCAACACCCTTCTCATCAGTGCAGAGGCAGAAAAGGATCCTGGAGTCATCATCGATGCCAAAATGAACATGGGCCGCCAATGTGAGGATGCGGTCAGTAAGGCCAACCGCATCTTGTCATGCATCCACAGATGCATCACAGGCAGGGCCATGGAGGTGATCCTCCCCCTCTATGCAACACTGGTCAGGCCGCAGTTGGAGCACTGCGTCCAGTTCTGGGCGCCACACTCCAAGAGGGATGTGAACAGCATGGAGAGGGTCCAGAGGAGGGCCGCCCGCATGATCAGGGGGCAGCAGGGCAAGCCCTATGGGGAGAGGCTATGGGACCTGAACCTGTTCAGCCTTCACAAGAGAAGGCTGAGGGGGGACTTGGTGACTGTCTAGCAAGTTACCGGGGGGAATGGGAGAGACCCTATTCACCCATGCACCTCCTGGAGTAACAAGGAATAATGGCCATAAGTTGTTTGAGAGTTGGTTCAGGCTGGACATTAGAAGACACTATTTCACAGTCAGGGCAGCTAGGATCTGGGACCAACTTCCAAGGGAAGAGGTGCTGGCTCCTACCTTAGGGGTCTTTAAGAGGAGGCTTGATGATTACCTAGCTGGGGTCATATGATCCCAGTATTCTGTCCTGCCCAGGGCACGGGGCTGGACTTGATCTACTTAGGTCCCTTGCAACCCTACATCTATGAATCTATGAATAGTTACCCTATACTTGCACCTATTGAGCCAGTTATCTATCCACCTCACAGTAGTTTTCCAAGCTTATATTTCTCCAATTTCATAGAAGAAGGATGTTGGCTGCTTTACCTGTGGAAGGTTAGGGTATGATGTTTTGTTTTCAGGGTTGCTGGTAGTCTTATATGGAATTTAGATTATGGATTTGTAAAGGATGGTTTGGATAGAGATGATCCTGCCTCAGGCAGGGGGTTGAACTAGATGACCCATGGAGGTCCCTTCCAGCCTTACGTCTCTATGATTCTATGGGTTATTTGTATACTAATGCATTTGTACATAGGCACATACACAGATTCAGTAATGTCTTCCTTTAGAAAAGTTGCTTTAATTTAATTATATATAATGCTTTTAACTATATATAATGTATCAAGGTCCTGCCAAGTTTAAATTAATTTATGCCTCAAAAGAAAACTAAGAAAGAAGAGGAAAACAAATACTATTTTTGCAATTTTCATAGTGTTTTTCCCACAAGCCTGTTATGTCAGTACCTCTGACAATCTGGCCATACTAACTCTGGTAAATGTTAAGTCAGACTTGAACATTCATTTTTGCTGTTTCAGCCATTTTTAAAGCAATTAAGTGATGCATCTGGTAATGAAAAAGTATGAACTCGAGTAATTTAGAGAAAATACATGGTGTGCAAAGGGCAATTTAAAGTTAAATGTATATGGAAATGTGATAAACAATTCAGCTCTTCCAACCACAGATGAAATATTCACTAATTTTCACAGAGAATATTTTAGATGGAGGCCTCAGTCATGCAGCCTGTAACCACACAAAAGGATCCCTCATGAGAGCAAGGACTTCAGAGTTGGGCTTTATCATTGGATTAGAAACAGAACTTTGATGTAGATTTTGTAGTAGTAATTCATTATTATTGGCTGTGATTTTGAAGTGATTGATAATTGCGGGAGGGCTTGAGATGTTAGAAAGATCAAATTTTCAAAGAGTGATTTCTTGGACTCTGAAAATGCAGCCCCTTAAAATGTCTCAATCTGGACACCCCAAAAAACTTGTTTGGTTTATTTGTATTATGGTAGAGTCTAGGATTAGGGCCTCACATTTAACAGAGCTCCTGCTATTTAACAAAGGTGACAATCTCTGTCCCAAAGAATTTATAATCAATAGCAATAAGGATGCAATTCTTGGAAATGGGTGTAGATGAGGAGATGAAATAACAGTTTAGAAGAAAATAAAAAATCTCAGATTATACAGTATGATGCTGTAGTTTTTCCTTTTTTCCTTTGAACTTCATTTTAACAAACCACTTTTATATGCAATTTTTCTGACCCAGAGGAGAGCACTTGATTAGCAGACTTAATGTTCGTCTTCTCAAAATATTTCCTTTCTTCCACAGGCAGTTCAATCTGATTTTGTATGAATACCTCAGCAAAATAACACAAATGTCCCTCGTGATGAGACCGACTCAAATTAATCATTGAGTAAGGTGGGAAGATCCCTGTTAAATAAGATGTCACTGCCTGAAACAAATCTGCCAATTGAGATCTTGTGTATGCTTTAGTTGAGGCAAAGAAACTAGAAGTGTATTACATAAGAAGTTGCCTCTATATATTTAGATAACAAGAACTTTTTACTATCAAACTGTAAAGAAGAGGTCTGCCCCTAACCCTCTAGCCACATTCCTACCCATTTTGCTTATTGCATGATGAACTAGGGTACATTAGGATCTCACTGCTGAGGGTCAAAGGCTAAAGTCTTGGTCAAATCCTTCCAATATACTACTGGAGTGTTTTGACAGAATAATAATAGTTCTCCTCCAAACCCCATAGAAACGCTTGGTTTCTATTACTTTCCTGGCTGAGCTGCCCAAATAGGCACTGCCTCCTTGAGGAAGGGTGCTGCCCAGCTACAAAGCACAGAAGGGATTAATCATTTCATGATTGGTTATAGCTGAACATATTCAATTCCAGATTGCCCATAACTAGTTTTAGCCTTTGCATTAGGGCTGAAGGCAAGTAAATTAGCCAGGCTGCTTTTTCACCTCTTTTGCTTAGGTTCAGCCTATTCTAAATATCCCCAAATGCTTTATCTGAATGCATCATCCTACCAAATGTTTGAGGCTTTGTGCTTACTTAAATCATGGAAGCTTTATGTGGTGCACACTGCTGCCACGTGCACTGCTCTACTTTTTTTGGCATGTGTTTTTTTTGACCCTGGGAGTTCTGGGACATTTAGCATAGCCCGAACCTAAGCAAAATAGGTGGAATAAGCAGTCTGGCTAATTTATTTGCCTTCAGCCCTAACGTAAAGGAGATTGGAACTTCTGCAAAGTGGCAGCGTGGGGAATGCCTGCATGTGAGGTGGGTGGCACCACAGGTGGGTCTATGGTACCACATACTGCACGTCCACACTTGTCTGGATGTACCCGTTGATTAGGAAGCAAGGGCTGTG
Organism: Crocodylus porosus; assembly: GCF_001723895.1. Lineage (NCBI taxonomy): Eukaryota > Metazoa > Chordata > Crocodylia > Crocodylidae > Crocodylus > Crocodylus porosus. The sequence continues at coordinate 83,641,599 of NW_017728906.1, read as the reverse complement.
CCAAATGACACTGTTCCATTTCGACTTGCTTTTGATGTTTCAGCGGAATAGCATTTCATTTCGAATTTCGTTTCAATTCAAAACCGCTGTTCTGTTTCATTTTGTAGAAACAGTTTTGCTGTTTGACATTTCACCCATAGTGTGTAATGAAGAAGCATGAAACAGCCTATAACTTTGTCATTTCTGGCCTGATTTGGTTGAAACTTGCAAGCAGGCCAGCCCTTGCGGAGACCACAAAGCCTGCCAAGTTTCAAGGAGATAGGTGCATGGATTTAGGGTAAACTGCACCTCAAGCTGCTGACAAGCAAAACTCATGATGTGAGTGACACTGTGTTTGTTAAAGTGCAGGAGGGTGAAAACTGCAGGCATGGTAGCCCCTGCTGAGGCCATGAAGCCTGCCAGATGTCAAGGAGATCAGTGCAGGGGTTCTGGGGCCCTGCGCCTGTAGCTGCTGACAGTCAAAACTCATGACACATAGTGGGTGACACTGTATGTGTGTTAATGTGCACCATCACTCAACTAACACCAAGGCAGAAAGCAGGCCAGTTCAAACAATACTGCCTTTTAGACAATTTTTCCATCCCTCTCCCAGAGCACTGGGATTGGAAGGGACCTCAGGCAAGGATGACAGTCACTGGCCAGCTACACAGTCAATAATGAGAGCAGTCCTTCCCCTCATTTCCTCCATTAGTTTCTGTTTCCCTGCAGGCAAGCCCAGCTTGACCTTCAAAACTCAAAACATTTAGAAAATGTCTAAATGTTTCAACTTGCCTGGTTTTGTTTTGAGGCTGTTTCGAAGCTCTCTGTTTCATTTCGATTTTGGTGTTTCAAGCTCAAAATGAGTTGAAACAGCATCAACATGAAACTGCTGGTGAAATTTCGCACAGCCCTAGAAACGACTATCTGATACTTTATCCTTAACTCTGTAATGCTGCTCACAATAGCCACATTCAAGTTATTATCACCTTAAGGATTACTCTGGAAAAGACAAGGTAGAAAAAAGGAAGGGAAGGGAGAAAATGTTTCTTGTTTTTGGAACTTTATTGGATATTAATCTAAAATAGCAGGTTGATTTGGGAGGCTAACAGCATGCAAAGACTGGCTGTTTGCTGGGGCATTTGAAGAAGATTGAAGGGCTTGATGAATGAGATTTATTTTTTACAGTTGGGTGATATTTTTTTTCCTTAAATTACTGTGTGGTGAATTTAAGACTGATGGTGATGGTGGTGTGTGTGTGTGTGTGTATGTGTGGCATCATTGTTATAGTGCTTGAAAGTTACCCTTTGATAGTTAAAACAATTCTAATTGTTGGTTTATATTTGCATAATAATAAAGGGGTCCCCAGTGTACTTACCATAGCCAGATGTTGTGTCTATCTGAATTAAGTTCCACAGTAAAGAACCAGGGACAGGCTGGGCAGCAGGCTCTTTGAATTGGGAATCACATGGCTTTTTATTTTTCCGGGTTATAGAATTTTGGTATCCAAGCTTTATACTCTTGTATTCTCAGTTTCTACAGGAGCATTTAGTATTCCAAAAGGGTGCTGAAAGCTTTGCAGAAATCAAGATGTGTAAGGAGAAGTTCAGAAACCCACCAGCATTTCCTAGAGACTCAAGTCTGACAAGCAAGGTAGTATTCATGGAAGGTGCGTGCGTGTGTGCAAGTGTGGGTGTGGGTGTGGGGGGTGGTCTGTAGCTTAAAAACTTCAGTGAGTTTAGAAGCGGAGCACAAAAGCCTTCAAAACCAAATGCATGTTGCCTCCCCTGTCCCGCTAGACATGACCTCGGCCTGACGACGTGTTGGAAGGGGGGAGTAGGGGAGACAGCAGCCGGGCTCCCCCCAAACACCCCTTAGCTAGGCTCTCGCGCTCGGCCCGCCAGCTCTCAGGACCCCTGGCGCA
>NW_017728906.1:83632058-83639599 GCF_001723895.1 Crocodylus porosus | reverse complement strand
GGCAGCTCCGGGCAGGGGCTGGGCTGGGCTGGGGGCAGGCGGGTGCAAGGCGGGACCCCCCTCCGGGGCCTGCATCCCCCTTGGAAAGTCCTCCCGCGGCTCCCCCGGCTCTCGGTTCCCAGGCACAACCGGGCGGCGCCAGGGTGGCAGCCTACAGGGCGCAGCTTGGCGTGGGGGGCTCCGGAGGAGTCGAGAGTGCTGAGCAAAAGCCCTGGGGGAAAACTTGCGGGGAGATTCATCTCCCTCCCCATCCATACCCCCATGCCAGAGCCACCCTCATCTAGCTTGATAACAATGTCCTTAAAAGCCCCTGCCCTGGGGACGCAAGCCTTTCTGCTTCGGTTCCTGATCTTGCTGGTGCTCTGGCAGCATAGCTGCTGCCTTTGGGGGCACTCCTACCCCCCTCGCTGACTCCTACTGAACTCCAAAGTTAAGGGTGTGAAATGAAACATTAAGGAAGATCCTCGGTTTCATTTCACCCCTTTAATGTTGGAAGTTCCTAGTTTGAATCCCCTGCTCTCTCGTCGGCGGCAGGTCGCAGCTCCCCCCACAGCTCCTGGCTGAGCAGGAGTCCGGTTTCACATCACTTTTGTTCCCCCCGCTACAGAAATCCTGGGGGAAATTCTCCCACCTGCTGCTCACTCTCATTCAGCCTCCCAAGTATGAGCCTCCTGCTGGTCACTGTTTCTGGCTTGCCTGCATTATAAGGAATCCTGCTTCAAACCCTTTCTGTCCACTGTGGCACTTAAAATACAGAGCCTGGCAAAGGCCCAGTTACTGGGGCACTGCCAGTGTTGCTAGGACTGACTGCGCTGTCCCAATGCTCCAGCTGGGACCCAAGCTGGAAGTATCTGAATGGAGGGTCTTGCCCCCCTGCTCAGGGTCAGACTAATCACCATAGCTGGGGTCAGGAAGGAATTTAACCCCGTGGTTGGATTGTTTCTGACTGTGGAGTCTTTTTCCTTCCTCTGTAGCATGAACCTCTACCCGGGATCTCTTGAGTACCTATTAATAACCTTTTATAGAAGCAGGACATTAGCTGTGGTGGTTCCCCTGCTTTACTAGTGGACGGTTAGGGTGTTAGGTCAGTGTTGGGTCAGGGTTGATAGTAGACTTATGAAGAATTTAGATTATGGATTGTATAGGATGGTTTGGATAGGGCTGATCCTGCCTGAGGGAGGGGATTGGACTATATGACCTCTGGAGGTCCCTTCCAGACCTACTTCTCTATGATTGAACTAAAGCATTATTAACAATGAATTGGCATTTGTTTTGCAAAACTTCCCTAGTCTGGAGAAGGTTATGGTGTATTACATAACCATATACAGTATGCGATGATTATAATAATGCCTTGATTCAATATATTGTACACTCTTTCTTTTGAAAAGAAGAAGTTGAAGGAAGTCCAGGTCAAATTATTTGGACAGCCCTTCAATTTTGTAAACTGTTTAGAAATAATACTAAAAATAATTGTCAATGTTTGCTAGTAGCTAACACATTTTTCCAGCTTTTTCACGTTTATATTCCTAAGGATCACACTCAAAGCAAATGTAAGAGGGATATTATATTTAGAGCACTGTAATTTTCATAGTTATGGTTGAGCAAATTGTAGTTTCAACTAGCATTCTATTCTTTGAAACAACATACCCATATTTACTCAAATATGAGGAGGATTTATTCCCCTATTAGCATGGGGGGAAAAAGTTCCTTGTTTTACAACTGCATACAAGGAAACCTCATTAAATACATTGCCTGCCATTAAACTGCTGCCAAAAGCAGTATGTACTTAATAATCAAAACCAACTCTGAAGCTGATTAAATACATTCAACATTGAACATGACTATAAAACACATGGCTCATGTTGGGCAAACATACTGCTGGGAACCCACCAGACAGATAACTTAGTGCAGCCTATTTGAATAAGATATCAGCTAGTGCCCATTGCTCTCAGTCCCCCACAGCACTATCTCTTTTTCAAGTCATAGTGAGCCACTCCATTGAATAATTTTGACTTCCTCTTTACTCCTTCAACCAAGCAGTGCCTTTCTTTCCCATTTCCAGTGGTTCCTGTTTTTTCACCAGCTGTAAATACCTGGCAAACATCACCAAATGGGACCCTGAAACAGTTCACCTAGAATCCTCTGTTACTCTGAAATTTCAACCTATCACATATGATTAGTGTGGTCCTGCCCTCTGTGAGGTGGAGCCAGACAAAGTTGTCCTGCCCTTCATCTGCATATAAAATTCTTCCAGGACTTGTGACAAGAACACCTAGTTCCAGTGGATCTGCAGTACACACAGAGCTGGAGCAGTGTTGTGCTATGGGGTGACCAAGGCTTGAAATGTTGTTGACTCTGTTGGGGCCCATCCCAGTGAACTATATGGTAAATCACAAGGCTTTTGGCTTTGGACTAATATCATTTATAGTTTGTACTGTATATAAGTAGGCACAGAATTGCTGCTTAGAAGTGTGTTTATAGAGTATCTGTGCTAAAACAACTACTAAAGCAGTTTCAAAAAGGGTAAAATGCGTCAATTCTAGATGAACTAAGACTATGGGTACCTGCAGTAATTTGCTTATTTGCAACTAACTATAGGCGTGTTTATTTAAAGTCAGTGTTTTCAAATTTGCCCCTCATTTTAATGTGCTCAGGGAGAGTAGGTTTGAGAGTAAGGTGGGGAGAAAGCAAGGGGATGAACCTCAGGAAGCAGAGGGCATGGCGACCTCATCATTCTCCCGAGATTTATTTTCCCTGCTGTACCAGTGGGTGGGGGACAAATTCAAGGAAAACCTCCAGTAATTATATTCTCAACCTGGAAAATTATAGCAAGTTTATAAATTTCCCATATATAGAATCTAATTGTTGCGGGGGGGTCATTTTATAAGCGTGGTTATCTTATATTTGAGTAAATATGGTAACTTTGATGTCAGTTGGTTTGCTTTTGTTACTTTTCTTTTCTTGCTATTTTTGTGTCAGCATCATTTACTGTGAAGGTTAACACCACCTGTTACGTACTTCTTGTCTCCTTTCATAAGCTGAGTAGAAAAATACATTGTTTATGTAGCAGTGGGATTGTCATGGTGTCCAGTCAAGTGTGGTAATCATGGTAAACAAGCAGTAAACAATATGAGGGTAGGTGCTTTTTAGTGCTGAAAAATTATACAACATCCATATCTACTGTTGCTGGAACAACCTTCCTGATATCTTAGTTTCTTTTAGTCTTGCCTGCAGCATTGTGTTCACCCTAGCCCTTGTCATCTAGTTTATACCAATCCTCTGTCATTTCAATTCAACGTATTATCTTGTAGCCTTCTCTGACCTTACTACCTTTCTTCATTACTGTCTCTTTAAATTGCCTTTTACTGTATGCTTTATTGCGTATAACATGTGGCACAAATGAGCTCTTGTAGGTGTGTTTATTTAAAGTCAGTGTTTTCAAATTTGCCCCTCATTTTAATGTGCTCAGGGATTTCATTTTTCAAACCAAGATGGGTAGACTGCAGTGGGCATGCTTATGGCAAATCTGAATGAGTAATTTAAAAAAAAAAATCCTCTTATTTCTGTTCATTTTTTATGACTGTTCTTGTAAAAAAAATTTGTTGCCTGAACTGTTTGCAGAACCAGCAAATTTTAGGAAAGTGTTAGGAAATGTTTGCAGAAAATCTGTTTTTAGCATGTACGTGTGCAAAATCTGTGTCAGTGTCATGCCAATCCATGTGACCTGGGTATTCAAAGAACAACACATAATGATTTTAAATTTATAATATTGTATATTTGCAATATTGAATTATTCACAGCTAACTTTTCCTGAATAATCTGCAATCTAGAGTCATAGGAAGGGAAGGCTGGAAGGGACCTCTGGAGGTCATCTAGTTCAACCCCTCCGCTTAAAGCAGGATCATCCCTATCCAAACCATCCCATGCAAGTGTTTGCCTAATCGATTCTTAAAATATCAACCTTGTTGCACAACCAGCAGGCACATTGCCCCAAAGTGAAGCAGGAGGATGGGGGCGCTGTCACTATCTAATCATTAATTATAGAAATTATCTATGAAAAAAGATTTCAAATGATGAATAAATCTTAGAAAATTGAAATCTGGTCACAGGTAGTTCAGAAACAAAGAGGAAAAAGCCTCCGCCTCCCCTTATAGAAAGTTAATTTCTAAGAATTTTTGTTCATTCAGGTCTAGCTAAAAGTTAGCAAAAATTCCAACAAAGCAAATGATTCAAGGATAACCCTATGAAGCTCATTCTAGTAACTCTTTTTATGTCAAAACTGTAAGGGTACTTGCACACAAACATATATATATGTTTTCTAGCACTGATGGAAAAAAAAATAATATGCACACATTTTTTTAGGAAGATGTCCAGCCTCAAGGACAATGCAAGAGACACATATAATTTTTTTGCAGAATAATGGGGCAACAGATCCCAGATATTACAGAAAAAGCTGTGTGAGTCAGCAGATATTCACAATAATTTCAATAATTAAAATAAAAATTTATAGTATTAATTTAAATTCCAGGTTGAAACTGCCTGTTGCCTTATTGGCTAATAAGGAAAGCACTAAAAGGCCAGGCAAGACAGTCTACTCATTCCTCTTTTTCCACCTTCCTGCTCACGATCCAGTAATCTTCACATGAACAAAGTCCACAAGGGTTTGCCAGAGTGAAAACTATTGGGCAGTCACAAAGCCCCAGTTCAGTAAAGCACAAAATCACATGCTGAAACACATAAGTGCTCCCTTCAAAGCTTGAAGTTGCTTGAAGTTGAAAGTTAAAGGCTCACATTTACAAAGTGCCTAAAGATTCAGATAGGGGCATATTTTAGATCACAAGAGCTGTTCTAATTAAAGTGCCCCCCCACTTCACTCCCAGAGCATCTTTGTAAACATCATATCTTAATATCTTATGAGTTTATGCACACTGAAAATTACTGTTTTTCACAGGTGAGGGCTTCAGTACATTAGAGGTCTTTCATGTCATGTAAAGTATATTTTCTCAGCTGCATGAAAAATGATGCAGGCAAAGGCAACACATATTTATTGCTCTTTGTGCTAACATGTACAGTAATCTTTGCCCTTTCATGGATCATGCAATTTCCCTAATATTTTAAAAAGTGTTTTAATTGTGTTATCATTTAATGTAGCACTGAAGAATCAAGTAGCAGCAGTCACATTTCGTACAGGTTCGCCTACCTCATTTACATAAGACAAGCTCCAGACAAGCTTACACAATAAGTCTCTCAGCTACAAGTCTGGTAAGTCTTTGGGATTTACCTTGGGATTTAACCTCTGTGTAATTATCCTTGTTGCAGCATCACTGTTGACTCTTAAAATATAGTTAAAATATCAGTTTCCATGGCCTGAGCAGATTGCATTCAAGCAAATATGTGTTGTTGTCCCCCACAGTGCCAGGTGCAAAACCAAAGGGCCACTGAATAAACCTGACTTATTTCCCAAGGGAACTTGAGTAACATTCTCAGTCACCACAAAATATGTATCCCACAACATACAGCACTGAAGTAAGTGCAGCAAACTAGCATTTTGCGGTTCCCTTGAGATGGGAGTCCTGCCTTCTCAGATTAAGCAGCCTTGATTCCGCTCCTCATTTAAACAAAATTCCTGATGGCTTGGGTGTGTAAGATGTGCAGCTTTACAAAGATAAGTTCTGTCTCTCCCCCCACTCCCGCAGACTCTTACAGCTCCAAAAAAGCTATTTTATCTACAAAACAACCATAAAAGTGGATTTTTTAAAGAGAGAAGGTGGGAGGGTGAGCTGTTTTTTTAAATTCCATGAGTCTTGAATTCTCTTTCTCTGGTTCAAGATCTTTTAAAATTTTGAAGTCTGATTTTGGGTGATTTTGTAAGTTTGGATGCTCTTTTAATGCATGTACAATTGAGATTTCCTCATCACCTTGCTCATCTTCACTTTTAGCTGAATAGTATAGGCAAAGGCATGTGACCAAGTTACTGTGAGGCAAAAGAAGGTAAGGCTTTACTGTATCTTATCTGCCCCACAAGTAACCACACAGGCCCACACCCTTACTCCATGGTAAATAAAAGTTAAAGAAAGAAGGCATTCATTTAAGTCCTGCTTCTGAAGCAAAAACCAGGAGGGTACTTCCCTGTAAGTTCATGGACCCCATTAAAAAAGAGAGATCCTCTTTGTGGTACTCACTACTAGAGGTGCACTGATACATCAGTCCAATATTGGATTGGAACTCATATAAAGAAAACTGTCTGTATCAGAAATTGGCCCAATGAGGCCAATAATTTGGCCAATAAATGTTCGTGCATGCGTGCAGCCTCAGCGCAGCACTCAGGCAGTGAGAAGCAGAGCTGTGTGCACCTGGTAAGTCTGTTGTGGTGGAAGGGGAGTGTGGACGGAAGGTGCATGGGGGGGCAGATCAATGCCCCTCCGCAGTGAGGGAGGGGGCAGGCGATGCCCAGCTGGGTCAGGGCAAGGCATGGTGAGACCAAGTCACGGCTCCTCACGGAGCATGAGGGGGACAACTCCTGCTGCTGCGTGCGCCCCAGAAGGGCACAAGGGGGATGTGTGCCCACAGATCGGGGTGGGGTAAGTGGGCTGCAGCTGTAGGCTGGAGCTGGGGCTGTGCCAGGTTTTTCTCGGTGGGGGCTGGGCTTGGGATGGGAGTTAGAGGGGGCTGCAGCCACCCTACATTTTGCTGTAGCCTGGCTCCCAGAGCCACTGTGTGTCTGGCACAGCCCTGGCTCAACACCCTGCCTACACCCACATGCCAGGAAGAGCTGGGGCTCCTCTGGGTGTGCACAGGCAACAGCATTGGGAGTGGGCTATGGCAAAATTTAGAGTGGATATAGCCCCCTCTGTAGCCTCTGCCTCGAGCCCAGGCCCTGCCAAGAATTCCTAGCACAGCCCTGGCTCCAGCCCACAGCTGCAGCCCACCCCTCCCCACACAGATCTGGGGGCACATGCCCTCCCCATCCCTGTGCTCTCCCGGGGTGCAAGCAGCAGTGGGAAATTTCATAGATTTCATAGACATAGACATCAGGGCTGGAAGGGACCTCAGAAGATCATTGAATCCAGCCCCCCGCCCGAAGGGCAGGAAGTCAGCTGGGGTCATAGGATCCTAGCAAGATAAGCATCCAATTTACTCTTGAAGGTGTTCGATGTAGCCACCTCCGATGGCAGGCTGTTCTAGACCTTGGGGGCTCAGACAGTAAAGAAATTCTTCCTTTATGTCCAGCCTGAAATGGTCTTGTAGTAGTTTATAACCACTTGGCCTTGTCATCCTTTGGGGCGCTCTGGTAAACAAATGTTCCCCCAGATCCTGGTGGTCACCCCTGATAAACTTGTAGGTGGCCATCAGATCACCCCTGAGCCTGCGCTTTTCCAGGCTAAAGAACCTCATAGCTCAGCCTGTCATCGTAAAGTCTGTTTTCCTGACCTCTGATCATGTGCGTGGCTCTTCTCTGGACCCTCTCAAGCTTCTCCGCATCCTTTTTGAATTGTGGAGCCCAAAACTGGACGCAGTACTCCAGCTGCGGCCTCACCAAG
>NW_017728906.1:83610632-83631883 GCF_001723895.1 Crocodylus porosus | reverse complement strand
CCGCCCATTTGCTGAGCCTGTCCAGGTCATCCTGGATCGCCCTCCTGTCTTCAGGTGTGGATGCTTTGCACCAAAGTTTGATGTCATTGGCGAACTTGGCCAGTCCACTTCTGACTCCAATATCGACATCATTAATATGGGTCCAATGACAGAGCCTTGGGGGACCCTGCTGGTCACAGGGCACCATAATGATTGACTTCCGTCAATTACCACCCTCTGGGTCTGACCACGGAGCCAATTTCCCAGCCAGTGGATCATGGTGGAACCAAGGCCACAACTGGCCAGTTTTGTCAAGAGGTGATCATGGGATACTGTCAAGATATATGACATCAATCTCTTCTCCCTTGTCCAGGTGATAGGTCACCTGGTCATAAAAGCAAATGAGATTGGTCAAGAAAGACCTACCCATAACAAACCCATGCTGACTATCCCTCAGAATGTTGGCCTTGGCCAGTCCATTAAGGATGGCCTCTTTAATAAACTTTTCTAAGACCTTCCCCAGGATAGAAGTCAGGCTAATGGGCCTACAGATAGCCGGATCCACTTTCGTCCCTTACTTGAAGATAGGTACCACATTGGCCTTCTTCCAGTCTTTGGGCACTACACCAGAGCTCCAGGAGTTTTCAAAGACCTGTGCCAGAGGCTGAGCTATGACGCTCGCCAGCTCCTTGAGTACCCTGGGGTGTAGATTGTCAGGGCCGGCTGATTTGAAGGTATCTAGCCTCTCAAGTGTTCCTTCACGAGGTCAGCATTGATGGAGGGCAGGGGATCTCCCTCACTCGGACCTCCCTGTCCCGAACCAGACATGAGCATCCCATGGGACTGATGAAAGACCGACGCAAAGTTCCCATTTAATAGGTTGATTTAATAGGTACCCAAGGAACCATAGCTCCATCCCACACCCTGCCCCACCCTGGCTGGGCAGTGCCTGCCCCTGCCCCTGCCCCCTCCCTCACCACGGGGAGTGTTGATCTGCACTCTCCATGCCCCTTCCCTCCCTCTCCCCTTCCACTGCAACAGACTTACCAACTGCATGCAACTGTATTGGAAATCATATTGGAATTGGCCGATATGCCTCCTTAAAAACTGGCCATCTGTATCAGCTCAGAAAATCTCTATCAGTGCACCCCTACTCACTACAGGATCAGGGATGTAGGTTTAAGAATAATGAATAAATAAATAACAGGTGTATTATTTTCAATCACAGTTAAGCTATTGCTAGGATAATATTGGTAAGTACAATATTTACAAAAATATATTCTTTATTGTTATAATGTTTATAAGGAGAGAACTGTACTGTAGTTAGACATCTTAGTCAGAAGTCTGGCAGAAAGTAGAGCAGGCACCCTAGAGACTATCTGGCTCAGAGAGGCTCATAACTTTTTGTAAGCAACAGCCTACTTCCTCAGGTGCTATGAATGGACTTGCAGAACTAGATAGATGGGTACTAAATAAAAAGGATTTTAAATACGCAGGAGGGGTGCTACTGAGGGCAGAAAAGATAGGTTGAATAGACCAATAAGGATGAAAAAGGCAATTAACTCATTCAGGGTTAACTGTTACCCCCTGTTTATAAAGGATAAGAATTTAAGTCATATGCTTGTTTGTGATGGTGAAAAATGCTTCTTCTTAAAAAAATGGTTTGGAATTATGTTGTTTCTATGTACACATTTCTGATAATCTAACCACTTTGACTGAGGGTTATCATCACTTGTTATCAGAGACCATGAATGTGAGTTGTTACCAGGGAGTAGCTGATATGCAATACATTCTTGCCATTTGCCCCACAATAATTTGTGCATTGTGTACGCAGGTTTTGTGAGTGAACACGTGCAAAATTAATAGCTGAAGTTTTGACACTAACAAGTTCAGATCCTCTAGCATCATTTTCAAACTTAGTGTTTCTTCACTTAATATTTCTTGTATGCATTCTAAGAAAATCCCTATGCTGGGGGTGGGGGCAGAAAGAAAGAGAGAGTGAGACTGTGTATGAGTGTACAGAAGCCTACTTTCATGAGCGACCTGTTTTACATCTCCACTTTTTCTGATTTGTAGCAAGAACTTGAACATGGATTTTCTACCTGGTAGGTGAGTGCCAAGGATGGAGATCTTCCTCACATTCTCTCTGGCTTGTGATGAGAAAGCTTGGACCTGGCATAGGTGCCTAATGTCAAATAGGGTTCATGGCTGAGAATCCTGATCTGAGATAGGCATCTCCACCTAACTGGTTTTGGTGGGCAAGGCTTGGACCCCCTCTCCTCCCATTTCTCCACTGCTTAGCATTTCTTTCCAGGCAGTGTAGGCAGCCCCTTGTTTGGTGTGTTCATCTCATTTTTAGGTACCTATCTTTTCTTGGTAGCCTGAGTTCTTAAATCAGACTATAAATTCTACTAGGAAGCAGGAAACCTCAAAGTTGGTGCTGCAAGCTCTAAGTCCCATTGTGCTCTAGTGGTCATAACTGCAGATGGAGAAGAAACACTTTATTTCCAAATTAAACTGTCAAATTTAATATAAATCCATACTTGTTGTCAAATAATTTGGTTCAGCTTTTAATCAAAATGTATCTTTTACCGTGTTCGTTAATGCCAAACAATGCCTATAGAATACTTTGACATGGAACAGTTACTAGTCGACTTTGAAAGGCAAAAGGATTAAACATAATTTGAATTATTTGCATGCAAAATAAGCAGAACTATCATAAATGTATAATTCATTGTATTTTTAGTAGGATGATATAAATTTCTCATTTAGTCTTAGTTTCTGTCTTAATGATTAATGTACCCAAAGGCAACATTCTAGGATATGCAATTATTATTCATCCCTTTCAAATTCATACTATTGAGTATGAAGAGAAAAAAGTTAAATTAGTTTCCAAAACATAGTAAAATACTAATGTTGTTAACGATGTTGTTGAGTTGTTTCAGGTAAGATACTGATTTTTTTGTTTGCCACTGGACAATACCTTTCTTTTACTGAAAAAGGTTGAAGCCTGGGACTCAGTTATTTTTAACATATGACTACCTGCTTTACTGTTTTACTGTGTTTCAAGACAATACACACATTTTGGAAAACTAGAAATTACAGCGATATACATTTTCAGTCTTGTGTATCTGATGTTGGCAACTAGATCAAGGTTTAGGAAACTAACTATACATAGGTATAACTAACAAGTTTCACACCCTAGGCAAAATCCTACTGAAGAGCAGAGTTGAGGGTCTGGGGGGGGTCATCAGGGTGCTCATTCTTACTTGCCTTGGGGCTTAAAGACCTTGGCGGCTGCTTTTGCATCACTGTCTGCCTGCCCTTGGCTACAGCTTCTGCAGTGTCATGGTGTCCCTGCACCCAGATACTGCTGCAATGGTGTGGACTTCTTGGAGGGCCACTATTCTACAGGATACAGGCTAATTATCTGTTTAAATCTTCTAAATGTAGGTTTATCAGACTTGCCCATCTTCATGTACCCAAGCTGGTGCTTGAAAACTGGGCTTTCAGCATCTTTTCTCCTTTTCCTTATATGAAGCTGAGAGGACTCTGAGGAGATTGGATGTTTCAATGACTAAAACCTGCACATAGTACTTAAAAGACTTAGGTACTGGTGTTAGGTATCTATGGGCATGACTACACATTGCTGTATGGTGACATTGTTATGGCACTGTGCTTTAGTACTTTCAAAAGGTACAAAAGCATGGCTCAGTAACTGCTCGTACTGTGCCATGTGCATGGCGCATGGTTGGATTTTGCTTCTACTTCACCATAAGGGTGTGCTAAAATGGGGAAGCATGTTGCTACAGAGAAATAGCTGCCAATCATGTGTAGATCCATGTGATTGCTATGTCACCACAGCACACCATATGTTGATATAGCATGTCACTATGGTGATGTAGGACAATGTGTAGACATGCCCTACAAATATCTATGGTAGACAGACAAGTGGGTGATAAAATCCAAAAGTCAATTAAAGTTTTCCCAGTGACTTCAGTAGGATGAGGATTTGGCCCTACACACATAGCTGCATTATAAAGAAAGAGAATATTGTTAGCCTGATCCTACACTGCCATGTACCATCTATATCTGTTTCAACTTCTCCAAAGTGTATGTAAAATGCAACCACTCTGGGATTGTAGCATTTTACAGTTGATGAAAATTCATACCTGATTACTATTACTATCTGGTCTAAATCACCTGTACTAACTTTAAGAGTCAAATTCTGAAGTTCATACTAAGGCCACAACAGGCATTCATTTCTAGCAGTAGAAATTTCTGATAAAAGTTTCCAGAGGAGTAGAAGTACAGATGGGTGGCAGAGGTAGAAAGAGGAAGCTAGCAAGGCCAGAACTGAGTCTGGGGACAGATTCTCTGAGCCCAATTCCCAGCCCTATCATTGCTGCCTCTGTTGCCCATCTTGCAGTCCCTGGTTTGGGGAAGATATGGGGAGCATTGCCCCACTGCTTCCCTCCCAGATCAGACTGGGAGGAGAACATACAAGCATTCATTCTTATGAGACAGTTTTTCTCACAAGAGAGATCATCCAGGATAACACTTGGAAGATCTTTCTCCTGGAGGAGGTATGTTTCTCCTGGCAAAAATGGAATGAATGTGGTGTGCTTGCAGTCTCTACTGGGAGGCCAGTGATTTCTCCTGGTAGAAATGTCAGGGCAGTATGTGACCTAAATCAAAATTATTATTGACTTCCATGTGTTTTCAGTTCAGTAAAACAACATGTTATTCTGACTCCATTATTCTGGTAGAAAAAAAAAATCATAAAGAATAGGTCCACCATTGCCAGTTCCTAAATACCTTGGTATTACATACTCTCTGCCTACCTACTCTCATTGAAGTTCATATTTTTTCCAATAACACTTTCATAAAAAGTCCAGGAACTGGGAACCCAAATTAAGGTTGCTGTCCTACCCTAAGAGTGAGGCTGTAGAATCACACTCTTCTGTTCTCTCTCTCTTTGTAGCCCAACAGGCCTTGAAAACTTTTAAGCACAGCAGTTCAGCTTCAACACATGGGATAGGAAGTGATTTCCCTGGGGTGTAACTTGGTGGTTAGGGCACTTTCCATTGGGAGTGGGGAATGTTGGTTTGGACCTTTTCAGACAAAGGGATTTGAATCTTGGTTTCTATTTTCTGAACAGGTGTTGTCAGCACTAGACTATTATGTAAGAGGAGAGTACCATCACGTCCTCTGGGAGCCACAGGTTAAAAGGGGAGAGTAAGTTCTGGTCAGTTTTTGTAAATAAGTAATACATACTTGTAGATATTATAGGGTTTTTGTGGGTGATATATTTTTGTGGACCAACCAAATGGTTGGGATAGACTTAGACAAGCTTTCAAATTCAGTGCCTTACTGTTCTTATACCATTAAAGTTAATGGTAGTTGGCTTCGTCAAGCGTAATGTCAGTCCCCAAATCAGCAAACCTTAATAAGTAGGAATACCTCCTAATGATGTTAGCAAATAAATAAATAATATATTAGAAACAGCAATACATTTGAGTGAGTTGGAGACTCTCTTCATTCTGGAATGGCACTAGAAATAATCACCTAAACATTCCAGAAAGAGAGAAAGGAAGAGAGGGTGTGACTCTGGCCCAGTGAGGTGGCACCCCCATGGGAGGAAGAGAGGGAATCCTGTGTTCTTTTCCTTCTACCAAAACTATTTATGCATTTTATATTAGAGAATCATTACTTAAATACCCCTGGCAAGAGCAGTGGCCAGAAGGACTTCTTTCTTCCAGGGGAATGCCATAAACATTAGGCTACAGCAATTTGTTTCTACTCACTTTTTCATTTTACCCTATGAATCTTTCATTCATGGTTTTTCCCCAGCTTAAACAGGATGGGGAAAGCCCACCACCATCAATATAGCTCTCCATAGGCCATGGAACAGGGTGGGCCGCCTGGGCCATGACCCAACCAACTTTTAGCACTTTAATTTATATAACCTACAAATATGCAATTGTCATTCCAGTTAAAATTGTATAGCTATTTTTTTAACTACATAGCTAGCTAAATTAACATGCTAAAAATTGGTTGGGCCATGGCTTGGGTGGCCCACCCTGTTCCGTGGCCTATGTAGCTCCCTCCTGGTGGTGAGGGCGCTCGCTCGGAGTGTGGGAGATATGGGTTTCAACATCCTCAGGATAGACCTAGAAGCAGGTCTTTGGCTTGTTGGGAAGGTACTTTTATTACTATCCTTTGGGGCAAATGGTGATTGCATCCTATTTCCCCACCGGCCAAATTCAACAATAAATGGGGGGCACTATTCTTTATGCTAAACACAAAGGTGCTGTCATTTAAGCCTTTCTGGTACAGGTCAGTGCCTACCCCCTGAGCTTTCTGGATACTGATGTAACTGAAGTACTTTCCTTGCAGCCATGAATCGAATACCAAAGATCCAGGGAAGAGCAAATTTCAGATGCATCCCTGTAGCTTAGTTTCCTGTTAGCTAGTTGTAGGCATCTCTCTGCTGAGCCACTAGGGAACTATCAACTAAGCAGGTAAATGTGATTCTATTCCACACTGTTCAGGTCCATGAAAAAGAATTAATGCAGGTAGTGAGTGGGTGGTTCATCTACAAAAGAAGATACAGTTAGGAATTTTCAGGACTTGAACAAGATACAATAGGATCCTACCTAGGTGTCTAACAGTGGAAACAGACATCACCAAAATTTTCATGGCTGCACAAAGGCCAAGCAAACAGATGTTCATACCCCTTGTCATGCCGCAAATCCCCCAAATTTGTGGGTACAATATAAGTGGTATCAGTTTGTGCTCTTTTATTGTGGAAGACGTTTGTTAGGTATATGGTGGGAGAATTCAGTCAGCCCAGAGCTGCCCATACAGCTGGGAATTCCCAGTTCCCCATTCGCTACAGTCCTGGAGTGTAGAGGATCAGGCCCCAAAGCCCTGGAAGCACTTGGCTGGGTTTCTTTGTTTGGGATTGTCTAAGCTCCTGTCAACACTTTGGTGTGGTCTTGGAGCTGGGACCACACTGGTAAGTCAAACATGCTTTGGTGCCATCCTGGGACTAAGATTGCCAGTCATCTGATTGGCAGTCTCAGCCCCAGGATTGCACTGGAGCCAGCTTTCCCCTCTTGTAGAGATGTGGCCTGGAGATTCCCTGGGGTGCATCTCTGCAAGAGGGGAACATGTTGCCCCTATCCCACAGGATTGAGGGGTAGGGCAACAGGCAACATGCATTTCACCTAGTGAAGCAGATCAGCTTCCCTTGGCACATCTGTTTATACCCTAAGATCGTTTAGGTGTAGCTCTTAGGCACACAAGTGAACATAAGTGCTTAAATGTGATCTTATTCCACCCTGCTTGACTTCCTGAGAAACTGTTAATACAAAAGGTGGGTGGGTCTTCCTCCTCCTTGCTGCTTTTTTTGTGATCCAGCCTTAGGGATTAGATGATAATGTATTACAAAAGTAGGTATATTAATAGATTTTTAGCCACTCAAAGGTGGAATAGAAAAACACTCGGCTTCCTAAGTCCACTTATGCACCTAATAGGTGGAATAGAATCTGGCCCCAGGTGTCTAGCCATGTCAATTTGAATCACCACCCTGGGTCACAGAATCTAAAATATGAGCTTTGCAACGGTGGCCTAAAATACAGTAGAGGTGCCTTAGAAGACAACTAGGACCTGGCCCTGGACAGAGTGAGAGCAATAAAAGGAAGCTCATGAGAAATGAAGGTTTTAGATACTGCAGGGTTTAGAATGGTATGTCATGAATAAAGTATAGGGTCACACATTAAATGATGAAGGAAAAAAAAGCATGATTATTCATTCAGTTAGCTCACTCCACACAGTGCAGTGAGCAAGGGGTTCTTGAGGAAAAATAGGATGTGGCCATGTAATTAAATTGTACCATAAGATGTATTAAGATTGAATGAATAACCTTTATTCATAGACCATTTAAGGTTTTTGGCTGGCTTACTCAACTTAATGTAATTCTAACAGGGTTTTTAAATGCAGGCGTATTATATATCATACTTGTTATAGTAAGTATTTATAGTGTCTAGGGGCTAAAAATATCTATTGTGTTTTCTAATTTAGTTCTACACCAATGAAGCATTATTTTCCATTGTACATTCTCTGGCATTTTGTCCTGTCTAGTTTACATGCTCAAAGTAATGCTTTTGTTGCATTTACAAATATCACTCACTATTCTGCAAATTACTAAGATATTTTGCTTTTTTAATAAATCTTTCTTTTTGATATGTACCATGTTTGATGTCTTTTGCTGGTTTTCCAACATTTGTGTGTGTGTGTGTGTTTCAGCTGTCATTTGGATGTTGATATGTAAAGCAAAATGGCTAAAATCAACACCCAGCATTCCTACCCTAGTATGCACAGGCTGTCTGTCAGAGCCTCTGGTGACGATGTCGAACGAATTGAAAATGGCTTTAGCAGGTAATACATTTCTTTCATTTTAGTCAATCACGATATATTTTTAGCCACCTCTGTAGCACAGTGCATTAAGGGAGGGTGTGTCTATGTAATCATTGACCCAGCACAGTTAACAGAGTTTCAACTGCTAATAAATGCAAAGAGCAAAACAGTAGATGGGCTTGAACTGAACACCTTGCCAGGGTCGTTTGACCCCAGTATTCTTTCCTGCCATGGCCGGGGGTCGGACTAGATGATCTGCTCAGGTCGCTTCCGACCCTAGAAACTATGAAACTATGAAACTTTGGCTGTTAGAACCTGCATTCCTCAAGTAGCAAAACTCTTGTTCACTTCAGGAGGAATTAACAGGTGCTCAGGAAAGATAAATCCTATTCTTGGAGCACTTCTTAGATTACTAAGCAGGTCAGGAGGCTTTCTGTAGCACCCATCACTCTCCCAGCTATTGAATCTGCTTAGCTGCAATCCCCTGGCTTCATCTTTCAAACTGCCCTGCAGTCTGGGGCACAACAAACCTTTGCCAGAGCTGTAGTCTGCAGAACATGAAGTGCATCCTACTGCTTTTTCAGGGTCCACCTCTCCCACACCAGTGGAGCCCTTCAGGGCTCTCTGTGGGCTTGGGGGACTTGCAAAATGCCTGGGGACTTAAAACATAGCAGTGGACCTGTGTTAACGTGCTATAAGACTTCAATTATGTTCTGAGTTTAGACAAGCCCACGGCCTGCAGAGAGATGAGGGAAAGCAGAATTTGCAGTAGTCATGCTTTCTCAGCTAACCTAGGCACAGTGTGGCCAGCCACTGTTTACTGCTTATGTATAGTGTCTGGGACTAGAGAAACACCTAGATCTGCTTGGAGTTTCTGTGTGAATGATGGGTTGGGATGGTAAGTAACAAATGGGGGCCTGGAGACACCCAGGGCACCCTGTTAGCCCACCCATGTTTCCTCTTGCATAGCCTCAACACTTTCTTCCATGTGGGCTGCCTAGGAACATGCACAGCTGCATGATAAGCAGAGCTGGTCTTGTTCCTTACAGAGAGGCCTGGTTGACCTAGAGGTACTACACAATGGCCTTGCTTGTGAAGATTTACAGCTGCCATGACTGCAGGTCTTAACACTAGTTTTGTGTCCAGTGCTCAGTGACTCCCTCAGGAGAGTAGGAAAAATGCAGCTGAAAATGAAAGTCTTTCTTTCCTTCTTTCTTTGATGTCCTCTCAGTACAAGATATCAGAGCCTGACAGCTTCTAGAACAGACTTACAAATATGCAGTTGTGAGTGTATTTTTGCCAAGGTTTAAACATTTAACTGAGTCATTACGCTCATTACAATCAGCAACAGCATCAAAGGTAATGACTTGATTATGACAGCTAAAGGGGTTGAAATGTGTAAGTTTGCAGCAAGAATTTCAATCTATCAGGATGACGGTGATCCTGGGAAGACATGGATTTAAAACCATCCATTTGCTGTGAACAACATTAATTACAGGAAATTGTAGATGAGTAAAAAGATGTAAGCTCACTCTTGAAATGAGATGACACATTAAAGGTTTGTAAGGTGTTCTTAACAAAATATAGAATACTCTTGTAACATCCAGCAGCTGTTCACATTCACACTTGCACAGCTGGAGATATATATATATTTATTTATTTATCAAGAAATAGCATAGTTTGGATTAGTTGACCTCTGAGTAAGAACTATGTGATATAAGTAATGAGACAAGCTTCTGAATGTTTTGATAACATTGCAGCATTCTGCAAAACGCATGCAGTTTTATAAAAGTGTTACTCATATGATTGAAAGGAAAATGGGGAATAGAGCTTATGAGCCTTCTTGCTACAGAAAATGTTAGAGAGTTTGGCCTTATGGAAAAAGAGTTTGAATGGATAGGGATCTCTGGTAGGTCCTATGCAGCAAGATGTGATTGCTTCATTTATTCTGTTTCATGTTCTTCAAAAGCTGGTTCTAGTCTCCAAACCCACAATTAGACTATTTATTTTATAACTTCAGACATTATCATACTTTAAGGGAGAATCCCCCCTCCCCTCCCAGTTCCTTCTTTCTCTAAGGCCCAAGACATATGTAACATTTGAAATGCCTCAAAAAATGAAGCACTTCAGCTGTGGACAGATGTGCAGCCCCTTGCCGTACTTTGCTTTCTGCTAGAACGCTTCCAAATCTCCACAACAGCATGACTGAGTGCCCACCTCCACTCACCAGAACTGCAGTGCTCCCCCCTGCTGGAATGGGGAAACCCCCAGACCCTCCTACTAGAAGAGGGAGACCAGCATCAGAGATGTGCAGGGATTCCTGCTCTCTAGCCCCAGGGACAGATGAAGACGTTGGAGAATATTCCTTTGCTGTCTGCCCTGCTCTCCACCTCCACATCTCAGGATGCCAGAGGACTAAGCAACCCCCTGTCAAGCTCTGTAGAGCATGCTGCCATAACTGGAAGTGCTTGAAAATAAAGTGCTTCCAAGCTGCTACTATTTCAATCCACGGTTATTTTGAAGCACCTTTTTTGCCATTTTTGGAGTGCTTCATAGGACCTGGATGCCAGTCTACTTACCCTTTGAAGCACTTTGAAGGTGTATAAAGTGCTTCAAAGGTTATACTTGTCCAGGAGCTTATTCTTCAGCTTCAAGTGTTTGAAGGAGGACAGTGCTAGTTAGCTGATGGCCTTGGGCCTATGCCTGATCCCTTTCTGTAGGCAAATCTCCCTATATTCATTTATTTATGATTTGCTGCCATATGGATCTAATTCAAACCACATCCCAAGAGGTGTTTATCCATACCGCAGTAGAGCAGACATATGTTAAGCATTGCACAGAAGTTAGAAAAATGGCATGATCATACCCTGGCATTAAAAATAAATAAATCAACTGCTAAATACCTTCAAAACCATGAGTTTGTTTTAAGAATTGTAGGATATTTAAAACAGCAAATGTGGGAGTTGCTTCATGTACTTTCTCGCTAGGAGTTACACACTTTCAAGTTTCCCCCCTCAAGTATGAAGACTAGAAACTTACTTTTTAAACAGAAGAAAGCAGATTTCTGCATATGACCCCAGAGATGAGGGTTTAAGAAAAACTGCAGATATAGTGAGACCTGGCAATGGTGGCTGGAAAGGTTGTCGTACAGTGAGACACAGACAAATTTAAAACTGTGATGAGTCCAATGTGCCAAAGAACTTTGGCTCCGATTTTTAAAATCCAGCCTCTCATAATGAATGGGTGTTGTTAACAGAGCAGAGCTATTGTTGACCAGCAGACGTATGAAACAAGCTGACAAGCAAGTAGAACCAGGAGGCTAGATGTCTAAATGACATCAGTTAGGTGGGGCATCAAACAGACCTCCTTGCAAAAGCAGGGAGGTCAGTTTGATGCCCCATTCATAACCAGTTGAGAGCATAACCGCAGTTTCCATTTCATGATGCTGTTTATTTCCTTTTGTTTTAACTGGAAGTGATTTTGTTTGATTTTGCTCAGAAGCCAGATGAATGCAAAACTAAATTTAGGACCAGATTATGGCTGACCTATTTGGTCATATAAGAAGGTACAAAGAGCCTGTCCTTCTGCACCTCCCTGGCAAGCAGCATGCTGAGCTACACCTGCTAGACACTCAGAAGGGACAAGAAGAGCTTGGGCCCCACATGACTGATGGTTTGCAGAGGGGACAGAAAGCTTCACTCCCCAAAGGGTAGTGCAGACCTTCATTCCCTCTGAGGCAAAAGCCCCCCCTATCTCCTGCTGTGGCACAATAGCTCTTCAGTGTCTACCATGAGTTTGAGCTGAAAGGGCGGAACTGAGCTTCTCACCATTTTTATTTTGTGCCGTTATCTTTTGCTCAATAAGCTCCATATTCTCCTCACAAACTGAGTGTCCAATTTGGGTTAACAATAGCAATAATTATTACTGATATTTTAATATTTATGTTACAATAGCACCCAATTGGGGTTGTCCCTCTCTGGCACTATGCAAACAAAATTAAAAACACAACTCTGCACTGAGTTGCTTAGAATATAGTCCCATTCTTGCACCTGGCTTCCTGTGGGCTGGCCTTTGTGCCTGTGTAACTAGGCCTGTGTCGGGTCATGACCTCAGACAGGGGTTGGTAACCTATGGCCTGTGGGCTGGATCTGGCTCACAGAATGATTTTATCTGGCCCACAAAGCCCAGATGTTGCTGATGATCCACTGGTGATTCTGCAGTGACAGTGGGGATTTGCATTCATGAGGGTGGCTGGAGGACATGGCAGCAGCTCAGTGAGAAGCCCTAGTCTGCTTTGGAGCCAACAAAGATTTTTCTGCCTACCACTCCTAAATGTTGCTGACTGCTGGTCTAAGAGGACAAGGACCGTAGAAAAACAGAGGGAGAAAGGAATCAGACAAATACTGTCTTATGCAGTGGAGTTCATTTCAGATTTACTTGGTTAAATGAGAGTAGAATCTGTTTTAATATATTTCTAATTAATTCTATGTGATGTCATAATGATAGTTTCAGACACAAAGATCTTTGGTGCATTTTTAGTGTATTTTTTAATGATTGTGTTAGATATGCATAAGACTGTGAATGTGGAATGTGGTAACTTCAGTACTTTCTTCACAAAAGGATTATGTTGTCCCTACCAGTCTACATTATATCCGGTGCAAACATTTTTGATAAGATCAGCCTAGTTGCAAAAAGTCTCAAGGTTCATGCAGACAAATTAATACAGGAAATGCCCTTTTTTAAAATGGAAGTCAAGCAAGGAAAAAATAAAAATAGAAAGAAGAGAAATCAGAAAACCCAAACAAAACAGTCCAAAGTACACTAAGATAGCAATCCACCTATCCAGCACTGGCCTCTTGGCCAAAGCTTGAGGAAAGCCTTGCACTTTTTGAAAGCTAAACTGGTAGAGGAAATTATCATCCTCTTCTGAACATGCTCAGTCACTAACAAGTCGCAGTCTCCCCACGTGACAGGGGGGTCTTTCTATTGATTTAAATAGTCACTGGGTTGGATTCTAAGTGATTACATTTATGACTTAGATTATGTCTACATAGCACAATGCTTGGGCACCAGAAGCAGTATAGTCAGGTTAACCTGGTGCTCTGCCTGAGGTAATATACTCTGCTTCTTAGGCTACAGTGCTTTTGATTTATTTAGTTCAGCTCTGCCATAACTATCTCTACATGGCACTGTACTGAGCCATACATATAAAGTGCCAATTGATCTCAAATAGATTGAAAGCTAGTCTCTCACATAGGACTCAGACGTATCACTTGATAGATCAAAGTTATCAGCTTGAATTACATCCGTTATCAAATATAAAACTTGCATAAAAAGATGAAGAGCTAGGGTTATATGTTTCCTGGAGCTAACACTTTGAAGACATGCTCCATGCTTCCCAGATGACGCCTCAAATAATACTATAGAAATGTAGTTATATTAAACATGTTTATTACTTTCCAATTTTGTGAGGGCATAGTGGACTCCAGATTTTTAATTTGTGAGGGCTACAAAATACTGAGGAGGCTATTGTGAGCAAGTTGAATAATAGATGTATTTGCTAATGCATGGTAAATTAACTATGGCTAAGCTCCATGCCACTGCAGCAAGATTGCTACCTATATCCCACGTAGGTCAGATTAAGTTAGCTCAGTTATCTCAGCATCAAAGTGAAGTCTGTAGTATGGATGTGCCTTTTGCCAGATCTGGTATCTGCACACTTAACTCCTTACCTAATGCCAACAAGTATCCAAACAGACCAATGCTAGTATCAATGAAAAGGAGGTTGAGTGTAGAGACTTTTAGGGAAAAGTAAGTCAAGGAAAAGAAGCCAGGAAATAATGTCTTTTTTGTAGCGAGTCTCACCTGCCTGGATTTTGTTCAGACCATATGAACACGTGTCCAATACCTTAACCTGGACTTTCTGAACATCTGAGATTGTGTGCCCGTCACTAAGAAGATGTGGAGTTCTTAACCTAGCTGTTCCAAAACAAATGGCTAATGTGGCTGTAGCTGGTGAATAAAATGGCCGTTGATTCTGGAACAAGAAATCCTCTGTTTGGAATCATTTGCCTTTGCATACTCATTATATTAGCTCCAACCTTCTTGGACATTCATAGGATCTCTATTTCTCTAAAAGGGATTCTTTTCTCGGCTCTGCATTTCTGCACCATGGTCATTTCTGTAAGAACTCCCGTCCATTCTTTCCTTTTTTAAAGTAAAACACTTCCCAGACTTATAAGAAAAAAATGACAAGAAAAGCAATAAAATATTAGAGTTGCAATAGTACTTCAGTGTATTTGTGTGGGCACATGTATTTGAATTTACTTTCCAGCATCAAACACGGTACGTGATATCACTCTGTGTCAGGAAGATAATAAGATGATAGAGGTGAAAATCCTTGTAGTCTCTAATCCAATTTGGAACAAAGTTCTTTTCAGTGCGATAAAATGGTGCCATATTGACTATAAATTTTTGTAAGTCCTTTTTTGCATTGTGAGTACATCCAAGTTAGTTAATGGATTGCTCACTGGTGCAGCATACCTCAGCAGTATTGCCAGTTCTTGCAATCTTACTGTAGGTTTCATTGTATTTAGTGTTTTCTTTAAGGCCTTATTTAATAGACTGTCTGCTTTTGGTATAATAATAGTAAGTTTCTAGGCTTCATGGTCATGGAAGAATGGCTGAAAACATGAATCCTAAACACAATGAGGAGACAAATAAAAAGAACACACAGTTTATTGGATGAAATCTTGGCTCAGTTGAAGTCAATTCTGAATTTTTGGTTGACTTTTAATAAGGCTAGGATTTCACTCATTCTAAAAATGTTGTGATTTCAAAGACAGTCTCATGATTTTAAAAGTCATAGAGTTCAATAGTGTCAAATGGGATGCCATTTGATTGTATACTAGTTACTACAAATTTTGTATCGTGTACTGTTAAGACCATATGTTGGTAGAATCACTTTCTATGCCTGCCTCCATAGATAGCAGAATTTCCATTGATTTCCCAGGGTACAGTCCCAGGAAACCAAAATAGCAGGCCTTTCCTGTGTTTACTTTGTGCTTGGCTGAGATAGCACTTGTGATGGAAAAAGCAGGATTTTTCCCCTAGTGTTTCCTGAGTTGATGCACAGAACTGAATGATTGGCAAAAGCAATGCAGAGCTAAGTAAAATCTTTTAAAACTATATTTGCTTTTTCAGGACCCATTCACTGTGTGAGGACACATGTTCAGAATTGCAGAGAGTCATTTCCATGGAGACAAGAGGCCCGTCAGAATCACGGAGGGGCTCGTTCACAGGCAGGGGAGCAATGGCCAGGTGACTAACTAGTCTCATTTCCAATATTAAGGATAACACGCTATCAAGAAATTACTGAATATTGCAAGCAAGGGAAAGACGTTCATCATTTCTGCAAGAAAATGAGTTCAGTCCATCTGAAATGGAGAGGCCCGCAAGAAACCTTAAATGAAACAAAGGTGCTTTGACCTTGATTCTGTACTCATCTGTACTCAGTCAAATTGGAATAAAATCTCTAATGTGCAAGAGCTGGTGATGGGGCTCCAGCGGGCTCATCCGAGGAGGAGAAAGGGATTCATCTTGAGATCATCAGCACTGAAAAGAAATTGAATACCGGAGAAAAAGATGAAATGAGGTCAGGCAGTAAGTGCAGGGATAAATAGAAGTTTTTCTCTAGGTTGTTAACTGGTTATAATAGATTCTGTTGAACACGAAGTGAGGAGTTATTCCCTCTCAGCTTTAATAGTGGTAGATCTTGCACTGCGAATGCAGGGTCTACTGGGTATTTTTAGGATTAAGGTATATATGAGACTCACTTGGAGCCACAGTTAAGAAAGGCTGTTGATTCTGGCTCTGACTCAAATTCAGAAAAGCATCTCAGAACAGCTTCAAGCAAATCCCTGAGATTAAGCAAGCTTAAGTGTCACTTACTTAGAGGGGACTTAACAACATGCCTGAAGCTGAACATGTGCTTAAGTGCTTTCTGAATCAAGACCTCTGGGTGTGATTTAGAGAATTTCAGCTGGAGGTACAACGCTGTATTTGTTTTATGATATCGTTATTAAAGATATTAATGATTAAACATCATTTATTTTTAAAAAGACTGATAACATTCAGGAATGTTGAAGTAATTTTTAAAATAAAATTTATTTTTCACTATTTTTCATCTTGGACAAGACGATGAACAAAATGATCATTTTCCTTTGTGCTATTAGTTAGTTTTTTATTTGGGTTCTCATGCAGTAGCAGGCTGTTTGCAGTGTATGAAAGCAAATGGCTTGTAGTGGAATGAAAAAAAATGGTACTAGGAGTTTCTTTAAGTTTTTAAAACCTGTTCATGTCCTGAACGGATATGATAGCATCCTGTTTCAATATTCTAAATTCTAACTAAGGAGAGAACACCCAAATAATCCTTTCATTACATTTGCAAACTGCAAACTGAATTCTGCCCAGACAAGCAGAAAGACACTGGGGCTTAATTTCCTTTTTGAAGGGTGCTTGTACGCATGATGATGTCACAATGTACATGTGATGAACATTTCCCTTCGTGTGGCTTAATGGCATCACCCATTACATGTGGGAGTTTTGGGGGTTTTAAATGAGTTTGCATTGTTGCAAACAAAATTAAATCCTAATGTAATTTAGTTTTCAATTTTGCAACTTTGAATGTTTCACCCATTAGTCAGCTTGGCCCACACATGTGGGAGAGGTGGGCAGGCTCTGCAGAAAGAAAGGATTGGGTTCCTCACCGATTCTGCCTTCAGCAGGGTCCTGCGGCTGGCAAGACACCTGGGGCCACCCAGGAATGGGCTGGCTTGCCCCATGGGCAGCATGGTGAGGTGGCAGGAGGGTGGCTGGATGTGCTGGCAGCTGGAGAAAGTAGGTTGATAGGCTGGAGAGGCGAGCTGATAATTAATGGCACAGATTAATGGCCCCCTGGCCATGGGAGAGATGAGCAAGCTCTGCCAGAACAAAAAAAAAAGGATCAGGCCCCTCACCACTTTTGTCTTCAGCAGGCACCTGTGGCCTCCAGGACAATAACATATATACAGTGATGGAAAAATCAAATCCAACATTTCAGTTAAACTCACTGTTTCAATTTAGGGGGCATTGAATGCAGCCCTAAGGACTAAAACCCCGTCACATGTACAAGCGCCCTTTTTGTCAGTATGGTAAGGCTTGTATCAATTAATCCATGACCTTAGTGAGCCTAGTGAGGAGGATGGCTGTTTTTTTTGTAGAGTTGCAATTACTTTCAGTCTTTTAAATCATGGAGGTCTTAGATTATTCATGCAATCCTGACCCCATGGGGAAACAAAATATAAGATACCCTTCTCCGATTTCTTTCACTCCACATATTACTTCTTTTTTTATTATCGTTTACATCTTAGACGTAAGAGATTCTGAGGGAGTCTGTCACAAGCTATTTCCTTAGGACCTTGAGAATCTGTAATCAAGTGGCAGATATTCCATACAACAGCACTGTAAATTGCTTAAGCACTAGTGTTTTCATCATGGTTATCCTTATGCCATCTGAGCAGATGTAGTGCTAGTTTCCTCTGGGGAAGTCTAAAGAACTTTTCTTGAATATTACAAAGCCTATCAAGGAAGAGCTGCTCTGTTCAGCATTTTATTATGCTGTTTGCTCAAGGCAAGTCTGTGTGGCATGCAGATGTACCACCACTGTCCAGATGCAGTTACCATTAGAACACAATACAGAATATTGCTGGATAGACTCTAACCACTGTTAGGCAATTTGACCGCTAGTATTGTTACTTGGATGCATTTCAGAAACAGAGTTCCTTTTCTGCTTTACCAAGAATAATTATTATCCCTGAAGAGCACCTAGCTCAGCGTGGGAAGAACATAAAGAGGAACATTAAAATACAGCAGTGATAAAACTGTTTTCCTGGTGCTGTGACATTTTTTATTTACTTTATTCTAGTGCTCCACTGGGGTTTAGGATGAGGGATTGTAGTTTATATGCAACAGTCAATTACTGGTTCACAGTTCTATTATCAGTATTAGTCATTATAATCTATGTACTATGCACTAAACAACTTAGGGAACATGAAAGGAGACGCATTGTTTGTGCTGATGAATTTACAATCAGATAGTAGATGTGACAGAACAAATGAATGCTCTACAAGGTAGGGGGTGAATATAGAGCCACGGATCTAGACCCATGAATCTAGAGCCACGAGGGTCAAAAAATAAGGTTGCACAGTTATTGGCGAAATTCAGCCATAACCCATCCCAGCAACATCTATTGAAGGGGAAGTGCTCTCTTGCCTGAAATTCCCACCACTCATCATTTTACAATCCAGCTCTTCCGCAGCCTGTTCTCTTTCATCATCAGGGCATCTTTTGGGCTCATTTTACATGACCACATTTGAGTTCACGATCTCTCATCACAGGATCCCTCACCACACCAAGGTTCCTCCTTATGTCAGTAACTCCTAGCTCTGAAGGCAGATCTAAGTTCTCTCTCTCTTGCCAGCCTGCTTGCTGATTGGCAATTGCTCTCTGGCTCCCATGCCATACTGGTTGGAGTTGGAGTTCACTAGGTCATGGTAAGAGAAGAGACCTCCTGATCCCTCTACTTTATGGGTCACAACCTTTTAAAGTGGGAGGCTGCCGCTTGCAACCTAACCACTACTATACGCTGTTAGTTCTAGTAACGTGATGGGCATCCTGAGACTATGAAAACCTTAGTTGGCAATTTGATGCAGCTGTTCTAGCTTCTAGCGGTAGCTGTTCTATTCTTGATGTTCCATCTGACATTTTCATCTTGTTCAGATAGTTTTGCACGTATGTTCTTTGCAGGGTGTCTCAGTTCATGATATCTCTGAGATCATGGGCCACGAGGCATTTGCATCATGAAGACCAAAGGCCGGATTCTTTCCTTGAGCGTATTCGAGGGCCAGAGCTCAAAGAAGTGTCCAGCAGGGAAAGCAACGTTCACTCCAATTTGGGAAACCCTGAGCAGCCAGCTGGACGGAAACGGTAAGATGATATGATTGTATTTTTCTGGGAGTAAAGGGACCTCGGGGTAATTGCCATTTTCTTTGTTTGGAGTATGGGCTTTATTGGAAGATAGAAGATGAGTAGAGTAGCTATTGTTCTCCAGAAACTTTCATGTAAATAAAAGCTTCCAACTTCAGGAGAACTGAAGAAAGCATGGAGATTTCTTAACTGTACAGAAGTTACCATTTCCAGTTACAGGAGACCTTGAGAGAATGCATCTTAGGACAAAAACAGATGTTTACCCAGGGATTATTATGCCAGGGATTTCATACATGACTTTCTGTAGGTTACCATTGCTTTGGCAGACTTCCTTGGCTAAGCAGCAGAGGGAGGACATGGTGCAATTTAAAAACTCTCTGGGGTTTGTTCTCACTGAGGGAGGCACAAGTCCTACTTTGTAAGCAGTTTTCAGAAGTACAAACCAAATGCTACATTTTTCTGGCAGTTGGAACAACAAAGAAACTTTTACAAAAGGGTGCCACATGCAGACAAGGTTGTTAATTCACCTATGGCTGATGATTTCCCACTACTTTTGTCTGCAGTCATTGTGCTTACTAGCCAATGTGCATTCACAATTTAGAAGTGCTCAGGTAAGAATAAATCCAGTGCTTGAATGGAGGGAATGTGCTTTACCAAACCATTGGTATACTGGGTTTTCTCTCCCTTCCCCAAGCAGGGTTGGGGTATAAATATTTAGGTTATCCAATCCTCAGGAAGCATGGAAAAAAGGCAGTAGCATGACTATCACATGAATGATGATACTGAATCCTATTTCATTTTGAATGGTTCCTTGTCCCCCCTCAAAGGTACCTGGGCTAGGATTTTGGAAGGGAGGCCTTTGGTTTATGATATTTCTGGTGTAAATGTTGTTCAGACCTTGAACTTTGTTCTCCACTACTTAGGAGGAAAATAATTCTCAAGGGCCACATTGGTCTATGGCCAGCTTATCTGCTCTTGCCGTACTACTTGAAAGCAGTTCCTGATGCAAGCATTTAAGTGCGATTCTCAGAGTAACTTCCCAAGACATTCAAGTACTTGGAAGTTCCACAATAAATATTCCTACAAAATTCATTAGCACTTAACTCTACCTACTTGGATTTCAACCACTGACATCTTAAATAGGTCCTGGTCTAGAATCAGAAAAATTCTTGACTGCTGACCTGAATTATTAGAAAATGTTCACTCTTTAGCATCACGAGCAAGTTGAGTCTTGTCTTAAACCTGTTTCATTAATTAAAGTAATCAGGGCCTTCAGGAGAACACATCATACATTTCCAGTGGTATTCCACTTTGCCAATGAGCATAAAAACATGGCATAGGAGTTTAAAGCAACTCAGCATAAAGAATATCCTTAGAATTTGTTCCTTTCCTTTTGACAAAAATACTTAGCAGAATTCACAAATTTGTTAGATATGACAGGACCTTGCCATAAGCATTTCTGCTGTGGCCTCCAACTTGCTACCACTGGGCTGTTAACCATGTGGCTTAGCACCCACACCACCCTGGCTTCCTTTGTTGAAACACAGAGACAAAAATTGACTTTTTAGAGGGCATGTTAGTCTGAAGTGCAGGGTCCTTACCCATTTTTGTGGTTACCAAAAGTTGAGCAAGGAGGTGAATTATCAACAAATTTTGTTTGTGCTCTTGTCTGATAATTCAGAGCACACTACAGGCATACCTCGGAGATATTGCGGGTTCGGTTCCAGACCACCGCAATAAAGCGAATATCGCAATAAAGCGAGTCACACGAATTTTTTGGTTTCCCAGTGCATATAAAAGTTATGTTTACACTATACTGTAGT
>NW_017728906.1:83600911-83610532 GCF_001723895.1 Crocodylus porosus | reverse complement strand
AAAAAACAATGTACATACCTTAATTAAAAAATACTTTATTGCTAAAAAAATGCGAAGTGAGCAAATGCTGTTGGAAAAATGGCGCTGATAGACTTGCTCGAGGCAGGGGTGCCACAAACCTTCAATTTGTAAAAAACCGCAATATCTGCGAAGCACAATAAAGCAAAGCGCAATAAAACGAGGTATGCCTGTAATTTACAACAGATTTTGCTTCTTCAGTGAACTTACTTTTTATGAGTTTAGTTAGGAACCAGTGTATTTCTTTTGCACACCCAGTATATTTGTCAAGGTACACTGCTGCCCTTGCTTTCATATTGACCACCAAGTGTTAGACTCCTGACCCAGACATCAGAAAGACAAAAAGTGTTTCAGATTCAAAGGTAGTATATCAGGGTCTCATAGTTAAGGTATACCAGTAACATGTGCTAGTGGAGTGATGTAGCACAATCAGCTGCTTCTGACTTCTGTGTACCCATTTCCAGCGGAGTAAACTGAGAGTAGCCTTTGGCATAAGTCCAGAGCAGAGTTTGAATTCACACCTCAGGGGCTGTGTCCAGACAAGCATGGCCATGTGGTATGTGGTGCTGCAAACACATCTGGGGTGCCATGTACTACACATCTAGATGTTTGCTGTGATGTAAGGGGGTGTTGCCTGTGCGTGTGCTGTTCTGCTTTTTTTGCCCACAGGTTTTTTTGACCCCTGGATATTCAGGGGTCAAAAAAACCCATGGAAAAAACGTGGAGCAGTATATGCACAGGCAGGGTGCATTGCTCAAAAGTGGAGCTGGGTCATCCAGAGCTATACTTCAATTGCCGGCCAGGCTTTACACGGGAGAATCATTGCTGCTGCAGCCCCAGGATCTCAGGTAAGGCTGCTGTGGCCAGCCCAGTGCTGGCCTCTGCCTCTCCTACCCCACCTGGGGTAACATGCTGCAAGCCATGGGCATTCCCTGGGGACAAGTAGCTGTGGCCCAAGGTGCACCGCTGCTGCTTGTCCCTGGGGAACCAAATGTCCACATTCATCTAGATGCACCCAGGAAGTGTAATGAGACACCTTAACCACTTAACCAGTCTGTCAGCTTACCCTTAAAGCTGTGTGAGTGGACAAGGTTGTCCCCATACTAACATTCACTTATATATTAATACAAGAAAGCCTGATTCTGCTCCACTATAGCAGCTCCCAATCATAGTGAGGCTATGAAGCATTAAACTGTCAATAAGCATTCCTGCTAATCTGTCCCTCAGTTTTGGTGTTGCTTCTTTGAATAACACTTGAAAGCCTTGAGAACAACTTATAATAGCAGCCAAGAGGGCAAACTGCTATAAATAGGGGCATCCATGCTGTCAAGCATTAGTGTGCCTGAGAGTAGACTAAAGTGCTTCAGACATTTGACATGGTCACAAACGTGTACATTCAGCATGTGATTAAGGGGAACTGGTGTCCTGAATAGTTGTGTAAAGGGGCTTACTGATGCAGCCCTCCTAATCTTTTCAGAGTATGTGATGGACTAGTTATTCAATCTATTCAATAAGCACATGCACAAAAAATCTATGGCTTTTGTACTCTCCCTTTGCTGTGTTTTATTTAACATGCTGCAGTCACTGGCCCTTGGCCAGATATAATGTCAACTACAGCAACAACACCAATGAAGAGTAAGTACATCACTGCTTACTTAGTGCAGCTTACCTCATTTTGATGCAGTAGCTCCTTATCTTCTTCCCTGTCTGTGCTAGTGACAACTGTAGTTATACAATCCTGCTTACCTCTTCCCATGCATCTTCCTGATATGTACCTTAATAGTAAAGAAAGATCTGGTGTTGTAGAAAGGAGAAACATCCTTGTGTCTTCAATAAATTCTTATTGTCCTAAACCAAAGGGCAACTTCTTTTATTCCTCCATTGGTCAATTTAGGTGGATCACTGCCTAGTTCTCAATTTCTCATGTTCAGCTGGCTGATTTTGTAGCATCGATAATGGATTTTCATACTGAAATTGATATAAGAAATCTGTTTATATTCATTTTAAAGTATTATTCTTTTTCTTAACATGTGTTTTCATGTTAGATGTTTAGGTTGTCATCTATACTTACAAGGTGATTTTGAGCAAATTTGACAGAAATGCTAGCACTGCTTATTGTAACTCAAGGCTGAATGCCTTTCTAAATTATATACTTTGGCTCATTTATGAATTGTTGAGCTAGATGAAGTAATTATTATGTGAAATGATATGGCCTGCATCATACAGGAGATCTGTCAGAAATGGTCATATCAGGATCTTCTGATCTTGAAATCTACAGAAGTGGCAGTGAATTAGAGTATTTAAAGTTTCTGGGACTTCTTCCAAGTAACATCTTGAATGTGTAAAGAACTCTAGTCACTTGAAATCACTGCACACTAATCCTGACTCTTGCTCTCCACTTCTGGGAAAGCTACATCTGAACAGCAGAAGGAAGCAGCTGATTTGTTTCCACCACAGTGGTGGTCCAAGTCTTTCATTTCTCTCCTGGTAAAAAATTATGAGACCCAAAAATAATTTTTTGATCTTTTCAAACTATTTTGGAAACATCCAAAAGTTTTCCCCCAAACAATTAATGGATGAGAAACTCACTGTGTATTTAAAATGACAGTCCAATAGAAACATGTTTCCACTTCAGAGAAAGGGAAATGCTGGAATTTGAATGACGCAGCCAGTAATTCTGATAAAATATCTTTATTAAATCCAAAGGCCAATATCAGTTGAACTGCCAATTTGGAGGCATTCTCTAAAATACTTTAGTAAAATACTAACAATACATTATATAGCAACGTTACAATATGTATTAATGACTGCACCACACAGTGATTATAGCTTCAAGCATTTAATCAGAATACTTACAACTGGGCTGGTGAGGGAGAGTCCAGCTGTCCCGTGTTGGCTGGCTCCAGCAGATGAACTCACGCTAGCAAATAATCCATCTTCCCTGCCTCTCTTATTCCCCCAGATTTCTCATTTCATCACCTTCCTCTGGGTTATAAAAGCTGGTCAGAACTTGCCCAAACTTCCATACAGACTTATCTGGTCGTTCCCAATACATAAAACTTTCTTACTTTCTTTATACATTCTTGGTGGGTCTCCCTTGACCTCCTGAAGTCCACCTCCTTGAAATCTCTTAGGCCTGCCAATCTCTTTCCTGTTGTCCACCCAACTTTACTCCTACATTAGTCCACCTATGGCTTATCACATTTTATCCTGCATTTTGACACTGTGTGTGTATGTGCGTTGTGCATGCCTGCGTGAGTGTGTACATTTGTGTCTTTCAAATCACAGACTTGTGAAATTGTCATGCTTGCACCCATTATGATAGAACATCCCAATGCCTGTTGCATAATTACAATATATTTCATAATCCCTACAGGAAAGAATTTCTGATCTCTCTTGAATTGATGTTATAGATGTTCTGTGTTTGTGACTCCTACTCTTGTAAAAATAAATGCACTACTACACAGCTGAAAATAGACAATATTTTAGGCTAGCCCCATAGAAAAACAGAGCAAAAAGACTGAAGCATGATTTCCAGTTCAGGTGGCAAGACTGAGAGATGGCATCTCCAGAGTTTTATCCTATTTCTGACAATGGCTCAGGCTGTGGATTTTAGCAAGTCACTCAGCCTCTTGGTGCTTTAGTTTTTCAAAATGGAGACAGCTGGTATTGTGAGGATTAGCTTGCTGATTTGTAAAGCAGTTAAAAGGTAAGGAATGCCATATAAAGTCTATGTGTCTTTACAATTTTGCAGTTATATTTTACAGTGGTAGAGGCAGACAGGTCTTGTTCAGCCCAAGGGGACATCTTCTGCAGGAGAAACTGAATATCACATATCCCTTTTTTTATAATCAAAGAAACAAGCAGACACATATCTTTTCAAATGATGATATGAATGCTGTTATTCAACAAAGCTAGCGAGGAAATAAGCTGCAGGTATCATTAGTTATACATATAGAAGGGACTTTATCCAGTGCTGAAACAATAGGAATCAGTCCTTCAAGTCTTTGCCTGGAGGTGCTGCATTTGGTCTCAGGATTGAGAGGGGGAGTGACCACCTTTTCTCTGAGTGTTTCCCATTGGTCAGTCTTCAGGACCATGATAATATTGTTATAATGGGGAGAGAAACAGAGCAGCGTCAGGAATAAATAAATAAATAAATGGAAAATTCTTGCCCACGCTGCAAACCTGGAGTAAATGGAGAAGGTCAGTAGCAAATCCTAGTGCCAAAGAAAATAAACCCACCATCAGATGCTGAGTGAAATTTTTGTCTTTTCAATTTAAAACAGAAATAGCTTTTACTAGAAAGGTAGAGTTGTCAAAACACCCTGTCCATGGTTCAGTGGTGTTGAAGCATTTTGATTGCTTAGCCACGTCAAATGCATCTTCCCTGCGTAATCAGGCTCATATGCGTACAAAGCGCCGCTGTTTTAAAAAAAGACACATTTTTCCATAGTTCTGCAACCACCCTGGGGAGCCCAACATTTTGAGTATCATGAAGCAGTCCTTTAATGCTAACAGTGGTTGTGAATTGGTTTCACAGCATACACTGAGTGTAGTGACTTGCTGTCAGAGTAGGTAATATGACATTTTGGAGTGTTTCTAAACAGCATGGAACTTTGTGGGAATGGCAGATTTGAATTTAAAATGCAATCAAAGGGGTCCAGGAGGGTAATAGCAGAGAAAATACATTTGTGAATAGCATCCTCAATAATTGTGTGGAAGCCAGCGTTGGTAAGGGAAACAGTGTGAAAAATCTTGTGTAATTGATTTGATATGTCAATAGGAATTGATGAGCTCAGTCAGTCAGCACATTTTTGCCCTTCTAATTGTGGTCCCTGGCAAGTAGGATTTTTTGTAGTCCTTACTGCAGTTCCACTGATTGAGTTGAGGAAACTCAAGCCTAGTTTGGTCAATGTTTCAGTAACCCTGCAGAGAATGCACACAGGAATGGCTTTAGGATTCTGCCTTCTCCCTGCGAGTAAAGTTGGGTTTGTTCCAGACTACGCTGTATTGCTGCATCACAACTAATTGCCATAATGGCCATAGCAGAAGTGCTCATGTTGCGGCCCTATCAGATTGTAACAAATCTGTGAATTCTCCTAAATACCTGTCATCAACCACCTCAGACAGGGCACAAGAAGAACAACAGCAGCAACAACTGACAGTGGGAGAAGTGCAGCATCAAGCCTTGTGTTTCTCTTTAGTGGGAAATAGGTACCTTCAGGCAACTGCATTCATTTTAAAATTGGTGAAAACATTTTCCACGCTGTCTTCCTCCGCCTTGAAGTGCTCCCTCCCTAAAATAAGCAAGCACATCTGAGCCCACAGCACTTCTCCGTGATGTGCCTGCTGGCTCAGCTTCCATAAGCAAGTGTCTTCTACATGTCTGTTGGGGCTGATTCTGCTCCTGTGTACTCCAACTGGTGTGTTTGCGTTCACTGGAATTGATTTGCTTTCAATTTACACTGGTGCGAAAGGAGAATCAGACCTACCTAACCCATGCAGTTCTGAGTGGAGCAGACAACCACCATGTAAAGAAATTCTGTGCCTGTTATTCATACTACAGCTGGCAGGTACAGCTTTAGATCTGTGAGCGAGTGAATCACTTGCATTGGAGTGTCAGGGATATTCATGATCTAAACTGGAGGATGGAGACACTGCCTCCTTCGGGGGAAAAAAACTCTTGAAAAAATTGTACATAAAGATTCGAGGCCAGATTCTCTTCTGGTGTGAATGCAGATAGTTCCATTAATTTATATGCGCTATGACCATTAACCCTAGCAGGGAATTTGACCCTACATTTTAACAAGGGCTAATATCTAAGCAAAAAAAAAAAGAATCACTGCTACTCAAAAAATTTCTAAACTTACATGGGGAGTTGAAGCAAATCACCCTGAATTTGAAAACAAATCACTTAAATTTAATAGAAGATGAGATCCACATGCACATCAGAGGCTGCTTTTTCTGTACAGGGCTGAATAACACCTCTAGGAAACTGAGCTCTGGGAAGGTGTATATGTGGATCTTAATTTTGAAGTTTGGTTCTGTTGGTGATCTTTGACACAATGGAATGGAGGAAATGATGGGCAAAAAGAGGCAGCTGAGGTTGAATGTCACATATTTATTTACTTATTAATATCATTGATAGAACAATTAATAAATACAGGAGAAAATCCTGAGCCTATTGAAGGCAGTGCCAGAACTCATGTTAATTTCAGTTGGGGAGAAGGGGTCACCTGCAATGTTCAGAATCTGAATAAACCTACAGTGCTGAATATAGAGTACAAGTTTGCTCCATGTTTTTGGCCTACTTTGTTTAAATGTGTTGTCTCTGATTCTCCTCATCCACTGGTATAAATCAGGAGTAACTTAAATGAAGCTAGTTTAGTGTAGAACAAGTATGAGAGGATACTCAGATTTTTTATTAGCACTACAGCATCAAACAGGCTGTTTAGAGCTTGGATATATACAAGGCCAAGAAAATTATAGGACTTTCAAGCCACTTCAAGTACTAATGCCATGAAACAGATTTTTGACTGCCTGAATTTTGAAGTATGGAGCACACACGAATGTTTAATTCAAACAGGCCTTTTATACGGACTTGCTAGTAGGTTGCTGAAGCAAGGAGGAATCTCGCACAGAATCAGCCAGCTGGTTACATGATTTAATAATGTGTTCCTGTTAATTCGGCAGCCTACAATCTGTAACACATGCCCTAGTTAAACCAAATGGGGGAATGGTTCACTTGAGAAACCCTGGTTGATCAAGACAAAAATCCCAGGCCACTAGCTTCCTAATCCCCACCTCAGATTTCATACTCTGGCCCAGCTGGGGAACTGCAAATGTTGCTAAATATTACACTGTGTTACACAGCAAGAAGGAAGATGATAAAGATGTTAAGGAGGAGAAGAAAGAGGAAAAGAAGGAGGAAAAGAAAGATGACAAAAAAGATGATAAGGAAAAAGAAGAGTAAGTATGAACAGTGTGTAGTAATAAACTACCCCCCTCCCCACCACTGCAGAACACCAGCGTCAGAAAGAAAGGGGATATCTGATTAACTGACCTGACTGTTTAAGCGCTCGTCTTTCTTACCAGGTTCTTTCAGTACAGCTATCTTCTTTGCAGGTCGGTGCAGGCTTGGTCATAGCAGGAGTCAGGGCAGAAGAATCAGGATCTTTCTTAGGCAAAACCCCAAATCATTATATTTGGGCAAATATAAACCAGTTAAATGTCTGGAGTTTTTCAGTATTTACACTGGGATGAGCAGGATCAACCATATTCACCTCACCATAGTTGTGACATGAAGCACACAATGCAGTGCATTTGGTCCTCAAAGTTGAGTAAAAAGGTCATTGCTCCCAGCTGAATAGCTTATAAAACCTGCATCCATTACAGTCTCCTTCAATTCAATGCCTTGTAAAAAAGAATGACACCAAGCACCACGAGGTCCTGGTCTGTAGTAGGAGGACTCTTAGGCACAAAATAATGTCAATGGTAAATAACAACAGCAAGAGGTGTAAAGAAATGAGTGTCATGAGTGAACAGTATGTGTAAGAGCTGTATGATAATTAGTGCCAAACAAATGTGTGTAAAGCATGTGGCAGGTGCTATTTAGATGTAGCATCTCTAGTAAAAACTCTGTTTTTAGATGGATTCTGCCTAATCCTGGGATATAGTCTTTTTTCTTATTCAAAGCTTTATGTGATTTGAAAGTGTTTGTTCCGGAGGAATGCAAAACTCTAGAACTCTTGGTTCAGAGATGATACCTGTTATTAGACCAACTACAAAATCGCAAAAAAAAAAATCTTTTTCTGAAAGCTTTGGCATCCTTCCTCAGGCTCAGGGAAAATTAAAGATGGTAAAAAGTCCCCATAAGTAAGAAATAAACTTCATTTTTCACAGAGGAAACTGAAGGTGGACGTCTGTTCCTCTGGGTTCCTCTGTGCTGGAGGATGCTCTTTCAGCCTCAAGCGGTGCGTGATGGGGCCTTTTTCATAAACAGTCTGAAACAAAAAAGTAAAGAAGAATGGGAGTACTGTATTTGAAACAATTGTTTTTGTAAATAGAAGGCCATAGCTCTTTGACAACAATTTTGTTGTGGCTGTTATAAGACATGGATAAACCCACTGCTGGTAAGAAAGGTAGATTTCAATTTTAAGTGGGAAGCTTCTACTACAACTGTGTACATTTGAAGTTTTACCATTATTTCACCTCTACATATACATACAGATATGTTTGTGAACCTAAAGTTGCAGTGTCACATGCCTACACATAATCATTTCCAAGAATACATATTTTCACTGAAGTGCATTATAACTTTCCAGCCAATCCTACTCCTTTTTCTCACATCCTTTTTTCTTACTCTAAGAATAGTTACACTAAAATTAATAGAGCTATTCAGGGTGCAGGCAGACATTGCCTTTTTATGGTGGCGCACGTGAGCAAACAGATGTGCCTGCTCCTCGTGCTTCATTTGCTCAGATATGTTTGCGTGACCAAACAGTTTTGATGCCTTAAGGGGAAGGACATCTGTTTGCTTATTTGCTTATTGTACACCCTGGAAATTCCCCTGCAGGGGATTGCTAGGGCATGCATTTCATGCTGCTATGCCCTGACCCAACAGGGGATTCCCAGGGTATGAGTTTCATTACTTTGTCACTGATTTCAGTCAACATAGGATCAAGATCTTGGTCCTTAACTAGAATAAGTTATACTGTTATACAATAAGTTATACTAAAGAAATACTGTCTAAAATGTTATCATAGTAGTATGAGAGCACTGGTGACAGGTGGTGGGAGAGAAGTTGATGAAAAAAGAATTTAGGATCTCACAGAGAATTGGAAAACTCCTTTTGTTTTATGGGCATCTCATTCACATACTTATAATCAGAGATCCTGGTTTTCTCTGATTTTAAAAAATCCCCAATTTTCAGTTAAAAAGTAACCCCAAACCCACATTTTTCTGTGATTTAAATGAAACACCACTAATAAATGTGTGTGTGTATATATTAGGCCTGTGCGAGCCGGCAGTGATCCGATCCGGCTTTGGATCCGGCTGCTTCAGATGGCCGCGATCTGATCTGGACCTCCGGACCGGGTTTCTGCCTCGATCTGGCCGAAGCGGCTCCAAAGCTTCGGAGCTGCCTCAGAGATCTGGCCATAGTGTATAATGGGGAATCAATGAAATATCTATAACTTTGTTTTTTTGCCCAATTTGGATGAAACATGCAGGCATGGTATCCTCTGCTGAAAGTATGAAACCTGCCAAGTTTCAAGAAGATCGGTGCAGGGCTTTGGGGGGAATGGCATGGCTCATGTCACGACTGTGTGCTACAACACAGTGGGGGGTCAAAACTGCCGGGGTGGTAGCTCTTGCTGAGGCCACGAAGCCTGCCAAGTTTCAAGGATATAGGTGCAGGGGCTTGGGGGGAACTGCGCCTCAAGCTGCAGACAAGCAAAACTCGTGACATGGGTGACACGTGTGTGTGTTAAGGTCCAGCAGGGTGACAGCTGCAGGGATGGTGGCCCCTGCTGCGGCCATGACACCTGCCAGCTGTCCAGGAGATCGGTGCAGGGGGAGTCTGGGGCCCTGCACCCCTAG
>NW_017728906.1:83597124-83599624 GCF_001723895.1 Crocodylus porosus | reverse complement strand
TTTACGTTTCAGGAAGAAGAAAGAAGTCCTTGTGATTGATCCTTCAAGCAATCTGTATTATAGGTGGCTGAGCATAATTGCTGCACCCGTGTTTTATAACTGGTATATACTAGTGTGCAGGTATGGGTTCATATGAAATAATTATTTTAGGTTTCAAAAATGGAATTTAAAGTGTATGATTTGGTTTCCCAACTTTGGGGTCCTTCTACCTTCCTGCGAAGTCTCATCAGTGGCTCAGCACAGGACCCTGTTGACATTTCAGATATCTACTTATAAAGTGGCCTGTTGTTTTTCGTATCTGAATCTTCGGCATGCAGGAAACATGTTCAGCGCTGGGCCTGCAACAGCCTCTGTGTGCCATCTACTGGCTACAGTGCAGTGATGACACTAAACAGAAGTATCATTGTAGGCACTGTTACCACTGTTGGATAAATTTTCTTTCCTATCAGTAGTCATTACGAATGTCAGTATGGTGTAGGCACATTTGAGGTGGCAGGTAGAACTGAGAGTGGGCACAGAGATGTCATTCAACATTTAAATGAGGAATTTCTACAGGGCTACAGGGCTTTTCCTCCAAGGACCAGAAGATATTATTGGAGTGTCTGGATTTTTATTTTTAAATGTGAAATGAGCAATTAGCATTAATGTCAAGTAAGAGCTAAGCAGGCTGCTTCGCCTGTGGGATGGGGAGACAGTGGGGATGGTTTGCCTTGGGCCTCTCAGTGGCAAGCCTTCTTTCTTGAATCTCAGTTAATTTTTGCCCACACATCCTTGCAGCTGTCCACCTGTGGCTGTCAGCTTGAGGATCTGTCCTGTGAAAATGGAGGCAAAGTAAAATGAGGGGAGGGGGCACAAGGGAGGAGAATAGCATGTATGTGTTTACATGCAGTTGTGAAATTTGCCATGGTATATCAACTTTCGCTTCCAAAAGAACCTATTTAAAATTATTCCTTTTAAATTCACAGAAAAAATGCTAGTGTGTATTCGTTGCTCAAAAAATGCTCACTAACAGCAGTAGGTGCTGGCTGCTTAATCTGAAAGCTCTTCTTTTTCTCTGTGGGTATACACATGTATCAGTTGCATTGGTATCAAATTGTACATGTTGTACAGTTTTACATTATACTGTAACAGCTGATCCCAAGCAGCATCTTTCTCTTTCCCCTTTTAAAGCAGTTAATTGAAGCCTTAAGCAAAGCTTTATATGAATTAAAGCATTTGTTTTAGAGAGTACTTTGTCAGTCTCAAACAGCATGTGATGGGGCCTGTGCCTTTCACAACATGTTAAAGGTGTTTGAAACAAGAAAGGAAGGAGAAGAGAGGGAGTGATTTATCTGAGACATCATCTTACCCAAAGGGAATTAAATCTTTTATGCCTTTGTGTTTATTTAGAGCCTGTTTTGATGAGCTACAAATGGATCATATTAAGTTATGGCTGCTCTTAGACTACTGCTCTGATATGGTATATGTTTTTGACACACTCATCAGATTCAGGACAGGTAAGTTCTCATGTGCTCTTACATTGTTTTCAAAGATAGCATGTATCTGTAAACACAGGAATGTGGGAACTGCCCCGCTGGACCTGAACAATGATTCATCCAGTTTAGTAACCTGTCTGCAACAGAATCCAGAATTGAGGAAAGTGCAAGAAACCTGGCATATAGCTATGGAATAGTATGCATTTAGGAACAGTTTTCTGACCCCCCATCAGTTAGAGATTTGCTTATAGGCCCTGATGTATCAGGACTTATATACCTTCCAAATGTTAATTCCTTCACCCCCTCTGAAACCTGGATTTTGTACAATACTCAGCATGTCCCAGTTCTCTGTTATTAGCACAATCCCACTTAGGCCATTAGGTGGCTCTCCGCACTGTCAGATCTCTCCTGAAATCACACTTCTCCTGGGACTCTTCCTGCCACACATACAGCTTACACACGAGACTGGAACTGAGGTAAGACTAAGGGCTGGTGAGCCCTTTTTTTTTTGATCACCCTGTGCCCTGCAGATCAGGGTTCACTCCCACTTGCTAGAACTCCATTGGGGCAGATTCTGTGCCCCCTTATTAAAATTTAGTCTACACTAGTGCAATGACATACAGTAATATGACTCCAGATACACACCAGCGTCCAGGGTACAATCGGCATTAGAAAGTCTTTGCAAAGTACCTGAGGCCCTGTGTAATCCAGAGTGCATAGTGACACACTGAAATAAACTGATCAGGATAGCAAAGGCCATTCATTTTCTCACAAGAATCAGGGTAAAGGGAGAATTTGCCAATAACCCTTAGTCAGTGCTAAGGTAGAAATGTATCTGGGCTGACCAATGTGATTCAGTAGACTATTTCATCCATCCCAGGGTATTTTTAGGCATCAAAGTAAGACATAGATTCATAGATTCATAGATGCTAGGGTCAGAAGGGACCTCAACAGATCATCGAGTCCGACCCCCTGCATAAGCAGGAAAGAGTGCTGGGCCTACAATACCCCAGCTAGATACACAT
>NW_017728906.1:83594494-83597113 GCF_001723895.1 Crocodylus porosus | reverse complement strand
CCCTCATCTTCCCCTCCCCCCGACGAGCCTAGTTTAAAGCCCGCCGGAGGAGATCCAGGACATGGCATTTATGTCCTGGAAATCTACACAGAACCCCTCAGATGTTGGCACAGAGAATACTGAATAAAACCAGGATGTCTTGATTAGTCCTGTTTCTCTGTACTTCATGATCAAGGACTCTTTTTTTCATTCCTTCAAGGACCCAAAGGATTTTGGGGTGGGTTTCACCTCTGGTTCTACTTTAATCTAGTTCAGGGGTGATCAAAATATGGCCCATGGGCCAGATCCATGGGATTTTGTCCGGCTTGCAGCAGGTCCCTTGGTCATGGCCAGCCAACTAGATCAGGGGTGGGCAATTATTTGGGTCCATGGGTCACATAGGGAGTTTTGCTGAGCTGTCATGGGCCAAGTCAGCACGCTGCCT
The DNA here is from genome assembly GCF_001723895.1 of Crocodylus porosus. Taxonomy (NCBI): domain Eukaryota; kingdom Metazoa; phylum Chordata; order Crocodylia; family Crocodylidae; genus Crocodylus; species Crocodylus porosus. Next base: position 83,596,689 of record NW_017728906.1, on the reverse strand, counting down.
CCCTGCACAACAGCTCACCAAAACTCACAATGTGGGATGGGGCCACCAACCCTTGTTCATGACAAAGGAGAGCATATCCTAGCGAAACCATGGTCAGGAGTCTTCCCTTACATGTTTCCCAGTGGCACTTTCCTCTACTGCTAGCTTGGGTATCTGATGTCCAGGATTTTCCTTCCTTGTGGCAAATGAGGAGGCCTTGCTGTGGTAGTCTTGAAGTGATGTTGTAACTGTGATAGTCTAGGAAATATAGAAGAAGCAAGAGTTTTTGTGGATGATTTCTTTTATTGGATCAACTGCATGGTTGGGATAGATTTAGACAAGCTTTCAGGTATCACCCTGGGAGAGAAGCAAGCACAGCAGAGCTAAACAGCAGATGGAACAAGGGCTTGTGCAAGACTCCATATGTAAATAAAACAGGATATAAGAAAAATTATCAGGTAGCTAACAGACAAGAGAGATGTAGAGAGGCCTTGTTGTACCCTATCCTATGGCAGAGTTATTTACTCTGCTGCAACACATGTGCAGACACTGATGGGACTGGCTGAGGCACAAGGTGTTTCAGTGTGGGACAGTTATCTGCCAGCTAGCTGTGCACTAGAGCACCCTTGTGCCCTAGCCACTCACTTCACAGCACACTGAGCCAGGTGAGAGCAGGCCGTGGCTGGCAGGCTGGCCCCCAGGGCCTCTGCCAGCTAGGGCTGCTCCAACCTGGCTCAGTGTGCTGCGGTCCTGGGTGTATGCGTAAATGCAGCAATGTGCACCAGAGTTTATTTGTTCACATTAATTGCACGTATAGGTGTGCCCAGGGTGAAGTGAAATATTACACTTAGTCCATATTAGAGCTGAGAAATGTTAAGCAGTGTTAAAGTTGGAGTGTGTTGTGTACAGTTGCAGGATATGGGGGTTAATACTGTTTCTTGCCTGCTTAGCTTTGACTTGCAGGGGCATGGCTAGGAGTCAAGACATCTGGGGGAGGGGCTCGGGGGGACTGGGAATGATGCATCCTGGGATGCTGGAAGACTGCAAATTGATAGTTTTATCTCCATGGAACAGACTGAAGTTACTGTAACATGAGCTAGGTAGCACAGCCCAGAATTAACCTTCATCTGAAGTGATGTAACTTTGAGACACTTAGAGGGGACTTAGAACATACTAACAAGCTTTAATGTGTGGATGCTCATGTTTTAAATGCCCCTAGTACGGTCTAAATGTAAAGTGTAACTTCACCCTAGCAAAGTGGCTGATATGCTTTACTTGGTCTCTTTCAAATGACATGCTGCAGGATGTTGTTCATGTGGGCAGGGTTTTCTGAGTCCTTAACTGACTCCAAAATCCTTCAAGGCTGATACCCACAGTGGAGCTCAAAGGGAGGGGGAGCCAGTGGATATCTGTCACAAACAGATGTAGGGGAATCACTTCTCTGTCTTTAGCATCTTGTCCACACAACCTTTTTTTAATTTGAACTTCAGCTCTTCTCGACTTGTTCCACCAGACCACAGAGCCTAGAGCTGTTTCACCAGGTGGAGCACACATTAGTTCTTTCATCCATAAGAACTCTAGACAGTTAGCCAGTTTGGCGAAACACCTGGATTAGGAAAACACCTGTGACTTCAGAGGCAATGGCATGAAAGGAAAGCCTCAAAATTCTGGATCCATGACCAGCACTCTTTTTCCAGCTGACATTTAAAACTATTCCCATCCTCGCAAAGGGTGTTGAAAGGAAGGGTGGTGAAAATCAACAGTGCCGTCCTTGCTTTTTGGGGCAATCCTTGGAAATCAGGGAAGGAAAAGGAGGCAGAGGCTTGATAGCTCCTTAAAAAGACAGGAATTAGGAGTGTGAGCTTTTCCTAGGGGCCCAGCTCTTTGCACAATATGTGTGAGCCATAGAAACCCCTGCCAACCAAATGTAAGTGCCATGTGCTGGTGTCAGTTTAAGGGTCTCTCTCTCCCCTTTTTTTTAGCTGTTAAAGTGGCAATTTTGATGATTCTACTTCCCTTGTGGTGTGGGTGCAGGTGTCCATCCATAGACTAAGTATCTGCAATAAGCCTGTTTTAAACTTTCTGTGGAGCAGAAATCAAAGGAGGATGCCCTGCAGCATCTCCATTCTCTCCACCCACTGCTCCACCGCTGCCTGGCCTGCATCTAAGTTATGAAAATGTAGCTGCCTAAAACCCCATTTTAGATGGAGAAGGGC
>NW_017728906.1:83589967-83594394 GCF_001723895.1 Crocodylus porosus | reverse complement strand
TTAATTGCACGTATAGGTGTGCCCAGGGTGAAGTGAAATATTACACTTAGTCCATATTAGAGCTGAGAAATGTTAAGCAGTGTTAAAGTTGGAGTGTGTTGTGTACAGTCGCAGGATATGGGGGTTAATACTGTTTCTTGCCTGCTTAGCTTTGACTTGCAGGGGCATGGCTAGGAGTCAAGACATCTGGGGGAGGGGCTCGGGGGGACTGGGAATGATGCATCCTGGGATGCTGGAAGACTGCAAATTGATAGTTTTATCTCCATGGAACAGACTGAAGTTACTGTAACATGAGCTAGGTAGCACAGCCCAGAATTAACCTTCATCTGAAGTGATGTAACTTTGAGACACTTAGAGGGGACTTAGAACATACTAACAAGCTTTAATGTGTGGATGCTCATGTTTTAAATGCCCCTAGTACGGTCTAAATGTAAAGTGTAACTTCACCCTAGCAAAGTGGCTGATATGCTTTACTTGGTCTCTTTCAAATGACATGCTGCAGGATGTTGTTCATGTGGGCAGGGTTTTCTGAGTCCTTAACTGACTCCAAAATCCTTCAAGGCTGATACCCACAGTGGAGCTCAAAGGGAGGGGGAGCCAGTGGATATCTGTCACAAACAGATGTAGGGGAATCACTTCTCTGTCTTTAGCATCTTGTCCACACAACCTTTTTTTAATTTGAACTTCAGCTCTTCTCGACTTGTTCCACCAGACCACAGAGCCTAGAGCTGTTTCACCAGGTGGAGCACACATTAGTTCTTTCATCCATAAGAACTCTAGACAGTTAGCCAGTTTGGCGAAACACCTGGATTAGGAAAACACCTGTGACTTCAGAGGCAATGGCATGAAAGGAAAGCCTCAAAATTCTGGATCCATGACCAGCACTCTTTTTCCAGCTGACATTTAAAACTATTCCCATCCTCGCAAAGGGTGTTGAAAGGAAGGGTGGTGAAAATCAACAGTGCCGTCCTTGCTTTTTGGGGCAATCCTTGGAAATCAGGGAAGGAAAAGGAGGCAGAGGCTTGATAGCTCCTTAAAAAGACAGGAATTAGGAGTGTGAGCTTTTCCTAGGGGCCCAGCTCTTTGCACAATATGTGTGAGCCATAGAAACCCCTGCCAACCAAATGTAAGTGCCATGTGCTGGTGTCAGTTTAAGGGTCTCTCTCTCCCCTTTTTTTTAGCTGTTAAAGTGGCAATTTTGATGATTCTACTTCCCTTGTGGTGTGGGTGCAGGTGTCCATCCATAGACTAAGTATCTGCAATAAGCCTGTTTTAAACTTTCTGTGGAGCAGAAATCAAAGGAGGATGCCCTGCAGCATCTCCATTCTCTCCACCCACTGCTCCACCGCTGCCTGGCCTGCATCTAAGTTATGAAAATGTAGCTGCCTAAAACCCCATTTTAGATGGAGAAGGGCAGCGGGAGGGGGTTTCTCTCCTACAGTTAGTTGCTTGGCTAAGAGCTAACTCAGGGAGCAGTAGGCCTAGGTTCTAGGCCTTTTGACCCAGAGGGGCTCTAAACCTGTCCCTCTCTGACTTCCTAGCCCACTGCTCCAGTTACCATACCACAGGTTAGGCATATCCAGACCCCTCTCTAGTACTCCTTTGCAAAGCAAGAGAGGGAGATCTGTGGAGCCAAGAGGATAAAGACAAGCTAGAAGGTGTGCAGCTCAGAGCAATGACTGCTACTTTAAAAAGGTGAGGGCCCTGGGTTCTAGTTTCTCAGCTGGGTGGAAATTTCCTCACTGTACGGCTCCTTGCTCATTTTATACAATGGAGGGGCAGCATCTCAGCGGCAAGACTAAACCCTAACAACTTTGGTGCTATGATAAGGGAGGGTCCCCTTTCTCCTTCCCCTGGCTCTCTTTTGGCTTTATATGCACATGTCACCACCTCTGTGTCCAGCTAGTGTGTAGCCCTGCTGAGCATGCTAAGTCTGTGTGCACACGCTTATACAACCACAGCACGAAGGCAGGGCCAAAAAACACCCAGGTGTGTGGCCAGGAAATTGTCATTTAGGCACACAAGTGCTTCCTCCTCCCTTTATATAGCCCAGCCTAATGTGGGTAGAGTATAGGGTGGTTCCTTGGCTACGTGCATGCAAGGCTGTAGCCTAGAACAGAGGCATAACACCTAGTGGTGGCGGCAGCAGTGTTTGCTCTTCTTGAGCCCCCTCTAAGCAACTGCCTGGAGCTGGTGCCCTGATCACCCACCTCTCGTTATACTACTGGTCTAGAGAGCATCCCTTAAAGGAGTAGGGCATTTCTTCTCATCACTATAAATGTTGAGGCCTCTGTCTAAATCCTACTAATATCTTGGCAACAGGGACTGATGGTGACTTGTGGCCTTACATTCTGCAAGCTATTGACTTAGTGTGAAATGGGAAGACAGCACTAGTTTGACGTCAAGACTGCTGTGACTGCCTTTGTTCAGAATTTCTGTCCTTCAGCAGATTGGCATGGCAATTCCAATATTATTTTGTGTGGCATTAGCTATTGTAAGCCAAGCAAACAACATCAGTAAAACAGTGACCACAGTTGCAAGAGGGAGGTGAGAGGTGGAGTGCGGGGGAAACTGCCATTGCCTTGGGAACTATTACATTGCTAGTTAGCCTCAGTATCATTTAAGCTTACACTGATTTGTTACCCATGGTACTTTGTGTAATTAACCAAGGTCTTAAAGACTTAGATTCATTTTGGCTGTACAACAGAAAGAGGGAAAGGATACTCATAAAACTTACCTTCTGTAGCTGACACCTCTGCCAGAAGGGGAATGAAAATAGACACACTTTAACAACAGGGGAAAAGGTGGGAGGTCATTGGCGGTGCACAGGTGACAGAAATGCAGTCTCAGACTTTCCGTAGGGCTATCCCGATTGCAACTGGATGGCTGTTAAAATGCTGACGTGACAGTCCTGGGTCGGGGCTGCGGAAAAGCCATTGTGATTTACTTGGCTGCTTTGCCGCAGGCATCTGCTGATGTTGCTGTGATGCAGTGGAACGTGGCAGTGTTCTCTTAGTAAGTGCTGACATTTGGAAAGGCCGCTCTCAGAGCACAGGGGGAACTTACATTACAAAGTGCTGGAATGGTTGCTTAAAAGTACAGTACCAAGGCAAGGCTGAGCTTGAGGACTGAACGTGCGGCCGAGAGCCAAGAACTGCTGAATTCTAATTTTGGCTCCACCACTGACAGGCTGTGGAGTCTTGAGCAGGCCTGTCTCCCTTAATTCAGCAGTCTGTACGATGAGGAAAATAAGGCCTAACCACTCACCCCTGGCAGACACGGGGATTATTAGTCAGTCAACTCCTGTACAATCCTCTGAATATACACAATGTGCTATAAGCACTGAATACCGGTGCAAAAACGTTGATGCCTAGCAGAGTGAAACTGATTTTCTCACCCTTAACGTGCCATTAAGCAGTGAAATGAAACAAAGCCTCATGTTCAGAATGCAAAAGATACTGATGATAACAGCCACAAAATATTTCCTTCTAGTTTGGGCAGCAGACCTGTGGCTTTTGAATGCAAGGAGTGCCAATTCACCTCAGTGGAGTAAGCACTCGTTGCTGTTGACTAAAGCCCTAACAAATAGGTTTTGCTTCTGCCTTGAAGGGACTGTATAAATGTTTCCATTTGCACTTCTAATATACAGTACTCTAGCTCACCAGCCTTGCTTTTAGCCACCTGCCTAAAGGATGACCCTGAGGTTGGTTCCCCAGGACTTCCATAGTCTGCTCTTCTGGGGTCTTCTGCCAACCTGCAGACTGGCAGCATGGGATTTTCATTCTCCTGGGCCAGATGGCTCCGTAGCTGAAGGAGCCAGCTGATCTGGAAGTCAGACAGCCCTGGAAAGCTTAGCTTCTACCAAGAGATATGAACTGACTGCCCAGAGGAGTTTTCCATCTATTGACTCCTCTGTGAAATCCTATAAAATATGAACTTTCAATTCTACCCAGGAGAACTTTTACAATCTGTTCTCCAGTGCCTGATGAAGGGTGCTTGTGCCTGAAAGCTTGCAATTAAACAATTTTTTTTGCAAAAATCTTGGGCTAATAAAAGATATCATCTCTACTATGAGTCCTGATTGCCTTTTCCTTTAGACCAATATGGCTATAACCTGGATACTAGGGCTGTGCGAAATGGCACCGTTCCATTTCAACTTGCGTTTCAAGGTTTCGACGGAGCAGTGTTTCATTTCAAATTTCATTTCAGTCCAAAACCGTTGTTCCATTTTGTGTTGTCGAAATAGTGACGCTGTTTTGACATTGTGCCCATAGGCTGTAGTGGGGAAGTTTGAAACAGCCTCTCTTATCTTGCAGGCAGATCGGGGGCCCACAACCCCAGGAGGGCTGCAGGGGCTGTGCCACTCCTCCTGGGGTTGCGGGCCCCCAATCTGCCTGCCAGATGAGGGAGAGAAGCTGGGTGCTGCC